>NC_080587.1:51489527-52120296 GCF_029962835.1 Magnolia sinica | reverse complement strand
GGTGGGGCCCACCTCTAATTAACATTCTAAGTGGCTAAATCTAAAATAATCAAATAATTAAATTATATGTTTATATAAATTTAATTATCAAGATTTAGATTTTCTTTTTAAGATCCTGAAATTGAATGTTAAATAATTAATCGGGGTGGCCCACCGGATGATTGGACCATCCAGATTATTGAGGTATTATTATGTTTTGCCTCTACACATTAGATGGATGGTGTGGATCTAACCACACATACACCGATGGCCCATCTCGAACTTCTACGCCAAGTGATACCAACGCTTGCGCAAAAAGATCTGACTAATGTGGCCTATCTGATTGTTAGATTGATCTAAAAATTATAGCCCTTGTATATTTTGGCCTTAAGGATCATATGATCTGTACAGATTTATTTTAACACAATCAGATTCCATCCATTTAATTTATTCCTAAAATATTACTAATTAGACCGAAATCATAAAAACATCACTTTATTAAAATTGCCTATATACACTTATACAATGATGGTGTGGATGATCCACGCCATCCATTGTATAGATCAAGTAGAAATTAACAACATAATAAAAAGTTAAAAAGATCTAACGATTAAAACTTACCTGATCGAGCCTTCTTAGAATTTTCTCTTCCTTTTACTTTAGGGCTTCCTATCTCCTTTTTTTTTTAATGCAGAAACCTTCCGTATCCCTTTTTAAAGAAAATTCTCATAAGATAGGATGAGCACATCCTCCCTTATCCTGAATTTAAATTTTTTTATGATATTTAATAAAAAAATTTATTATTACTACTTCAAGAATCAATCCCTAAACCTCTCTATCAATTAAGAATTTCGCTACCAACTCAACTATTGACTTGTTTTTATTTTTTATTTAAAAATAAAATCTTTAAATATTTAATTTAGTTTTTTTATAATGTACCAAAATTTAGGGTTGTTACATTCTACCCCCCTTAAAATAAAATCTCGTCCTCGAGATTTAGAAACTAACATTTCAATTTTTTTTATTTTTTTTTATTTTTTTTATTTTTTGCTTTTAATGGCATTGGTCACACTTATGTAATGGATGGTTTTATACACTGGATTGGGCTTTTAGTTTTTGTAATAGTGAATTTATAAATATGTAAAATTTTGTCAAAAACTATGGTTTATAGAAGATTCAAAAATTCAGACAATGAAGGTTGTCTAGAAATAAACATTTCTTTTTCCAGTTAAAAATAAAACTAAATTTGATTTTTTTAAAAAAATTAAAATTTTATTTTCTTAATTATTTTCTTTTGAACTTGATTTATTAATCTACGATGTAGCCTTTGAATCACCTTAATTGGACTCGTACTTAATTAGTTATGAGTTTCTTATATCAGGTGATTTTCATTATTTAACAAAATATAAGGAGCAAATTTTTTTCTTTTAAATATTATGGGGTCTTAGGTTGGGTTTCTAAGTTTCAGATACCATAACAATCAATAATCTTATGTATTGTATCACTCAAAATAACCAATAGAATATTTTAAATTTGGACTCACAGACACAATGTTATTTACAGAATTTTAACATTCGAATCAAAAGTAAAAATGACTTGAAATTTGAAAAATATGTCATTAACTATATGATAAAAAAAGAAAAAAATTCATATTAAAATTATTACTTTTACTAGGGTTTTTATCGTTGCTAAGGGTGAAAAATCCTACTGTCCAACAGTCATTTCTATTGTTTACAGCCTAGTGCTTAAATGTTTATAATTTCTTTACAATTCGAATCATTATAAAATTTTATGGAGTTGTCTAAGGGTATTTATATGACTAAAAAAAATATTCAGGAATTATTTTGAACGATAATTTTATCTGGTTTGATCAGGGATAATAAACCGGTCTAGATTTTCACTCTATAATGTTGAAATTTATTAGAAAATTAGAAATAATTTAACCATACCTTGAAATTTAGGGAAGACATTGTCCTATACTTGAAAAAAATTCTAGTGAGTTTGATATTTATTTATTTTTATTTTTTTATTTTTTTTAAAAAAAAAATATTTTTTTTCCACCAAATATGGACTTATGATCCTATAAGAAGGAATTTTTAAAATTTAGTAGAGATTATGATTTTTTTTTAATACTTAATATATATTTTTTTCTTTAAATGAAGTACTTCAAATAAAAAAAAATATTTATTTAACCAAAGGTAATTATCAAAATGAAAAATTCTATTAATTCAAATCTATAGAAAGTCAGTATGGACAAATTGATTTTTGGTTTGATGCTGTTGTTTATATTACATTTTATTATACTATAAAATTTCAGATTAAGTTAAAATTTTATATGGAGATCTTATTATAAGTTTACTGTCTCTGTAAAATCTTAGCTAAAAATTCCAACTGTAAAAATTTTTAGAATTCCTGCGGTCAGTCCTGTCCAGAATTTGATAATTTATGACCAGCTCGTACTAATTCATTGGATCAATATATTTACTATAAGATTCAAATTTTATTATTATTTTTATCTTAATATAGACTTGTCTATCTTCGATCAGGCTTTTGAATCGCCTCAATCGGAGTAGTACTTTTATAGGTATGAATTTTATAAGTTGGGTAATTCTTGCTACCCATTGCTGTCCAGCAGAATTTTGTGAATTAAAATATCTTTAAAATTCATTTTCATTATATTAGTCCATCTTAATCTAAATTATATTCAAATAAAAGTATAAAGAATCTAAATTCTTATTTCTACGTTCAGTAAAAATTAATAGGAACTTAGTTTTTTTTTTTTTTTTTTGAATCACCACCATTAGAATTATATTTTTTTTATAGTTACGATTTTTACAATCAGAGTGACTACTGTTGTCCATTTCTGTAAAGCAGGATTTTGGAAAATTTAATGTTTTTAATAAAATTTTACGATTCAAATAATATTAAATTACAATATAGGAAAACATCCTAACGTTGTTTTATACATTCATTTTTTTTAAAAAAATAATATATCAATGAATATGGAACATTTATTTATTTATTATTATTTTTTTTGATATTTTTTTTCCTAATACACAATAGTTAAATAGGAAATCCTAAGTGTACAATTTCTAATTAAAGGGAATCTACCAATTATGTATGTATGTGGGATCATAACTTACAGGTCACACTAAATTTAGAACGAGCATCGCTCTGATACCATTTTGTCACGCCCTGAAATTCGAGTACAAAGTGTGCACCCTCAGACCCGAGTTTCAGCCCATGATATGTACACTGAGTGTACTAATTTCATTCAATTATACAATTTAATCGTAAACATAACTAAGGACCCTCTCAATTGGGATCTTATGAAATGAAATAAACATGTCCAACAACTTGAAATAATTAATTTACAATCTAAGAAAATCAAATATAATTAAAGTAAAAATATCATGACTAGTTTAAGGCTGCAACTTCTTCTTTTGTCAAGTAGGGTCACGTGTCCCTTAAGTCCTTTTTGGCTTGACCACATATTCCTATTTTTTAGCCACCAGCCCACCCTCATTCATATCTGTACGGTTTTTCAATCAATAAAAAATATAAGCTGGCCAGGCTTAGTGATATAACCCAGCATGGTTCATAATCATATCAATTAAAATAATACAAAAAATACATGTACAATGATGTAAAATGGGGTATGAATGCATCAGATGGGGTGATCGTCCATCTACTTAGGTTGAAAGTCGTCAACCCGCATCCACCCGTTGGGTAGGCTTCCACATTTCGGTAGGCTTGGGCATAGCCCGCATCTGGTAACGCTCTACCAGGATCGACATTTCTTCTAAGGAGGGCCCCTAGGATCGACCATGCATTATGCAATGCAATGAATGAGGAATGATATGTAAATGCATATTTTTCATATTTGGCATAGTTGTCTCGATTAAAATATTCACATATAAATTTATCATACAATTATCATATCAAAATATTCAAACCAGTAAATCAATCAAACAATCACAATGATTTATTTTAATTTTAATGAATTATGAAATAAGTTGGGTTACTCACCTGAGTTTGGTAGTATTGACTCTGCAATATGATTGGGTTGATTTGAATTCCGGGGTCCTATCAATTATATCAACGATATTATTATTCATTTATTTGTATTACATGGTGGGGCCCACCTCTGATTAACATTCTAAGTGGCTAAATCTAAAATAATCAAATAATTAAAATTATATGTTTATGTAAATTTAATTATCAAGATTTAGATTTTCTTTTTAAGATCCTGAAATTGAATGTCAAATAATTAATCGAGGTGGCCCACCGGATGATTGGACCATCCAGATTATTGAGGTATTATCATGTTTTGCCTCTAGACATTAGATGGATGGTGTGGATCTAACCACACATACACCGATGGCCCATCTCGACCTTCTACGCCAAGTGATACCAACGCTTGCGCAAAAATCTAAGATTCCTTTATTAAACACTTTTAAATCTGACTAATGTGGCCTATCTGGTTGTTAGATTGATCTAAAAATTATGGCCCTTGTATATTTTGGCCTTAAGGATCATATGATCTTTACATATCTATCTTAACACAATTAGATTTCATCCATTTAATTTATTCCTAAAATATTACTAATTAGACCGAAATCATAAAAATACCACTTTATTAAAATTGCCTATATACACCTATATAATGATGGTGTGGATAATCCACGCCATCCATTGTATAGATCAAGAAGAAATTAACAACATAATAAAAAGTTAAAAAGATCTAACGATTAAAACTTACCTGATCGAGCCTTCTTAGAATTTCCTCTTCCTTTTACTTTAGGGCTTCCTATCTCCTTTTTTTTTAATGCAGAAACCTTCCGTATCCCTTTTTAAAGAAAATTCTAGGATGAGCACATCCTCCCTTATCTTGAATTTGAATTTTTTTATGATATTTAATAAAAAAATTATTATTACTACTTCAAGAATCGATCCCTAAACCTCTCTCTCAATTAAGAATTTCGCTACCAACTCAACTATTACTTGTTTTTATTTTTTATTTAAAAATAAAATCTTTAAATATTTAATTTAGTTTTTTTTATAATGTACCAAAATTTAGGGTTGTTACATCTTGGGTGAGTCTTGAATGGATGTTCGTGGGAGAGTTAAGGAGGATAAAAGCTCTATAATCACCGTCGATATCTTTTCTCCTCAAGGAATTCAGCATCTCTTCCATAGACAAAGTAGAATCAACTAGTGGTGGATAACCCAGGCAGTTTAAGAAACCCTAATGTGGGTGAGATCTATGATATTATCCATGAGACCAGGTGTTGTTCTACTTCTTCCTAGTTATGGACTTTGGTTATCAAAGGGTGTGCGGTCTCAGAGCCAGTCTTGCACTAAGGGTACGAGTTGTCGTAGTTGAAGAGTAAAACTTTGATGCCGACTTCTGTGCATTCAACTACATATCTAGGGTTGTCATCGATCAAGACTTTTGCTCCCAAGGACCTGCAAAAGACAGGACTTACAGTAAAATGATATGTCATTTGTGGGAGATTTAGACAAATCACTGCGTTGGTTTCATTCATGGAAGTGACATGTTGGACATGGTGTTGTGCCTACATGCCTGCACACATGCAAGATCTAAGCCTTTGACTAGGTGTTACCTTCTATGTACATAACCTAGCACAAAAGTTAGGCTAGTGTACAGAACTAATGAACAGATTAAAAAGTTCTTTTAGCTATCTTGTTTTCTATGGCGTTGCTTAGCTAGTGTAATGACCCTGAAGATTTTTGTGCTATTTCTTTCCTTAGTAGTTGTTTTTGGGGTCATTAGTGCTAATCTCGATTGCTTGTGAAATTCGCATCAATCACTTTAAATTCGATCTGCATGGCTCTAAACTTGTAGATTAGTTAGCGCTATGTTACTCTGAAATTTGGGATCCATTGCTAAACCCAGTTGTTCTTGGGAATTTTTGAAAGTTCTGGATCGGACCTGGACCGCGCGTCGAAAGTCCGATAGCGATGATCTTAGGCTGTTGCAGTCACCATGTTGGACTTGACCTTCACCTCGAAAATCAAGTCCAAGCGATGTTCTGGGTCGATTTGATTGAGTTCGGAGTGAAGAGTGTGAGAACGGTTGGAAATTTATTACGCTTTTATGAAATCTGAGTCGTGTCGCTTGCCCGACGATTTTAAGCAATCTGACCGTTGGATTCTGACCCAATTTCACCCTCTGATCAGGGAAGGTGGCCCAGGCATGCCCTTGTGCTTGTGGACCTGATCGAGATTCAGTGACCGTTGAATTAAGTGTGGTCCGCCACGGCTGATCTGAAGATCCGGTCAGTACGAAAACTCAGCCTGACCTAGATCCATAGTCAGTGAGCTTAAGTCCGACCTTTCGTGGTAATAGGCCCACCGGAAGTGCTTCGTTGGATTGTGAGAGGCTGGTTTTGGTTATACCCTAAGTATACCTTGGCCCTGGGGTTATTTTCATCAATATGAGGCCTATTTATAGTCCTTAAACCCTAGCTCTCTTTTCCATACGAATTTCCTGACCCTAGCTAAGTGAGAAAGAGGAAAAGAGAGAGAAAGTGAGAGAGAAGTTGGTGAATCATCTTAGATTCTTTCCTGTTCTTTTTTATCCCTTAACCTTCACTTTGAATCGTTATTCCGGCGATTCTGAGTTCATCTTTGGGTAAGTTAACCTAACCCTAATCTGTGTTAGAGCTTAGAATAGTCTTGGTGTTGCTGTATCTCATTTCTATTTTTGTCTTAGGTTATCTTGTCGCCGTTGACGAAGACATATCGTCTGAAATCAGTTTGGTGTTCTTTTCTGGCTTAAGGTGCGGACTTTAAGTGTATAGGATATGGTTATCAAGGCTTTCAATGCCAGTGAATGATTTATTCTTGTTATGGATGAGATTTCACATGCCAAATGTTATGTTTGCTTTACGTTCCTGATATGCATGTGTTATTTTGAGATTTGTGTATTCTATGTGTATATATAAAGTACCATATGCGTATAAAATATGAACATGTGATTGCCATGATTAATTGTCGTGTACTATGCTAATGGTATGTGCGGCAACTCCTTGGCAAAAGGAATTGTCCAAATGTGTGTATTTCAACATACGTCATGTATGTTGTCTTATGTATTCTAAGTGTTTGTAGAAATGTCTGAATGATCTAAAGTGCGATATATCAACCAAATATGGGCATTGAGAAGCGATTCTCAACTCTCCCACTAGTGTGTATGATTTCCTTCATGTGAGTTACATTCCTTGTTATTTAATTTCAAGCATTACTTATGCTTACATTTATGTTAAGTTGATATTCTTCAAATGCTTGCGTACTACATGATTTGAGTTGTTGTTCCATTACTATTCTAAATTGTAGTTATGAATATCTGTTGTAGTGTAATATGTGTGGGACTATGCATTAGTCCAGGAAATCGGTAATCGGCCTTAAGATCGTGGCTGAGATTGCTTTCGCCACGTAGAACGTGATTAGACGAACCCGAGTCGTATTAGAGTTGTCGGCAGTGGTTTGGCCACGCGGAGTGTTTGCGCACTCTATGTCATTCAACCCAACGTGCGCTCGTGCTAGTCGAGTTCGTCAAGTAACCCGATTGTCCGATGTATGTTCACCATGTATGGACGCTACTGCTTGAATCTAGGGTACCAAACTTATCGATGACATCCTGATAACCATGGTACCTTGATCCTCAAAGACTCATGAGCCGGACATGGTGGTATGGGACACCGTGGTCGAGCTGTCGGCCTACGCTAGGGTGACGAGCCTCCCCGTAGTGACCAGTGAGCAACCAAACTCGTGAGCCGATTATGGTGGTATGGGACACTATATTCGTGCTGTCATCCTACATTGATTGGTGACGAGCCCTTTGTAGTGACCTCGAGTATACCTGGATACCGCATTAAGGTGACGAGCCTTAGTGTAGTAACGACGGTATGATAGGCGTGCATTGATTGGTGACGAGCCCTTTGCAACGACCTACAACCATATGATCGTATGAGATGTCTAGGATTGACGACCCTAAAATGGATCATTGTTTGGATGGTGATATGAGGAAGGTACTTTAGCTTCCCAATCCTGCTGTATAAAAAGGACTAATAACAACTCGGTAATCATGTTCATGCATCGCATTTGCATGTGCTTGGTAGATGTGGCGCACTTTGGGGTGGTGTCATGCGTAACGTAAGATGAAGACGCTGAGGGTGTACGCGTGAGGGCACGCATCATTTTGCATACATCCTTGCATTAACAAGAGTACTTAGGACATGTTTAATTGTTCTGCTTTATCATTACTGCTTGATTGAACTAATAACATGTTAACCTGTGCTTTATTGTTCCACTGAGTTGATCACTCACTCCCACGTTCTGGGACGGTGTTAAACACCCACCAGACTCTGTCTTAGCTGCTGATGTTGCAGATGTTGATGCGACTTCTGAGGCAGAGCGGGAGATGGATGATGATGAGGCTGCTTTCTCTTTTATGCAGTTTTCAGACGAGTTCTAGTGAGCCTCGTTCTGATGCGCGGGATGCTGGGATTTATTTTGGGAATTAAATGATGTAATTTTGACACTTGTAATTTTGATAATAATACTTACATTACGACCTGGTATGTATATGTACTTCAGGGATTTACACTTGTACACATATATTTTTATAAGTCTTCCGCTTGCTTTCTTCACTTATCCCTGAATTATATCTGCTATTTGGCTTAATCTATTCCATGTTTTATGCGCTAATATAGACAACATACATCCATCATCGAATATGTTGCATAAGTGATGTTTTGGAACTCGGGATCTGAGTTATGCTCGACCCCCGAATTTCAGGGCGTTACAGCTAGTGACTTGACCAGGCTGATTTTTGGGGTCAGGGATGCACCTAGTAGGGCTGAATGTTTACCACACGTGCCAATATAAACCGGCTGGCCAAATATGTGGGATTAGCAAACCTTGTGAAAGGCATATAGCATCACATTCTTTTATGCAAGTATAAAATATAGAAAGAAGCATCCAACTAGAGTACAAACACATTAAGATGCGTTATCCAAATATAACACCAAAACCAAGAATAACAAGAGTCATTTTGTTCAAATGGTCATGTTAATGCATGCCCAACACATTCACAACATGCCTGAGAAAAATAAAAACACACATTCTCAACATGGCCTTTCTTTTTGGTAATTTTATAACATAGTGGCAATTTTTCTTACCGCAAAAAGGGTGTCAATTTTTCAAAAAACTGGACTGTCCTTGTCAAACAGGTCTCTGCCACTGCATGACTCAAACAGAATTTCTTTATTAAGAAATTGAGCATGACTTCAGCTAAACAGATTGAGCACCGAGAGGCAGTTCATGTTCTTTCTTTATTTCTTTGAAAAGCTAAAGGTTAGTGCACACATTGTCCCCTGCCATTTGAAGTATGGAGGAATCTCACTAGCATTTCATATTTGCATTTTCAAATACCTATTCAAAAAATGCCCGCCCATCATTATTATATGGGGAGAGATGTGCACCACTCTCAATGAATACTATGCGACACAATAGTTCCCAGAAAAAATAAAAATAAAAAAAGAAGAAAAGAAAAGAAATGTTTCTTGAGACTCTTGAGGTAGCCTTGTCCAACACAACATATATATGTCAAAAACCAACACATGTTTAAAGTTAGATAGATGTGGGTAAACGAAGCATGCTCGAATGGCTTTATCGAGGTTTTCAGACTTCAAGACTTGGGTTTTCATGGTCACCTTTTGTGAACCTTATCATTTATCAGAAATTACAAGATCCCAAGGAGGGAGTGGTTACCTGCAAATCTCTGATTTGGATCTTGATTGCCCATCCAAAGTAAAGTGATTGCCAAAGTGGATTTCCTGAAACAATCTTGGATAATGCTTCTCGATCCGTTCAATTTTGTGGTCTTTGATAGCATTCTGGCGAGATCTATTCAAATAAACAGTTCAAAATCAAGCAAATTCAAAAACTGAGAGACCAAAGGATGTTGATTTCATTAAAAAGATATCCTAAAAATGAGTACAAGCATTAAAGCACTCACGTGACAACCGACAGATTGCAAAATGTAGACAATCTAAGAAGAGCCTGGTGAGCCCCTGGAATGGGATGAATTCCTTTCTTGAAATAAGCTGCCTTAAAGAACTCGTGAACACAGATATTAGTTGCCACAACAAAAGAGCGATACTCTTAATTGAGTCCATAGAGCAACATCGACATTATATGTATCTTAGTCAGCATGTAATTGTTAAGTATAAGAAACTTTCATGAATGTATTCCCCACTCTGCTTTGAAAACTTGATCCAGTACATGAACAACTCAATGGTTAAATTAGAACAAATGGAGACTTGGATTGAATTAAAAACCCAAGAAAACCCAATTAAGTACTTCAGCCAGTTTCAAGTCAACTTGAACTCTGGCCACTGGTGCCCTTCAAGTCCATAGCGAATTTCAAGTTTTTAACACTTGATTTCACTACATCAAAGAAAGAAGAAATAAGTTTGAATAATGATGCATGATATGATGTGTAACAATCAAATAAAGCATAAAAATGTATTGAATGGTACCTTCTGTGCGAGAACACTTCCATATCTGTGGCAGAACAGAAGATAAAATGAATCACGCACAAGTAATAGATGTCTAAAACAACCACCAAAAAAAAAAAAAAACTCATTACCCAAAATCCATCTAAAAAAGGCTTCCCTATACTGGATTAAACACCAACAAATTCCACGAGGCTATCATCACATACCCTGAAGAACTCGTATACATAATATCTGAAATTAAGTGTTTCGAAGCATAGCAGTCAGCAATAAATTTGTTCAATGCTGAAAGGAAGCTTCCAAGAACTACAGAGAAAAGAAATGGGAGAGAACTTGCATAAAAAAACCAGAGACGGTAACAAAAATTTGCTAATGTTGAAGAAAAAATCACGACATTCATTAGGCACCATTGATCCCTCATGGCGTGTGTTTCTTCAGGTAGGAGCTTCACAGCTACTACAATGGAGAGAGATAGAAGAGACGGCAGAGATGCATTGGAGAGAGATGGAGCAGAGATCGGGAGGGAGAGAGAGAGGATTGGGAAATGGAGAGATTAGGGAACGAAGAGACAGAGAGAGAGAGAGAGAGAGAGAGAGAGAGAGAGAGAAATAACCCCTTTTTGGGCGCGGCTCTGTTTTGAGCGCGCGCCCAAATTTGGGCGTCGTCTCACGAAACAGACCGTGAACAATCCAGTAGGGGCTTCACGGGGCCCACTATGATGTATTTGGTTTATCCATTCTGACCATTAATTTTATTAAATTATTTTAGTTCATTATCCCAAACTTAAGTTAGATTGAAGGCCCAAGTGGAACACACCATAAGAAGAAAATATGATTTAATCTCCATGTTTCCTACTGTGTGGTCCACTTGAGCCTTTGATCTAGCTGATTTTTAGTTTCATGCTTTAAAGTAATATTTACAAATATATGGACGGCTTAAATAGAGCATATATATATTTTTAGGCCCCATAGAGCCCCTTACAACATCATTAATTATTAATGGTGTGTCAACTTTTTAGCTACAGATTAAAACCGTAGCAAGTATAGCTGAGGTTTATATCTGTAGCAAAAAATTAACATGGTCTGTATCCTTTGCCCCTTTTTTTAGTAATGTTAAATTCTTCATTTTAATTACTCTATTCACAATTACTCTCAAATACTTTAGAATTAGTTTCACATCTTATTCTAGTTCTACTTCTAGTTAATTTAAGAAACGTACAAGTTTCAGTCCCTATGGATTCAACCTTGATCTTACTGAGATTATTATTACATTGCAACTCTACACTTGGGGTTATGAACAAGTTTTTGGTGCCGTTGCCGGGGATTGACGATTGGGCTTTTTGTATTTGATTAGTTTTATAATTAGGTTATGATTATGATTTATTTACTTTCTATTTTTAGGTTAGGGATCTTTCTAATTTGTTTTAGAAACTATCTTTTCTTTCTATTTCTAGATTTAGAAACTTTCTTAATTTGTTTTTACAAACTAAGTTAGTTTTCTATTTCTAGGTTTAGAAACTTTCCTTTTCGGTTTTTAGAAACTAAGTTACTTTTTTAAAAAACTTTCCTAATTTGTTTTTAGAAACTTTTTTTTTTAGAAACTTTCATTTTTCGTTTTTAGAAACTTTCCTTTTTAGTTTTAGACACTAACTCATCTTTCTATTTCTTTTTTTAGAAAATTTCTTATTTCTTTTTTAGAAACTAATTCACTTTCCTTTTTCTTTTGCAGGATATCTTAACATAGAAACTTTTAATTTGGTAACTTTTTTCTAATTCTCTCTCTTTCTATATCTAGATTTCTATTTCCCTTCTTTCTTGTAGATTTAACTTAGATTCTGAAATTGAGGGTTGAAAGTGTTTCATGCCCATGTGGGTTTGTGATAACACTCGACGTCTCTCAAGTGAAGGAGGATTGGTTAAGGGGTATCTATCCATCAAAGGATTAGACACCACTCGAGATCCACGGAGTTAACTGAAGTTATGGTTGCTAATCAACCGGCCAATCAACCTCCAAATCCTCAACTTAGGGTTGAGGAAATCCATGATAAGAATGAGGTGCATCAACCACCCCCGCTCATACTTTACGAGATTATTTATAACCGGCGGGGGTGAGTACACCTTCCTATATGGTTTTTCCAGAGAATGCAAAACATAAAGCTGGAAGTGATCTAACTCCTTCCAAAATTTCATGGACTTGAATATGAAAATCCATATCTACACTTTAAAGAGTTTGATGAGATAATAACCACTTTATACTTTCGTAATGTGTCTGAGGACACGATCAGGCTGAAACTCTTTTCCTTCTCCTTAAAAGAAAAGGTCAAGACGTGGTTACACTCACTACGTCCATAATCAATTGGCAAATGGAATGACATGACAAGAGAGTTCACTAAGAAATTTTTCTCATATCATAAAACGAACACCCTCAGAAAGTCAATCATGAACTTCGCTCAAAATGAAGATGAAACATTCTTCTAATGTTGGGAGCGGTTCAAGGATCTTGTCACCCACAACACGGTTTTAAAACATGGCATATTACAAATTTCTTTTACGATGAACTGACATCTTCTATGCGCCAATTGGTCAAGATGATGTATAATGGGGAATTCGTAAACAAAGATCTCAATGATGTGTGCAATTATTTAGATAGACTTGTTGAAAACGCACAATCATGGGACATCTCTCTAAAACCCACAACTTCTAAGCTTACTCAATTAAAGGAAATGGGAGGAATGTATGCTATAAAAGAAGAAGATAACTTGAGTTGCAAGGGTGGCCAATCTCACAAGAAGAGTCGTGGGCATGGAACAATAGAAGGATAAGGCTAAGAAAGAAGTTTGCGGTATTTACGCTTGCAACATACATACAAATGAAAATTGTCTAACAATACCTGCTTTTTAAGAAATTCTGAATGAGCAGTCAAATGCCATGAACAAATACCAAAGACCTTTCAGTGGACCCACCTCAAATACATTCAACTCCAGCTGGAGGAATGGATAAACAACTACTCCTCAAGGTTTCCCTAACCAATTCCTGAATCAAGAGAACCTTCAAGAGGATCCAGTCTTAAAACACCTTCAAAATCAAGAGCTTTTCAACCAGAGTATAATGCAGGCCATTCAAGACCTTTTAAAGGCTATACAAGGGTGTGAGACAAAATTTTTGAGTGGAGAGAAAGAGATCTTTCCGGGTCAACCTCTCCCCAATCCTAAACCGCAATATGAAATTAGTGAACCAAGCTCTTCAAATCAATATGTAGAACAATCTAAGTCTATCACCAATCTTAGAAGTGGTAAAATAATTGACAAATCTATTCCGGTCAAGATTGAAAAGTCTAAGGACCCGGAAGAATACACGGATGATAGACCTAGCATTACTCTACATAGATTAAAACCGGAACCTCAAGGCAAGCTGATTGCTCCATTCCATCAATGGTTGACTGCACCAAAACCTCTATCAAACTCTCAGGATATTCTAGAGGAGCTTAAGAAAGTAAAGGTCAACATCCATCTACTTGAAGCCATTAAACAAATCCCTTCATACGCCAAATTTCTGAAAGATCTATGCACTACCAAGAGATGGCAGACTATTCAGCAGAGAATTTTTCTGACAGAAAAAGTGAGTGCCATCCTCAAGCAAGACATGCCATAAAAGTACAAAGACCTCAGTAGTCCAACCATCATTTGTGTAATTGGGAACTACCGAATTGAGCGTGCACTTCTTGACTTGGGGGTGAGTGTTAATCTGATTCATTACTTGATTTATGAACAACTGGACCTAAGTGAATTAAAACTCACCCGGACCACATTACAACTTATTGATCGATCAGTTCGTGTACCGAGAGGGATCATTAAGGAGTGTTGGTCCAGGTTGACAAATTCTATTATCCAATAGATTTTATTGTCCTACATACTTAACTCATCGTGGATATGAGCATTCAAATTCCCGTCATTCTTGGTCGCTCATTCCTTACTACATCAAATGCAATCATTAATTATAGGAATGGAGTCATGAATTTATCTTTCTAAAATATAACATTGGAGCTCAATATTTTTTTTAATATGAGCAAACAGGCAGAGGATAATGACGAGGCCCACGACACTAACATGATTGACTCATTCGTGAAAGATAGAGCACTCCGGATTATATACTCTAACCCTCTTGAGACATGTTTGGCCCACTCCCCTGATTTAGATGATGACACGATTAGGGGGATAGATGTCATGCTTAAAACTGCGTCGGTACTTGAAGTTAATCAGTGGAGGCCACAATTTGACAATTTGCCCTAAACTGATGTAATGCCTCTACCGTCTAGCTTCAAGACATTAAAACTTGACTTGAAATATTTGCCTAGTGATCTTGAACAGGTTTACTTAGGTTAAGAAGAGACATACTCGGTGGTGACTTCATCCCACCTTGAGAAAAAAATAAGAGAGTATGCTCATTTTCACTCTCGAAAAAGATAAAGGAGTTATTGGGCATATCATCACAGATCTCGATGTGGTGAATGAACTCTTTTCAACTAAATATTTCAAAGATTGCTTGGCACACTTTGTAGATTTAAATGGTCCCATAATAAAAGAAATAATAGATGCCTTGCAAAACAATACATCGATGGTTGTTTCTGACTAAGAGAACCCTTATTTTGAAGCCTCTCCTTCCACAGATCTTAAATGTTTACCATTAAGGGAAGAGGAGTTGAAAGTTGAACCGAAGCCTGAAACTTCAGAATATATTTAGACTACATCATCTACTGAGAATTTCTCTGAATTTTTTCTACTTGTAGTCTCTGATTCACCATGTTACACTAACTCTGAAACTTTCTCTGTTTCGGGTGAATCATATGTACTTTGGACACCTCAGGAGATTAAAAGGAAACTTTATGCTGAGGTCCACAAATTTCTTTGGAAAATCATGCTCTAGGGCATCTAAGCCTATTGTAAAAAGGACTTTTGGATTATCTTGTTACGAAACTTACTGAGAATTTTATCAAGATACTAACCGGAGGAGGAACCTTGCGTCATGACTAAGTAGCTTTCTCCTGTTTTCCTAATTACGTTTATTGCTTTCAATGAATTTAAGATTAGGATAGTTTACTTTTCACCAGTTAGGATAGTTTGATTTCTGCTGTTTAAGATAGTTTGCTTTTCATTGTTTAGGATAGTTTGCTTTCTGTTGGTTTAATTTTTGTGCTAACCCATCTTCACACTGAGACTATTCAAAAAGCCTCAAATTTCCTTCTTCAAGTATTACCTTTCCATCACTTTCCTTCTCTTTTCATTCTCGTTTTTCCATTACATGCTTATTTCTTTCACATTGAGGACAATGTAGATTTTTCAATTGGGGATGAGGAATTAGGTGGATTAATTAGTGTTTTCTCAGTTTTGAGCAAAATTTTTAAAAATTTTCAATGTTTCAAGTTGAAATCTGTTTAGGAAGCGATAAATTGTGTACTTAAGAATGTGTTGGGTATACTAAAAAATAGAGATTGAATTTTGAATTGTTAAAGTTTGATCAACTAAGTAATCTATCACCTAAGTTCTTACGCTCAATTGATTAAGAGATAGTTTGAATATCATGTTAATCTAAATTATAAGATACATTCAATTTTTCTTCTGTAAGATATGCTGAAGGTTCTAATTGTTAGTATGTGAATCATTGATAGATGGTGAGAATCGAGTCTAAAGAATTTTATCCACCTTAAAAGAAAAAAAGAACCAGTTAAAAAAAAAAAAAAAAAAAAAAAAAGCAGATCGACAAGGAGGTCATGAAAAAGAATAAAAATAAATGTAAAAATATGAAAAAGAATGTAAAAATAAAAAGAATGAATAAAAAATTAACCTTTGATATAAAATCAAAGACTAAAAAAAGAAGGAAAATGGGATAAGTTCGGAATCGGTACTTGAGTTTCAAACTGATCTTGAAGTGATGAGTATGGCTAACATGATGAACTAATAGTATTCATATAGGAAGTAAGTTGATTTTCACTGAGCACATTGAAAAACTTGATATGCAAATTATACTTGATTTAATGGACAAATAATTTACTTGATTGGTTGCTTATGTGGTTCGACTCTAAGTTTTTTAAAACCCCACTTTCGTATCTTAATTCTACTCATTTATACTTGAGTGTACAAAAGATTGTTTTCCTAGTGAGGTTTTGAACATTAAGCATTGAGATTCATTTCACGCATACTTTACTCAGGACTAGCAAAATGCTAGTTGTGGATTGTGTTGAGGATCAAATATTGCATATTATCCCACATTTATATCTTGGTTTTATGAACATGATAATGCTTAATGTTCTATTTTACTCATGTTTATGTTGCTAGGTGAATTTAAGAGTTTGAATTGAAAAGGTTGCTAAAAGCATGAATTTGATGTTCAAGAATCACTAAGGCAAGGGATAGATCTTAGGAGACTAAGATTAAAGAATTCAAATGCTAAAGATCCAAGAAAACCAAGTAAGGAATGAAAAGAATAAAAAATTCGAAGGTTCGAAGTGAATAAAAGGAATCTTGAAATCATCCTGAAAAAGCATATTTTGAAACTCTAGGTCATTCTGTGAAATTGTGCAGAGTAAAGTTTATTTTGAAAAACTGCGTAGAGTTAAATCTATTTTAGCAAACTACGTAAATTTGAGATGATTTCTAGAGTTTTCCAACCAGGTGCAAAAGTTAGAGTTCCACAACTATAAATAGGACTCCACAGGATGCTCCAAGGCATCTTCTAAGGTTTAAGGAGTGGAGAAAAAGAGTGGAGAAGCTGTCGCCAAGAGTTTTTCTTCTTCTTCCTTAGTTGTTTTCATATTTTTCTTAAGAGACTTTGGCCCAATCATGTCTACGGTGGGCTAAACCTCTTAGATAGGGCTAAGAGGTGAAGCTTGTGGCATGATGAGATGTTTCTATTGCTTTGATTCATGTTTATATTGAATTCCATGGGTTCTAATTTGAGTATCTTCTTTTCTTAATTTGAGATTATGAAATTAGTAAGTCATGTTCTTCACCATCGTCCCTTGGTGTAATTTGAGGAATAATGATGGAATAATTATCTAAAACTTAAAGAATTCAGGGAAGGGAAACTAGGGATTCAGAGGATCTACTTGTAGAGATCAGGGAGATCTTATGCCTTCTTCATAGTAGGGTGATGGAATCCTTCATAATCTTCACAATTCTCCTGCTTTGAGATTATGAGATTGGTGAATCTTGTTGTTTGCCATTATCTCATGAGCATGGTTTGGTGATGAAATCCTTGCCAATTATTAGAGTTCTCCTTCATTGAGAATTATGTCAATGAAAGTTCAGATTTAGTTTTATTAATATATTTTCCAATTGGATAGGATAGGAATCCAATTTTAATTGTGTTACTTGAATCAAGTAAGAGGGCTCCCTGATCAGTATAAGTGGATCCTTGGCACCCTAGTTCTCACCTTTAAATTCTTAGTTTTAATTACTCTATTCACCATTACTCTCTCAAATACTTCAAAATTAGTTTCACATCTTCTTTTGTTTCTACTTCTAGTTAATTTAAGAAACACACAAATTTCAGTTTATGTGGATTCGACCTCGGTCTTACCGAGATTATTACTACATTGCGACCCTACACTTGGGGTTGTGAACAAGCACATGTCCATACCTTTGGAAGATCCTGTGTAATAGGATTGATCTCCTAATCTGATGGAGATATTTTCCCTTGCTTTCTTAGGATTTAATTTTTTTTGGTCGACTATAATATTTTGTTTATAAATTTTAGTTGTTAAAGTACCAATCTTGGAAGTTCGCTCCCATACAAGTCATCCTTCAAGTAATTGTTTTCACTTGCTCTTTATTTTGTTGTTCTCATCTTGTTTATATTGCATATATTTCATACATTGAAGATAATGTAGAATTTAGGCTGGGGGTTGGGGGCTTTCCATAGAAAAATTCTTTCAATTTGAGTTAAAAATTTAAAATTTTGAGTTGAATTTTAAAATTTTTTTAAAGAAGATTTCTATAATCTTAGGTAGTTTCAGAAGAAAAGTTGAGAGTTAGACACTTTGAATATTTAGTATTTTTGAAACCTAGATGCTAGTTACTTCATGAATTTTAATATTAAGTTCAGTTTAATCATCTTTAGTTGAAAAGTTTTTTAACATTAATTGAGTCATGAATGTAATATGTCATATCTATTTTACAGTACATTAGAGTTTTGGTTGGATACCGAATTATTAATGTGATTATTCTTGTGAATGTTAAGAACCCTAGACTTTTTCTATCTAATTGAACATTGCGCCAATTGTGTTCGAGAAAGAAGTTCTTCTGCTATAAGCTTCTACCACGTCTTCAAATCTCCATTTGAAGATAAGTACATTTATTGTATTTTCATTTTAAGTTTTTCCGATATAGCCTATGAAAATTTCAGTGAATTTTATCTGAGATAGCCTATGAAAATCTCGATAGGGTTTCTATTTGTGTTAGCCCATGAAAATCACAAAAGCGTTTTTTATTGTGATAACGAATGAAAATCACAAGGAACTGTATCAGGTTGTTAAGATGACCTTGTGAAAACCTTATTATAGTAAAAACCAAATTTATGAGGATGTAATTTTGGGAGCGGAGTAGGTGTAGTTATTTTAAGCATCAAACCACTATAACTCCTTATGTCGTATGGTGAATGTTTTTTTTTTTTTTTTTGGTGATTAAATGTTAGTTATTATTTCATTCTTATGGTAAATGTTGTAATCTTTTATATTCGCTTGCTAGTTTGAAATATTGATTTTAAAGACATTCATGAAATAAGGTTGTTCTGCCTAATATTTAAGTAAAAGTTGTCTTAAGAATTATTTAGAATCAAGGTTTTAATATTAAAGCGATTGAGATTTTTATATTCTTTACATATTCTGCATTTATTTCAATTATTTGACATTTTCCTATTTACCCCCCCCCCCCCAAGAACATCGCTAGCTCTCTATTTCTTTATCCTTGAAATGTGAAAGAAAATCATAAAGTATATGGATAAAAAATGCAAGAGTATGTCTTAATTTTACTCTTGAGACTCGAAAGAAAATAATGGAATACATAAACAAACATAGCAATTCAGTATTAAAGAAGTTTTTATGGAATCAGAAGATGCTAAAAATATTGATGTTGATACTGTTGATGTGGACTATATCTCCATATGTTGATTGGGTACTTTAGACCACCAGCATCCAAAAGATCTCATGGGCATGTGCCATTAGATAAGAGGTGGTGTAGGCCACATCTTGAGGATGTGGTTATCTAAATGGATAACAAACTCGTTTAAATAATACTAGAAAATACTTATAAAAATAAAGATAATAGATTAGAATCCAACACTTTGTTAAATGGTTATACTAAGACGGTATTGATTTCAACATTGTTAAATTGAAAATCTTCAAAGCAATGATCCAAGTAATAAGTTTATTTGGACCTGGACTATAGCCCCATTCAGTTATAAAGTGAGAAAAACTTGCCTAAAAATAAATCTTGAATCTACAAAAATAAAAAACTTTATCACCAAATCCAAAGTGGTGTGAAAAACCTATGGATGTACTCTAATAGCCGATGGATGAATCGATAGATCTAGTCCAGCATTGATTAGGTTTTTCTTAAGTTATTTGGCTAGGACTATATTTTATGTCCGTGGATGCGTCTGTCTATTCGCATATGATCCATTTTATGTCCGTGAAAAACCTATGGATGTACTCTAACAGACAATCCACATGAAAGGTGGGACCTTAAGAATGAATGACCTACATCCAACGTGCGCCTTGTATGATGGGCGACCCATTTCAAAGTGGGGTTCTGCATAATAGCCAACCTACTTCAATGTTGGGCTCCACATGATGGATGGTCCATAATAAAAGTGAGCCCCACATAATGGACATTCACATCAAATGTCTGACAAGATGGATGGTCCACATCCAAGGTGAGCCCCGCATGATGTACGACCCACATCAGTGTGGCCCCCACCAATGGATGCTCCCCATTAAAGGTGTTGACCCTTAATGATGAATGACCCACATCTAAGGCAGCCTGCATGATGAAAGGTCTATTTCAAAGTTGGGCCCCAAATGATGGATGGTCCGTATTTGAAGGTGGGACCAACATGATGGACGATTCTCATCTAATGTGTGACATGATGGACGACCCAAATCTTAGGTAGGCCCTGCATGATGGATGGCCTACATCAAGGTGGGCTCCACATAATGGATGGTGCGCATCAAAGTTTGACCCTTAATGATAAAGGGCTCATATCCAAGGTGGACCCTACATGATGGATGGCATACTTTGAAGTTGATCCCTCATGGTGGATAATCTACATTAAAGGTGTGCCCTACATGATGCACAATCCATATCTAATGTCTAACATGATGGACGGCCCACATCCATGGAGGCCCCACATGATGGATGACCCATCAAGGTGGGCCCCACATAATGGATGATTTACCTTAAAGTTGGCCCCTAATAATGAATGACTCACATCAAGATGAGCTTCACGTGATGGGTGACTCACTTCAAGGTTGGCCCCACATGATGGGCTACCCTTGAAAGACAACTCTTATTTGCATATTTTTATCAAACATGCTTATATCAAATTAAAAAAATTAGTTATGAGAAAGTGTTTTTCTAAATGTAATACAAGAAATTAAAAAGAAAAATTGCTAATTCTCTGCTCTCATTTGAGTAGCTCATGAGAGTTGCGAAACAGGCTCTAATATACCTTTTGTTGATCTAAAAATAAGTGATAGAGTCAAGCAATTCTCTAAAAATGTTGTTTGTTTATGACATCTAATCTGTCTTATAGTTAATGGCAGAAAGAAAAGAAGAAGAATTTAGCTAAGGGCGTGTTTTGGTTGCACCAAATTTTATGAAAAAAATAAATAAATAAAATTTTCCTATAGTGTCATCACACCGTGATATACACAAACTAATAATCATACATGTAGGCCACACTAAAATTTGGGGGGTTTTGGTTGGTGTATACTGTTCTCTTTGGCATGGCCCGCATGGTAGTTGGAATGGTTTTTTCCTTTTTTTATTTTTTTTTCTTTTTAGTCTGTAGGATTGAAATGACTGGATGCACCATTTGGGTGGGTTAGATGTCATACAAACACCACGTGGGCCCACACCATAACATCTTTTGAGTAAGATAATTTCTGAGGGCCAATTGACAATTAGTTATACCTACGATCTAACGGAAGGTAGGGCCCTTGATAAGGTGGAATGGCCAAAACAGGATTCATGTAGACCACCCAATTAATTTGGATAATGCCTGATGATTATGATGGAAGTGGATTGCCTGGTGACCCTAACACTGGGGACACTATGGCTATGAAGCCCACCATGATGTATTATTGACACCGTATGTCCATTTCATCGGCTCATGTAGACCACACAATAAGAAATAGTCTCACCATTAAAAACTTTTGGGCCATAACAGTTTTGAATCAAGCTGATATTTGTGTATTCCCTTCATCCTTATGAGATGGCAAATAAACAAGGTAGGCTTTAGGAAGGTTTTGACGGTGTGTGTGTCATTATCCCCACTGTTTCCAGTGGCGTGGTCCACTTGAGCTTTGAATATGCTATTTGGGGCTCATGCCCTAAAATGAGCTGGCAAAACGGACAGGCATGGATATATAACACATAGACAACAGTGGGCCCATAGCACCTGCCACCAGGGATATCTACCAGGGAATCCGCTTCCAATTATGATAAGACAATTAGTGAGAGGGAATCCACTTCTAATTATGATGAGACAATTAGTGTTATCTGGGATTATTGTCTACAAATAATAGGTTCCCATCGACGGACAGTATGAATGATTGCACTACCTCAAGTGTTTATACAACTAATTGAATCATACGCTTACTAAACAACTGCCTGCATCAGATCATTTCTAGCTGATAAAATGCTCCAGTTCGCTGATAAAGGGGCAGGCCTTTTATCTTTTCATTTAGAAAATCGATTTTAGAGTACAGATTTCAATTCATAGAAAGAAATTTTCACAAAAAATAATAACTATTATTGCTACACCTACTCTTACTAAACAACTGCCTGCATCAGATCATTTCTAGCTGATAAAATGCTCCAGTTCGCTGATAAAGGGGCAGGCCTTTTATCTTTTCATTTAGAAAATCGATTTTAGAGTACAGATTTCAATTCATAGAAAGAAATTTTCACAAAAAATAATGACTATTATTGCTACACCTACTTTTAGCACTGATAAACTTGGAAACAGGAGAACTTTTACGCATCACGTCCAAATCTATCTGTTGCAGGTAAAGTTTGTGTAAGATCACCCTTCAGCCCTTCATCTTCGGAAATGTCTATGAATATACCTTGGGCTAAATGGCGATTCAAATGGTCTTCTCCATCACCATTTTTTCACGAAAAAATAGTTATTATTGCTCCACCTACTTGTAGCACTGGAAACTAGGAAATGGAAGAACTTTTATACATCGCGTCGAAATCTCTGTCTGCTGCCAGTAATGCTTGTGTGACAGTGTTCACCCTTCGGCCTGCCTTCGTTGGAAATATCTACGAATAAACCTTGGGCTAGATGATGATGTTGGTCCATCACCATTTAACAAATGCTTGCATCTTATACACAGTACACGTGGCCAGAATTGGAAGTCTCGACTGTCAAATTGCGGACTCTATTTTGTACATGCGTATGCCTGAAATCTTCATCTATTTTTATCTTATGATTTTGGCCGGTGAATTTGGACGGCTTTCCATTTCATCTTGGCTGTCCACTTCATAGGGACTAGTTGGATGAGTAGGATTTGGAGAGTGCTGGTTTACCCTAACTAGCATGTGTGGATGGGTCACCAATTGTTAAAACTGGTGATGTTATCACATCAATCTTGTCAATGAGACTTTTATAGGATTCGACCATAAATGCCAGAAAGAATACTTACCTTTTGTTTGTAATTTAGATATCAGATGTGGTTGTCACTTTCTTGCATGGAATATTCGATGAGGTATTATGTAATGCTTGGACCAATAGCTTGTACAGTATGTTCATTTTGCAGTTTGTACTAGTGCTCCTATGGCCACCTATTCAAACGGTTGATGTGATGGGCCTTATGGTCTATTCTTTAAACTTCCCCACGGTCCTGGCTATTTTATTTTGCCTTTCTATTGTCTAATGTAACAGTAAAATATTAATTATTTAAATCATTGAACCATGGCAAAACTTGCGGACATGAAAGGCCCAAATAGTGCTGTTCCAAGAATTGTAGTCTATTATAATTGAATCCAATAACCAGTTCTAAGAAACAATGCAATTGAAACCCACCCTTGGAACATTCATGAACTAATTGTCCAGCCATCGTATAGTCATGGTTAATTGTGGTATATTTTGATGATACACTACAATAAAAGTGACCTATAGCAGCAGTCACTATCGACGGATATTATCTTTGGCTACAATAAAAAATACATAAAGCCAAATTAGTGATGGATATGTAATCAGCCGTTTTATAGAGATTTCTATGACCGCCTTAAACAAGCTGAATATAGTGGCAGATAGATAATCCGCGGTTGTATAGCTTGTTCTGGCGACTGACTGTTATTAATTCTGAGTGTTATTGCGGTAGAGATTTTTTCCGCTGCCATCTATCATTCAACAACACCAAACTACCGAGGAAGGCATTAGATATCCGCCACTATAAAACTTATCGCTACCTTTTCCCGCCAACAACATCGTTCCCACCATTTATTTTTCAGTTGTAGCCAACCCTATAATGGCGGATGTTTGTATCCTTCGAAAAATCCTCATTCGAAGCCCTGTCAGGTGGTGCGCTTCAGCATTTTGGTATTATTAAATTCTGTAGTGGTGGATACTGCTATATGCCACTATAAAGCTTACCGGCATTTTTCCCGCCAACAGAATCATTCCCACCATTTATTTTTTATTGTACTTGACCATATAGTGGCGGATAATTTACATCTGCCGCTATATGATTTTGGTAGCGGCAGATTTTTTATCCAGCAATATATCCTCATTCAAAGACTCGTCTGTTAGAGTAACAACAACTCAATCACAAATAACACACATAAAACAACAAGGGCTGTTTTCTTAAAATGTAGGATAACAGAGTATGTTGAATTTTTTTATACATCTATATTACATAGCAGACTCTTTTATAGACATGATGTAGACACCTAAACTAACACTTGAGAGATTCTTACTAAAAGAATTAATTAGCAACTGACATGTGGCTGGACCACATTCAATTCAGTTACAACAAACAATGAGAAAATAATAGAACTTCAAACGTTCTTATCACAGTTAGACAACAACATTCAATCAGGTTTGAATTATTCTCAACACGCCCCCTTGATTCAAATAACCTCAACTCCGAGCATTTCTCGTAACTTGATAAATTTCTGCCAAGAAGGCGCTTTAGTGAAAATATCTACAATTTGATCCTCAGTGTTGCAGTATTCCAACTTGATTTTACCTTTCACCACGAGGTCTCTTATGAAGTGATGACGTACTTCTATGTATTTAGTCCTTGCATGAAATGCTGGATTTTTTATCGTTGCAATGGTAGATTTGTTGTCGCAATAGATTATCGTGGTTTCTTCTTGTTTTGCCTTTAAATCGGATAAGATCATTCTAAGCCATACTGTTTGGCAAGCGGTACTTGGGGTAACAATGTATTTAGTTTCCGAACTTGATAGTGCGGTAGTTTCTTGCTTCTTAGTCACCCATGATATCATTCTGGATCTAAGACTAAGAGAAAATCCTGAAGTGTTTTTTCTGTCATCTGCACAACTGGCCCAATCACTATCAGTATAAGTCACAAGTTTAAAATGAATCACTTTACGATACCTGATTCTAAAGTTCAATGTGCTATGAATATATCGTAGGACTCTTTTTGCTACTCCTATATGTTGTTTACTTGGGTTTTGCATGAATCTGGATAGAATGCTCACTGCAAACATTATATCTAGCCTTGTATGAGTGAGATAAATTAGTCCACCAATCAAGCTTCTGTAGTCTTTCTCATTAGTTTTATCTACCCCATCTTCTAACATAAGTTTATCATTTGTATTCATGGGAGTTTTTGCAATATTACAATTAGTCATATAAAATCTTTTTAATATATCATGAGCATACTTTTCTTAACATACAAAAATACCTTTGGAATCTTGAATAATTTACATGCCTAAAAAATAATGTAAAAGGCCCAAGTCGGTCATTTTGAATTTAGACATCATATTTTCTCTAAATTGATTCATCAAACTTATAGAATTGCCTGTATATATTATATCATCAACATACAAGTAAATTATAAGGATTTTCAGGGTCCTTACTCTTACTTCGGTTACTCTTACTTCGATGGTAGACTCTCAGGAGTTTCAACACCTGGTTGAGGGTTTGAGTACCCATAGGTGATGAAATTTCATTACGGCGTGAGTGTGTGGTGGTGTGCGTGCGTGTGTAAAAATTTTTAAATTTTTTTTAAAAAAAAACTATAAGAATTTTCATACCTTGAGTTTTCACATAAAGAGTAGGTTCACTTTCACTGCTCTTAAAATCAGGTTGTTCTACATATACATTTTTCTATAACTCATCATTTAAGAAAGCTGATTTGACATCAAATTGATAAAACAGCTCTAATTGTTTCTAATCGAGCAACAGGAGAAAATATTTCAAAAAAAGTCAACACTTGAAATTGGAGCATAACCTTTTGCTACTAAACGAGCTTTATGCTTTTTCAAAGATCCATCGGGATTGAATTTGGATTTATAAATCCATTTCAGTCCAATGGCTTCTTTTCCTTGGGGCAAATCAACCAATTTCCATGTTCTTTTTTTTTTTTTTCAATAGCGTCGATTTTTTCCTTCATTTCATCATACCACTCTTCCTTTGTCACTGCATCTTCAAAATATGTGAGTTCTGAAGAAAAGAAGGGAAAATCACATGATTGATAAATATCAGTAAAACTTCCTACCTTTCTTAGAGGCGATTTACTTGATTCAATATGGGGCAAAGGTGGTGGTTGAAACTCATTTGGTGGCATGCTTGGTGGCATGCAAGATGTGGTTTCTTCATGATCAACAACCAAATGAGTATTTTCAGCACTACTTTCCCAATTCTAGGCACCATTTTCATTAAAGATAACATCTCAATTGATATTCAAAATCTTATTTTTAGGATCTTAGATCCCATAGCCTTTTGTTTCATCGCTATAACCAATAAAAAAATATTTTTTACTCTTATCATCTAATTTTTGCCTTTTTTGCAAAGGAATATGAGCATAGGCTATAGATCCAAATACTTTAAGATGGCTCACATTTGGTTTTCTCCTAAACCAAGTTTCATGTGGGGTTTTTCCGGTGACAGCCTTGGTAGGAAATCGGTTTAATAAATAAACCAAAGTTGTTACGGCTTCAGCCCAAAAGGCCTTTGGTAGTTCCTTTTCTCTCAGCATATACCTTGCAGTTTCAATGCTTATTCAATTTTTTCATTCCGCGACCCCATTTTGTTGTGGGGTAAAGCTTGTCGTGGGTTTTCTGCTTATACCTACACTTTTACACATCATAAAGAACTTTTGGATGTAAATTCACCACCCCGGTCAGTACGTAATTTTTTAATAGAATGGTCACTTTGTTTTTCAACAGAAGCATGAAATTGTAGAAAAAATGAAAGAGCTTCAGACTTTTTTTCAAGAAAATACACCCATGACATTCTAGTAAAGTCAGCAACAAATAATAGAAAATATTTACATCCTCCAAAAGAGGATGTACTCATAGGACAACAGATATCAGCATGTACAAGCATCAAAGGTTCAGTTGCCCTCCAAGATTTACCCACTTGAAAGGGAGTTCTATAATATTTTCCATATACACATGCTTCACACAACTTTCCATCATTTGTTACCATGGGTAAACCAGCAACCATTGTATTTTTATGCAGTAAATTTAGCCCACCAAAGTTTAGATGCCCATATCGTTTACCCCATAGCTTAGAGGTATCACTAGATTCAACATTAAAAGCATTGATGGTGAGATCAAAAAATTTAAGAGGGAACATTTTAATATCAGTCATTTCAACTGAAACTATTAATTCCTTGTTTTTCTTATTAAATGTCATGCATTTATTTTCAGCAAAATAGCATAAAGTCCTCTTTTCATCAATTGTCCCAAGCTGATTAAATTTTGAGCAATGCCAGGAACATACATAACATCATGAATAAGCTTCTTACCAGATTTTGTGTCTATGGAAATAGTTCCCTTACCTCACACTTGAACTTGATTATCATCTCCCATCCGTACTTGAGACCTAAAAGTATCATCCATCTCAACAAATAAAGATTTATCACCTATCATATAGCTACTGCAACCACTATATAAATACTAAACATTTTTAGTACATGCAGTAAAACATGAAAGAAACAAGCTTTCTTCATCAGTTTTTTCATCATCACATTTTTCTTCATGGAAATTTGCCCTATCTTTTGGCTTATACCAACAATCTTTTCCAACATACCCAATTTTTTTACAAATTGAGCAATGAGGCACATTGGAATCCTTATTTCTATACCAACAATCTCTTTCAATATGTCCTTTCTTTTTGCACTTATAACATTAAATAGGTGATTCACGGTTACCTCGATTGGAGTTTTTAGAGTTGTTGTATTGGCCTTTTCCTCTCCCTTTAAAGGATTGGTTTGACCGAGCTTCACCATCATGACCCTTTTTAAATGGGTGAGTTGCTGTACCTTCACTCCATCTTTCCTTTAAAGTAAGTTTTGTCTGCAATGCCTGCTCAACAGAATTTTTTGTGTCTTTTTATAACCTTTCTTTATAAGCTTGAAGAGATCCCATTAATTGATTTAAAGGCAAAGTGCTTAAATCTTTAGATTCCTCTATTACGGGAACAATGGAATCAAATTTTAAATTAAGACTTCGAAGCACCTTTTCAACAATTTTTTGTTCAAATAGGTCTTCACCAAGAGACCTAGCTTGATTTACTATTGAGGTGACTCAAGTAAAAAAAAAAAAAAAAAAAATGGAATGTCCAACATTTTTCATCAATAAGGTTTCAAATTCATGACTGAGAAATTGTAATCTTACAGTGATTACTTTACTTGTTGAAATTCATTTCAAAGCAAGTCCTATGCTTCTTTAGATGTTTTAGCTCTCATTATTCTTAGGAAGATTGTGTCATCCAGAGCTTGCTGGATATATAACAGGGCCTTTGCATCTTCTTTTTTTTTTCCCTATTTTCTTTCATCTTCGCATTTTGAGCTGTAGTCACCCTTCCCTCTTGATCATTATACTCTGTGAGACCTGCCTCTACTAATTCCCATAAATCATGAGACATAAATATTGTTCTTATTTTAATAGCCCAAAATGGATAATTTTCTCCTTTGAAAATGGGAACAAAATTTTGATTAACACTTATCGTGCTACTTGTGGTTGTCATTACCTTTTACCTTACTCCAGATTATTGCAGAACCAAGCTTTGATACCAAATTTGTTGAAGTAACAATAACTCAATCACAAATTACACACATTTCACAAATAACACACATAAAACAATAAGGATTGTTTTCTTAAAATGTAAGATAACAGAGTATGTTGAATTTTTCTGTACATCTACACTACATAGAAGACTCTTTTATAGACATGATGTAAACACCTAAACTAACACTTGAGAGATTCTTGCTAAAAGAATTAATCAGCAACTGATACGTGGCTTGACCACATTCAATTCAGTTACAACAAACAGTGAGAAAATAATGGAACTTCAAACGTTCTTACGACCATTGGACAGCAACGTTCAATCACGTTTGAATTATTCTCAACATCGCCAGGTGGTGCGGTTCTGTTTTTTGTCATCATTAAAGTTTGTAATGATCGATATTTGTATCGGCCGCTATATATTGAATGAAATAAAACATTGCCTTTTTGGCGGCTATCTCTTTCCTTCCTACACGAAACCCTATCCCTCTCTCCCTCTCTTAGTCGCTCCATCTGGTATCCCTCTTTCACCCTCTCTCCTCTCATTATTGTATATTTCCCTCTCTCTTTATGTCTCTGTTTCTTCAGCATCCATTCTCAGATCTCTCTCTCTCTCTCTCTCTCTCTCTCTCTCTCTCTCTCTCTCTCTCTCTCTCTCTCTCTCTCCAGCAACCCGTTCGACAGACTAGGGTTTTCCTCTTTCATCAGTAGAAATCTATGGTTTATAGGTCTATCTCTCTCCTACTCCGGACGCTAAGGTATGCTAGAAATTTGATGTTTTTTTATTCGATTTAATTTAGGATATTTGATTTGGTCCTTTTTTATTAAAGGGTTCTAATCCATGAATTTGATTTTAGGTATAAATTTGTGACACATGGGAGGACATGACAAGGTCGATCACCATCTTCCTCGATCAATAAATATCTTGAATCCATAAGGTGCTCTTAAATCTACAAGAGAAAATCTCGAATCCACAAGAAGAAATAGAATTTCTAAGAAGTTTTAATTGATAGCTTTAGTAATTGATTAAAAAAATAAGTTTAACATGCCTTACATAACCCTAAACAAACCCTAAAGTCGTAAATAAGAGTATTACTAAACTAAGAAAAATATTTTCAAAAAATGTGTAATTTTCGTCGTCTATCAACCTATTGAGTCGACAAGTTGAAACATCTAAAAAAGTGTCTAGAGATTTAAAACAGAAATTTCATGATTTTCAATCCATCGACCCGACCTCTAGACCCATCAAACTGGATTTTGACCTATCGACAAGATTTTTCGACCTGTCTAAACTGGTAGAAATTAACCAACAAGTAATCTAGAATAGTATTTTGACCTTTCTAAACTAACAAAAATAAGTCAACAAGAAATCTCGAATTTTAGGTAAAATTTCAACCCGCTGACCAGAAAGGTCAGCCAGTCGAACTATTCTGAAATTTTGTCGATTTCTCCTTGGGCTTATTCCAGTTTATGTGCGTTAGGAATGTGTTTTATCCTCAACCTACATCAGATCCCTCTACTTGTTAAAAACTCTTTCTTGAGTTTGGTTCATAGTACGTGTTCAACTTCCTCGAGTTCTTAAATGGACTTGGTTCACAGTACATATTCAACTTCTAGTACCGATATTTATTAGCATATTCGATGTACTCTTAGTAGGTGTTTTTATCTCTCCTGAACATCAGTATGAATAATTGTTACCCGAACTGCCATATTCTTCACCGCAATTCCAGGTAGTTTAGGCAATATAAAAAAGTCAAGTGTATGTTTAGGAACTCGGGCATACACAACTTCAAATTGGACCTACTTGGTAAATTGATTCTTTGTGCTGTTGAAGACAAACGTAACATGAGAAATACCAATCTCCTGGATAGGGGATAATTCGTTGGGAAGTTCGGTGAGCATGGACTCCACATCCGCTTTCTTTTTTACTAATGGCACTATCACTCCTGTCTCCTCGGAATGTTTGATGAAATCTTGTTCATTTACAAGATGCTACTCATCCACTTTAGTTCTCCTCTTCCATAGGGGTCACAGGTATGCCATTGATGAATCTTGCGGCTTGTCGCGACACCTTCTTGGCCAGGTCGCCTTTCACCGATAGATAATAGGACTTCTGTAAATAGTCTTTCACTGATCAGCTATCATGTCAACAATTCTGAAATTGTTGGAACAATACCTGATCATTACGTGTAATAATTGCTTTATTTGTGGCCACGCATGGATTGGTGATTTCATCTACTTCGTCCGTTCAAGTTGAAATTACACCTACCAAGTTGAAGCACTGTCGTTCAACTTGTACGCCACCAATTTAACCTTCTTCTCCTCAAGAATTTCTATGTAATCAAAGAAGCGCTAGACTTCCAGCACCCAATCGAGAAAATCCTTGATATGGGGTTAGTTGTTGAAACTATTAAGATCGACCTTCACCCTGAATTCGTGATCCGTCCAATCTATCTAATTAATACCTCGTCCGGGATGTTGGGGAATCATGTCGTTGGATCCCACCTTCTCCAGTGCGATTTTGCGATTCATCGTTGGCATTGCCCTATGAGCAGTGCGATTATGAATTTCAATGCTCGTGGGGAGTGAATGATCGCCATGAACATGGAGTTGACCTAGGGCCTCCGTCATGTGATCGACGGCAGCATGCAGCCCTTGCATGACTAGACGACACTCTCACTATGCTACCTCGAAAGTCGCCACTATTAAAGGATAACTCCCTAGAGCATTGTCCATGGGATTATGCCCGACCTGTTGTTAGAAGCCACCAATTCGGGAAAAACCTCTCTTTGATACCAACTGACGTAGGGGAGGACGTGATGAGGTTGATCACTATCTTCCTTGATTGATAAATACGTTGAATCCACAATGTACGCTTGAATCCACAAGAGAAAATCTTGAACGCACGAGAAGAAATAGAACTTCTAAGCAGTTTTAATTTATAGATTTGATAATTGACTAAAAAATTAGTTTAGCATGCCTTAAATAACCATAAACAAACCTTAAAATCCTAAATAAGAGAGTTCTAATCAAATAAGAAAACTATTTCTAAAAAACGTGTAATTTTTGTCATCTGTTGACCTGTCATCGACTTGTTGAGTTGACAGGTCAAAACAACTAAAAAGTTTCAAGAGATTTAAACAAACAATTATGTGAGTTTCGACCTGTCAACAAGATCTGTTGACATGCCTAAACTAGCAGAAATTAGCCAGCAAGCAATCTGGAACAATATTTTGACCTATTGAACAATATTTCAACCTTTCAAACAGTATTTCGACCTACCTAAATGGACAGAAATCAGCCAGCAAGCAATCTAAAATTTTAGGTGGAATTTCGACTGTCGACCACAAAGGTCGACCGGTAAAACTATGCAGAATTTTTGTCGATTCCTCATTGGGATTCTTCCAGTCCATGTGCATTAGAAATGTACTTGATCCTCATCCTGCATCAATTTATGCGTTGTTCCAGTGATCCTAGCTGTTGTTCCAATGAATTTGTATTGTGTTTCAGTCATCCTAGTTATTTTCTAATTCATGTCTTTTAGACATCTTCATTCTGGTTTTACTCTCGTTCTTTCTTTCTTTTTTTCTTTTTCTTTTATTTGATGACTCTGCATATCAACTTTAGCACTGCATTTTATTTCTCAGGAAAAAAATTATGTAGTGTTTTGCTTGTTAGTTCATTGGTGGTTGGTATACAACATACATACCAAGCTTAAAAATCCATCAGTGAACGATGTATTAATTTTAAGAAAGTGGCAATTCTAGAAACATCGAAAGAATAATAATAAAAAAATAAAATAAAAAAATTCAGCTTGTTGGTGCCTTTCTTTTAAACCAACGTTATGAAAATCTTTATTATAATCAACCATGATTTTTAGACTCATGATAAAGTGGGAAATCAAATAACCAGACTGGAACGTGCACGTGGTGACTTCTGATATATATATATATATATATATATATATATATATATATATAATGGCTATGTTATATACAGCCGATGTAGTTTAGTTGCTGCATACCAAAAAAGCACTATTATAGTAGCAAAAGAGGAAAGCATGATTGTACCAATTGTATAGTTTGAATAAAAAGACTGTATGATTAGGTTAGGTTCTGATTGTTGGTTTGAACAAATACGCCCTATATGACGTTTTTAGGGTTTTTTTAGCGTCATTCTCTTGTTAAGACCGTGAAGAATGGCCCTATAACGTGGCTGTTGCTATATGCTGCTTCTGTTTTCCTTTTATTTGTTAATAAATCTTATTCTTCAGTGGGTTTTACATGGTAGCTTTACCTTAACCATATATCATGAAGTTTTCTTCTATCCGAAATATTACATGGGATCAGCATGTTTAGAATTATTGAATTATGTGTTATAACTGCGATTTAGAACCACCCTCCAGCTTTGGCAGCAGCAGTTTCAAAACTGTTATCTCTTAAACATGAGCAAATGCTCTTTTATGGTTGTCTGTGAGTAGTTGTGTTTGAAGACTTGGGGCCCGCTAGATAAAGTAGCTTTTATTATCTGAAAATTGATATTTTTTGTAATTTTCCCTGATTCAGATTGTGTGGCGAATCCAAATCACCAAGTGCTTAAATTTATTTTCCCTAAAAATATGAGTCTGTTTTTCAGATCCAGGGCTGCAAGGGGTTAATCTTCTTAATTGGTAATCAGTTTTTAGTTTAATTAATTTTAATTTACATAAATGATTTTTTTTTTTTTTTTTTTTAAGGGTTAGCTTGTTAGTACACACTTCAGTAGAGGTGGGCGTTGAGTTGGACCAGATTGGGTCCAACTCGACTTGGTCTGAAATTTTCAATGAATTGACCCAAACTGGATCCGATCTGGGACCGAGTCCGGGTCATCTGACTCGATCTGATCTGTTGTACTACTGGCCTGACCCGAACTGAGTCCGACTCGGATCGAGTTGGGTACGGTTCGGATCGAGCCTTCCTTTTTATTTTAGTTTTTTGAATTTTTTTTTTTTTTAAATGTGATTTTCATCCTTAAAAAATTCATAGGGCCCACCATAAAATTTATTTTCCATCCACTCTGTTAATAAGGTCACAACTACATGGATGAAGAGGAAAAACAAATTTCATATAGATCCGAAACTTCTGTGACCCCCCTAAAAGAGTTTCAATGGTATACGTTCAACCGCCCACTGCCTTTTGCAGTGTGGTCCATTGGATCTTTAGATCTGTCTTATTTTTTGGCTCAAGCCTTAAGACGAGCCCGCCAAATGGATGGACAGTTTGGATATAACACATACCTCATGATGGGACCCACAGAACTTGCTTACATCAATACAATGTGGGTGCATGGTACACCTACCAATCCACTTCAGGACGTCTCACATCAATACACCAGTCACTGAAGCTCGGTTAGAACTTGGTGCTCGAGGCGCCTCGAGCCATGAGCTGAGAGGAGACGATGGTTGGTGCTCTGTGGACCCCACCATGATGTATTTATTTCATCCATGTCGTCCATCTATTTTTCTAGATGATCCTTTTATGCTATTAAACCAAAAATGAGGTATATCCCAATCTCCAGTGAATAACATTACAGGAAACAGTGTTGAATGAACATTGTGCGGATTGGATCGGTTCGGATTGACCATTGAGCTGAACTCGACTCGATGTACGGTCGGATCTGAGTGGGCCAACTCAATCCGACTCGATCCTGGCCTTCGGGTCGGGTCGGATCAGATCAAACCGGTCGGATCAAGTCAGATCCGTCGGATTGGGTTGGATTGTGCCCAACTCTACACTTCAATGTTAGCCACCCACCTCCACTAGGGAATCGATACCAAGACCTCAACGTTGAAACAAGATATATGTTCACTCAATCTACCACTTGAGCTATGGATCAGGGTGTTTTTTACATAAATGATTGTTAATGAGGTTAATCTTCTAAATTGGTAATCCGTTGAGTTTTTTTTTTTTTTTTTTTTTTTGGATCTTTTGGCCGTAATTAGAACTATGATAGCTTGGATTATTTCTCTTTCATTTCAAGATGCATCTATATCGTTACCTATAGTGAATCTGATTATAGTATTTTTCCTGAATATCTACTCGTAGTCATTACCTGTAATGAATCTGATTTTATACAAGGACATGCATTATTTGCAGGATTCATGATTTATTAAATGAGGCAAATTGGGAAAAAGGGAATACTTGCCTTGAGCATATGATGTATCAAGGTAGGCTCTGCTGTCCCAACTTATCGATTCCGCTCCCTTCCGATGCATCAAGGTGGACCATGCATGAAGCACGCGTATGAAATCTGAACTTTTCGTAACGTTGGAAATAATTACCGCCTCAGTTTCACGCAACACGGTGTGGCTCTGACCGTATGTCCATCCGTTTTTCGGGCTCCTTGTAGGACATGAATCTAAAAATTAAGTAGATACAAATCTCAGCTCCACCACACCATAGGAAACCGTGCTAACCGAAGCCCAGCATCAAAAACTTTCTATGGCCCACCTTAATGTTTTTTCCATCTAATCAGCTGACGAGGGCCGCACCTTGGTGTTTTCTATATTTATGTTGTTCTTACTAAAAAGAAACAACGTCCACAAATTGTAACTTCCAAGATTTTGGTTATTTTGGATTTAAAAATTTTTTAAAATATTTTTTTATTAGAATTAGTCTATTTTGTCATTCACTTGCCTTTAACACATGTTAGCATATAGGCGAGTGTGACGTAAAGAACTATACAAATTTGGTTAATTAAATGTAGAATACGTCCGATCACCAAAATCTTGGGTCTAACCTTGTGATCTATTAATCTAGGGCCCAGATCTAACTGACCTATCACTAACTAATCAAGAGAATCGTTACTAAATAAAATCCTACCTAAAACCAATATAACCAGGGGATGGATCTTGATTAACAAAGCAAACAAACCTAGTTACTTTGTTAGCCTAAGAACCAATGATTTAATGTAATTAGAATCAAATTGTCATTTTGGTTAATTGCGGTTGGCCACACTATGAATATACCTAATTCAAACCGTAATCATCGCGCACAAGAAATATTACCATTCGGTTCATTTTAGAAATGCCCTAATTATCCGAACAAGGTATAGACCGCTCGTTAGTGGGCCACTTAACTCGAAACTATAGAAAGATGTTCGTCGTACGAGGCTTAACGTCTATCGCATGATATCAAGCCAAGATGGCGCATTGAATTATTCAACTTGGGCTAGTAAGTAAGCATGTGTTATGCAAGCACCCTTAGAAATTGTCAAAAAATTAAGTTAATCATCCCCGTCCAATCTTTACCAAAGTTATAGCTTTCAAACTGTTAGATCGTAACTAAATTTAGTGTACTAATTTAAGTTAATATCCTACACATCCGTATAGCCGCCACCCTGATCGATGATCAGTAACCATCGAACTGACTTTTAATAATAACCACTGATTGATGTATCTAAATGATGAGGCAATCGAAGCCTTACGTGTATCATCACTAGGGACAACTATCACGTGGCAAGGATTGGACCGTATATCTCCAAGTGGGCACTAATAATTAGAAACAACTCCAATGTTTCGGTGTATCATACTCAATCCCATTAGTCTGACTAGGAGTGTTGTTCTTTGTGGAGTCAATTTGTGAATCGGCCATCATATCCCTTGGCCGCTTTATGGTAGACTTGAATTCGCAAGGCAATCATTCTTCTGTTGGGAAGCAATCCTCGCTAAAATAATTGGACAAGTTATCGGCACTATCTTCTTCTTTAAGCTTGCCCGATGTTTTGGTACTTTTGAGAGTATCTTTGGTCCCTTGATCAATAGGCAGATCAATAGCTTCGACCACATTCACTGCAATCTATTCCTCTCACTGAGGAGGTTTTTAGAATGGATGTGGTAGCTTGGGTTCTGGTCGTAGTAGATCTTCGTTCTCCTTCTCTCTTCTCATTGCAGTCTTATTTCTCTGTCAACGACGTTTATGGGTTCTGCTCAGATTTTCCATACCCCTTGTCGTGTGGTTTGACCGTCCTAGTCGAAGGCAATCTCCAATGCGGTTGGCGATTAGATAATACCTGCTTCAGCCACTAACGATCTTGATTGTTGCCTTGATTGTAATTTTCCAGTCGGGGACGGTCTTTAGGTTGCCAAGGGATCTCTCGGGCACAGCGGTCACATAAATGATGGTTCTTCTGCCTGTGTGTAGCCTAGTGGGGATTTCGTTTTAGACCCTACAGGCCCGGGAGCTATCGGATACTCCCCTTCTATGGAGGGCTCCAAGAGACTCTTAAGATAAGATAAGTAGTCTCCTCCTCTCCTTTTTGCTGTTGAGGTCCTACACGAATTGTATTTCTTGTAGATTTGCTTCCCTCAGTTTCCTATAAATTGCTTCATTCAGAAATATATTTATAATCTTTATAAAAAAAAAAAAATCCTGTTGTTGGTAACCAAGCCACAATTGAGCTAGGTTCGAAGTTTGATAATCTGATTTATGTTCCCATCACCCTCCTGAGAGGACCCATCATCATATTAAGTAGATGGTATGAACCTTCGCCTAGAACCTCAAATTAGTATTTCTTTTTCTTTTTTCCAGAAAGGTGGGAGTAGATGATCAATCTCAAAGAATCTGACTGTACAGTAATTCAAGCAGCCAGACAAAAAGAATGGAGCTACATTTATAATATGAACACAACCAAACTCAATTATACAGTTGTGCAAAAAGGGATGAAAGAACCCAAAAAGAAAAATCCACTAAAAAATTAAGGCAAGCATTGCATTTGCAGACATGCCAACATCTATAGATTGACATCACCGGATTAAACCTTTCCCTACTTTTTTTTTATAAACATCTTCATCACGCGTTGTCTAAAGCAACCAAACTTTGAATTTCCTCCATCCTATTGTTGAACAAGTGATTAGTCTCATTACAACTACTTAAATCTAGCTAAGCCATCCACTAATAGAGGCAAGATCATCTAGCATCAAGTCGCCATAGGATGTAACCTTCCTATTGCTCCTCTAATAGTGGCAAATAGTCTTGTGGTTATATGGGTATATACTAAATGTGCAGATGTGTCGAATCTACTGGAAGCTATTATAAGGTGCCTTTCTCAAACAGGTTGGTTGATTTTGGTGCATCACGTCCTGGGCAGCATCCCAGTTCATTCCATGGTAGCCTCCCAAATTCCAAAAATGGTGCTCAGTAAATTAGAAAAGTGCTTCGCAGTTTTCTTTTGGGGATGGGTGGATGGAAAGTGAAAGATGCATTGGAAGAGCTGGAAAGATCTATCCAGCCCAAAAGCCGAAGGTGGGCTAGGTATCAGAAGGTTAAAAGATATAATAACGGCCCTCTAGCTGAAATTGGTGTGGGCTGCCAAATACAGTAAGGATATCAGTATGTGGAGTTCTTTCATGAGAGTAAAGTATTTCCAAGACCTCAACCCAGTCGTGCCTGGTCGTCCCTCGTCTACCCCCTCCCCTTTATGGAAAAGTATGAGGGACTTACTACCGTTACATGACTCCTCGGTGCAGACAAAGGTGGGCCAGGGCCGAGGTAGTCTTTAGTCCTCCAATTGGTCAGGTCTTAGCCCGCTGAAATACCTGGCTGAAACTCCTATCCCGTTGGAGCTTCTATCGCTGGAAATCAGAGACTTCCTGGGCAAGGAAGGTCCAATTCCACCTTCCTCCACCAATGTCATCTTGCCCCAATGGGTGCTGGACTTCATATTTCAGGGTGGTTTCTGCTTGATGGAAGATGTTGAAGATTGTTTCTGGCCTTTCAAGCCTTCAAGATCCTTATCGGTCAAATCAACATGGGAGTTGTGTAGAGAAATTAGTCATCGAAAGGGTTGGACAAAGTGGGTTTGCACGCGAAAATGCTTTCGAAAATCTCTATGTTTGTAATTTGGAGATTGCTAATGAAAGTAATTCCAGTGTAAGAAGCATTCAGAGCTAGAGACATCCACCTGGCTTCCATTTGTGTTTGCTATGAGGGAAGCCCGCACAATTGGCCCTCAGATGAGTCCATCCAGCACCTATTCCTTCTCGGCAGGCTAGCGGCCGTTGTCTATTATCTGGACTCATTTCGGGCTAGCCCCCTTTCAAGGTCAATCAGTACAAGATAGACTTGGGATTTGGTGGCACCATCCTCCAGCACCTGGTCTCGTTAGCTATATGCGAAGGCTAATCCCCTGCATCATCCTCTGGGAGATATGGATTTCTAGAAACACATCCAAATTCGAGGGGATAATCCCCCAAGATACAAGGATTATCGCTCGAGTGAGGTGGATATTAGCTTCGCTAAGAAAAAAAATATCTTCTATCAAGGTGCAGCACCCGATGTAACACCCCGTACTTTCCAGTACTCGGGTGTTACCATGGGAATCTAAATCAGTTTACACATGTGTGGAAACACACGTAGCTCCCCCTTAAAGATCAACATCCTGTGATCCCTAGTTCATCAATCTCAATCGGCTGGTGCAACATTTCATATATCAAGCCATCCATTCAATCGGTTTTCAAATTAGTCCAGAGACGTCTATCTTAGGATCTTAATCACTTCGATAGAAAAATCAAACAATCCAGTAATATTTAATAAGTAGACATATATATATATATATATATATATATTAATTGTTACATTGTAAGTTTTACACAAATTTTGATCAAAAGAATTATGGATGCATTTATTTGAAGCGATATGTATATGACCAACATATATAGAATATTATGAAAATAATATTATAATGAGTAATAATTTTACAATATATAATTGAATCTTAAATATTTATGAAGTATTAAATATCTTTTATAAATATGAACACAAAAATTTCTAGATGTTTTAATAAAGTTATATATTGTTTAACAAAGCGATTTTAAATATGACAATGTACAAATTTCAATTCATAAATATGTACAATATGATATTGTAAATTAGGAATTATATATTAATAAATATGTGATTAATAACATGTAAATAGTAGCATGTTAATATTAGAAATTATAATTATATATATGTATGAGTTTTTAATTATTTTAATTACAAGTAAATCCATATTAATGTTAGTATTGGTTAATAATGCATGATGAAGGTCTTAAGTGGACCCTTGAACTCTTTTAACCATCAAAGTTCAATTTCGGACTCATCAGACCAACACATCATCGGGAATCCATGATTAGGGCTTGAAATTTGAGAGTATGGCCCACCTGGAGATTGGGTCTGCCCCATCTTTGGTCTAAGGCCCTAAGTGCACCCCTAGAACCTAATGGACGGTGTGGATTTTATCCAAACATCATAGTGGAGCCCACACATGCGTTGCATGTGCACCAGGAGCATGTACGCGCAGTGCACTGAGCTGAGGAGCTCGTTCAGACTGCGCTGACCCGAGTTCTCCCACAAATGGAAAGAAATCCCATTCCCTCTGTTTTTGCCAGCAACGAACGAGGAGCGTTCGTTCGAAACATGGCCCACCGTCTTGTCCCAAACGGGAAATCCATACCGTTCATCTGGACCAAGAGGCGGAGCTGACCAGAATCCAACCATCTCGCATGTTGTGATGCTTGCGTGTGATCACAACCTCCGGTGCAAACAGGGCCTACAAGCAGGGCATCGGTTGCCATCTTCGAACCCACCATGAAAGCATCAAAGGAGCTCCGTTCTTTTGCTCCTGCAAGCATCCAGAGGCCGATCCAAGACATCCACCAGCCTCGCTTTGGAGAAAATCCCGCCTGATAGCAATCCGCCATGATCATCCGGCCTCCTTCCCTGTTCGAGTTGCACCGGGCCGCACTGAGTTGGGGGTTGCTGTTCGACCTCCCGCTGCACCAGCTCTAGTCGGGACGACTCACCCCAGCCATTGCTAGAAGCAGACGGTAGAAAGGAAGAAAATGAAAGAAAGAGGAAGGAAAGGGAGGAGGCAGGCAGCCATTGCTCATGGTGGGTGACGATGCCATACTCCCACTCGAGCTCAGGCCAAGTCGGACCGAGTCTGTGGTTTCGGACCTGCTCCTGGCCTTGCAGGAGCTCCAACAGACGAAGAAAGATAGAGAGAGAGAGAGAGAGAGAGAGAGAGAGAGAGAGAGAGAGAGAGAAAGAGAGAGTTGGGTCGGTGGCTGTCGCACCAACTCGAGCGCGACGCGGCTGCTCGTTAGGTCCAGGTTTTGCTGGATGTTCCTGCATTAAACAATATATATATATATATATATATATATATAGAAGGGGAAGAAAAGAGAGAGTGACTGAGAAAATGAGAAGGAAGAAAGGAAGGAAGAAAAGACAGCCCAGTCAATCGCTGAGTCATGATTGAGGGCTGGTGCGTCTGGGCAGTTTCGCTCGGGCCTTGTATGGCCTATGACTTGCATGACTTTGGGGAAGAAAGAAATGAGGACGAAAGGAGAAGGAAGTAGGGGAGTTGAGTTGGGTTGGTTGTTGCCGAGTCGCGCTCGAGTTGGTGGTGGCCTGATCCCACCTTTCTTCAAAAAAAAAAAAACACTCGACTCGAACTGTGTCAACTAGGTGAGATTTTCCATTTATTTTCAGATTCGTCATCATTCATTTTGTAATTAATTATATCATTATTATTTTCTATCTATTGTAACAACTAATGTCATCTTAATGACATTGACTAGAAATTATAATCAATATTACAATGTACTAATTAGCATTATGGATATTATTGTTAATTTTCATCATAATGAATTTTTTTTTTCCATGTTAGCTAATGTAAATTACAACCCTAATGAAAATAGTCATTGTAATTAATAATACACCAACTAGGGTTCAAACCCTAAGAAACCTAGTCTAGACCAAAACTCTAGGATAAAATCCTAAAGCTAAGTAATCTAAGCTCTAGGTCAATACCCTGAACATAGATAGCATGTTAGGTTTGAACTAATTGTAGAATTTCTTAACTCATGGTAGATCAAAGTGTATAGTATCATTGCTAGATTCACTTTGACTATTAGCATTTGAAAATAGTTATCATGGGATTAGTATAATACTTGTTAATATAATTAGTCCTTATTGTATTATCATTAGTAAATATTCTATTATTGTTACTTATATTACCCAATAGATTATTAGTCATTATAAAAATATTAGATAATGTCGGTACATTCAAATATGAACTTATGAACCATCATTATTAATATGGATGGATTAAAACTCCTATCATAAATAGTATTTGGCCCACAGTACAATAATAATAATAATAATAATAATAATAATAATCTTATATTCAAATCCTAGAACCTAAGCATCAAACTAAACTTTGAGATAAAACCCTAACCCTACATCAAAACCCTAAAGATAAATGACTAAAACCCTAGGCTATGATCTTAAACCTTAGGTAGTTTGTAAAACTTGGATCTAATTGTACAAGTTCCTGATTTATGGTAGGATTCAATTTTAAGGGAACGCACATCCCCTAGCGATGCTAGTAGGCGATACGAACTATGAGATGATGATTCTTCCCCCTGAGCTTTCCATTTTCCCATTAGCTTAAGTCATAGTTTTTATTTAAATTATAATTGATATCTTCATTTTATAATGACATGTGTTAGCTGGTGGAAATTGAATTGTTATGTTACATGCTTAATGTTCATCCTGTATATTTATTCATGCTTGTGAATTATTTGTGGATTGCTTATGGAACTTAAACTGATATATCAGTGGGAAACCTCTACTTATAAATGTATACCCATACTCGGGATGTAACTTGATTGATGATGATTGTAATGGACCTTCGATCTAGTAGTTATTGGATGGTGGTTTAGATGGATCATTGATGTGGGCCTACCATTCAGGGTTGTTGTGTCTAAGTAGTTTTCAAGGATGATCTTTTATCGCATGGTTTTAATACTCGCCCTATGTGACTTATTTTGATATTTGTCTTATATGGCTTATTTTGATATCGTCATATGTGGCTTTGTTTTGGATATTTTTTCTATATGGGTTCGATGTTTCATACTATGCAACCATGCGATGGTAGGCCCCATATACTGTAATATGATTGGCCACTAGTCGACAGGTTTCCATTAAACATCCTAAGGTAGTAGTCTCATGAGACGGAGATGGTGGTCATGGGACACTATGCCCGAGCTGTCAGCCTACGCTGGGCTCTGAGCTTCCCGTAGTGACCTTTGAGCTTATTAAACCTGCTGGTTGTAAATGAATTAATAATGGTTTGACTAATCATGCAAAAATGGCACAGACCAGCGTCTATTTCTATCGTACGTGATGTACATATTATTCCAACTGGATGATTTTTCTCAGGTTCGATGATTGCATGGGTGACGAGCCCACTGTCCGCACGGATGAGCATCCCCAGGGTGATGATTGTATACTTCACGCATCATGCATCTAATAAGACCTGCATCATGTATTGTTTTGTATGCTTTGATTTATAACTATGCTTACCTAATGCGGTAGTGTATAATCTTGAGGGGAATTCACACTGAGTTGGTCACTCATCCATCAAATAAATATAACCGTACAGGTAACACAGGTGGCTTAAGTGATTTTCAGGTTCGGGCTGATGAGGAGCCGGGTTCAAGTGCCAGGGTTGCATGACTGTATCTACCTTGATAAGTTGAGGGGTCTTGCGACTCAAATTTACTTATATTCTACTATTTCTCATGTATTAGATCATGTAATTCTTATATTTGTTAATTTTAGAGACATTGGTTTGTATAAGTCATTATGGGAAACCTCTTGTATATCCTAAATGAAACTTGAAATTTTCCTTTATGCTTACTTGTCCATTTTACGCTCATATGCTTACTCTGATAAAAGAAAAAAATATATATACTCGAATTTGACCATCCTTTAAGGTTAACACTTGATTTTTTGGGAAACGAGTCATATACTTAGGTCCTGAAAAGTCGAGGCGTTACACCTGGTTAATCAGACAATCCTCCGAGATCTGGGTATCAACACTTTCAAATATGGAGCTAGTGAAGTGGTTCAGACCGAAGAGTAGCTGGGTTAAGCCAAATGTCGACGGGTCAGCTAAAGGCAACCCAGGGTCATCGGGGGGAGGCGGTGTTTGTAGAGGAGAAAATGGAGAATTCTATTTCACATTCTCGTTGGGCTACGGAGACAGATCCAATACCAGAGAAGAACTGCGTGCAGTTTATAACAGTTTAGCCTATTACCGAGATTTGGGTTTCGCCAATGTATAGGTATAATTGGATTCCTTGATTGCGGTGGGTCTCTTGAATGGGTTGTAAAAACTGAGTTGATGCTAGACATGCTGAATGCGAAGAATTTATAGGTTAAAGGATAGTGCGCTGGTCAATTTTGTCCACATCCTGAGGGAAGGGACTAGTCCGGCGGATGGTTTGGCCCGCATGGGGTTCGAGCAGCAAATTTCCTTTCTTGCCCAAAATCTCTTCGATCTCCCTCCTCACATCAGGGGGCTTCTTTTCCTGGACAGAGTTGTTCTAGGTAACATTAGATAGGTCTCTTCGGGGCTATCATTTCGCCTAGGCCCGATAGATAGAATTAGTTAGTTTTTATGATAGGCTTCTCCAGGGGATTTCCCCCCAGAAAAGCTCCGAATGTGTGTTTTTTTTTGGCTCGATCTATAAAGGTTTATTATATGATATAATACACATGGTTTATATATATATATATATATATATAAAAACCTTTCCCAAGTTGACATGGAGATTGATTCCTCGGTTAATGTCAACGGTACTCCCTCTAAAGCCGAAGGTCCGTGGTTCACATGGATCTAGCAGTGGGAGACAGAGAATTCATGAACTGAATGCGACAATAATACATTTAGAGAGCAAAGAAAAAAAAAAGTTAATAGTTCATCACAATTGATATGCACTATCCACTTTTTGGGCCATTAATTAGATAACTATAATTACCAACTATGGCGATCCCTGAGGCATATGTAAACAAAAGTGAGACCCACGTGATAGAAGTACTTACTGATGATCTAATTGATAAATTTTCTCTTATTAGTTTTAGCTATCCATTTTCTTAGATGTCATTAAGATTGTTAGAAGCATGCGATGAAAGTGATAACTAACTACAACAGGCAATCGAAGGTGGGCTTAAACTGATGCTTAAGCATTTTACTTAATAAATAGTCATGGTCATCTATTATTATTATTATTATTATTATTATTACACACATTCACACCCACACACACCACGGCATGTAACAACCTTAAATTTTGGTGCACTAAAAACTAAAATAAATAGTTAAATATTTTATTTTTAATTAAGAAACAAAAACAAGTCAATAGTTAAGTTGGTAGAGACACTCTTGGTTAAAAGAGATGTCAAGGGATCAACCCTTGCTACTGACTCTTGATTTTGGGTGAGGCTAGATGATCGATTCTTGTAATAGTAATAATAATTTTGGGCTTGATTAGGTAAGCTTCAACCCTTAGATATTTTAAATTATTTGTTACATTGTTAATTTCTTCCCGATCTATTTTGGAATAAATTTAACAGATGGCATCTGACTGTGTTAAGATTGATCTGAACGGGTCATAAATTTCAGATCAATCTGATTAGTGGATGGGCCATTTTTATCAGAATTTATCATAAGAACCATTTACACCTTAGATCTAAAATGGTGATTAGATAGATCAGATCAGATCCCCATTATGTATGCTCATTTTAGAACAACTATAAATTGTTGTCCAGAGAATATGAGTAGATTTGACCGTTTGATGGGGCATAAGGATGAAAGGTTAGGATTATACTTATGATATTTTGAATCAATTTATTTTTATTTGAAAAATATAAATGGTCTGGATCTAAGCGATCTATTGACCCATTATCAATATGAAATTTTGTGATGTTGATGGATGGCTTAAATCTGTCGCATATGATCAATGGATCATCGGATGTATCCGATCTGATCCACACCGTCCATCTGATTATTGGGGTTGAATTACGTTGAAACCACAAATATTAGGTCAATCTAACCATCAGGTGGACCGTGTCGATTAGATGGTATCTGTTAAAAAGAGAAGTATTAAAAATGTCATGTGGGCTACTAAGGTTTTAAATCAAACTAATTATTTGGCCATATTTAAACCATTCCTTAACAGGTCATTAATCGTTTAGGATCTAACCAATGTATTTAAATTGTATTCTAGATTTTAAATAAGAAAAATCTCAATACTTTTATTCATCTCTAAAACACGGAGTAAAATTTCAGAGTTTGTCAGTTTGACACGTAGGATTATCGATCCAAATCGATAAAGAGATCCCAACCAAATTTGACAGAGCACGCACTCTGTCAGTTCGACTCGATCCAACAGACAAAGGGTAAAAATATACTACTTATACTCTGAATTTAAGAAATCTGATGAACTGAGGCATTTGATTTATGATTAAATATAAGTACTGGGTTATTTGAATTGCATATGCATGGAAATGATAGAGACCACTTTGATTAATCAAGTGGGCTACATGAAACGGTTGTGATTACAGATCCTATATCAAGGGTTGGATCTAAAGAGATCCAAATTTGAGAATATTAGGGACCCTAATCATATACTCGATCAATCAAAGGTGGGCCCTATCATATGAATTCATATAAATTAGGATAATGATTCTATGTACATGTTGTCTTTTAGGAAATTCTAAACTATCATATTTTGATTATTTAAAAAATAATTCATCATGTTTTGAGTGATCTCAACATGTTTCTTATCCATTGTTATTAAAATAGACATCTCATTATTTTGATGATTGTGATCTTTTGTATTGAACGTTTGTTGAATTTGTTGAGAATTGAAATGTCATATGTTGTTATGTGTATATAACAACATATGACTGTGTTGAATACTTGGGGGAACTCCCTTAACGACCTGTAAGTACTTACAGTACTGGGTGACCTATGGGACCATCCATGGATGCTCACATTATGTGAAAGCTTACCAAGATGGTGGAAACCTATTCCAGAAAAAGGCGAGATGCGGGTTGATGGGATCCAACTCAAGTAAGTGGATTGATCAACCCACTTGATGCATTCACGAATCCATACATCTCATGTCATTCATGCATTCTATTTTAATTATGATGTGTATGAACCATAATGGATTCACTCACTAGGCCTAGTTAGCTGACATTTTATTGATGAAAAAACCATACAGATTTAGTGGACAATGAAACAATTGCTTAAGTTTTAAGACAAGAAAGAGAACCAGTGGATAATTCATAAGGGCTATAGCCCTATCTTGATGAAGACGAGTTAAATATGTTAAACCATTAACATATCTAGTTGAACTCATGCTATTCCTTTAATTATGTCTTTGAATAAATTTTAAGTTAAGTAACTGAAAGTTATGAATAGTTAAAGCTCTTTTAGTGAATGGTTTAATAAAGCTTTAAATGGGTGGGTTGCGATAATATGCTTAACTTTTGCGAATGTTATCAATATGTGGATTGAATGCCCATAAATGATCGTGATGGTGGATCTATGTGTATGTGATTAAAATAAATAAATGTGAGATGTTTTGTTTAAGGTTTTGAGTTTGGAAACTTAGTGTACATTTTAATTGAGCCTCTGAAAAACGGTATGAAGGAATGGTTTTAGTACACATGGTTTACAAGTCATGTACTGTAACTTGGGTCTGAGGGTGCACACTTTATATCCGAATTTCGGGGCATGACACGACAGGTACTTGATGTAAGAGGTAGATCAAGCATGTGCCTATCACAAATGGACGAGAAGAAGTCTAGAAAAATATCAATAAGTTTTAGCCAACTTGATCGATCAAGGTCTATCGAGCATACTGGTTGAGTTCATCGATCGATTGGTCGACTGGGTTGATCAATCAGTCGAAATTCGACTTTAGATGAAATAAATGTTAGATAAATTTTACTGTGTTCAACTGATCGGGTCAATCGATCATAACAAATTCGATTTTATGGATTTTAGTCTCTGAACATTTTTCCCCCTTCTGATCGATCAATCGATGGAATGCAAAAATATGTGCGTTTTTTAGTTTTATTTCCTTATTTGTTAGGTCTTCTCTAATTAAGTTATAAGGTTTGTTTAATCGTATTTAAGCATACAAACTTATTTATTTTAGCTAGCTTTTAATAAATTTCTCAAAATTTCCATTATCTCTCTCGTGGATTCGAGAAACTACTCTTGTGGACTAAAGAGATCCTTATGGATTCAAGGTGCTTATCGCTCGAGGAAGATGATGATCATCATCACCATGTCCTTCTTTACATCAGTTTGGTATTAGAGCAAGGTTTATCCTCAAATTGATGGCTCCTAATGACGGATCGGGTAATAATCCAATGGATAGTGCTCCAAGGAATTATCATTTAACAATGACGGCTTTCAATGCAGCACAATCGAAAAATCAGCAAGTCATGCAAGGGTCGCAAGCTACTCTCAACTGCATGACAGAGGCCTTAGGGGCAACTCCCTATTCGTGGCGATAATTTGTGTCTCATAGGCATGAGAAAGTGGGCAGGTGAGACTCCAAAGGGGCATGACCACTGCTGCCACTCCGAGTAGGATTCCAAACCCTTATGGTCGGCCAAGGCCAGACCATTGTTATTAATGTGGCCAATCGGTTCACCTATCAAACACTTGTCCTTAGAGGCAAGTGGATAACCTCGCCATTAATAATGGAAGTGCTGAAAACATAGAGGAAGACATGGATGTTGATAAAGTAAAACACGCCATGGATGATGAAGCAGATAAAGTAGTTTGGGTTTTGCAAGATCACGGTGAGTCCGTAATAGTGAGACAATTATTGTATGCGTTAAAGAAGGAGGTACACCGGCAGTGACATAACATCTTTTGAACAAGGTGTACGATGAATCGAGAAACTACTATTGTAGATTCAAGAGAGCCTCATGGATTCAAAGTGCTTATCATTCAACGAAAATGGTGATCTTCCTCATCACGCCCTTCCCTACGTTAGTTTGGTATCAGAACAAGGTTTTTCCTCTGATCAATGGCTTCTGATGATGAATCGAACAACAATCCCATGGATGGTGCTCTAGGAAATTATCCTTTAACAGTGATGACTTTCAAAGCGGCGCAACAAGAGACTCGGCAAGTCATGCAAGGGCTATAGGGTGGTCTCGACCTCATGACCAAAGACTTAAGGCAAATCCGTGTTCATGGTGATAATCCACCTCCCATAGGCACTGGAATTTGCAATTGTGCTAATTGCAAGGCGATACCAGCAATGAATCGCAGGATCATACTTGAAGATGTGGGATCCGATGATAAGGATATTGATGACATGATCCTCTAACACCTTGGCCGAGGCGGTGATCAGGTAGACTATTGTTATTAATGTGGCCATTCAGGTCACCAAGATCACGATGAGTCCTTAATAGTGGTCGAGTAAGATCTTGAACCCTTATGGTCAGTCAAGGCCAGACCATTGTTATTAATGTGGTCAACCGGGTCACCAACACTTATCTTCATAAGAAGTGGGTAACCTCGCCATTAATAATGAAAGTACTGAAAATGCAAAGGAAGACCTGGATGTTGTTGAAGTAGAACATGCCATGTACAATGAAGCAAATTGGATTCTAGGAGATCACAATGAGTCCCTAATAGTGAGACGACTATTGTATTTGCCAAAGAATGAGGTACACCCATAGTGACATAATATCTTTTAAACAAGGTGTATGGTGAATAGAAAAGTCTGTGATATGGTCATAGACAGTGGGAGCAGTGAAAATATTGTGTCCAAGGTCATGGTGGAGAAGTTGCAACTGAAAATTGAAAGACATCCCTCCTTATACACAATCTGTTGGATTAAGAATATCAGGGAGATGGAGGTCACTGAACAATGCACTATATCTTTCATTGGTAAATAGTATAAGGAAAAAGTAGTTTGCGACATATTTAACATGGAGGCCTGTCACATATTACTCAATTGGCCGTGGAAATCAGATCTTGAAACCACTCATGGAGAATAAGACAATATATATATATATATATATTTGTTAAGGAAGGTCAGAAAACTATACCCAACCCTATGGACTCGATGAGTAATGTGAAACTTCTAAAGTGGAGGGGTGTTCTCTCTTAACCTTATGGGACTTTATGGAGGAATCACAGGAGATGGGACAAGTCTATGCATTGATTATAAAGAGGAAAGAGGTAGAGCCCATGGTTATTTTTGAGAAACTGAAACCATTGTTAGGCGAATTTAACCTAATTTGAGCCGATGAACTTCCCGATGGATTGCCTTCCATGCGAGATATTCAGCACCATATCAACTTTGTCTCGGGGACTAGCTTGCCTCATCGCCCTCATTATCAGGTGAGTCTGATATTTTACAAGTACAAGTTGAGAAATTGATTCGTAAGGGTTCGGTGCGAGAAAGTATAAGTCCGTACAATAAATAAAATAACCATAAAATATAGATTTCCTATACCATGGTTGGACGATATGTTAAATATGATAAAGGGGAGAAACCATTTTACAAATTAAATTTGAGGAGTGACAACCATCATATTCGTATTCAGTCAGGCGATAAGTGGAAGACAACATTTAAGACCAAAGAGGATTTGTATGAATGATTAGTCATGCCTTTCGGACTCTTAAATGCACCTAGTACATTTATGAGGGTAATGAAGTAGGTTATGAAACCATTCATTAGTCGATTCATGGTGGTTTCTTTTCCTGACATCCTGTTATACAGTCAGGACGTAACAGACCATGTAGAACATCTCAAACAGGTAGTTCGAGTGCTCATGAAGAACAAGTTGCACCTTAATCTGAAGAAGTGTAGAATTTTTATGAAGAGCGTGTTCTTTTTGGCCTTTGTCGTGACGTCCAAGGGCATTCGCGTGGATGATGAGAATGTGAAAGCCATTAGAGAATGGTCATTTCTAACGAACATTCATGAACTGTAAAGTTTTCACATGTTGACAACATTTTAATGTTAGCTTGTGAGGAATTTCAGTACCATCATGGGACCAATCACTGAATGCATGAAGAAATGACATTCCCAGTGGATTGTTGATAGGAGTTTTGCTATAATTAAGCAGAGGTTGTCCACTACTCCGTTCCCTGTACTCCCTAACTTTGATAAATTATTTAAAATTAAATGTGATACTTCGTATATTGCCATTGGGGGTGTGTTGTCTTAAGAAGGCATACTGAGGGCCTTTTATAGTGAGAAACTTAAAGATGATCTTAAGAAATGGTCGACAAATGAGCTAGAATTGTATACAGCAGTTCACGCCTTGCGGCATTAGACACATTACTTAATTTAGCGGGAGTTTGTACTCTATATGGACGATGAGGCCTTCAAGCTAACATTAACTGTGTGCATACTAGATGGATTTCTTTCTTGCAAGAAATTCACATTCGTGTTTATGCATAAGGTAGGGTAGGAGAACAATGTGGCTAATGTGCTTAGTCGACATCCAAGCTTGTTAGTCACTATGAGGACATGGCTAATGCCTCAAAGACCTATATGTCGAAGACGACCACTTCAAGGACGCGTGGGTAAGATACCAGGAGGGTTAGTCTAGTGACCTCCATATTCAGGATGATTTCATATTCAAAGGAAATCAGTTGTGTATTTCGCAGAGTGTCATCCAAGAGCTACATGGAGGTGGCCTCAGTGGTCACCTATGGCGAGACCAAACAATAGCTCTCGTGGAGCGATGCTATATGTGTCAGGAATCTAAGGGGTAGTCACAGAACACAGTCGTATACACTCCATTGTCTGTCCCTAATGGCCCTTGGGAGGACTTGTCTATGGACTTTGTGCTAGTTATCACATAGTCATAGTGTGAGATGGACTTAGTGATTGTCATGGTCGACAGATTCTCCAGGATGACCCATTTCATATCGTGAAAAAAGCCTGTCGATGCTACATATGTTACAAATTTATTCTTACAAGATGTTGTTCGACTATATGGAGTCCCAAAATCTACCACCTCATATCTGGACACTAAGTTCCTTAGTCATTTTTAGACGACTTTGTGGAGGAAATTAGATACCAAGCAATAGTTCAATGGTGCATATCATCCGTAGATTAACGGGCAAACCAAAGTAGTGAATTGTACACTCAGAAATCTTATATGATGCATCTCGGTGATAAGCCCAAACAATGGGATTTTGCCTTAGCTCGGGCGGAATTCACGGTTAGCAATATGCAAAACCATTCCACCGGCAAGTCCCCATTTGAAGTTGTATACGAATGAGTACCTAAATATAGTCTTGATTTGGTTTCATTGCCCAAGCTGTCAGGCATGAGCATTACTGCAGAACATATGGCAAATCAAATTATATGTGTACATGTTGATGTTCAGACCAAGTTGCAAGCTTTCAACAACAAATATAAAGAAAGGGCTAACACACATCGGTGCCTGAGAGTGTTTAATGTGGGCGACAACATTTTGATTCACCTACGCAATAAGAGATTTCTGACCAGAACTTACAACAAGCTGAAGAATAAGAAAATAGGACTAGTGCCCGTACTCTATAAGATTAATGACAATGCCTACGTCGTTGATCTTCTTAAGGACATGAAGCTTTCAAGCACGTTCAATGTGGCAGACCTATACAAGTATCATGAACCGGAGCCGGAGGATAACTCGAGGATAAGTTCTTCTCAAGTGGAGGGGATCTGATGTAAAACTTGGAGCAAGCATGTCCCTATCAAAAATGGATCGGAAGAAGTTCAAAAAAACATCGACAAGTTTAAGCCAATTCGATAGATCGAGATCGATCGGTCGACTGGGTCAATTGATCTATCAAATTTCAAATTTAGATGAAATAATTGATAGATGATTTTTACTTTGATCGATCAAACAAATTCAATGTTATGGGTTTTAGTCTTTGGATGGTTTTGCACTCTTCCGATGATCGATTGACCGATAGATGAAATGTCGAAATTTGTGCATTTTTTAGTTTTGTTTCCTTATTTGTTAGGTTTTCTCAAATTACTGTGGATTCAAGGTGCTTATGGTTCAAAGAAGATGGTGATTGTCCTCGTCACACTCTCCCCCTGCGTCAATACTCAGAACCTATGACCTCACTGTTAAAACTCTTACGAGTCTACCACTAAGCCATGAGTGGAGACCCAGACATGGCCATCTAATTTACAAGTTTTTTTTATCGAATGCATAGAGAGAGGCAATCAATGTGATTCTTGAGAGGCAACCAAGCAGGGCCTACATCTTGGCGGTTGGGATCAACGATCCACGAATCAACACTTCTATTATAATCAATGTGGGCTACTTATTTTGTTAGAATAATGCTACAGCGGTTCCCTGTCTACTGGCAAGTGGTAACAGGTGCCTTCCCCTCTCCATTCATCAGTTCTGCCAGTTCATATTAGGTTATGGGTTCAAAAGTTGGATTGATATATAAAACTCAAGTGAGCCATACGATAGGAATAATGGGAATGGACATGTCTACCATTGAAAATTCCTTGGGTCCACTACGATGTTTATATGAAATCCAACCAATTCATAAGAAGAGTTCATCCACGAGGAAGGAGAAAATAAATCAATAAATAAATAAATATCATATTCAAAACTTCAGTCGACCCAACAATGTTTCAATAGGGTGCTCCCAATCCCCACCGTTACCTATATATAGTTCAGCCAAGATGAGTTTTTAGTCAGCCTGATTTGAGGCTGATGTCCTTGAATTAGCAGGCGCAAATGATGAAAATAATAGATGTCACACACACATCATGATGAGTCTAAAGTTTTTCTCCCAGTCCCTGAGAACCACGGATTGGGTACAACCGGCCTAGCTAGAGATGGACGGTCCTATTAAGGCCTTGTGGGGCCTACCATGATATATATGTTTTATCCAAGTCGGCCATCAAATTTGAAAAATCATTTAAGGGCATCAGCCCAAAAAGGAGGCATATTGAAGGTTCAAGTGGACCACACGAGAGGAAGACGTGGTGATAATGATCCCCTACTGTTGAAACCTTCCTAGGGCCCACTGTAATGTTTAATTGACATCCAACCTGTTCATAACGTCACATAGACCTGGATTAAAGGAAACATAAATATTAGGTTGAACCAAAACTTCTGTAGCCTCTAAGAAGTTTTCAAAGGTTGGCATTGAATCTCTACCGTTTCCTGTGGTGTGGTGTACTCAAGCCTTCAGTGTACCTCCTTTTTGGGCTCATGTACTAAAATGATCTTTCAAACTGAATGGACGGCATGAATAAAACATATATATCACACCAGGCTCCACAGAGCCACTAAAAGGATCATCGTCTCTAGCTAGGTCTTGGTGGGTGTAGTACCTGGGTCCAATTAAACGGAGGGAGGAGGTGAAGCGTTTGGGAACAAAAGAAAATGACCCTAGAAATACTTCTTTTCTTTAAGCACTAAAGGGTGAAGTTAATCTGCAAGGGTACAAAACCTAACCTTTCATTTTTCAAGCCCCATAATTTGTGCAAAGTTCTCAGAATCTCAGTTGGTTCAATTATGCAAAGTACCAAATTTGGGGCTTTTGAGTTGGCCTAGACGCTGTGCAAGGCAATTGATAACTAGCTAATTATAGCAATGGGTGCAGTCCTCCGTGCCAATCCAAATGGAATCTCTCCAGTATAATGGGCGTGAAAAATTCCAAGTGAAGGACTAAATTTAAGTGCCCCTTTATCAGAGGAAGTGAAAGCCTCGTCCAATGGTATTGTACTTGACCATGACTTCATCTATCCCTTACATGGTCGTAAGCCTAACATATCCCATTCGCGCCTTTTCCTTTTGCCTTTTCCACGGAGCCACTATTTGCACCTACCCTATTTCATGAATATGCCCACTTTTCTACTCTCAGCAATACGTTGGTACATAGTACAGAGTTATGGAGTTGGGCTAGACAAAGCTGGGCATCGGTCGGATTGAATCGGATTGGGTATAACCCAATCCGATCCAAAATTCATATGACATGAGCCAAACCCGGTCCGATCCGGGACCGAGTCCGAGTAACCTGACTCAGACCGATCCGATGCATGGTTGGCCTGACCCGATCTAAGTCCGACTCGGTTAGGAAACTAAGTTGGATCGGATTTGATACGATTCAGATCATTTGAATTTAATTCAATTGTTTCATGTGGTGTAGTCCACTTCAGCCTTGAATATACCACACTTTTTTGCTCAAGGCCTAAAATGATAAGTCAAAATGGATGAACAGCTTAGATAAAACATATACAGCAATGTGGGCCCCACATAACTCTGAAAAAATTGTATTTGTGCTTTCCCAGATGTATTACAATGTTGACGTGCACTGCACGCAAGTGCAGTGCCGTCCTTTTCATGTCAGCTGTATATAAGCACGTCACTTGCTGCATAGAAGCACGTCACTTGCTGATAATGGGGTATGTGTTATATCCAAACCGTCCATCCATTTGGCAAGCTCGTCTTAAGGCTTAAGATAAAAAATAAGACAGATCTAACTATTGTGGGGACCACACGAATTGTTTAACGGTGAAAATCATTCTCTGTTACTATTTGTGGTGTGGTCCATATGATCTTTGGATATTATTTATTTTTTGGATAATGCTCTATAATGATATCTAAAAATATATGAACGGTGTAGATATAATAAATACATCACGGTGGGCCATGTAACTTTGATATCCTTTGAACCGTTCATACAACTCGGAGCTCGAGGATTGTCAGTGCTCGTCTTCTCACAACACGTACCTATATAGCAGCTGGAGACGGGAGTGGATGTCAGATAGACATCATGGGGCGTACGGAGAGGGAAACGGACTGGCTACTCTCCCTAACATAGTCGATGCTATGTGGGCCCTACCATGATGTATGTGTTTCATCCATGCCGTCCATATATTTTTACAGATCATTTTACAATATGAGTTTAAAAATGAGATATATCCAATTCTCAAGTGGACCACATTACAGGAAACAATGTTAAATGAGAGTTGACCATTAAAAACATTTTGAGGGCCATAGAAGTTTTAGATCAAGGTGATCTTTGTTTTTTCTCTTCATCTAGGATTGTATGACCTAATCAACGGATTGGATGTCAAATAAACAGTATAGTAGGCCTTAGGAGGATTTTAATGGCGGATATCCAACCGCTATTGTTTTCATGTGGTGTGGTCCACTTGAGATCTATATTCCTCTCATTTTTGGTACCAAGCCATAATATGAATTTTTAAAATGAATGAACGGAATGAACGAAACACATACATCCGGATCGGGTCGGTTCAGATCTAATCGGATCCAATCGAATCGAATTCCGGGTCGGATCGGTCCGGGTAGACATGGATCTGAACTCGACCCAAAAAGCTTTCGAATCTAGCTTATCCTACTCGATTCGCATCGATCCAGGCTGTCGGATCTGTTCGGATAGGGTCGGAATGGGTCAGATCCATCGAATCGGGTCAGGATTGCCCAGCTCTAACTAAACTCCCATGGGAGCTTAGGTTATTTCTAAAGGAAGCGGATTAGGTGTTAGCCTACCATGGGGGCCACCTTGATGATGTGCTATATATCCACGGTGTCCATCCTTTTAAGCCTATTTTAGGATGTGGTCAAAAAATTAAGCAGATCTAAATCTTAGGTAGAGCACACCACAGGAAACAGTGGTGATGGAATGCCCACCATGAAAAGCTACCTAGAGCCCATCAAGCACTTTATGTGTTTGATAAATTAAGTGTTAAGACTGTTCACTGGCTGATTTGTAGTAGTATATTTTGATGATATCCTAATATATAGCCAGGATGAGATAGAGCACATGGAACATTTCAGGCAGGTGCTACAAGTCTTACGAGTTGACAAGTTGTACCTCAACTTGAAGAAGTATAGTTTTTTAACAAATAGCCTATTGTTCCTAGGATTTGTTGTAACGTCCATGGCCATCCGTGTGGACAATGAAAAAGTGCAAGCCATTAGGGAATGACCGATCTCGACAAACATTCATGAAGTGCGGAGTTTCCATGAGTTGGCGATCTTCTATCGTTGATTTGTGCAGAAATTTAGCATGATAGTCATACCTATTACAGATTGCGTAAAAAATGGACCATTTTAGTGGACCGATGAGGCTGACAAGAGCTTTCATGAGATCAAGCATCTGTTGTCCACAACACCGATCTTGGTTCTTCCAAATTTCGACAAGTTGTTTGAGGTTGAGTGTGACGCTTCATATATCGAAATTGGAGGAGTAATATCACAGGAATGCAGGTCGGTAGCCTTTTACATGAGAAGCTCAACAAAGATCAAAAGAAGTGATCGATATATGAGCTTGAGTTATATGCAATTGTTCAGGCGCTACGAAATTGGTGGCATTATGTGATTTAAATAGAGTTTGTTCTGTACACTAACTACCAAGCATTAAAGTTTATTAATAGTCAAGCTAACGTGAATCGTATGCATGCTAGATGGGTTATGGTTTTGTAGGAATTCACGTTCGTTCTGAAGCACAAGTCAAGGCAGCAGAATAAGGTGGCTGATGCACTTAGTTTTCGTGCATCACGCTTGGATGAAGTGTCAATAAGGTCAACTCAATGACCTACATATACAGGACGGTTTCCTCTTGAAAGGGAATAGATTGTGCATCCCCCAAAGTTCTTTGAGGGAGCAGATTTTTCAGGAGTTACATGAAGGTGGCCTTGGTGGACACCTTGGGCAAGATAAGATGCGAGCTCTTATGGAGGAGCGGTATTACTAGCCGTAATTGATACGTGATGTGGGAAAAGTAGTGCAAAGTTGTTATGTTTGTGAGACCTCTAAGGGGCAATCTCAGAATACAGGCCTCTACACCCCATTACATGTGCCTTACGACCCTTAGAAGGACTTATATATGGACTTTGTGCTTAGTCTCCCACGAACACAATGCGGCTTAGATTCAATGTTCGTGATGGTAGATTATTTCTCCAAGATGACGCACTTTATCCCATGCAAGAAGACCCTCGATGTAACATATGTGGCGAAGCTATTCTTTAGAGAGATCGTGCGACTACACGGGGTTCCTAAGACCATTACTTTTAACTATGACACGAGGTTCATTAGCCACTTTTGGCGGACTTTGAAGACTCTATTTGATATACGACTTCAGTTCAGCAGCGCCTACCACTTATAAACTGATGGGCAAACTAAAGTTGTGAATCACACGTTGGGAAACCTCCTTCAATGTATTTTGGGTAAAAAATCGAAGCAGTGGGATTTGGTCTTGTCTCAAGTTGAGTTTGCATTCAACAACATGGTGAATCGCTCAACGAAGAAGTCCTTATTCCATATTATTTACGATTGAGTGCCTCGTCACTCACTTAACTTGGTCCCTCTACCCACGCTCCCAGGCATGAGCATTGCAGCAAAACATATGGTAGACAGGATCATGTGCATTCATGCGGAGGTGCGAACCAAGCTACATGCCTTAAATGAGAAGTACAAGGAGCAAGCAGACAAGCATCGGCAACAAAAGGTATTCGAGGTGGGTGACCACGTTATGGTCCATCTACGCAAAGAGAGATTTTCAACCAGAACGTACAACAAGTTGAAGAATAAGAAGATGGGACTGGTACCGATCCTCCGAAACTTCAATGACAATGCTAACGTTGTTGATCTTCCAGATCACATGGTAATCTCACGAACTTTCAACGTTGCGGACCTGACCAAGTATCAAGAACCAAAGCATGATGAGAACTCGTGGATGAGTTCTTTTGAAGTGGAGGAGACTGATGTGGAGCAGGTCGCAGACAGTTTCATGTCCAAGATGGAACAAAAAAAGGCCCGATCAGAAGCAGAAGCGATACATACCATCCAAACCTTAAAACAGACATATCTCACAAATTGGAATAAGTTATTAGACGTGCCATAATTTTGGGGTAGGACAAGCTACTATATCCACCCAACCCTGCTATGCCAGGTTACACATGCTAAATTTGTGAAATACCATCAGATCGACGGTCAAATTCCTGTTTTAATTTCAGTTTTACTACTTTAGCCACCCAACACTGCATGAGTATGTATGACGAGATGTCATGAAATGCATATCAAGTAGATGATCGTCCACTTGCTTGGGTTGGATATCTGGCAACCTGCATCTAGGCAAGGCCTGCATTTACTCCACGAGTAAGCTTCCACTGATGTGGGCATCTAGTAACAAATCTACTAGGAAAATCATTTAGTGAGATCCCTCATAAACCCAAGTACATTGTGTGCATGTAGTCATCTAGAGCGTGCCTTTGGGAATCAGCACAGGAACGCTATGGATGCATGTAATGCGTGCTCAATGTGCATCGATATATACAGTTAGTATATACATATCTCCATGCAAGAGGAAACAATAGAATTATGATTACAATGACCTACATGTTCACATGTCCAATTCACAACAATAATCATTAGAGCATGAATGAATACAATAAAAATCATTATAGCATGTTAGCACAATAACATAATATTTAAATCAACCATAGATTTCATAGAAACCATAAAAAAAAAATATAATCTATCTTAACCATATAGGTATGAGACACGGCAGGATTCACTCACCTATTCTTGGTATAGTCGAATCCACCAAATAGTTGTATGCTTTGAAATCTAGAATCTGAATATCTCTATTAAGATGATTTAACACATTACGAATTCAATTAAGCTACTCCATCAAGTGGGGTCCACATTTGATCAACCTAAGATGATCCACTAGACTTATTAATCCATTACTTAATTTGAAAATCAAAAAGGGATTGTCGACCAATGTAGTCAATCGATCCAGCCAGCTTAAGGGCCCTCGATCAATCTTCTGATCAATCGACTATATATCAATGGAAATTAAAATTTATCATTTCAAGTCCCTGGACATATTTTGTCACCTTCAATCGATCTAACCTACCCATCGATCGATCGAAATAGGTCAGATTTAATTTAATTTGCTCGCTGGACATATTTCACTATTCTCGATTGGCATCCTTGATCGATCGATATCGCTCGGCTAAATCTTTGATCGATCGAACCAGGACTTCGATCAATTAGACCATTTTATGATTTTTCGATTTTGTTCGCTAGACAAAAATCGACCCGTTCGATTGATTTGGACGATCAACCAAAGTCGAATAGGTTCTGTTACACCATACGATTTTTGAAAACTTTTGAGTTTTTCTTCTATCTCTTTGGCCTTTATAAATTCAATCAATTCAAGGATTAGGTCCAAACCATCTAATGAATTCTCCACTATCATGTTTGGGAAAACTAGTGGATTGCTCGGATCTGAATTATTCGGTATCTACAATCATTGTCTATAATCTTTCTGCAACATAGACTAATATTATTAATTCTTTCCATATTTAATTGTGGATGATCCAGCGGTCGAATCATTCTAGAATTTGAAGTCCTGATATGGTTTATCCTTAAGAACCCTTTGATTTAAATCAATCTATATTGATGTGGCTGGATTCTTCAAAGTTGATCTCTACGACACGAGATCTTGCGAAAACCATCTTCTTATCTTCGAAACATCTCCAAAGATCAAAGCAATGGACATGAGGTTGATCCACCTTGTTCATTGCTTAGATTTAAGGTTTTTAGATGAAAATTTTAGAAAAATTAAAAAGAAAAATGATAGAAACTTCACTGGTAGAAGATTCTCCCCCATCTCTCTCTCTTTCGACAACTCTTGGGTTTTAGGGTTTCTATAGAAATTTTCTGTGGTTTCCCCTTTAAATAGAGAAAGAGCCCTGGATCTAGAAAATTCTTCTGAGTTTTGTACTTTTTTACAAAAAGTTAATTAATGTGATGTTAGGAATTGATCTATTGACCTATCATTCCACCAAGAGTACCTCTAGCAATTGGGCTAAGTACCCAATTTTGTTATTAATTACCAAATTAAATTATAAATTCCAATTAGTCTGGTCTTATGCGATATGAAAAATTCAAGGTCATTACACTCATTACCCCGGGCTGCAACAAGTCCACCTGCCATTCAGGCCAGAACTCACAGTCAGGTCGAACTAATAAGATAGGTAGCCCTAACCAAAAGCTAAGCAAGGAGATCAACGATTGGCTTTAATGAACATCCACAATCTCTAGCAATTTTTGAAACCATAGACAAGGCTACAATTGAACATAGAAAACAAAATCACAAATACCTCAGGGTAAGAATATTAACCCATAAATTTACCATAAGCATCATTGGGCAAAACACAAAAGCATCACTACCAATTACCCATTAATCACATGACCAAAATTGAATATGTAACCACATCGTCATGATTGTGTCAAGTAATTTGGCAAAGGAATCTTCTCAAAAAACTTCAATTGCATCGAGAGGAGCCTATAAATATCTATGTCCACAATAACCCCTCAATTGCCTTAATATAGAATTTTGTATTTCATGACAAGAGTAAGCATATTGCCACTTTAAATTTATTTGGAAACACGTGCATAACAAAGAAATCAAGTTCATTTTTGTATTTAATGTGTGGGATGAAAATAGGCTTAGATTGCCAATAGTTGAAGTGAGGGACTTCTTTGGAGGTGCTTTTCATCACTGATCCAAGTCTTGAGGAAGAAGTGGTTGTAGTGTGTTCACGACCCCAAGTGTAGGGTCAAGACGTAGTAATAACTCAGTCAGAACGAGGTCAAATCCACAGGGAATGGGGAACACAATCTAGAATTAATCTAACTTAGTTTGTCTTGGTATTTATTCCAGCGATTTAGAAAAATGTTTTGAAATAATAGAGATAAAAAGACTAAGGATCTAGAAATCCACCTATAACAATCTCAATATTCTTGATTTAATGATAACTCAATTGGAATCGAAGTTGATGAATGCTCTGCCCATTAATAAGAATGTCCAGTGCAAAAGAATCTCCCTCGCCTCGAAATGTGAATGTTGCGGCTCGAGTCTCAACTCCTCTTCCCTTCCCCTCCCAGAGACATTGTCCCACTCTTGCACGGATCCCTTACGCAGGGAGTCTAGAGTCTGGAGTCTCATGCAGGGAGTATGGAGTCTCCCCCATCCAAGACTGTCTCCTTTGGTAGTAGTTGCTGCCCTGCCCTCATAGGCGCTCTGCCACAACCCTTCGTCTTGCTCCAGCCTTCATGTTATGGGAGTTTTGGAAGGCTAGAAATGGGTCCAAATTTGATGGCCAGAAAGTCTCAGTCCAAAGTGTATATTGGAGAGTTTTTTGGTGGCTAGGCAACCTCGCCGAGCTGTCCAGGCATCACCAGTCAGCCCCTTCCAATTCAGCCCCCCCTCGAGGTCAAGAAGTGGGCTAATCCTCCTACCGGTTGGTGCAAGCTCAACATCAACAGCTCTGCCATCGAGAATCTGAGGCCAGCCGGGGTGGAGGAATCTGCAGAGATCATAACAACCTCATGATGTTTGCCTTTTCCAATGGCTATGGCATTACCTCTAACAACAGGATGGAAATTCGGGCTCTTCACGATGTAGTGGAGTTGTGTGTCCATCACAATCTCTCAAATGTCCTCATCGAATCAGACTCTAAATGGGTAGTAGATTGCATTTTAGGGAAGTCCGTTGTTGCTTGGAAATGGAAATATTGGGCAGCAGGGATAAAGAACCTCCTTCTCAGGGGATCGTTTTCTCTCACCCTCATCCCTAGAGAGGCCAACAGTCTGGCTGACTACTTGGCTAAGCAGAGTAGTGCATCCGAAGACATCCAGATTTACACAATCCCCTCTGATCTCCCCTCTCTGGTTAGAGGTTCTTATTTTCTAGACAAATCTAGGCTAGGCTTAATTAGAAAACTAAAAAGGTCTAATATGTATAGGATATAATAGGCGGGATAGCCTTTTTTACCCTGGTCTTCGCCCGAACATCCTCTGTGTAAATTTTACCTCATCAATGAAATCTCCTTTGAAAAAAATAAATTGGAATCGAAGTCCTATCATATCCAATCGGATGATATAGCAGTTAAAACAGAATATGAACTTTCCATTAGTTTAGTTCTCAAATATCTCTCTAAATGTAATGATTACAGGGAATTCAATCAGCCATCATGCCCAGGAGACGATGGTGAACAACAAGATTTTACAAATCATACAATTCTAAAGCCAATGAGATAATATACCTTCATTGTAATTTCATTCACAATATACCATAGAAAACTGGCAATATACCTTTATTCAAACTAAGAACTAATAGAAGTTCAACATAAATTTAAATCAAAGCAAACTAAACATCAAAATAAACTATAGGTTTCATATCCTAGAAAAATTCCAAAGCTTGAGAAGACTAACATTCTAGAAGAAAAATAAAAATATCAATTAGAACCCGTGAAGAAATCAAAGTAGAAGAATGTTGTTGGTGCTCCACCTAGGCCTTATCTCCGTTTTCAAACCCTAGAAAATTATTTGGAATAGCCTAGGGACTCCTTTAAATAGTTTTGTAACTCAAACTTTTACACCGCCCTTGGAAAAATCACAAACCGCCTCAAATTTACATACTCTGCGTAATGCCTTTAATGTCATCAAACAACCTTCAATGCCATCGAACATGGAATCTTAGTTTGCATCGGATAAGGAAGTCACGCCCTTTCGCATTGTGTAAGAGATCGTTGTCATTGACTGACCTTCGATGCCATCGAACAGATCTTCAATGTCATCGAAGGTGTCTTCGATTAATCGAAATAGTGTCCAGAATGTTCCAGCGAGTTGCTCCAGAAATATTCAGAAATCTCGATGCCATCGAACGGTCTTCGATGTCATCGAACGGTCTTCGATATCATCGAACTGGTCTTTGATGAATCGAACAGGTCTTCGATGAATCGAGGAATGCACCAAAATAGTCCAGCAACTAAACTCCCGTTTCCATGAAATTTTTGATGTAATCGAATGTCTTCGATGTCATCTAACACTTACTTTGATGACATTGAAGGGTGTTTGATGTCATCGACAGATGAGTTCAACAGCTTCTTCTTTATGTACTTTACAAACTTGATTTCTGTCATTCTCCACTTGGTTTCTTTAGATCTTTGGCATGTGAATTCTTCATTGATGACTTCCAAATCTCCAATTCTTTATTCTCTTCTCTTGAACTCTAAATTCATCCTTTTAAGTGCTTATTCATTACAAGCTTCCAAATTACCTCGCATGACAAAAACATATATAGTTAAATCAAGTTAACACCTAAATGCCGAGATAACTAATGTAATTGAAGGTTTAAATATGCAATATTTGAGTCTCAACATGGTGACTACCAACTTCTCTTTCCCAAGTGACCAAGTGATTCACGGGAAAAAAAAAAGAGGAAAGGTTGGTGGCTAAAGGGTTGATGTCGTGGTAAAAACCTAAGAGAATCTAATAGTGTTGCAGACTGGCTGGCTCACTTAGTGAGTCAAAACCATTGAAATATAATCTTCACACATTTGGTTAACCTTCCATATCCTACCCAGGAAAACATTTTCCTTGACCATGTGGGTTTAGGAACATTAGGGAGGGAGCTTATTCAAGCTAGCTTTCGTCTCCTAGGGTGTTTCAGATTGGTGTGTGTGGGTCATCTAATAGGTGGGTCTGTGGCTTGTTTTTAGTGCCCTGGGTACATAGAGTTAAATTTGTATGAAAAATTGTATAAGTAGTTAGGATGGGAAAAATCTCATTAAATTAGAAGGGGAAGTACGTATAAAGGTCTCCATGCATACATACAGAAACCCTCTTCTAATTTAGAAGCTAGAATACTTTATATTGATGATGGCTGAGACAAAGTCAGGGATGATGATGTGGATACATTGATAACCTCTCCATCTCCATGAGCCGAAAATGAAGGGGCTACCCAGAATCAAATATGCCATTAAGAGACCTCTCTCGGAGGGACCTTCATACATGGCTGGTAGGGACAGAGGAAGACCGGTTAATCGTGAGATATTCTAGCAGACGAACTAGTAGTGGACAGTAGTGAAAAGAAAGAAGACATCTCCGAAGGTCGTATATGGTGACTCTCGCCTGAAAGAACGGAATGCGTATAGCCTATTTGTAGGAAACCTCCCCTTCGACCGCTTAGCTTAGGATGTTAAAAATATATTCAAAAAGTATGGCCGGGTGGTGGACATCTTCATCCCATCCATCCCCGGATCTTTCAAACTGTGGCGATACGCCTTTGTTAGGTTCCTGTACAAAGATGATGTTAGGGCAGCCAAAGGAGTTCTGGATGGCAAGAGAGTCGATGGAAGAACAATCGTGGTTAGTTATGCCAAGTTGATATCCTGCCCCATAATGGGGGATTTAGATTTCGAACCACGTCCCATCCCTCCTTCAAATCTGCTGCAATCCTGGCCCTATCAAAAACCCTCTTTCTTGCAGGTCCTCCAGGCTCACATTCCCACTAAAACTACCCACTATATCCCAATGGCAGAGTTATACTTGACCTTAGTGGATGAGGCGGTAGTGGAAGAGAAGACGCAAACCCTTAAAAAGGTGCTGGTGGGTTAACTGCAAGCAACCAGGTTTCTATCTTTCAACTAATCCAAGCTATCAGAGGCTCCCGATATGCAACCTCAACAGTAAATGTTGCTAGGTTATCAGAAGATAGCTTCCTAATAGTTTTGAAATAAAAAACAGAGCTTCGTGATTTCTCGTCAAACCACGCTCTCCACACTGCCATGGGCCTGGTAAAGGTGGTACCATAGCACCCAAACACAGCCAAGGGAAATGCTGGTAGTTGGATCATACTCTATGCAATACCACCCCATGCCTGGCTCGAATCGGTGATTATCGATTTGGGGCAGCATTTTGGTAGAGTTGTTCAAATTGACACCAACACTAGATATGGCCTATTTCAGATGTTCGCTAGACTTAAAGTCACCCTGAAGCTGGAGAGACATCTCTTCAAGGTAATACACCTCCATGCAGGCTGTGAATCCTACCTAGTCTATGCAGCAATAATGACTCCTAACATGAAGAAAAGCAGTGTCGGTCGATCCCAATCTCCTTCCAACAAAGGTCCACTACTGGGGGACTTCTACAAACAATGGATGGAACATAGATTCCACGAAAATCTAGGACAACTAGAGCAAGGCCCTAGTACTGTTCAACAAAAGCCCACACAGACAAATAAATCGGATGATAGAGCAGGAAGATACTCTGTAACAAACACATGTGGTGTTTGTACATATGTCTTAGCAACAAAACAACAACAAAGAAGATTAGACAGTGATTCGGTTTCGACTCTTACGCCACTCCCATCGCCAGGAATGTACCTCCCATAAGCCAATCATCTAGGACCTAACAAAGCATATTCTCAAGGCAGTGATACTCTCCACGATCAAGTTCCGCCTAAGACTCTTGATGATTCTCAGGAAGTTACAGCTCAAGCCCCTGCTCCTTCTGGGAAGATTTCAGCACAAGTCCTTGCTCCTACTGGGAAGATTACAACTCATGCCCCTGCTCCTTTTGGGAAGATTATAGCTCAAGCTGAAAAGGCCGAGCTATATGTCCTGGGGGGGGGGGGGGGGGGGGGTGAATAGGACTATGCCAAATTAAAATGATAACAGTGGAATTTAATCAATTAAAGGAAAGATAACACTCTAAATAATCACAATACGAAAATGTAAATCAACCTTAAAATTCTAGTATTAAGAGGTTGATACCAATGTTATTCTAAGGACAACCTTACACCATAAAAACCAAGGGTTTATGGCAGGACAACCTTACTAAAACAGTTTGTGTATCAAAAACTCAAACTGAAGATGAATAAAAATGAAATACCTTAAAAGGAAATATAAGCTATTACAACATTCACCACAATGCCTGAAATGTAAACGATTACAACATTCACATTCACAAATACATCCCACAAACTTGAATGATAAAAGATATAGAAAGTAAACCACAAATCAAAACACAAAGAATTATAGTGGTTCGCCTGTGTGTACACCAACTGCTAAACAACAGCCACACAACTACTTCACTCCTAATATCCTCACACAGTGGATATTAGCGTTCACTATTAAAATAGGTTTTTCCAGGTTCACCTAAAACCCTCACAATTGTGTCTTTCAAATGGGCTTACACAATTCAAAAATCCCACACTCTGAGTTTTCTGGATCTCCTCAGATAACCAAAACAATGAGATTTTTCTGGCTCAATCTCAAAAGAAACTAAAAACAGAAAATTTACACAAATGTAAAATACCTGGATATTATCCTTGAACATGACGTATGAACATTGAACCTTTTTCTTTAGATGATAGACGATCTTTGAAGTTCATGGAGCTTGATATCTTGACACATAATGAAGCTTGAACTTGTGATCTTTTGAAGCTTGATTTTGTAGTACTTGAATTGTACTTCATCTTGAGTCTTGAGTATGAACAGTTCACTTGTCTGTTGATGTCGCTTTAAGACATTGAGCTTTGAAGCTCAAAGAAGTGAATAATGTACTTGATCTTGCATTTCTTTGAAGTAGATCTTGTTCTTGTCTTGAAGCATTGTTCTTGTACATGTGATGCATTGCCTTGAATATATATATATATATCAATGTGCTACACAAGACAAATTGTGGTTTTGGCATTACAAAATTTGACAATCAAAGGAGCATGAGACCATAGCACTTACAATCTCCCCCTTTGTCAAATTTGTGATAAAACACACTACACAATAAACATAACCAATATACACAAAGAATCATGCACCGGTTATCAAAAGAAACCAGCTACAGCCTGGTTAAAGAATCATGCACCAATTATCATCAACTTGTATTAACACTACTCCCCCTTAACTCCTCCCCATTTTACAAATTTTTTTTTAAAAAAAAAAAAAAAAAAAAAAACTACATATCCACAATCCATATATAATCCATATATTCCACATGCCAAACATATATACGATAAATCACCACATTCTCCATATATTAGGCATGCCAAACTTCTCCCCCCTTTTGTCACAATATGACAAAGGAAGGAATCAATATATGGAAAAAGAAAAATAAACAAAAGAGGAATAAGGGAGCAAGCTAGTCAAGATGTAAGCAAATATTGTGCATATATAAGAAACCAACAAGAATCTAGTTCATCCAAAGTCAAAGCAAAGTATCATAAGAGTTATTACAGGCCATATGAGAAAACACTTAATGAGATCCAGAAAAGAGAGCAGGAATAGATGGATCAATTTGTTGTAAACCCTTGTTAATGCGCCTCATATATTTACGCATATAAGCAAATTGAGAATCTTGGGTTGCACGAATTTGAGCCACCTGTTCCTCAAGAGAATGCAACCTCTCAGCAAAATCAAAAGGCTGATAGTCAGGGTCAGCCTCAGAATCTAATTCGATCTCATCAAATATATCATCCATGTTCACATCATCAAGTAAACCGCTTTCTTCTTCATTCACTGCTTCAGCTCCACCACCACCCACATTCACTTGGCCATTAGTTAATCTCAAATTCATTTTGTTTATATTTTTGTTGTTGAAGATGAGGTGTTGAATGGGTGCCTCTCCAACAGGCATAAGCACTAACATATTAGTAGCCAATAAAGTCATAAGGTATGCAAAAGGAATATCGTTGTGGCCATGATGAAGATGAAATTGGATAATGAAATGACAAATTAATAAAGGAAGACAGACATTAACACCAGATATAATGGAATGCAAAATTCGAACCATGAAAGAAATGAGTTCGGTTTTATTACCAGACTGAGGATAGACATTTGAAATAAAAATCCTGTGAAGGACTCTGTATCTAGGTAACAAGTAACTTGAAGCAAGTGCATTCCCATTCTGATTTCATAGCGCATCTATATTGCATAATGCCCTAGTAAGCATACGTTTTTTTGATTCAGATGGTTTCTCAACTAGAGAACTAATAGGAATACCCTCATCATTGATAGGTAAGTCCATTAGGCCAGATATCAGATGATGATCAACTTCAAATGGGCCTTCTCTAGTAGCAATTTTAAAAGTTAAATTTTTTGTAGAGAAATCAGAAATGCTGCGAACATAGCTTGCGCAATAGACCGGTATGCCAGCCCACCCCAATGTAGAATGTTATCCCATCTTACATATTTGAGAAGTGGAAAGAGATCAAAAGGAGCAAGATGCGCAATATGTACAAGTCGCTCAACTATCACATTATGCAACCGCAAATCCCGCACATAGGAGGGATCATCTTCGGGTGACCGAAGGTGGCGTCGTGTGATAGGTGTTGATCTAGATGTTGACAGACCACGAGAACTTTTCTTCCTACCTCTAGCATCCATTTGTAACTAAGAATATAAAAAATCAAGAGATTACAATGGATATATAGTGGGGTTTTGCTAGATCAGATTTTACAAAAAAAACTCCCAAAAATCTCAATGAATCACAAAATAAATCACTCCAGAGTGAAAATGAAGTGATATAGACTTGAATCTATAAGAAAAATGCAAATAATGCACTAACCTTGAAGATCTAGGAAGGTGGGTACGACCAGTCAGGCGTAGGCTCATTGGAGAAGAAGAGCAAATGAGGAAAAAAGGGGTTTTTTCCAAAATTAAAAGCACCAGTGCGCTAAACAACTGGTTGTGGGACGTCCTCGACCGGTTGTGCCACGACTGGTCGAGTACGTCCTCGACTGGTCGTGCACAGACAAAAACAGGCATTTTTCTAATAAATTCAAATTTTAAACAAATAAATTAACAAATATATAAACTATAATACGGAAATGCATGAATAATCAATTTAAATTGAACATTTCAAGATCAAATTTCAATTTATTAAACCTGCTTTTGTCAAGCGGTTTAGTGAAAATGTCAGCAAGTCGAGTCTTGGTCGGAATGTATTCCAATGAAATTATCTTTTCTTCTACTAATTCATAAATGTAGTGATATCTAATGTCAATGTGCTTGGTTCGTGAATGCTGGATTAGATTTTTAGATATATTAATTGCATTGGAATTATCACAATATAAAACCATTGAATCTTATGTAATTCTGTAATCGCTTAACATTTTATTCATCCATAAAAGCTGAGTACATGCATTTCCAGCTACGATGTATTCAGCCTCAGTAGTTGAGAGCGATATGGAACTTTGTTTCTTACTAAACCAAGATACTAAACAGTTTCCAATATAGAAACAACCACCACTAGTTGATTTTCTATCATCAATATTACTAGCCCAATCAGCATCTGTAAAACCAGTCAATTGAACACTAGTATCATGTAGATACCAAAGCCCCAAATTAGCTGAACTTGCAACATATCGCATAATCCACTTAACAATAGTTAAATGAGACTCTTTAGAGTCAGCTAAATATCTAGCATAAATTCCAGCACTAAAAACAATATCAGGTCTACTTGCAATTAAATAAAGTAAACTGCCAATCATACTACGATATAATTTAGGATCCACATTTTTACCTGTAGAGTCTTTTAAGAGTCTTAATGTTGTACTCATAGGAGTATCAAAGTTTTTTCCATTCTCAAATCCAAACTTTTTAATTAAGTTTAGAGCATATTTGGTTTGAGAAATAAAAATACTATCAAGTTATTGTTTTACTTGCAACCCTAGGAAATAATTCAATTCCCCAACCATGCTCATTTCGAATCTAGATTCCATAAGATCTGCAAACTCATCAGTCATATTAGTATAGGTAGATCCATAAATAATATCATCAACATAAATCTGCATTATTAAGATATGATCGTTATGTTTCTTAACAAAAAGAGTCTTATCAACACTTCCCATTAGAAAATTATGACTTAGTAGAAACTTAGTCAATTTTTTGTATCATGCCCTATGAGCTTGTTTCAAACCATAAAGAGCCTTTTTTAGGCAATAGACATGATCAGTATTCTTAGGGTCGTCAAAACCCGTTGGTTGTTCAACATACACTTCTTCATACAGATCGCCATTTAAGAAAGCACTCTTTACATTCATTTGATATATTTTGATCATTCTAAAGCACGCAATGGATATAAATAGTCTAATTGATTCAAGACGAGCAATTGGGGCAAAGGTTTCATCATAATCAATGCCTTCAATTTGAGTGTACCCTTGTACAACCAGTTTAGCCTTGTTTCCAATTATATTACCAAGTTCATCAGACTTATTTTTGAAAATCCACTTAGTTCCGATAATATGTTTATGTTTAGGTCTACGAACAAGATACCAAACATCATTTCTAATAAATTGATTAAACTCATCTTACATCGCAACTATCCAGTTTTTGTCAGCAAGAGCTTCTTTTACATTTTTCGGTTCGATCTGAGATGTAAAGCACACGTAATTATATATATCTTCTAGTTGTCTACGAGTGCGCACACCAGTGAGAGGGTTTTCAAGAATCTGAGTGGTTGGATGATCTTTGACAGTCCTTAGTTCAGAGTTATTTTGACTTGTTGAAGTATCTGGTTTGTCAATTAGAAGAACTTCATCATTATCTAAACTTGAGGTAAGTGTATTTAAGTGATCGTCAATGACCACATTGATGGATTCTTGAATTACATCGGTCCTCTTATTCAGTACTCGATACGCTCGACTGTTCAAAGCATATCTTAAAAAGATCCCTTCATCACTTTTAGTGTCAAACTTACCCAGATTTTCACGGTCACGTAAAATATAGCACTTGCTGCCAAAAATTCGAAAATATTTGACAGTAAGCTTCTTATCAAACCACATTTCATAAGCCATTTTATTGTTTAACTTACTTATATAAACTTGGTTGATTATATAGCAGACAGCATTTACGGCTTCAGCCCATATATTTTTAGGGAGCTTCATAATATTCAACATTACATTTGCCATTTCTTGAAGCACTCTATTTTTTCTTTCAACAATTCCATTTTGTTGTGGTATTTTGGGTGCAAAGAATTCATATAGTATTCCCTGATCGCAACAGAATTTCTCAGAACTGCTATTCTCAAATTCTGATCCATGATCACTATGGATCTTACTGGCTTGAGAACCTTTTTCTGTTTAAATCCGTCTGAGAATCCTTTTTTACTTTATCAAGGGTTTCTGATTTATCTCTTAAAAAGGCTACCCAATTGAATCTGATAAAATCATCTACGATTACCAGTATGTATTTTTTACCACCTCGACTCTCCGTCCTGGTTGATCCTATAAGATTCATGTGGATGAGTTCGAGTGGTTTTGATGTGGCATTGGAGTCTACCTTTTTGTGAGTACTCCTAGTTTGCTTGCCAATCTGGCATTCGCCACATATTTTATCTACTTTTTATAATTTAGGTAGACCTCTTATCAGTTCTCTCAATTTATACAAATTGCGGTAATGTACATGTCCAAGGCATTTATGCCATAACACAGTTTTATCGGTATGGACCATGTAACACGATTGATTAGATGAGCTAGAATCACTTACGATGTAGCAGTTTTCAGAAGTTCTACGACCAGTTAATATTACCGCACCATTTTTATTTAAAATTTCACATCCTATGTTAGAAAATTTTATGCTATGATTTTATCGCATATTTGAGAAATGTTTAATAAGTTGTGTTTTAACCCTTCTACATATAAAACATTCTCAAATAAAGGGAGGTTAGAAAGTTGAACCGTACCTTGGCCAATAATCCTGCAGTTGCTATCATCACCAAATGTGACTGATCCATCGGTGTCTAGGTACCACTTTGAATGGCTTGATGCTTTGAAAGCAGTGTGGGCAACCAAGCAAGTAACCTAAGGAACCCATTTCATAACTGTTTTGGGTTTAGGAGTATAGTTGATCTTCTTGTATTTGTAGTTGTTGTAAGAATGACCTACTGAGTTAGATTTTAAGAGCTCCTTAAGTAAATCAACTATTTTCTCAGCTAAAGGGTTTCGGTTCTGATTTTTATAGTTGATATAGTTGCATTTGGGCTTTAAAGATTGAAAAGTTTTAGCATTTTTAGAAACATTTTAATTTGAACTATTCCCTTTTTGAGTTTAAAGATTCTCCTTTCACAAACTTAGGAGGAGTATACTTCTGTTTAGGAGGAACATTTTTATCGTAGCCCAAATCAGATTGGTCACCACATTTTCTTAATCCAGACAAAAGCTTTTCTAACTCTGGATTTGGGCATTTCTCCATGTATCCTTTAAACTCAAAAGTGAAGAGACTTCAAGTTTAAGTTTTTCATTTTCAGATTTAAGATTTTCAATAAGGGAGGTTTTAAAATCTAAATCACATTTCTATTTTTCAAAACAATCTAAAATATGGGATTTTTCTAAAATAAGAGAATCAAAATTTTCTTCAAGTTTCAAAAACATTTCTTTTTAAAGTTTTAGTTTAACAGCAATTTTACAACTTTCCTTATATAGGGCATTATAAGCGTCTTGAAGATCTTCTTCATTTTCATGATTACTATTCAGATTTTCTTCACTAGTTGAATCATCATGATCTGAAAAAGTGAACTTGGCTAGAGTCATAAGGGCTTTGACTTCATTACCCGACTCGGTTTCAGAATCTTGTGATTCAGAAGAGGCTTCAGAGCCAGAAGATTTATCCCAAGTAGCCAACATACCTTTCTTTTTAGGTTTGCCCTTATTATAACACTTGTTTGCTAAATGCCCATAGTCTCAGCAGTTGTAACATTGACTATCTTTTAAAGATTTTCAAGTTTTAGATTTGGATCTTTTCTTATCATTAGATTTTTAAAAATCAACCCTCTTTTTACTTTTGAAAATTTTGTAAAACTTTTTAGCTAAAAGGGCCATATCATCTTCAAAATTTTCAAAATCAGAATTACTATTATTTTCTTAAGAAACATTTTTAGAATATTTAAGGGTGACAGATTTACCTTTAGGAGCTTTAAAAGTTAATTCATAAGCCTGTAAAGAGCCAACTAATTCTTCTACTCTCATATTGTCTGTATCATGAAGTTCCTGGATCGTGGTCACCTTTGAGTTGAACCGTTCAAGTAGTGAGCGTAGTGTCTTTGTACACACTTTACTTTCTGGGATTTTATCGACAAGATCCCACGTAGAGTTCACAATGTCATTTAATCTTGTATAGAAGTCCATAAACATTTCATTTTCTTCCATATGTATTTCCTCAAATTTGGTTGTGAGGATTTAGACTTTAGATTTCTTGACAATTGATGTACCCTCGTGTGTCATTTCTAAAATATCCTCAGCTTGCTTTGCAGTATCACAGGATATAATTCTTTTGAATTCATCTGGTGATAGTGCGCAAGTAATTGCTTTTAGTGCTTTTGCATTGGCACTACTCTCATTTTTCTTAAGAGTGGTCCATGAGAAATAAGGTGTTACTCTCATAGGTTTTGATTCATCGATACCAGTCACTTCGGTGGTAGGAGGGGTCCATTTAGTCACTGTGGCTTGCCACACGCTCTCATCCATGGATTTTAAGAAAATTCTCATCCTGGATTTCCAATAGGCATAATTGGAGCCATTAAATGGTGGAGGCCTAGTGACTGAAAGGCTATCAAAATTTGACATCTTATAAAAAGGTTAGATTGATTAGCTCAGGAAATTAATCCAAAAATAAATAACAATTAAAACAAGCTATTAGGCTCTGATACCACTTGAAAAGGCCGAGCTATATGTCCTAGAGGGAGGGTGAATAGGACTATTCCAAATTAAAATGATAACAATGAAATTTAATCAATTAAAGGAAAGATAACACTTTAAACAATCACAATATGGAAATGTAAAGCAACTTCAAAATTCTAGTATTGAGAGGTTGATACCAATGTTGTTCTAAGGACAACCTTACACCATAAAAACTAAGGGTTTATGGCAGGACAACCTTACTAGAGCAGTTTGTGTATCAAAAACTCAAACTGAAGAGGAATAAAAAGGAAATAGCTTGAAAGGAAATATAACCTATTATAACATTCACTACAATGCTTGAAATGTAAACGATTATAACATTCACATCCACAAATACATCCCACAAACTTGAATGATAAATGATATAAAAAATAAACCATACATCCAAACACAAAGAATTATAGTGGTTCGCCTGTGTGTACACCAACTACTAAACAACAACCACACAGCTACTCCACTCCTAATATCCTCACACAGTGGATATTAGCGTTCACTATTTAAATAAGTTTTTCCAGGTTCACCTAAAACCCTCACAATTGTGTATTTTAAATGGGCTTACACAATTCAAAAACCCCACACTTTGAGTTTTCTTGATCTCCTCAGATAACCAAAACAATGAGATTTTTCTGGCTCAATCTTAAAAGAAACCAAAAACAGAAGATTTACACAAATGTACAATACCTGGATATTCTCCTTGAACATGACATATGAACATTGAACCTTTTTCTTCAGATGATAAATGATCTTTGGAGTTCATAAAACTTGATATCGTGACACATAATGAAGATTGAACTTGTGATCTTCTCTTGATTTTGTAGTACTTGAGTTGTACTTCATCTTAAGTCTTGAGTATGAACAGTTCACTTGTTTGTCGATGTCGCTTTAAGACATTGAGCTTTGATGCTTAAAGGAGTGAACAATGTATTGATCTTACATTTCTTTGAAGTAGATCTTGTTCTTGTCTTGAAACATTGTCCCTGTACATGTGATGCATTGCCTTGAACATATATATCAATGTGCTACATAAGACAAATTGTAGTTTTGGCACTACAAAATTTGACAATCAAAGGAGCATGTGACCATAGCACTTGCATAAGCCCCTCTCCCTTCTCCCATGCCCCAATCATGCTTTGAGACTAGCAGAAAGGGCTCCCAATCATACCACCAAACTCATTCATCAGGGTTACAGAGGAAGAGATTTATATCCCTATTAGAAGGTGCAGAACCAAGGAAAGAAGGGTCACTCATCCACCAACATTTCCTCTTAAACCAAGCAGATTTAGAGTGTGGGATTTCTAGCAGCATCAAGCTTCGAGAGGTGACAAGTCCAACTGAGTCAGTTCTGCTTCATGTGGACCTGTCCCCATACTTCATGGATAGGGATCTTTGACCCAACATAGCCAATGAAACAATCCCCCTAACAAACCATGCGATCCTTGATCAGGACCCTACTCAACAAGTTGTTTGCATCCAGGACTGTGGTAACAGAACCAAAACTACAACAAGAATGAAAGTTCCTAATCTAGTTTACCGGAGAAACAAAAGCAAAAGGCTTCATTGCAGGGCTGTGAACTTAGTTTGTCAAATGGATATCATCTTAGTCTAGAATGTCTGGGGAGTGGGTAATGCCCCTACTATGAGGTCAATCAAGAGGCTCCTCACTAAACACAGGTTAGCGATAGTCGCAATATTGGAGCCAATGATCCTAGACTCCAAACGAATCAAAACATGCCTCAAATTAGGCTTCATCTCTTCCTTCGCTAATGTGGACTCTATAGGAAAAAATTGAGTCTTCTACTCTTCTTCGACTGCGGTGGAAATTGCCAAAGATTTTTATCAGATGATATCTTTCAATGTTACTATGTAGGGTTGTGACAAGAATATGCTAATCTCCATTATCTACGCCAAATGTTCCTTCGTCTAAATAAGGGAACTATGGACTGATCTAGTAAACACAACCATCTCGAGGCCAGGGCAGTGGATTGTTTACTAAGATTTCAATGCCATCATGAACCAGTTAGAAAGAATAGGTGGGAATAATCTTGTAACTCCTAGTACAAATGACTTCGTTGAAGAAATTAACAGAGCAGGGCTTATAGATGCAGGATTCACTAGAAATAACTTCACTTGGTGCAACAACCAGGCATGGAGAAACCACAAATGGGCTAGGCTAGACAGGGCCCTTTGCTCTGCTGAATGGATCCAGTTGTTTCCTTGTTTCCAAGTCCATCATCTACCAAGAATCAACTCAGATCACTCCCCTCTGCTCCTATCCTTCCCCCATCCCACCCCATCAACCTCGCACCCCTTCTGATTTCAATGGATGTGGACATTGCATGGCGGATTCCGAGAAGTCGTGTGTTAGCCTCCTAGAAGTCAGAGCCTTCCAACAATCCAATGATCTCCCTCCTCAACAAAATGAAGAACACCAAAACATCACTGAAATCTTGGAATAAGGATGTATTTGGCAACAACTTCTCCATGATCAAGCAAACAAAAAGCGGTCCCGGTGGATAGTGCAGTCCAATCTGGGGGTGTCCTCCTAGCTTTCCAAATGTGTTTGTTGCGCCCTTTAGGAATCCCAGTCCTATGACATCGACACTCTGCTTCACCTGTTCGTCACTAGCAGCCTAGCGCAGAGAGTATGGTTGGCTGTTGGCGGTTGGTTTGCTATTAGTGTTATGGCAGCAACTTCGGTCGAGGCTAGGCTATCCCAGTGGTGGGCGGCTGTCTCATCCAAGTAGGATAAATCGACGTCCCAAATGCTTATTCCGTGCATTGTTATCAGGGAGATATGGAAAGCACACAATGCTGCAGTTTTTGATAGTTTATCGGTCACATGTGATCGAGTTATAGCTGAAATCAGGTGGTGGGTCGCACTGCTCAGCAGATCTTACAGCGTAGGATGTGCGCCTGGGGTAGGGTGGACGGAAAGGACAAGGATGGGACGTGCCTCGCTGATTACTACTACATCTAGAGGCCGAGCAATAGTGTTTAAATGGGAAAGGCCATCGTCGGGATGGGTTAAAATTAATGTAGATGGGTCAACCAGAGGAACTCTAGGCAGATTGGGAGAGGGCGGAATCTGTAGAGGGGAGAAGGGTGATTTCCTGTTTGCATTTTCAGCAGGTTAAGGTGTTGGCTCTAACACCGTTGCAGAACTTTGTGCAGTGCATGACGGTCTTTCACTCGGAATACAAAGGGGTTTTCGTCAAATCATTCTTGAATCGGATTCTAGACTGGTTGTAGATTTGCTCAACGGAGTGGCTAAGCCGAGTTGAAAATGGAAGGCGTGATGATATAGAATTCATCAGCTGCAGAGAATAGGCAGAATCAAATTCATGCATATCCTAAGGGAAGGGAACTCATCTGTGGATTTAATTAATGGCCCGGTTAGGGAGTGCTTCTCAATCTTGTGCTTGGGTCGATCAGCAATCGAAGCATCCACATCAGGTCAGAGGCTGTTGAGTCTAGATAAGGTTGGATTGGGATCGATTAAGGTGCTGTGATTCCCCTTGCTGTTTTTTTTTTTTTGGTAATTAATTGGTGCTTTCAATGTTGGGCCCTCTGTTTTATGTAAAAGGGTGCCCAGATGTATAGGTGGTGATTTTTTTTTTGAAATGATCAATGATATACACAACTTTTAACAAAAAAAAGAAGCAAACAAAAACCAAAATCATCCTCCTAGAAGATTGCAGCTCGGAAATCTGGGACAAACAAACCTTCGAAGATCTCTCCAAAGCTAAACATGAACAGTTGCGACTGGAAAACGTGGAAGAAGTATTTTGAAAATAAAAATCTCATAATAGGTGGTTGAAGGAAGGTGATAGAAACACCAATTTCTTCCATGCCATAGCAAACAAGAGATTAAGGAAGTCCTTTATCAGTAAGATAGATCTGCCTGATGGTAATAGTTCTTCGACTCAAGAGGAAATAAAAGAAGAGGCGATCCTCTACTTTTTCCAAGATTTTCAAAGTGGAAGATTGCTCTCCTCCCGACGACTCGCTCCAACATATTCCAGAGGTAGTATAGGCTAAAGACAACGTATCTCTCCTCTTAGAACCTACCTCTCCTCTCAAAGCCTACCTTTGAAGAGGTCAAACATATAATCACAGATATTCCAATCAATGGGGCCGCAGGTCCAAACATTTTTTCGTGTGCTTTCTTTGCAAGTTGCTGGGATATTGTGGGGGAAGATGTCCTCAATGCTACTACATACCTCTTCAAGGGAGGTAAGATTCCCCGAGCCTTCTCAGCTTCCTATATTTGCCTAATTTCCAAAATCTTTGCTCCTAAGAATTTTTCATATTTTCATCCTATAAGTTTATGTAACAGTGTACAAAGTGTTCTCTAAGATAATTGTAGCTAGACTCAACTCGTTGCTGCCGAAGCGGATATCTAAAGAGCAAGCAGCCTTCGTCCAAGGAAGGTCAATCACTAAAAGTATCGTTCTAGCGTAAGAACTGATTCGGTACATAAACACGAAGGTTCATGGTATAAACATCATTTAGAAGATTGATGTTAACAAGTATTCCGGTGCACACCATGGCGACAGTCCACATTCCTTCGAAGGTTTTGACCTCAATTGAGAAGCAGATGGCAAAATTCTTCTGGGGATGGATAGAAGGGAAAGAAAAATGTCACTGGAAATCCTGGAAAGTGTTGGCTTTGCCTAAGGCGGAGGGTGGTATCGGAATTAGGCGACTTGTGGACATCATGATGGCATTTCGGCTGAAAATGGCTTGGACGATCAGGTATGAGGATGAAAGGAATGTCTGGAAGGACTTCATGGCAGCCAAGTACCATCAGGATTTAGTTCCTCGTCTGTCGGACCGGCCAAGGCGCCCGTCCTGTCCTCTGTGGAAGCAGATTTTGGCCGTCATTCCTATGGTCGATAACCGAGTGTTTTGGCAAATTGGTGCTGGTAAGGGTAACTTCTGGGAGTTGAATTGGATTGGGTTAGGGCCGCTTTCGCAGATTGTTCAAGCTGAGGTTCCTGACGGGCTGCTGGACCTTGATGTGTCTAATGTGCTTGGTCCAGTCGACCCCCTTCCTCCTCCTTCTGCTTGGCTCCTCCTCCCTGAGCAGGTAATTGATCATATTTTTCAGGCGGGTTTTTGTATTGCAGGGGACTTGGACACCCCCAATCTGGCCCTACACCCCACATGGGGATTTCTCTGTTAGATCTGCCTCGGAGTTGTGTAGAACCCCGCATCCAAGTTGGAATTGGTCTCGATGGGTGTGGCATGCCAAACTTCCGCCCAAATTGTCACTTTTTACCTGGAAAGTTGTACAAAAAGCGGTCCCAGTTGACTGTGCAGTGCAATCTCACGGCGTTCAACTAGCTTCTAGATGTTTATGTTGCGCCCTTCAAGGGGCTCACGCCCCCCTAGTCTATGCACAGGAATCAGCCTTCCACTTGTTTGTGGCTAGTAAGTTAGCTCAGCGTGTGTGGTCTGAGATCCGTAGGGATTTTCAGATTGCGGTCATGGCAGCTTCGTCGATTGAAGCTAGGTTTCAGCAGTGGTGGGCAGTGGCCTCGTCGCAACCAAGGATAAATGTAATTCAAATGCTTATGCCCTGTATTATCGTTTGGGAGATTTGGAAAGCTCGAAATGCAGCTCTTTTTTATTCAAAGGCGGTGCCCTCGGCTTCAATTATAGGTAATATTAGGTGGTGGATGACTCGCATTTCTGGCTCAACGGTGGGTGAACATAGCACTACCATAAGAAGACAGTACCGGCAGCCCTGTTCTCAGACTCATTCAGTTATTGAATTTCATGGTCGTACCTTGGTTGTTAAGTGGGCGAGGCCTCCGCCGGAATGGATCAAAGTAAATGTTGATGGTTCAGCTCAAGGAAATCCGGGCAGATCGGGTGGGGGTGGTATTAGTCGAGGTGAAATGGGCAATTTCATTTTTGCTTTTTCTGTGGGTTATGGTGTTGGAACGAACACAGGTGCAGAATTACGTGTGGTTCATGATGGCTTATTCCATGCTCTCCTAAGGGGCAGGCACCAAATCATCATTGAGTTCGATTCTAGGCAAGTGATTGATATGCTAAATGGAGGGGCTAAGCCTGGATGGAAATGGAAAGCTTGGATCCTAAGGATCAACCAACTGAGATTGAGGGGTCGAGTTAACTTTGTGCATGTTCTGAGGGAAGGAAACGCACCTGCAGATTTTATGGCCCGGCGTGGAAGCAGCTCTCAATCCTTTTCCTGCTTCGACTCTCTTGCGGATCTTCCCCAACAGGTCAGAGGTTCTATCTTTCTTGATAAGGTTGGCCTTGGTTCGATCAAGACGTTGTAAAGGTTTTGCTTCCTTTGTGCAGTTTTCGTTTCTTCCAAAAAGCAGGCCTGGGTAACCTGCGAGTTTGTTTTCTTGGGCTTGATTGGGTAGGGGTCGTCAGCTTCGCTCGAGCCTTTTCCCCTGGTTTTCCTAGGCTCGCTTCCAGTGATGCTTTGTTCATAGTTCTGAGGTTGTTCTTGTAAACGGTAGGCGAGGCCCAAATCTTTTTGTTGGGGCCTGCCCGAATGGATGTACATCTTTTCGTTTTTATAAAATTTGGTGGCTCAGTCCCACCTTTTCTTTTTTTTAAAAAAAAAAAAATCATTTAGAAGATTGATATGGAAAAAGCATACGACAAGGTAGATTGGAACTTCCTCAAAGTGGCTCTTCTTAAATTCGACTTTAGCCATCAATAGGTCAACTTTGCTAAGAAATGCTAGTCGGTAGTATGGTTCTCGGTGCTTTTCAACGGCGAGGCTTGCGACTTCTTCAAATCAGAAAGGGGATTGCATTAAAGGGATCCGATCTCTCTAAGTCTCTTTAACCTGTTGATGGAGGCCATTAGCAGAGGTGTCAAAAATATGGTAGAGCGGGGCCTTTGCACGCCTTACACAACCACAAGATGCAACCAGATCATATCCCATCTCCTCTACACCGATGATACCATCTTCTTCACCAACGGCAGCAGAAGCTCCTAATCTGAATTGTTGAACTTCCTCAGTAAATTCTATGAGACGTCAGGCCTGAAAATAAACAAAGCAAAAAAGCAATCTTTTGGTATCTTCCAAGTTGGTTGAAGGTCATATTAGGATCTTATAAAGGCTAACAGGGATAGCTAGAGCCGCTTCCACCTTTTCGTATCTTGGGGCCCCCCTGATAAGCGGCAGAACTAAGAGAGCCCACTTCCAACCCATGCTAGATAAAATTCTGCATAGAATCTCAAGAGGGAAAGGCCCCTTCCTTAACCAAGTTGCGAGATCGATTCTCATTAAACATATCCTATGCAGCATCATGATTCACTCATTAGCAGGTACGAAGGTACCGAAAGGAATGTTTCATGATATCGAGAAAGTTATAGATGACTTTTTCTGGGGAAGGTCCAATAGTAAGAAGAATCTTACTGGGTTAACTGGAAAAGAATTGCAGCCCCAATAGAAGAAGGTGGCCTAGGAATCAAGTGCTTGAGGGATGTTATGAAAGCCTTCAGAATGAAAATGGCCTGGATGACCTAATATTATCATGAGAACAGTCTCTAGGCAACATTCATAATATCGAAATACAGGCTAGATGAGCAAAACATAGTAATAACCCTTGTCCTACCATCCACGTCTCGCTGCTGGAACGAAATCTCAGACATCTCTATCCTTGTGAGAGCTAACATGTGTCTAATGGTGGGAGATGGTTCCAACAACCTCTGGACAAGTAATTGGATAGGGCTCGGCCCACTTAAGGGCTGGATCTCAAGCCAAATCCCCGAAATCTGGAGTCAAATGAAGGTTAATGATGTGTTAGGTCCCAACGACATCCCGCCAAATGCTACAACAACTCCTCTCTTCCCTTCCATCATCCTCTGACACATCACTGAAAAGGGATTAACAACCCCGAGTAGCAAGGACCACTTCATTTGGATAGGGGAATTATCAGGAAAATTCTCTATCAAGTCGGCTTGAAAGAAAGTTTGCACGGGTGGCAATAGAAGGCAGTGAGCCAGGTGGGTTTGGTACAATAAAGTACCTCCCTAGATCTCTATTTTCTTGTGGAAACTCCTAAATGAAGTTCTGCTGATAGATTTAGGCGGAAAAAAGAAAGGAGCAACTCTAACATCCTGTCGTAACTGCTTCAATGAAACTAATAGCAGCCACGAGGAATCCTTGGACCACCTGTTCGCTAACAGACATTTGGCAACCACCCTTTGGCAACATTTCTCCTACACCCTATGAATTTCATTCTTAGCTAGCCAAACAGCAACAGGTCGAGCATCACAATGGTGGATCCTAGCCAACAATCACTCCAGCATCGGGATCCTCAGAGAACTAGGCCCAGCTCTAAATATGGAACGTAAGAAATGGGAAGAGATTGGAAGATATTCAGGTGAGAGCGGACCGCTCTATTGCCAGTATCCAAAGATGGTTCTCGATTATCTTCTCCTCATTCCCACTTCCGCCAAGTAGAGATCACAACAACTAATAAGCCATCCGTGATGTAGGCCTCCTCTCCAACCAAGGTTCCATATTGCCCCCTTCTATCATCAAATGGTCTAGGCTAACGGTGGGATAGGTGAAACTGAATGTTGACGGCTCCTCTCGGGGAAACCCATGCTTCTCAGGTAGTGGGGGAGTCTGTTGAAACGACAAAGGTTGGCTTCTCTTTGCTTTCTCCAGAGGCTATGGTCTAACAACCAACTTCAAGGCTGAAGTTAGAGCATTGGTGGATGGGATGAATCACTGCTTGGAAAAAGGTTTTCATAAGACCCAAGTGGAAAGTGACTCGAAAGTAGCAGTGGGCTTACTCTCAAATGAAAGACCAACTCCATGGAGTGTCTGCTACTAGAAGAAGAAGATTAAAGCAATGTAGAAATTAGCAACTTTCTCTATTCAGCACAATCTGAGGGAAGCCAAGGTCTTTTGATTTTTTACTTTTGTCAGCGGTTATGGGATCACTTCTAACAACAAGGCTAAGTTGTGGGCTGTTTATGATGGCATGGCTTTTTGCGTCTCTCTTGGGTTAAACAGAGTCCTCGTTGAATCTGATACTAAATGGGTGGTGGAGTACATCATTGGAAATTCCTCTAGCGCTTGGAAATGGAAATACTAGCTATCCAGAATTAGGAGGTTAAGTTATAAGACAACATTTTAGATCTCTTAAATCTCTAGAGAGGCCAATGGTCCGGCTGATGGTTTAGCTAAGCAGGATAGTTTGTCCCAAGCCAATCATTTCTTTAGGGAGGTATCCAATCTCCCTAGGCTAGTCAAGGGTTGTTTTCTTCTGTATAAAATGGGATTGGATTCTATTAGAAAGATTAAGGGTATCCCATCTGCATAGGATATGATAGGCACGTCAGGTATTTGTTTTTAGTTGCTGCCCGAAAAATCTACATCTGTACATTTTTCTCATAAATGAAAATCAGGTTCCAAAAAATAAAAATAAAAAACATTTTGAAGGAAGCTAACAGAGTAGCAGATGGCCTAACGCATCCCGAAAGCCAACTAAACATGGAATTTAACCATGAATTTGCACTCCCACTCAAGTCCAGAGGGGATCTTCTCCTGGACCGGGCGGGTCTACAAATGATAAGGGAAAATTAGAACCGTTTTGCAGGGTTTCATCTTAATGATAGGTTGGCCCTCCTTTTTGTCGGTAGGGTAGCCCCAATCGTATACTATCTGTACAACTTCGCCAAATTTTACTGAATATATCCGCTTTAAAATATATATATATATATATATATATATATATATATATATAAAAGGTACTATGCGCTCGACCTCACGATAAGCTCCCATGAGGTCGAGTTGTGTGGGCCCCACCGTGATGCGTGTCAACCATCAACACCGTGCATTTGATGGGTCCCCTTTAAATTATGGGATATCCCAAAAATCAACCGTATACGGAACTCAGGTGGGCCATACCATCTAAAATCATGTGAAGACACCATTAAAACATATAAAAGCACTTGGTGGGGCCCACCTGAAATTTGCATGCACCTAAAACTTGGTCTGAACCCTCATCCAAGTGGGACACACATAATGGATGGGCTGGATTTGCAAACCACATCTCGGTGAGCCCAAAAAATGATTATGAATATTTTAATGGTGCACGGCCCCTCTCCATTGCTGTATGTGGTGTGGCCCACACAAGTCACGGATTGACTTGATTTTTGAGACCTAGGCTCACGATGGAATGGTGAATCTGACTGATGGAGTACATGTTCGAAACGCATCACGGTGGGGCCCACACAACTCAACCTCATGGGATGGACCGGTGACGTCGACCGCATAGTACCTTTTCCCATATATATATATATATATATATATATATATATATATATATATATATATATATATACACACACACACACACACACACACACACTTAAAGAGTTATACACTATTTTTTTAAAAGTCCCTCTTTGTTTTGTCCCACTCTTTATTTATTTTATATATTTTTATTTTTTTTAAAGTTGAATAAATGTATGCCACATGCATAATTGTTGAGTTCCTGTGCATCAAGCATCAAACTCTGTTAGTGCATCAAATAATTAGGCTTTCGCCTTTGGTTGGTAATAAATCTGAAGAAGAAGAAGAAGAAGAAGAAAAAAAAAAACACTCCCCTTTCACGCAACAAAAACCGTTAAAACGGTGTTTATGACGTCCGCAATGATTATAGGTTGAGGAACGCATGAAGATGCCTATACTGTCCTGATAAACCTAGTCTATACAACTGATCCAGACTGATGAATGGAAGATCCTAACCATCCGATTTAAGCCCATTTTCATGACTTATTAACCATCTATGTCTAAGCTACCGATCAAACGGTTACAGAACCACCTATGTCAGGTGTTCTTATATTAGTTCACCTCCCCATCCATGAAGAAGCCTCACATCGCCTGAGACCATCCTAAATGTGGGCCCCACTTGTACGGATTGAGCGCATGAGGACAGGTGCAGATCCTGAGGTTGTATTATTGAAATGCAAACGCAACAAGGAAGAAGGTAAAAGGAGAAGCTTGGAATGTGGATAAGGGCAAGAGAGCAGCATGATAAATAGAAAGATAGACTGTTTAGAAAGTAAGGGAAAGCGACATCACCGAATGAGAGAGAGTGAGAGAGAGAGAGAGAGAGACAAGGAGAAGATGGTGGTTGGATAGGATTTTTGTTGGAGAAGGGCAGGCTCGTGAATGGGGCATAGAGATAGTACGAGCACATACATGCATAAGCAATACACCCCATCACCCCTTTCTTGACAATAAGAAGAAGATGAGGCAGCTATTCCCCACCTCAATAAAAGTAGGCAACAAAGCCCTACAAGAATGCGCCCTACCACAGACTCCAACACCACAGCCAAAGACATTCCGTATCTTTATCCACAGATGACTACTCCTATGGTGTGCGTTTGTTGCCGTGTATTAACCTGTTGAGTCCCATTCTCCAGATGGTAACATGGGTCCTGTCTGCATGCATCTAATCTGAGAGATCCATTTTGGATGGAACATATCTAAAATTCCTACTCAATGGGCCATCTTGAACATTTGGATCGTTGCTGGAAATCTACACAGATCCAACGATCTTAATTATCTGATTTTGCCTGTTGAATTTGGATACCTGGCAAGGATGGCATGATTTTTGAGCCATGCTACATGCAGAATGGGGAAAATGATTTGGACGATCATGATTAATAAGAGTATGCCATTAAACATAAATAAATAAATAAAATTAATTAAAATTAAAAATTTAAAAAAAAAAAAAATTTAAAGGAAAAAAAGAAAAAAGAAGGAAAAAAAAAAAAAGGTAGAATGGAGTCGCATCGATAAATAGAAAGATAAAGACTGCTTAGAAAGTTAAGGGAAAGCGACATCACCAAATGAGAGAGAGAGAGAGAGAGAGAGAGAGAGAGAGAGAGGCATGAGGGGAGGAGGCTGGTTGGCTAGGATTTTTGTTGGAGAACATATATGCGTTGAACGGACATGCTTCCAATTAATAATTTTTTGTGAAAGCACAATATAAGAAATCCAACCGTATTCTCAAGGGCTAAGATGATGATTCACTGTCATTTAAAGGTTCAAGGTTCCTTCAATAAAATGCATATTCTCTTGAAAAGAAAAAGAAAAAGAAAGAAAAAACTGATGTGGGATGCATGCTTTGCAATATAGACCATTCAGACCGTGCACCCTACTAAGTGAATGGACCGAAAATGACAAGCCATTCATAAAAATAAACTAACAGTGAATTGTCGGATCGGATGGCGGTGATCGCTTAATGAATGTGAATTTTGAACCATGTTTAATCAAAGAGGAGAACTTAACCAACAATTTGGATGGAGTAGATGAATGAGCAGCATTTCTGAAATGTGGTGGTGAATTAGGAAAGGGAGTGGGGTAGTTCTAGCGTCCAAAGAGAAGGAAGCTGGACGGAAAAGGAGAGATGAAAAGGAAAGGGAGTCGCATGGTCAAAGAAGCTATTGCACAGGGTGTAGGCCAAATAATTGTCCTTTAGGGTTCCTAAAGGAAGACACGCGTAAACAGAGAAGAGAAACAGGCGTACGGTCGAGGGAATAAGGGCGGGCGCATGGTTGTCTTGAAGGAAGCCCTGACCCTACAACAACCCCACCCAAATACATGGAATCCATCCAGGCCTCCTCTCTCTCTCTCCCCTTTGTTGAATAACGGGCTGAAAAGTTAAGACGTTGCTGTCTATTCTATCACCTGCTCGCCCACGTGAAGTGGCTCTCTACACCATCTCACATCCACTCACTTCCTATAACAGCGACTCACACACACCACTGTTACTGCGTGTGCCACACCCCATCATGCACTCGCACAATTGAGCGTACACTCGCATTGCTGTATACACCCGCAACCCCTTTCTATCGATCATCTCTTTCTAATGCCACTCATACGCTACTGAGCTCTCTCTCACTCTCGCGCACACACGGTGTGCCGTATACACAACATTGCGGGAGGACAGATTCTTATATACATGGACACTCTCCGGCTATCGACACACCTTATATCTCGAAACCGCCACAGATTCCTCTCTCGTACTTAACACGGAGGTGAACAAACGCACACACCCACACATAAATATCAACAAATCACCAGAAAACAACCTGCTTTCTCTCTCTCCAGTACAGCATCTAATTCCAACTGCAAACCTTTTGCATTCTCATTCACCGTCCAGCACAACGGCTCTCTCTCTCTCTCTCTCTCTCTCTCTCTCTCACAGTAGCTTCCTTCACTCTCTCGCAACAGCTACCTTTTTCCTAAAAAGTAAGAGGAAAAAAGTGAACTCTCTCCCTCTCCCTAACCCCAACAGCTTACTTGTCCTAAAAAGCAAGTGACAAGAAAAGGATAAGAACTCCTTGTCGCTAATATATACCAGCTACCAATCTCCATACCTTGCACCTCTCTCTCTCTCTCTCTCCTCCTCTCTTCATCATGTCCTTTGCACCGAAAGAGATGGAACGAGTGGAGCTCTTTCGAGGCAAGGTACTACCCCTTTTATGGCCATAGTTCTTGCCACGACCTGCCCATTCAACAATCTCTCCCAACGTAAACTTGGTTACATACATAGAATAGCTTGAGATAGAGATAGATAGAGAGAGAGAGAGAGAGAGAGAGAGAGAGAGAGAGAGAGCTACGCGTTGCAGCGACACTCCATAGATGTTCCCATCCAACACCCCCACCAGCCTTATGCACGCATACACCGAGCACCAGTTCCTGTATGATGATGTCAGACTCTCTCCTACCATTGACCATGGCGACTCCTTTCTCCCTTACGACCACCACCTTCTCACTCCCCATCGCCATCTCTTCCCACCCTCTCCTGATAATACACCCCTTCTCATACCTCAGCCTCCTACCACAACTTCCACTAATCTCACACCCAAAGATATGCCAATTTTCAGCCCTACCCACAACTTCTTTCCTACTAACAAGACCTCTTCCTTGGCCGGCATGGCCCGAAAGCGCATCTCAAAGAAAGATCGCCACAGCAAGATCTTGACCCTCCAAGGCCCTAGGGACCGCCGGATGCGGCTGTCCCTTGAGATTGCTCGCAAGTTCTTCAATCTCCAAGACATGCTCGGCTTCGATAAGGCCAGCAAGACTGTCGGGTGGTTGCTGACCAAGTCGAAGGCTGCAATCAAGGAGCTTGCCCATGGCATATCTCAAACCAATGGTTGCAGCAGCGGCGGAGGTGGTGAGACCAAGAGCACCTCCTCTATGTCGGAGTGTGAAGTTATATCTGGAGTTGATGAGACCATTGAAAATGTGGCCCTTGTGGAGAACGGCGATAAGTTCACTACCAAGGTGAAGAGGATTCGGCAGCTGCGGAAGGCTGCATTCCATCCCCTTGCTAAGGAATCAAGGGCGATGGCCAGAGCCAAGGCAAGGGAGAGAACAAAGGAAAAGATGAGTCGTCGAAGCCTTGGGAGATCAAAGCAAGGTACCGGAATGGACCCCACATACCTGAACCAATCGAAATCATTGGGTCTTGTCAAAAGCATGGAGGAACCCCATTCTCACAGCCCTGATAATAAGTCTTCTTTGCGATCGGTGGCAGAATTCAAAGAACCCGCTTCCCAATCTTTGGATCATCAGGCGACAATCAATGAAATGCTTGGTGAGTCCATTCCAGTCGCCAGTGAGGTGGGCCATTCAATCTTCGATTACCACCATCACATTATGCAAGGGGTAAATTCTGATGAACATCTAGTCTCCTTTCAGAACAACGACATCAACTACTTTTCAGAGAATTGGTACATGGATGGTGCAAGAATGCATTCAAGCTACTGTGTGGCACCCAACATCCATTCATCAACAGGTGATGCACATGATCGAATTACTACTACTGTCTTCAAATTGGCATCTGATGGCCCGTTGCAGTCCCAATTCACCGATTTGCAATTCTGCACCAAGTCCTGGGAGACCTAAAACAATCAGAGTTTGTGCTAGCACCTGTTCACTATTTTCCATCTTTCACTATATTAGATGTATGATCATATGAACAGTATCTTCTATATGCTCTTTCTGGGTGCAATTTATGTAAATTTCTTCAGTTTCTTTGTGTTTGTTCGAAATAATGTCTGTTGATCCCTCCATGGAGAGAGAGAGAGACCATGGAAAAAGTGGCATTTTCTCTTCATATATTCCAGAAGTTTAGCAGTTAGTGTGATGTATAACATGATATTCTACAAAAGCTTTTTTTTTTTTTTTTGGCAGTTCATTCTGGTAGATTCATGCTGATTATTTAGTATGTAGATCTTATGTAGGTTCACACAAATACTTCGTCTGTAGTTTTACATAGAAAAGGCCTTTGGATAATATAGCTTTGACCTTCCCAAATCTTTGTAACTTGAACTTAAAAAAAATAAAAATAAAAAAAGAAATCTCAGAGACTTGTCTTTATAGGAGAAGAAAGAAGTCTTGTTTACTACGGCTTGGACCTTATCCATGTATTCCTAGCAAGTTTCTTTTACATAGGATGTTTGATTTTATATTTTTTGGCTACTAATTTCGTACTTTAAAAAAAAAAAAAAAATTAAAAAAAAAAAAAGAAAAAAAAAAAAAGAAAAAAAAAAGAAAGAAACAAGAAAGTTTGATTCACAATTTTTGTTTTTGATCTTTACAATCATCAAGAATTTCATTCCCTATTTTTTCCTCAAAAAACTTGCCCCAACTTTTAGCTGGGGAATAAAAAAAACCTAGACAATTTAATAGAATTTTATGCTTTTTCCAAGTTTCCCCATAAAACCTGGTACATCAACCACCAAAATTAAATGATACCCCAGAAAAAAAAAAAAAAAAAAAAAACCAGGCCAACTCTAAAATTCCCTAGGAAACATAAAAACCAGGGAACAGATTCCTCAACAACCAAACAGGAATGTATATGATAGTTCACGGCTAGCTAGGTGTGAAGATTTACTCTACTTCCTGGGTGTTAGTTAAATATGACTGAAAATCAGACCTCTTGAAGGCGAAGTATCAGGAATATGATCTAAGGGGTATTAAAGTTTCTATTGTTGTGGGATTGATTAATATCCATGTGTCTTTGGATGTTTGTTTGTGTAATGCCTGAAAATTGGATATCTTGAAGAAATATCAAGAATATGATCTAAGGGGGATTAAAGTTTCCATTTCTGTGGTAATGATTCTTATCCATGTTTCTGTGGACGTATGTTTGTGTATGGTTTTGTGGATAATTTGTGTTTTATCATCTAATCTAGAAAGGAGGGGGGAAAAAGACTGGTACATCAAAGAGAGATGGTCCAATCAAGGGCTGGATTAGCCTCTTTCAAAATTAATGGACCTCCTAATAAATTCAATTGCATTGCTGCAATATGATGAGAGGCTATTCTCCCAGAAAAAACCTGTAAAAGACTTCAGAGCTACATGCTAGATTTATAGATTGTACTTTTCTAGTTGTACCCTAAGGACCATAGAAGCTTGATACAAGAAATGCCTCAGACTTGGAGAACGCTACCTCATGAGATGAAAGCCAAGGATATAGGACAAACCCAAAGCGTATTTTCTTGTATGTTCATCATAGAATATAAGGAAGAGCACACCACCTGTAATTCATTGATGATAAGGAAAAATGTGCATCAATCGGGGGAGAGGGAGCCTGATCCCTTGAACTGACCTCGCAAAATCCCTGCATAGGTATACCACCAAGATGCTGTACAAAAAAAAAAAAAAAAATACTCACCCAAATCACCATGTCTAAAACCATGAGGATAAGGTTATCTGCTCAAATGTAGCCAATGCCCAACTCATCCATGACTGTGCACCCAACCATAGAAGCTTGATACAAGAAATACCTCAAACTTGGAGACTGCTATGGGCCATGTTCTCTATTACCTTTCACCTGAGAATGGATGTCATTCATGGCCAAGAAAATTGTATTACCTTCCCCTCCACTTTCCCATCCTTGCCAAACTACCAGCTATTGTTCGCGTGGAATATATGCAACAGTTTGAAATGCAACCATGACAACACTTCTCGATCTACACCAAAAAGGGGTACCACATACTCCATGGGGAAGCTTCCTCTCAACAAGAAATCGACAAGGACTTTCAGATCATTCTCAAAAAGAACATTATTTTCGTTGGTAGATGAAAATTTTATTTCTTATAATAGAATTACAAAATGGATTCTCTCTACATCACTGGATTGGGGTATATATTGGAAATTTGCAAAGCTGTGTGTAACTATTATTTTCTTCTATTGTTTCAAAGCTCCTATACCTCCAAGGTTTGTTTTTTATTTTCATGGTCTTATATTTTCGAGTGCATGGATTGCCTGGTGATTTCATATTTTATAGTATGAAATGCAATATGGGTTTTGGTCTAATAAATATATTGGAGCAATGGGAATTTTTCAATAATTGTTCTTCCAATGAATAATCAATGCAAATTTTTGGTTAATTTGGGCCATCTGATGAATGTAGTGTAGGATTTGAAAAAGAAAATATACACAGGAAGTTTTGAAGGCAAGAAACTATGTAATTGGAAAACTGCACAATAAGAAAATTTTAAATCCTCGCATACATAATGGAGAGAACTTTCATTCCAAATATTCACTCAATTTTCCCCTCTTCAAACTCTCGCTTTTAGACACTTTCCTAATAAATTTAGATAATATAACTAAGTGGTGCCTGTCTTAAAGCTGTAAATTTCCCAAAACTCAACAAAGTTACAGATGTCGTGCTCAGGGGAGAGAGAGAGAGAGAGAGAGAGAGAGAGAGAGAGAGAGAGAGATAACCGAGTGGGTTGCAAATAACCTAATAGGGTTCCACACATAATACTTCGAAGACACACAACACAAGTTTTAACTCCACTCTTAAAGCAAACATAGTTTGCTAAGCTTTTTTTTTAAAGAAAGAGAGAGAGAGAGAGAGAGAGAGAGAGAGAGAGAGAGAGAGAAATAAAAAAAAAAAAATCCATGGCCAGGAGCTAGGGCTTTCTTATTATACATTAGTAGACATTTCTTCCTTAAAATTTGTAGTTCTTGCGAATACCAGCTGTGATCCTCTCTTTGACACTGTCAATAAAAGAGGTTTCAACTTTATATTCTGTTTATCAATGGATGTCTTATCATCAAGACTTAACATATATCCTTCTGTAACTATCAAATGGGGCCTCATCGTTTTGTAACTGAATAGTGCAATGAAAAAGCATCTCGTTGGGGGTCATAAAACTAAAAACTTGTCAAAATCAGTGATGTTGAACTTAGCATGCTCAAGCAAAGAATGAATTTTTTCCAACCAAATTTCTCAAGGAAGAGGGAAAAGAAGAGGTATTGGATAATCTCATTATGAATGGTCATTTTCCTCTGATGGACTTCCAAGCAGAAGATAAGTCCGCCAAAAAGTCTGGAGATTCAATAATCCATCTTCTCTATGGAAGTCACAAACGAATTCAATTCTCTGAGCAAAAAGGCAATAGCATTAGAAGATGGTTTCAAACTATCCCCATACACATAATTATCCAAACAATGCTTTAATTGAAGATGGTGAAAAGCATTAAACTGTCATTTGGATGCAAGAAGCATGAATGAGTATAGAAAGAAAGCTTTTTTCTGAAGAGAATCTCTAGAGATTTTGTTATTATTTGTTTTGGTGATGGGAAAGATCAAGGGAATGATAATTTATGTTTGAATTGAGGAGGAAAGACAGGGGCATGGAAAGAAGTATTCACCTGAGGAAAGAAAAAAGAGTTGAATCATGGTGCCCATGAGAACAATGTACACGTGAGCAATATTTCAGACATTCATCTAGCGGGCCGTTGCATTCATCAACCGGACCTTTGCGTTGTTGCATAGGCCAAAGAAAAAGGCTAGCCAGCGATTAGGTGGTATGCTTTTGTGAACCCATGGGTTCAGCATAGTGGGTAGTGTTGAAGGGTGATGCATGGTGAGGTTCATCCACAGGTTTTTAAATTTTAACCATTGGTGAAGAAAGTCCTGAGATGGAAAGTACAAGCCAACTGTTAGGGCCGTGTGGATGTGAGACTCACTCATGAAAAGAGTTTACACAAGCAAACATAACCGCTGTTAAAGAGTTTCAGTTTATCATGCTTGGAGGGAGAAATCTTTACATTAATTGATGAGATTGCTTTTGAGACGTGAGAAAGAAATGCTAGGTTATGTATGGGTACTCACGCAAGAGAGCTTGAAGGGGTAAATGGCATCGCCCATGCCATGTTGGTGCACATGTGAAAGATTTGACATCAATTGGCTGGCCCATGCAGCTTTTGCTCCAAGAATAGGCTAACCAAATCATTAAGTGAAGGCATATATGTAAACACATCCCAGCTATCAATGCAGCTACCAAATGAATTTTAGGCCGGGGTGACCTCAACTTCTGGCTCCATGACTGGTCTGGGATCGGCCCTCTCGCGGATTTGGAGTTTGCAGCCCCCTCCTACACCCCAGTTGGTCAAAGATTTTATCAACCCATTGGGTTGGCGGGATTCTGTTTCTGTTTGTCGGCTCCTCCCATAAGTGGTCCTTGAACATATCGATGATGAGGGCACGTGCACCTCTTCAATTGACGAAAGAAAATTTTGGGCCCTCTCTTCCTTGGTTGAATTCTCAGTCAAATCGGCGTGGCAGATGATCCACTCAGCAAATATTAAAAAAGCATGGGCTGTTTGGGTTTGGCACTCTAAGCTCCCTCCCAAACTCTCACTCCTCTCTCTTGGAAGATCTTTCTCAAGGCAGTTCCGGTTGACTCCAATATTCAGTCGAGAGGTATTCCTATGGCCTCTAAATGTGTCTGTTGTGGGCCCACATCTCAGTCCCATATCAAAACTATTGACCACGTCTTCTCCTCTGGTGGGTTAGCTTCGGAAGTGTGGGACCATTTTCAATCGATGTTCAATATCCAGCCATTTTCTGTCAGCTCAGCTACAGCCAGAGCAACCAGATGGTGGTGTACCACTGCCAACCTAGTTCGGTTCAATCTCCTAAGGGGCCTCGTCCCTATTTTAATTTTCTGGGAATTATGGAAAGTGAGAAATGCAGCCCACTTCGACAACTCCTCTCCCATTGGCGCTAAGGTGATTGTTGCGATCCACCGCTGGATCTTCTTGATAGGTCCTTCGCTTCCTCTCCCTAGAACGCTGAATTGCATATCAGCTTCTGCTCTGGCTGATCTGGGAGTCGATGGGACTCTTTTGTACCAAAGGAGAGTTCAAGTTGTGAAGTGGGCGAGACCGAAGAGAGGGTGGATCAAGATAAACGTAGACGGGTTGTCGCTTGGTAACCTAGGTCCCGGGGTAGGGGGACCTCCTTTTTGCTTTCTATTAAGGCTATGGTCTTGGTTCCAACTCGAGAGCAGAGATTAAGGCCATCTGGGAGGGCCTCTCCTTGTGTGCCACGTTGGGCTTTCCAAAAGTTGAGGTGGTAACCTTTCTCTCAAACATCTCAAAGGCTTCGTGGTCGATGGCTTACTGGCGGTCCAGAATCCAGAACCTCAGGGGTGTTTTGGATGTTTCCATTTCCCACACCCTTAGGGTGGTGATCGCGGTTGCTGATAGCCTCGTGAAGCTCGGTAGTGGCTCCCAATTGAGTTTATTTCTCAACTCTCAGGCAAATCTTCCTCGCATCCCCAAAGGCCTTTTTTTTTTACAAAGTGGGATTGGGTAACGTGAGAGTGAGATCATCTTCTTTTTTTATGATAGGTGGGTCCTTGTCTCTTTTTGTTCGTAGGCCTGCCCGAATCTCAATTGTAATTATCTTTGATCAATGAAAAGTGTTATCCTTTAAAAAATAAAAATCATTAAGTGGCTCACAAAAGTGAGCCCACTAATTCAATCATTCAAAAGATGACGTACTGTTGTGCATCAAAAGGAGGAAGAGGGACAAAAGGACTATAGACCATTTTGTGCATGTAAACTCTTTTTATCCTTTCCTAACATCCAAATGCAAGATAACCTTGAATCTTGCATTTGGAGGAGGGGGAGTTTGTAGAGGCGACAAGGGGGAACTCCTTTTCGCATTCTCAGAGGGCTATGGGGAGGGCTCCAATACCAGGGCGGAGCTTTGTGCCGTTCATGATGGTCTATTCCTTTGTTTGAAGTTGGGCTTCTTCGTAATTGTAGTGGAATCTGACTCCAAGCTAGTGGTGGCATTTATGAAAGGTTCATCCTTGCTAAGTTGGAAATGGCAGTATTGGATGTCAAGGATTGAGAGGCTAAAAAATAGAGGGTATGTGAGTTTTAAGCATATTCTTAAGGAAGGGAATGCACCAACTGATGGGATGGCCCGGATTGGTAATGAGTTTCAGGCCTCCTCCCTAATCCGTCAAATATCTGAGATCCCCTCTCAAGTCAGAGGGCTTCTTTTTCTGGATAGAGTGGGTCTGGGGGCCATTAGGCTTTCTTCCTAGGAAACAACCCTTAGAAACCTTGAATCTTTGTAGTCTTCTCATGATTGAGACTTCACTTGCGCATAAAAGATCCCTTAGAAATGGTCATTACCATTAAAAAAAGAAAAAAAAAGAAAGAAGGCTGGAGTACAACTAAAACTTTAATGCTTAAATAAACATATACAACTTTTAGGTGGGCGCCACAAAAGGGACCAGGCTTTGCCTATTAGATATCCCAACCACACGGTCTACACCAACACTACAAAAACATGCAACGACCTCCTTTACCTTCTTTTATCTTTTCTTTTAAAAGGATTTGGGCAAGTGCTACACAAAAAGAATTGACCATGCCTATCATGTGTAAACTTTATTTGCGGAATTGAAAATGATTGATCTATTTTATTTTATTTTAAATTTATTTTTGGCATGAAAAACCTCCTTTCATTGATACGGCAAATATATAGAACTAGCTTATTCGGGCGGCTACCAGAACAAATCCTATATAGAGGTGTTACTCCTAAGCTCTCTAATAGAGCCCAACCCTACTTTATCCAAAAGAAGACGACCCTTGACCAGCATGGGGAGACTGGTCACCTCCCGAAAGAACTAGTTAGCTTGCAACATACTACCCTGCTTAGCCAAACCATCTGCCAGGCCATTAGCTTTTCTTGGGATTTGGGAGATCCAAAAAGTACCCCTATTACATAGCCTCTTAATTCTAAACAACCAATATTTCCATTTCCAAGCACTAGAGGACTTCCTAATAATGCACTCCACCACCCACTTAGAATCAGATTCAATGAGCACTCTATTTAACTCGAGAGTGACGCAAAATACCATCTATTCGTATACGGCCCACAGCTCAGCCCTACTATTAGAAGCATTCCCATAACTGTTGACAAAAGTGAAATCAAATGGCCATAGCTATCCCAACATATGCCCCCACCACTGGCTGGACCTAGGTTCAAAAGCACAGACCCATCAATATTTAGCTTAAACCAGCCTTCTTTGGGCGTTATCCATCTAACAATATCAAATTCCGAAGCGGGGCGAAGCATACGAGCTTGAAGAAAGGACGAAGGATTTGAAGGGACGGCCGACAAATGAAGGGGACTATTCTGATTGCGAAGGAACAAAGACATCATCCACCATTTAGCTCTACTAAAAACTCATGGAACTGTGATAACTCGCTCATTAAATCTTGCCTCATTCCTGTCCCTCCAAATTTCCCAAAAAATGAAAGTAAGAGCTAAACGGATGAGAATAGAAGTATTGCTACGACAAATAGGACTCAGCCACCACCAGTTAAGTTGGTCGTGAACCGTGAGATGGCGGAACAGGGAAATCCCAAAATATCAGCGAACTGGTTCCAGACTCTCTCAGCTAGGCTCCCATCCATGAAGAAGTGAGACTGTAATTCTGGTTGTGGGATGACACCCTAAAATCCCAAATGTTGTGCAGCAACGCAGTGAACTGAGATCCAATCTTCGGTTTCACCCATAAATGATAAACAGAAAGAAATATAAACTAGGAAAGAATCAGAGCATTCCAAACAAACCACAAGATAAAATATACGTGGAAAAACCCCAACATAGGTAGTATAGAAAAGCCCTAGGGACACCTATTTATAATTTAGGTAAAAAACCACGGATGCAAACTTCCACTATGAAGAAAAATAAAGATTACAAGCCAATTTACTAACCTCTCCCTTGGAAGTACATAGAAAACCCTTTGCCCACACCTTAGAATTATTTCTCATACCCTAGAAAAGCCCTAGGGACACCTATTTATAATTTAGATAACTTTCCTTTCACACCTCTACGAAAATCGACTCAAAATCCGCAGTCCGCATCAACTCTGGAAACAAATCTGCGTAACCTCGACTGGTTGAGCAGGCTGCTCGAACGGTCGGGCGGACCCTCGACCGGTCGAGAATGGGCCACGACCGGTCAAGCACTTCGAAACCCAAAACCTGATGCTCGCTGGACTTTGAGTCGAGCCAGTCCTCGACTGGTCGAGTGGGCCGCTCGACCGGTCGAGCAGGGCACTCGACTGGTCGAGCGGCCCACAGATGTGGCTCCACATCTCAACAATCTCTCACTTAGAGATCTAATCTCTAGTTTCACCCACAAACGATAAACAGAAAGAAATATAAACTAGGAAAAGAATCAAAGTATTCCAAACAAACCACAAGACAAGATATACGTGGAAAAATCCCAACACAGGTAATATAGAAAAGCCCTAGGGACACCTATTTATAATTTAGGTAAAAAACCACGGATGCAAACTTTCACTATGAAGAAAAATAAATATTACAAGCCAATATACTAACCTCTCCCTTGGAAGTATATAGAAAACCCTTTGCCCACACCTTAGAATTATTTCCCATACCCTAGAAAAGCCCTAGGGACACCTATTTATAATTTAGATAGCTTTCCTTTCACACCTCTACGAAAACCGACTCAAAAATCCACAGTCTGCATCAACTCCGGAAATAAATCTGCGTAACCTCGACTGGTTGAGTAGGCTGCTCGAACGGTCGGGCGGACCCTCGACCGGTCGAGAATGGGCCACGATCGGTCGAGCACCTCGGAACCCAAAACCTGATGCTCGCAGGACTTTGAGTCGAGGCAGTCCTCGACTGGTCGAGTGGGCCACTCGACCGGTCGAGATTGATCAAGCGGCCCACAGATGTGGCTCCACATCTCAACAATCTCCCACTTGGAGATCCAATCTCCGGTTTCACCCACAAACGATAAACAGAAAGAAATATAAACTAGGAAAAGAATCAAAGCATTCCAAACAAACCACAAGACAAGATATACGTAGAAAAACCCCAACATAGGTAATATATAAAAGCCCTAAGGACACCTATTTATAATTTAGGTAAAAAACCACGGATGCAAACTTCCACTATGAAGAAAAATAAATATTACAAGCCAATATACTAACCTCTCCCTTGGAAGTATATAGAAAACCCTTTGCCCACACCTTAGAATTATTTCCCATACCCTAGAAAAGCCCTAGGGACACCTATTTATAATTTAGATAACTTACCTTTCACACCTCTACGAAAACCGACTCAAAAATCCGCAGTCCGCATCAACTCCGTAAACGAATCTGCGTAACCTCGATTGGTTGAGCAAGCTGCTCGAACGGTCAAGCGGACCCTCGACCGGTCGAGAATGGGCTACGACCGGTCGAGCACCTCGGAACCCAAAACCTGATGCTCGCTGGACTTTGAGTCGAGCCAATCCTCGACTGGTCGAGTGGGCCACTTGACCGGTGAGCGGCCCACAGATGTGGCTCCACATCTCAACAATCTCCCACTTGGAGACACATCAACGTAAACCTTCGTCTTCTACATCCGAAGTGCACCACCTCATCTTCAAGCCTGAAGACCAATCAAAGCTGAGCATAGCTTCAGCTTCTCTCATGTGACCGCCCTGCTCAGCATATCCAGAGGATTCTCACTTGTATGAATCTTCCCCAGAGTAATCGATCCATCTGCCAGTAACGAACGTATGAAGTGATATCTGATGTCAATATGCTTGGTCCTTGAATCAAAGATTAAATTCTTAGCCAAGTGTATTGCACTCTGACTGTCACTGTACAGCTTACAATCTGCTTGCTTTTTACCCAACTCTTCCATGAAACCTTGCATTCACACCATCTCCTTACATGCTTCTGTAGCCGCAACATATTCTGCTTTCGTCGTACTAATAGATACTATCTTCTGTAATTGAGAGACCCAACTGACTGCAGCACTACCCAGAGAAAAAACATAACCTGTAGTGCTTCTTCTGCTGTCGATATTTCTTGCCAAATCTGAATCCATGTAGCCTTGTAGCTTGATTTCTGATCCTCCATAACACAGCCCTACATCCTTAGTACCTACCAGGTATCTGAGGACCACTTTATAGCTTCTTAATGTTCCTTCCCGAGGTTGTTCATGAACCTGCTAACAACTCCCACTGCTTGAGTAATGTTTGGCCTTGTGCTCACTATAGCATACATGAGACTCCCAATAACTGACACATATGGGACTTTAGCCATGTAGTCTCGTTCCTCCTGCGTCTTTGCACATTGCTCCTTAGATAGCTTGAAGTGGTTGGTTAATGGAGTGTTAACCGGCTTAGCACCTCCCATATTGAATCGATCAAGTACCTTGGCTATGTACTCTGCCTGTGACAAAACTAATTTCTTATTTTTCCTTTCACGCTTTATCTTCATGCCTATAATTTATTTTGCCGCTCCTAAATCCTTCATGGCAAATTCTCTAGACAGTTGTCTTTTGAGATCTGAGATGTCCTTCATACTTAAACCAGTCACAAGTATATCATCAACGTATAGAAGAAGGATGATGTACGACGTATCAAACTTCTTTAAATAACAACAGTGGTCTGCATGACATCTCCTAAAACCGTTTCCCGACATGAAACTGTCGAACTTCTTATACCACTGCCTCGGAGCCTACTTCAGGCCATATAAACTCTTCTTCAGTCTGCACACTTTGTTCTCCTTTCCTGGTGCCACGTATCCTGTTGGCTGATACATATATATCTCTTCTTCAAGGTCCCATGAAGAAAGGCTATCTTAACATCTAACTGCTCTAAATGTAACTCCTCTATAGCCACTATACTCAAGATCATGCGAATTGAAGACATTTTCACCATAGGTGAAAATATTTCAGTGAAATCGATACCTACCTTTTGTTGAAACCCTTTCACAACCAATCTGGCCTTGTACCATTTCGAACCATCGTACTCCTCCTTCAGTCTGTAAATCCACTTGTTACGAAGAGCTTTCTTACCCTTGGGTAGAGTGACTAGCTCCCATGTACGATTAGACTCAAGAGAGTCCATCTCATCATCCATGGCATGCTATCACTTTAACCATGTATCCGACTGTAATGCCTCTTCAAAACACTCTGGTTCACCATTATCTGTCAGCAGTAGATAATGTAAGGAGGGTGAGTATCCGACCGTGAGTCTCCTCTCCCGAGTAGACCTCCTCACAACTGGTGTATGCGGCTCTGCCTCATAATGCTCCTATGAATAATCATCCTGTGGCGCTGTAATGCTCGTGTCCGGTAACTCTTCCAACTCTACGAATTCTTTCTCCTCGACCTTATTTTCCTGTACACTGTCCTTATGTATCACTTTTTCATTGAAGACTATGTCCTTGCTTCTGATGATTTTTCTGTTTTTTGCATCCTAAAACCTGTAGCCAAAATCATGCTGCCCGTAGCCTATAAATGTGCACCTCCTAGACTTCGCATCTAGCTTGTTCTGTGCTCTACATCAATGTGAATATATGAAGTGCAACCGAACACTCTGAGATGTGCAAGGTTCACTTCTTTTTCAATCCACATTTCTTCTGGTAGCTCACCATCCAATGGTGCTGAGGGACTTCTATTTATGAGATATGCAGTAGTATTCACAGCATTTGCCCAAAAGGTCTTGGGCAACCCTACATGTAACCTCATGCTCCTGGCGCGCTCAAGGATGGTCCTGTTAATGTGCTCAACCACACCATTCTATTGCAGTGTCTCCAGAATCATTTTCTGATATTTAATTCCATTTGCTGCACAATACTCCTCAAATCTCTTATCACATTATTCTCCCCTATTATCAGATCTGAGACATTTTACTTTTTTACCTATCTCAATTTCTACCATTATTTTCCACTTCTTAAATATATCAAACACATCATATTTGTGCTTTAAGAAATAAATCCACAATTTTCTACTAGCATTATTAATAAAGGAAAAAAAATAATGTGAACCACTAAGAGATGATATCTGTGTCGATCCCCACACATCATTGTGTACAAGCTCCAATAGATGTATCTTTGGAGCACGTCTTGTCTTCTTGAAACTTACCCTCTTCTGCTTGCCATACACGCAGTCCTCGCAAAATTCTAAGTAAAGAGACTTCAACCCTAGTAGCTTCCTTTTTGACAATAACACTTTCATCCCCTTCTCACTCATATGTTCAAACCTCTGATGTCATGACTACCCATTTACTCCAGTTGATGCGACTGTGAGTGAACTATACGATCCTGAAGTCACGCACAAAGTACCTTCCTTCTTGCCTCAAGATATCACCAAGGCACCTTTTGTGATCTTCCAGGAATCACTGGTGAATGTCGTCACATAACCGGTATCAGCCAACTACCACACTAAAATCAAGTTCCGTTTCAAACTCAGTACATGTCTGACATCCTTCAATTTTAAAGTCGTTTCATCTTTCTAATTTACATGAACGTCTCCCTTTCCAACGATACTGCACGGCTCATCATCACCTAGGTATACTCTTCCGAAGTCACCTGATACATAGTTACTCAGAACTTCCTTACATGAAGTGGCATGAAACGAAGCACCCGAGTCTATAACCCAAGACTCATTCATCGCATCAAGATACAAGATCAACGCATCTGTCTCACTCTCCTCAAATAGATTCACCGAATCTTTCCCGCCTTGAGAGTTTCCTTCTTGTTTCTTAAGTGCCCTGCAATCATATTTCATGTACCCCTTCTTCCCGCAATGCCAACACCTGTCTTTGTCTTTCGGTCCCTTGGACTTCTTCCTCGACTTAGAATGTCCGTATTTATTGCCTCCTTTGTTCAGCGATCTTTATTTTCCTTCAACGTTTAGAGCATTCTCTAAATCCCCTGAAACTCCTGATGCATTTCTTCTAGATTCTTCGCAGAAAATTAGACCAGCCACATCATCAAATTTCAGCTTTGTCGACCCTGAAGAATTGCTCACAGCAATCATCAAACCATCCCAACTGTCTGGAAAACTGGATAAGATCAATAACGCCTTGACCTCATCCTCGAAAACAATGCCAACAGATTCCAACTGGCTCGTGACTGTATTGAACTTGTTTAGATGTTCAGCCACACTCCCACCATCTGACATCTTCATGTTGAATAGTTGTTTCATAAGAACCTTATTGGATGCTGAGGGTTTTTCATTAATTCTTTTGTAGTTTTCATCTTGGATATATTGAAGGCGACGCTCTTAAACAAAGAGAGTCGGATCGTTCCTAAAGCCTTCCGATCTAATAAAAATCATTCATCATCTGTCATCTTTTTTTGTTTCTTCTTTTTTCCTCCTAAAGGAATATAGAGGTCCTTCTGATACAAATAATCCTCCATCTGCATCTTCCAGAAGGCAAAGTTTGAACCATCAAACTTCTCAATTCTAGTCTTCCCTTCTTCCGTCATCGCTCCCAATAGAACTAAACCAATAGCTCTGATACCAGTTATTGTGCAGCACACCAACAACACAGTGAACCGAGATCTAATCTCCGATTTCACCCACAAATGATAAACAGAAAAAAATTTAAACTAGAAAAAGAATCAAAGCATTTCAAACAAACCACAAGACAAGATATACGTGGAAAAACCCCAACAAAGGTAAAAAACCACGGATGTAAAGTTCCACTATGAAGAAAAACGAAGATTACAAGGCAATATACTAACCACTCCCTTGGAAGTACAGAGAAAACCCTTTGCCCACACCTTAGAATTATTTTTCATACCCTAGAAAAGCCCTAGAGACATCTGTTTATAGTTTAGGCAACTTCCATTTCGCACATCTGCGAAAATCGACTCAAAAATTCGTAGTCCGCATCAAATCCGGAAACAAATCTGCGTAACCTCGACTGGTTGAGCGGACCCTCGACCAGTCGAGCATGGGTCACGACCGGTCGAGCAACTGGACTTTGAGTCGAGCCCGTCCTCTACTGGTCAAGTGGGCTACTCGACCGGTCGAGCAGCCCCCAGATGTGCCTCCACATCTTAACACCAAAATGACTGATCCATGCATCATACATGGAAATCTAATGACTGAATTGATGGCATGCATGATTGAAAATCTATTGTTGAATATGATAATTAAGATCTTTAGCACCTTACACCCTTATAGAAACAACTTTCCTAGAGAGAAAGCTTTAGATATATATAGGTTTAGGGGTTGAGCCATGTTTTTATAGTTATATAAAAGAGGAGTTTATAACCCATAGGAACTTTTCCTCGTCAAAGGCTCTACACAATTTTAGGATTCCAAATCCATTTAAAACATTGTTCTTATATCATAGTCCAAGTGCACCACCCCAACATGAATTTAAGACTAATGACAACTCTAGTGGGAGCAACCGGTATGCCCAATCACAATATCAATCCGTAGGTACATTCAGACCGTTCATTAATTAGGTCCACCTTATCTCTTACATTCTCCCACTTGAGCCACATTAATCAATTTCTAAGATTTATTTCAAAAATATATATTTTTTAAAACATACTTTTTATTTTAAAGAACATATTTAAATGGTTAGCTAAAGTATTTGTTGGATAATACACGCAACGCTTCTACGATTTGGTTCATCAATACTATTAACATTAGATCGTGGTAATCATTGCACATTTAATATTTATGAAGTGAGACGAAGCACGGTCATAAATACCACTAGACTAAATGACATAGATCAAGGGCATGGCTTTTGGGGGCCTTGCCAAGGAGGTTTGGTCCTATTTTGCTGCTCACTTTAACATCTTCATTCAGCCTATCCAATCCATGACTACTAGAGCTCTCCATTGGTTGAGAATGGCTGGTTCTTCAAACACGTTCCTCTCTCTTCGCGGTCTCCTTCCTTGCCTCATTATTTGGGAAATATGGCTTGCTAGGAATAGCTCGAGGTTTGATAATAGACAAGTTTGTGGGGTCCACACTATCAGCTAGGTCACCTGTTGGTTGCAAATTATCGGTCCTACTCTCCCGAACCCCCATAAAGTCAACTCCTGTCGCCAAAACATGTTGCAACAAGTTGGTATCGACTGCATTCCCAGATTTTCCAGCAAATCGGAGGTTGTTAAATGGTTCAGCCCAGATGCAGGTTGGGTTAAAATCAATGTAGATGGTTCGACAGGGGTAACTCGGGCCATTCAGGTGGAGATGGGATATGCAGAGACAGTAATGGGGATTTCATTATCGCATTTACCTCGTATTATGGAATAGGAACTAATTTTATGGTTGAAACCACCTCCCTTGTCGAAGGGCTGGACATAGCTATCTCGAAGGACTTCTCATTCATTGACGTGACTCTAGGTGCCTGGTGGACCTTCTGAACAGCGATGGAACCCCTGGCTACGCATATTGCTATTTGTAGGCCAAATTATCCCGCCTCAAGAAGCGGGCCTTCCTCAGGATCTCCTTCTCACCGAGGGAGGCAAATGGTGTGGCGGATGGCCTTGCCAAGCTTGTCAGTGGTACCCCGAGCTGGACCAAGTTCCAATTTGCAGCTGATCTTCCGCCACTCGCTAAGGGCTCTTACTTCCTAGATAAGGTGGGATTACGAGCAATTCGATTGGGTCGATGTAATTAGTTGTTGTTTTCTTCCCCTTCTTTGTAAGTATTTGTGTTCATTTGATAGGATAGGTGAGGCCTTCGCTCCTTTTTGTGAGGCCCACCCGAATCTCTTGTAATTTCCTCAGATGGATATATAAGATCACAAGTTTAAGAGGATTGCATACATTGTGTGATCATATGCGCCTATCTGCAATAGGTCCTTGAACTTTCAAATGTCTCCTACGAGATAAGACTTCAGTTCCACTTAATCAAAACAAAATTATGCATACTTAAGAAGAAGAAGAAGAAGAAGAAGAAGAAGAAATAAACTTTAATAAAATAATCATCAAAACTTTATAAATGGGATCTATGTACATGTTTGTACATAATAGATCATATAAACTCCACTAACTGAATATATCTACGAGATTGATAACTTTTTTAAATGTCACATGCTCATTTTTTTAAAAATAAAAAAATATAATATTATTAATAGAAATGATGTTATACACTAGGGAATAACATATTTGGGTGAGCCCACAATACCAAAAAAGACTAAGGCCTACCTATCATATAACCCTCACCCAACGCTAAGAAATTCATAAAATCTTCTCCCCTTTTTAAGGTTTCCCAGACCTGCATGGTTAAGGAAGAGGGGGGCCAGATAGAGTGTGGAAGGCTAGAAAAATCATGGACTTCCCTACTAAACTAAGAATCACTCACCAATCAGGCTAAGCCATCCGTAACTTTATTGGCTACTCTCCCAAAGCAAATACATGATCCAGAGACTCCACTTCGTGCCTACGCCAAAAAAAAAAAAAAAAAAAAAAACATTTCAACGCCAGCTGAGTTCCCCTTGTCTGCATGCGGTTATCCATTAGGACTGCACCTTGCAAAAGCTTTCATATAAAGGGAGTCCTTTAGTGAGTGGATTCTCCTAAAATAATGTAATAGATAGCCCTTTAGTGAGTGGATCCACAGTCATATGCTTAGTGTCGATGACCTCTATAAACACTAGATGATTCTGAACTCTTTTCATTATGATAGGATATTTGATGTCAATATTCCTTGACCTTGATGAATGCTTGGTGTTACTTAAGAAGAAACCGCAGTTGAGTTGTTATAAAAGATTCTAAAAGGTTTCAAGATGTGCTTGAATACCTACAAAGCAGAGAAGAAGCGTTGTAATCATATCACCTAATTTTAAGCTTCACTATAGGCAACGAACTCATCTTTCATAGTGGATGATGTTGTTGTCGATTATTTCACGCTTTTCTAAGGCAGCCTCACTAACCATAATAAAGATATCGCCCTAAGTAGACTTCTTAATATCAATGTAGCTAGCAAAATCTGCGTTGGAATATCCAACCAACTCCAAATGATTAGACTTTCTATATGGGAGTGTGAAGTCATTTCTATGCATTAGGTAGTGTTACACCTTCTTTACAGCTATTCAATGCCACATCCCTAGATTAGAGAGATACCTACCTAACATTCCAACTGCAAAAGTGATATCTGGTTGGAGACAGATAAGAGCATACATGATGCTCCTTATTACGGACGCGTACAGAAAATCATTCGTATGATTTCTTTCCATATCATTTTTGTGACATTATAACTAGGCAAATTTATCACCCTTTACAATGGATGATTGTCATAAAGCACATTTTTACATGTTGTACCTTTTGAGTACCCTATCAAAATAGACACTATGTGACAAGCTAAGTAATTCACATAATCTGTTACAACGTATCTCAATGTCGATGACAAATGAGGCATCACTAAGATCCTTCATCTCAACCCTTTGAGACAAAACTATCTTATTATAGTGTAACATCCTAATGTTACTATTCATGGCTTAATAGTAGACTTATAGGAGTTTCAACATAGAAGGTAAGCATAGTTCATACTCTGAGGGAAGCTAATGTTGTAGCGGACGAATTGACTTATTTGTGTATTGAGACTTAGGGAAATAGGCTTTTCCTTTTCGTGTCAAATCTACCACATTCTATCCGGGTGAATCTCCTTCTTGATCGAATGGGGCTAAGTGACCTTAAAGAGAGTAATGTCCCCTTGTAGTCTAGTTGAGTTCCAGTTTTCGGGGTATATAATAGGTGGGCCCATGTGTTTTCTCTGCCTTAAGTCTGCTCAAATGTATGTTCCCAATGTATAGCTCCCTTTGTTTAATAAAATTCCTTCTTGAAAAAAAAAACCACAAAAGTCAAGGGTTTGAGTATCCACTCTGGTGTGTGTGTGTAAAAAAATCTAAACATAAATACAATTGCGAGCAGTGTTCTCTAGAAATCCATACGAGGAAATCGCTTCATGAAACTTAAGGTACCATTGTCGTACGCCTATTTTGACCCATAAATGGATTTCTTTTATTTAGAAACTATACGTTCTGAGTCACCGGTTATAAAAACTTTCAGTTGCAACTGTTGAGTGTCAAATATTGCATATTTCTCCCACTTTATATCTTAGTTTTATGAACATGAGAATGCTTAATGAGTATATTTTATACATGTTTGTATTGCAAGGTGAATTTGAGAGCTTGAATTGAAAAGAATGCTAAAAGCATGGATTTGATGCTCAAGAATCACTAAGGCAAGGGATGGATCTTAGGAGACCAAGATTGAAAATTTTAAGACCCCGAGATTCAAGGAAACCAAGTGAAGAAAGAAGGAAGTCGAAAGTGCAAAGTGCAGAAATTCACAGAATCTGAACTTCACTATGTCATCGACCGCTATTCAATGACATCGAATACGGGTCGATGATATCGAAGAATTACATGAAAATTCAATTTGTCCAGCGACCAAACTCGATTTTATGTTAGAGGGAAGAAGTTAGAAAGAAGTTACCGGATTAAAGAATTCTATGTTAGGATCCTACACAACAGAAAAACAATGTTAGTTTAAAAAAAATTATAGGAAAAATCCTAAAAACAAAATTCTAAAATTAGAAAGTTTCCAAACCTAGAGAACAAACCTTAATCTAGAAATAGAAAGAGAGAAATTAGAAAGAGGTTACTGAATTAGAAAGTTCTATGTTAGACTCCTATAAAAAAGGAAATGAATTAGTTTCTAAAACAAATCAGGAAAATTCCTAAAAATAGAAAATAGAAAGTTTCTAAAAAGAGAGAGTGAGTTTTTAAAAACAGAAAACCCTAATCCTAAAAATAGAAACTAGAAAAACCCTAATCTTAAACTAATTCCAAAACTAGCTAAACTCAAAAACACACAACCGTCAATCCCCGGCAACGGTCCCAAAAACTTACTCACAACCCCAAGTATAGGGTCGCAATGTAGTAATAATCTCGGTGAGACCGAGGTTGAATCCACATGAATTGAACTTGTGTGTCTTCTGAAAGTAACTAGAACTAGAACTAGATAAAGAATTAAAACTAAATATGAATAATTGAAAGAGTAATTGTGATTAAAGTGATTAAAAACTAATGAATTCAAAGGTGGTAACTAGGGTTTCCGAGGATCCACTTGTAGCAATTGGGAAGCTACCTTGCATGATTCAAGGACACAACTGGAATCAAAGTCCTATCTTATCTAGTTGGTAAGAAAAGATTTGTCAGATCTCTGAACTTCTCATAGATCTAATCATCAATAGATGGTCCCAGTCCTTTTTGTAAGGGCCCACCCAAATAGTTGTACATGTTCTTGATGAATGAATTGGGGAGGCAAGCGCCCTCTTTTTTGAAAAAATATAAAAAAAAAAAAAATCATCAATAGATGAGAATGGTGAAGATTTGGAAGTTATTCCGTCACCTAACCATACCTAGGAGACAAGGTAAACAACATGATTTATCAATCCTACAACCAATCACAAGAGAATTGTGAAAGTTAAGAAGGATTCCATCACCCTACCATGCTCAAGGGACAATGGTGAACAATGGGACTTACTAATTTCACAATCTCAATTCAAGAAAAAAAGATATCTCAAGCTATCTCAAATCTATTGTAATTTGTCACAACAAACTATTAAAAACTAAAAATATTCTTTCATAATCAAACTAGAATCTAAGAGAGTTCAACAAAACATGAATCAAAGCAAAGAAAACATCTCAATCACACAACAAGCTTCACCTCTTAGCCCTAGCTAAGAGGTTTAGCTAACCATAGACATGATTAAACTAAGAACTCTTAAACAAAACAAAAGGATCAACTAAGGAAGAAAAAGAAAAACTCCCGGACGGTGGCTCCACCCTTTTGCTCCACTCCTCAAAACCTAGAAGATGCCTAGGAGTGCCTTATGGACCCCTATTTATAGTTTTAGGCCTTAGACTTTCACACCGAGTGAAAATTTTTGGAAACCGTCTTAAATTTACGCAGTCTGCGCAAAAATTGCGTAACCCTCGACTGGTCATGGGACGTCCTCGATTGGTCGTGGGCCATCCTCGACGGGTCATGAGACACCCTCGACTAGTTGAGCAGGACGAACATTTAGTTGTTTTACTCGCTGGAGTTCGAATCGAGGCACCTCGACCGGTCCAGCTTCAACTAGTCGAGCGGTGTCCAGGATTAGTTGTGCATAGCCTGGACTGGTCGAGCAGAGGCCAGGACTAGTCGAGGATTACACAATTTCACTTCAAAACTCTGATTTTCTTCATTCTTAACTTGGTTTTCTTGAATATTTAGTATATGCATTATTCATTCTTGGTTTCATCATATTTAATCTTCGCTTTGGTGATTCTTGAGCGTTAAATTCATGCTTTTAACATCCTTTTCAATCCAAGCTCTTAAATTCACCTTGCAACACAAACATGATTAAAATAGAATATTAAGCATTATCATGTACATAAAACTAAGTAATAAATAGGGTCTAATATGTAATATTTGACCCTCAACAACTATTGTCCAATAAACTTGGACAATATTTATGATGAGGATGACCCGCTTCTACCTTGGTTGGAAACAAAGGAAAAGCAAATTAAAGATGATGGTGAAGAATTGGAAATTAATGACCCACGAATATGCACAATGCAACAAGAGAGTCGTGCACCTGTATTTGACCTAAAAAGAGGGGCAACTTTTATGCCAAGTACGACTCAAGATCAATAAAAGAGTACGAGTAGTGGTAGTATGACCATGTCGGATGATGGTGATGATGACGCCCCTGCCCCTGGTGCTGACACTTCTGGTGTTACTCAGCACATCATACAACCATCAACAGATCGCGATGCTGATGAACATTGATAAGGTAGTATACGAGATCAGACTTATGAGTGTACTGAGTCACGATACAACCAGTGGGAGGAGGGTAAGTCTAGTGGTGCATTGGGTCTGGGAGGTCCAAAACATCAGTAGGCTCATGGTCCTGGTTATTATGATGAATATTCTTTTGGTAATTGGATTATGATTATAGTTATACTGAGCCTGCTCCATCACATTCATGTTGGAGTAGTCCTCCCGATCCATATCCATATGATTATAGTCATAGATATCCAGATCCAAATCCATGTTACTCATCACAGACACACTCTCAATCTCAAGATTCTCAATAGCCTAAGTACGGGTACTTATATGGCTATTCGACGGGCACTGGTGGATATCGTTACTTGGGGTTGGAGTCGTTGCTTAGTAAGGATCAGTCATCCTCTAGTTTCATTGATCTAGTATTTCCTTCTGGTACTGAATATTATGGATATTCAGCAGCTCCACCTATTGGACAGCTTCAGCCTGATGATGACGATGACGATGATGTGGAGGTCAAGCAACCACGAAAAATAGATTTTCATTTTAGTGGTGACTTGTGAATTTTATTACGGTAATTATAAGTATATATTTGTATTAAGGTAAGTATTTGTAACAGACAACAGTATTATCGCAAGTAGCCAAGCACACACTTGACCCTGCCATCTTTGTATTTAAAATAGCTCCCCTGACAACCAATCAAGTAATCTTTAATTAAGATGCAGGGGCGTATATCAAACACTACTAATTTTATTTTATTTTCAATATTCTTAACTTAAGGATGACAGGTCACAGGACAGGAATTACAGTCACAGCCACATGTATGTTAAATTGTTAATACCTTAGTATATAATAAATTATAAAAAAAAATAATAACAAACACCTACACATATAAGATATTTTCATATTACATTCATTTTAATATATCTATCATTGATAATAAATAGTTAGAAAATTAAATATATGATTTTTTCATTCAAATCCAGGTTGTCTGGTTCATAAATTCATCAGACAGTCCGATACAACTTCTCACCAAAGAGTGGACTGTTACACCACCATAAACATGTTCCAATTTATAAATGAATGCAAATTTGGAATGCTTAGAATATTCTGGATTTAATCAATATTTTTTCATATTTTTTTGGCAAAAAAAATGCACCGTTACGAGCCGTTACGCCCCCGAATCCGTGTAGGTAATGGTTGGCACCATTATGCCCATCGATACCAATACGGAATACCTTGCTTAGGAGCATAAGTTCATATATCAAGTTTTTCCAATGTGCTTAGTGAATTTCAACTTACTTTCCATAAAAGTATTATCATTTTATAATGTTAGTCATGCTCATCACCTCAAGATTCAATGAATAATCAAGTGCTAATTCTGAATTTATCCCATTTTTTTTCTTTTTCCATTTTTGATTTTATATCGACGATCACTTTTATTTATTCATTCTTTTCAGTCTTTTTATCTTCATTCTTTTCAAACTTTTTATTCTTTTCATTATACATGACCTTTTTATCGATCTCTCTATTTTTTAACTAGTTCTTTTCATCTTTTTAAGGTGGATAAAATTCTCCGGACGTAATTCTCAACATCTATCAATGGTTCACATACTAACAATCAGAAATTTTAGAAGAATTCACAAGAAATAAATTGAATGTGTCTTGTGATTTAGATTAACATAATATTCAAACTTCCTTTAGTCAATTAGATGAGAGAACTTTAGTGATAATCTACTCAGTTGATTAAACTCCAACAATTCAAAATTCAATTTTTATCTTATCATCTTACTTAAAGCATTCTTAAGTGCAAAAACTATTGCTTTCCAAATAAATTTTTAATTTGAAAAATTAAAAATTTTCATTTATTATTATTATTATTATTATTATTATTTTGCTCAAAGACTAAGACAATACTGATTAATTTACCTAATCCACACCCCCAACCTAAAATCTATATTGTCCTCAATATAAAAGATATAAGCATACAATGCACAGGAGACAACGAAAAAAAAGGAGAAGTGATGGAAAGATAATACATGAAGAAGAAGAATTGAGGCTTTTCCAAAGTTTTCAACATCTAACTACACTTCCATAAATCCTATAAAAGCAATAAACCTAACTACACTTCCATCAGACTAGGAGGTCAATCCTGATATAAAGGATCAATCAAAGGTATGAACATATCCTCTGAATCAAACTTCTCAACAAATGGCTTTATACGATGTCCGTTTACTTTGAAAACATTGTCATTTGTCGGATTCTTTATCTCGACAAGCCCATGAGAATAAACAGTAGTAACAATGAAAGGACCGGTCCAACGAGATCACAACTTACCCGGAAAAAGATGTAACCGAGAATTGTACATAAGGACTTTTTGACTAGTTATGAATGATTTCAAAAGGATGTTCCTGTCATGGCCTTCATCCTGTCCTTGTAAGTTCTCGAGTTCTAGTATGCATTATTCTGAATTTTCTCAAGTTCATTCAATTGAAGTTTGCGCAACGAGCCAGCGTTGTTCAAGTTAAAATTCAGATTTTTGATAGCCCAATAGGCTCTATGTTCCAACTCCACAGGCAAGTGACAAGCTTTCCCATAGACGAGTTTAAAGGGAGACATTTCAATGGGAGTATTAAAAGTTGTAAGGTAAGCCTATAAAGCATCAGCTAAATGGATTGACCAATCCTTATGGTCAGGGTTAACCATTTTTTCTAAAATTTTGTTTAATTTTTTGTTGAAAATCTCAGCTTGCCAACTTGTTTGCGAGTGGTTTGGAGTGCTTACCTTATAAGAGATGCTATATTTCTTCATTAAGTTCTTGAATGACCTATTGCAAAAGCGTAAGCCTCCATCACTAATAATGGCCTGAGGCATTCCAAACCAGGAAATGATGTTTTCTTTTAAGAATCTAATGACCGTTCGATGATCATTGTTCAAGCACGGGATCGCTTCAACCCACTTAATGATATAGTCTACTACTAACAAAAGATAAATATTTTCAAAGGATTGAGGGAATGGTCCCATGAAATCGATGACCCAGCAATCAAATGCTTCAATGATAAGAATAGGCCGGTTTAGTAGCATCATATTTCGATGGGATGATCCTCCTAATTTCTGACAACGCTCACAACCTTTGCAAAACTCATGAGTGTCTTTGAACATAGTGGGCCAGTAAAAGCCGCATTGCAGAATTTTGGTCATGGCCTTTTTAACAGAAAAGTGACCACGACAGGCTTGAGAGTGATAAAAGGAGATAACACTCTGATACTCAATTATGCAGAATCGATCCCCTACTATTTGCACTAGGATGGACGTGTGAGTTCTCCTCATTCATAATCTTTGTAGATGGAAGTGAATCTCCCGCCATCCTCGATTGAGGTTGATCACTGGGATGAACAGAATGTTACACGCGTGATTCTGAGGGATGTTGAGAATGCCGCTGAACAATAAAGTATTGCATTGAAGCCCTTGTCACCGTCGCACCTAGCTAAATGTAGTATGTTTGAGATTGAAGAGGGGGTTCTATCACTCTCGCACTTGGCTGGATATAGTCTACTTCAGGGGAGTAGTGGGATCTGCAACATCCGTTCTTCACATCATCTGAGAGAACTCAATATCCTATTTTGGCTAGCGAACAAAGAAAGACTGCAATGAGTGAGGAGATACTATGATAGTTGATTCAGAACAGAAGTAGGATGTTGATGAAGATCACTATAACTACATTCGGAAGCCATTTGGATCCTCGCCTTACTGAATTTTTGAATCTATAATGATATAAGATTGGGTTGTGATACAACCTAGCAATTTTGTCAAACCGATGCCCAGAGTAGAGGCATAATAATCAAGGGGCTGTGCTACATTCATGAAAGGTAAATATCTCCCAGGTTATCAGGCTAATAGCTCCCCGCCTTCCCCTCTCGATGGAAATGCTGACGCTTGGGCCTCCCCAGTTTGGAAGAAAATCAGCAAACACTTCCAGTTGATAGAGGCAAATTCCAACTGGTTGGTTAGCGCTAGCAATTCTGCATTCTGGGACATTGATTGGAGTGGTCTAGGCCCCCTGCGCCATTGGTCAGCCCACACCCCTCCTTAGCGGTCGCAGCAGATTTCAGTCTATATTGGTTTGCTTGGTTGGCGCGACCCTGTCGCGATGAGTCTCCTTCTCCCTCGGGTTGTTGTGGACCATGTCTTTGAGGAGGGCATATGCACTTTCGAAGCCGACGATATGAAGATATGGTCTAGATCGATGTCTGGCGAATTCACCTCCCAGTCGGCTTGGCAGCTATCCTGTCCACAGGGGGTTATTGCTCCCTGGGCCCGCTGGGTATGGCATCCCAAAATCCCTCATAAAATCAGCCTCCTTACTTGGAAAATCATTCATAAGGCAATCTCGGTCGACGGCAGAGTCCAAGCGAAGGGCGTTCACATGAGCTCTAAATGTGAATGTTGCAATCCCTGGCCGCAATCTGAGTCCTTAGACCACCTTTTCACTGGTGGCACCCTGGCTTTCAGAATATGGAACCATTTCCAAACCATCTTCCACATCCCAATCTTTCCTGCTGACACGGTGCTAGGCAAGGCCTTAAGGTGGTGGCTCTTCACTAATCAGTCTAATGGGAATCTTATGCTCAAGGGACTGCTGTCGATGTTCATTTTCTAGGAGATCTGGCGTGCCGGAAATGAGGCCAGATTCGAAGGCGTTGTCACCTCTCAATCCAAGGCTATCTCCCGTATTCTCCTTTGGATATACCGCCTCAAGCCCTCCCTTCCCTCTCCTAAAACGCTTAACAGGTCCTTAATGGCGGCTCTCTCTGGTTTTCATATAACAGCTAACCTCCAACGCTCCAAATCTGTCCATGTTGTCAAATGGAAAAAGCCACAACCTGATTGGGTCAAGCTGAATGTGGATGGCTCGGCCAGGGGTAATCCAAGCTCGTCAGGTGGTGGGGGCATGGCTAGGGACAACACCGGTTCTTTTCTTTTTGCTTTCGCCCTCAGTTTCGGTTATGGGTCCAATTCAAGGGCAGAGATCCAAGCCATTTGGGAGGGTATTTCCCTCTATCTGTCTAGAGGGTTCCGCAAGGTGGATGTTGAGAGCGACTCCAAGATAGTGGTGGACAACCTCAATGGGATCTCCTCCCCTCCCTGGAACCTATACTACTGGTGGGCCAGGATCCAACACCTGAAATCTCAAATGTGTTTGTCTTTTTCCCATTGCCCTAGAGAAGCTAATGGGGTCGCCGATAGCCTAGCCCGCGTAGGTAGAGAAAGTCAGGCCCGCTCTTTTTTCTCAAATGTTCCAAACCTCCCTCGCATTACGAGAGGCCTACTCTTTCTGGATCGAGTGGGGCTGGGTTTCTTGCGTGATAGGCCGGTGCAGGGGTAGTTTCCCTCCTGCTATTTTTTTTTGGTGGTTTTCTTTCCTTTCTCATGATAGGAGGGCCCCTCCTTTTTTGTTGTTGTCGGCCCCTCCCGAAGTACATTTGTAAACCTTATGGAAAAAAAAAAAAAGTAGAGGAAGTATATGCCAAAAAAAAAATAAAAATAAAATCATACTTGGACGAAGGAAAAATACAAAGATAAGGTTGTTTCAAAGATAAAATTGTTCCACCTTGTCGTGTGTATGTTACCTGGTCATCAGGTTTGCTCCACCATGATAATGAGACATCACGGAATTGATGTTAAAATAAAATAAAATAAAATAAAAATCAAGGAGCTATGCGGTAGGGGAATTTTCAGCATCTCCCTTACCCCCAGAGAAGCAAACGGGCCAGTAGATGGGTTGGCGAAAGAAGGGAGCTCTTCTTAATCTGACAGGCTGTTTCGGGATGTCCTCCTCCCTCGGTTGATCAAGGGCCGTTTCCTTTTAGACAAAATCGGCTTAGGCTCTATTAGGAAACTCAAAAAATCATCGTTTGTATAGGATATGATAGGCAGGTAGCCAAGTTGCTGTTACTCTGCCCGAAATACCATAGGTTGTAATCCTCTTCTCCTTATATGAAGCTGGTGGACCCCTTTTGGCCACACCATTTTTTGAAAAAAAAAAAAAGGCAAACGACATTCCCAACCACAATGCGGTGGTGTGAAGACTTTGTGGGATTGATGTGATGTATGTGTTTCTTCCGTGCAATTACTACTTGCTCTAAAAGCTCTAGCTATTAGAGGATTGTGTAGCAATGAATATCAATAGACTTTAACACTCTAAGGGGGTGTTTGGCCAGGTGGATTGAATGGTATTAGGATGGATGGGATCGTAAAATCCCTCTTAATCCCATCCCTTGCCTGTTTGGACGAAAATGGATTTCGTTGAGTCCGAATCCATCGATGGATTTGAGGAGGATATGGAAGGATTGCGAAATCCCTCCTAATCCCATCTCTTACCTTTGCTCTCTCTCTCTCTCTCTCTCTCTCTCTCTCTCTCTCTCTCTCTCTCTCTCTCTATGTGTGTGTGTTGTGCCTTGTCAGATTCGAGGGTTTTGAATATCCTTGGCTTTTGTAACTAGATCTTGTAGATTCACGGGTTCTGCAAGTGGATTTTCAAAATTTAGTCAAATTGTTCGGAATCCAGCTCGAAAGTGTCGATAATTCAGACCCAGGTGGAAGAAATGAATAGATTCTTCCATTGATGTCTTTGCTAAAATCTGCAACTAGGTTTTGAAGATTTACAGATTTTGCAATTGGGTCCTTGAAATCTCCTAGTGCTGTTTGAAATCGACTTTGGAGAAAATCGAACAAAATTTTGAACTAATTTCCTGGTTAAAATTGAAAAGATTTTGAACCGATTTCTTGGTTTTTCAATTTACATTGATTCTAAAGCTGGGTCTTGTAGATTTGAGGTTTCGGCAAGTGGGTTTTGAAATATCTACAAACTGTTTGAAATCTATCTTGAAATGCATGAATTCAGAACCCCGCGTAAGAAAATGAAAAGGTTTTCTAATTGATTGCAATCATAAATCGCTTGTTTTCTGCGGAATGGAAGAGAAAAGCGGAGTGAGGAAGGGATTGATTGGTAGAGAAGAAGAAAAGCTGTATTGCCGAAGATTCTCGTTCTAGCCTGCCCCCATGAATCGCTCTCCTGGTTTTGATTCTCGTTTGAGATTTTTCTATTGCGGTTCTTAAAAGATTGATTGCAGAGATGTGTTCTTATCCTGGTGAATGGTAGGGCAATTTTCTATGGGATTGCATGCAATTCCACGCCCGGCCAAATGGGATATGAGTTTGGCATCCTTGGATATGCCAACCATCCCAAACAGGCATGAATTTTGGCAATGGGATACACCAATACCATGGGATTGCCAGCAATCCACTAACGCTGCCATCATTAGCTTAAATCTGATCCCATCCACCCTAATACCATTCAATCCGCCCAGCCAAACGGGCCCTAACACTTTCACCCAGGTGTGAAAGAATGGAATCCCGCACGAGAACATTTTACGCAAAGGCAAGGGTGTACGCTAATATTAGAAACAAGCTGCCATGGGGAAATATACTATTTTTAGGATTTGAGCACTGAATCTTTCACTCAGGTACCATGTTAACTAATGACTTTCTCTGAAAGCTCTGGCTATCAGAGGATACGTTGAGGATGACGTACTAATGTATATCAAGGGACTTTAGCACACTAACACAGCTTAAGTGGACCACACCACACGAAACAGTGGGAATAATCATACCCACCCTCAGAGACCTCTTAGAGCCTACCATGATGTTCATTCGTCATCCAACCTCTTCGTAGGCACACACAGACTGGGATGGAGGCTAGGGAAACAGAAATATCGGCTTGACCCGAAACTTTCCTATGATGTGGTTCAGCTGATCTTTGGATCTGTTTCATTTTTTGAATTCATACACTAAAATGAGCCGCCAAGATGAAGTGCGGATAAAACATGTACATCACGGTTGGCCCCACATTGTCTCTACACTACGGAGCTGCTTGGTGTTGGTGTTGGCAACACCACACAATCCACTCTGTCCATCAGCGTGGTATGGGGCCCACTATGATATCAAGTGGAATACAGTCCATCCTACACCATCATCAGCTCAAGTCCGACAAGGTCAAAAAACGAATCAGATCCAAACCACATCACAAAAAACAGTGACGACTAAACGATGACAATTGAAATCTCATTGGAGTCCACCGAAGTTTTGGATCATACTGATATTTGTGTTTTCTTTTCCTCCTGCTGGAAATCAGCTTATGAATGGGTTGGATGGCATATAAACATCATGGTGAACCCAAGAACGTTTCATTGCCGGGCATTTTTATCCCCACCGTTTCCTTTGATTGGCCCATCTGATTCCTTATTTTCCTTATTTCTTGGCTTCTCAAACCAAAACGAGCCGGCAGATCTGATGGGCGGGGTGGATTTGGAACTGACATTGTAGTGGACCCGACAGGTCTTTGTGTTGCAGGAAACTTGCGTCCATCTCTTTTCAACGGCTGGAGCGGATTAGGTGCCGTTCCGGCCTCACCCAGCACTGCGGCCCCGGATCCTAGAGCCCACCTTGATATATGTATTGTATATCCAGGCCGTTCATCCGTTTTTCCAGATTAGTTTAGGCCATCAGCCCAAAAATAAATTAAATAGAACTCTCAAATGGACCACACCACAAGAAACAGTGGTGAATGAACGCCCTCCATTAAAAACTTCCTAAGGACCATCATAATGCCCATATCAAACTTTATTGCCATCCAATTTGTTGATAAAGATATACAGACCTGGATGAAGCAAACGTAAAAAATAAATAAAAATAATCATGATCCAAATCTTTTTTGGCCCACATAAATTTGTTAATGGTCAATTGCCATTGTTTCCTATGGTGTGGTCCACCCGAGATTTTGATCTGTTTCATTTTTGAGTCATGGACTAAAATAAGCAGGAAAAACGGATGGACGGCGTGGATATACTGTACATATATCAAGTTAAGTCCCACGGTCAGGGCCGCACGGTGTTGGGTGGGCCGGGCCCACACCTAATCCACCCTTACAACGGTCGGCCTACGCACGTACGGGTCTGATGATGGCCATTGTCTGCAGCCTTTTGGCGCTTAAAAATCTGAAGATAAGCTTGAGACGAGGCAACCGTACTATTTTGTCGGCTTCCTATTTCCCTCCTTTTTCAAAGGCAGAAATCTCACCTCAATCAATGTCGGAAGAGGCTGAGAAATTAACCCATTTTCTTGAAGAAATGCCCACCGCTTCTGCATCCCCACGTATTCATCTACAAGGCTCCACCGTTGATGAGCTACGTGTACAGACTCACTCGTCAGCTATATCACCGTCCAGTGAAGCAGTTTCTTGCACCTTCGTATGGACGGTGAGGAACGGTGAAACGTCTTTTCATGTTCTCCATTTACTATGCGACCTCTTAGATGGACGCTCTGGATCATTACGTGGTAGGTCCGAAGGGCGAGCAGCTTGGGCGTTCCGATTCTTATGAGGTAAGCATATGTTTACTCTTCGTTTGCCATTCTGGTACGCCCTAGTTGATGAATGGTCCAGCTCTGGCACACGGGTGTGTGATCTTCTTTATGCAATGTACACGTGTGTGGTGCATTGATTTTTTTTTATTTTTTTATTTTTTTTGTCGTAGGCAGGCTCGTAGTGTGCCCTACTGAACGAATGGCCTAGATTAACTGCACGTGGGCCATGCTGAAACCTGTTGCTTGAAATCCTATCCATATGATCAAGTGATAGTTCGGACAGAATGTTAATCAGTCGGCCTACTTTCTAATGCACCACAACATTTGCTTACATGTACTCATCAGATGGGCTCCCGAGGAAGTTTCCTGGGTCTAATGACGTCCACCGTTGGAACCTTCTTAGCCCACCAAATTGTTTATTTACCATCCAACCTGATCATGAGCCTACGTAGACTTGGATGGAGGGAAAACATAAACATTAGAAGGTTGACCTAGACGAAGGGAAAACATAAATATCAGATTGATCCAGGACTTCCATGACCCCCAAGAAATTTTCAATAGTAGGCTATTAATCTCCATTTCCTGTGGTGTGGTCTACTTAAGCTTTGTATATGCTTCAATTTTTGGATCGTTTTCTAAAATGAAGTGGCAAATCGGATGAATGGCATTGATAAAATAAAAACACACATCATGGTGGGCCCACAAAGTCATGACACCACACGATCGGCATCCTGATGAGTGGCTTTACTAATACACGCAAACTGTCAACCTAAGATAGACGGACTGGGACTTTCCACTTCTGCGTTAACACCACTCCTTTATCGATTATTTATCAATTGTTGTATCCTTGATTATTGTAATAATTAATTGCATGGAAATCATTGTTTAAAATATCCCTAATCCAATTCAGGGATTGGACGATTAACTTCGATTGATGGAATCTAAGCCGGATTGCCTCAAAACGGGCTTCCCATTGGTTTGCTTTTTATCTAGATCTTGGGACAAGTGACTAAAAACATATAGCCCAAGTCTCAGTGAGTATTGGGCAATCCCACTCGCGGAAGTGTTGGTGAGGATTGGACAATCCCACTCGCTTTTATCTCTTCCTCCCTCGCTCTCCTTCCACACATCCCTAACCATGGATTTGACTTGATTCTCTCTCTTTCTCATGATTCAATGAAATTGAAGCCAGAAAGAGGTGATAGGTGTCCCAGGACTGTTAATCATGAATTGTCAATTTCATTCTTTTAGTAACTTTTGCAATGTTGTTTTCTAAATGATATTGACGCACTGAAGGATGTGTTGAGGTTGAGCATTGTCTTCCTCAAGTGGATAACTACTCTGAATTCACCGAGCTTCTCTAGAGTTAGAGAGATACCTTGAATCCATGAGGAAAAGAAGAAAATAGAAAATAGTGTCTAAAAATTCTAAATAAATTGATTGATGATTAAAAACAAGTTTACAACTACTGAAATAGTAACATGAACCCTAGGAAGAAGTTTCGGAATCAAACTACAACTAAAACTCCCAAAAATCATGACTTACTATTTATAGATGGTCATGATTTCTATTAGACCTCATGGCTTTCGGCCAAAAATAGTAAGTGTCCTATTTGTCTCAACCATGTTATTCTCCTAATTTTTCTAAGAACTTTTCATGTTGGACACAACTCCTAAAGCCCAACGGATGAAGAGTTACAATCAAACTAAAACTTACTATAAATAGTAAAAACGAAAATAAATTGGGATTTCGACCGTCGATTTGATGACATCTCGCAAATTTGGCGTGGGCAACATGGCATAGCAGGGTTGGGTAGCTAAAGTAGCTTCTCCTACCCTAAAATCATATATGGCACATTGGTTGACTCATTTCAGCTTGCAAGATATGCCCGTTTTAAGTTTCTGATGGTCTGAATCATTTCTACCTCCAATTGGGCCTTCTCTGGTCCATCTTGGCCATGAAATTGTCCGTGATCCGCTCTACATCAGTCCCCTCTACTTGAAAAGAACTTGTCCTCGAGTTCTCATTCTACTTTGGTTCGTAATATTCGGTTAGGTCCTTAACATTGAAAGTATGCGAGATCTCCATGTCATTCGGAAGATTAACAACATAAGCATTATCATTGATCTTTCGGAGGATCGGTATCAATCCACTCTTCTTTTGCTTCAACTTGTCGTATGTCTTGGTTGGAAATCTCTCCTTGTGTAGATGAACCATAACTTAGTCACCCACCTCAAACGCCTTTTGTCACCGATGCTTGTCGGTTCGCTCCTTATACTTGTCGTTCGAGACATGTAACTTGATTTGCACCTTTGCATGAATGTCCATGATCTTTTCTGCCATATGTTCTGCTATAATGCTCATACATTGGAGCTTAGGCAGAGGGACCAAGTCAAGTATGTGGCTCAGGCCACAGGCTACATCAAGGATTCAATGTTGGTTTATCGACTGGTAGCATCAATGGCAAGACATTGCTAGTCAAGTGGATGAGGCCTTCCCCTGGGTGGTATAGGTCAATGTGGATGGCTCAGCTAGGGGAAATCCTGGTAATTCTGGTGGTGGGGTGTATGCAGGGGAGATAAGGGCGAATTTCTATTTGCTTTTTCTTTAAGCTATGGAGTGGGATCAAACTCATATGCGAAGTTGCGCGCCATCCACGACAGTCTAGCCCTCTGCCTCCAAAAAGGCTTCTTCACGGCCATTATTGAATTGGACTCGCGGTTAATTGTGGATGTGCTGAATGGGGAATCTCAGCCAAGCTGGAAATGGGACTCTTAGGTGTATAGGATCGACTGGTTGAAGCGTAAAGGTCAGTTTCTTTTTGTACATACCTTCAAGGAAGGGAACTCCCCCACCGATTATATGGCCCGTTTGGGTAGTAGTTCCCAAGCTTTAGCCTGGTTTGTTCGATTTTTGGAGCTTTCGTTACAGGTCAGAGGACTGTTATTCCTTGATAAGGTTGGGCTGGGCTCGATCGGGATAGCTTAAGGGCCCTCTTTTTGGCGGTTTTCTTTGTTTTGTGCAATTTTTTGGTTTTTTGTTTCCATTGCTTATCGCCATGATAAATTGTCCCTGTGTTTTTTATGTCGTAGGATGGCCCGAATGTAAGAGAAGGTTTTGTTTTTGTTTTTTTAAAAATTATTATTATTATTATTATTATTATTATTATTATTATTATTATTATTATTTAAAATTTAAAGTCAAGTGTGTGGCGAGGTACTCGACCGTAAATAATCTAGAACGAGGACTTCCCTGTCGAGTGGTTCACCATATTGGCAAATGCAAACTCCGCTCGAGATAAGGCCAAATCACACTGCTTCAATTTTTCTCCTAAAATACATCGAAGGAGGTTCCAAAACGTGCGATTCATAACTTCAGTTTGCCCATCGGTCTTTAGGTGGTAGGCACTGCTGAACTAAAGTCGTGTGCTAAACCGATTCAACAAACTCCGTCAAAAGTGACTAATAAACTTTGTATCGCGGTCAGAAGTAATAGTTTTGGAAACTTTACGTAGTCGTACGACTTTTTTGAAGAATAAATTTGTCATGTGTGTTGCATCGAGTCTTCTTGCATAGAATGAAGTATGTCATATTTAAAAAATAATCTACCACCACGAACACCAAATCCATGCCAACCTGTGTTCGTGGGAGACCCAGCACGAAGTCCATAGATAGGTCCTCCCAAGGGCTGTAAGGTACAGGTAACGGGGTATAGTGACCAGTATTATGAGGTTGCCCCTTGGAGACCTGATAAACATGACAATGCTGCACCACTCTACCCACGTCATGTACCATCTACGGACAATAGTATCGTTCTTTAACAAGAGCTCGCATCTTGTCATGTCCAAGATGTCCACTAAGGCCACTTCCATACAACTCTTGGATAATTTGCTCCTTCAGCGAGTTTTTGGGGATGCACAGTTGACATCTAATTCATGCGTCCTTGAAGTCATCGTCGTCAGTATATATGTCTTTGAGGTGCTTGAACCTGATAACCTCATTACTCATGATAACTAAGTTGCAGAGCGGCTAAGTGCATCAGCTACCTTGTTCTTCTTCCTAGACTTATTTTTAAGCACAAATGTGAATTCCTGCAAAAATTAAATCCACCTAACATGCACACATTTCACGTTAGCTTAGCTATTAATGAATTTGAGAGCTTGATGGTCTGTGTAAAGAATGAACTCCCTTTGAATTAAGTAATGTCGCCAATGATGCAGTGCTTAGACCACTGCGTACAATTCAAGCTCATAGGTTTACACTTTTTTCGTGCATCACTATGTTTTGCACTGTAGAAGGCTACCGACCTGACTTCTTGAGATAAAACTCCCCCAATCCCAACATATGAAGAATCACATTCGACTTCAAATAATTTTTTGAAGCTGGGAAATGATAGAACCGAGGTTGTGGACAATCTGTGCTTAATTTCAGTAAAGCTCCTGTCAACCTCATCAGTCCACTGAAATTGTACATTCTTCATGCAATTTGAAATTAGTGACACAATGGTGCTAAAATTCTTCATGAACCGACGATAAGATGTCATCAATCCGTGCAAACTCCACACTTCATGGATGTTTGTTTGGATCAGCCATTCTCTAATGGCTCTCATATTTTCGCCGTCCACCCAGATGTCCATGGATATCACAACAAAGCCCAAAAATATCAGGCTATCGGTCAAAAAGCTGTATTTTTTAAATTCAGATACAACTTGTTTTCAATGAGCACCTGGAGGACCTGCTTAAGGTGTTGCATGTGGCTTGCTCTATCCTGACTGTATATCAAAATGTCATCGAAGTAGACCACAATGAATCGCCTTATGAATGGCTTCAAAACTTGGATCATCAGCCTCATGAATGTTTTTGGAGCGTTCTTTCGTTCAAAAGACTGAAGGGCATGACCATCCATTCATACAACCCTTTATTGGTCTTAAAAGTCATCTTCCACTTATCATTCGGCCCTATTCAAATCTGATGGTAGCCTTAACTCCAATTTAGAAAATAATTTCGCACCCTCAAACATGTCCAACATATCATCCAGCCATGGTATGAAAATTTTGTATTTTATGGTAATCTTGTTGATCGCCAGACCATCGACACACGTGTTAACTCTCATCTTTCTTAGGAGTTAATAGAGCCAGAAGAGCGCGTGGGCTCATGTTTTCTCGAATAAGACTCTTAAAAATCAATTCCTCCACTTTCCCTTGCAAAATATCACACTCATTCGGACTCATCTGATAGTGAGGACGATTGGGTAAGCTGGACCCGGTGACAAGGTTGATATGGTGTCGAATATTTCGTATAGGAGGCAATCCATCAGGAAGGTCATCGGGCCAATTTTGTTTTAAATTCATACAATAAGGGTTTTAGTTTCTCAAGTATGACGGTGGGCTTGAGCTCCTCCCCCTTTATAATTAATGCATAGGCCCGTTCTGTTTCTTTGGATTCCTACACAAAGTCTCATATTGTTAAGAGAAAATGGCCATCCACTTTAAAAGTTTTGGGTGACTTCTCTGGATTCATAGGGGATAGTATGATTTTTTGGCCGTCTTTGACGAAAATATACACATTATCTCACCCTTTATGAGCGGTGTCACGATTGGATTACCTTGTCAATCGAGTAGAATGTTGGCCTTCATGTCAACTACATTGCATACTACTTTACCTTTATAGTGCTTATCAATTGAAAAAGATATAGTTCACTGTTTTACCTTCGTCTCATTAACGTTCTTAATCCAACCGATCATGTATGGAGATGGGTGGCGCTCCGTTTTTAATTATAAATTTTCTACCATGTCCATGGAGATGTTATTCTTGTTACTCCCACTGTCGATGATCACATCCCAAACTTTTCGATTCACAATACACCTAGTTCGGAAGATGTTATGTCATTGTGGGTGTACTTCTTTCCTTAGTTCATATAATAGTCGTCTCACGATCACTATTGATGATCACATCACAAACTTTTCGATTCACAATACACCTAGTTCAGAAGATATTATGTCATTGTGGGTGTACTTCGTGCATACAATAGCCATCTCACGACGAGCGACTTGCCATTATCCTTTGGAACCCAATTTGTCTCATCCGCTTCATCCTCTGCGGCATGCTCCAATCCATCAACATATGGGTCTTCATTGGCATTTTGAGTACTACCATCATTGATAGCGAACTTCACCACTTGTCACTAGGGACAAGTGTTTAATAGGTGGCCCGGTTAGCCACAATAATGGCAATGGTCAAGTTAGACAGATAAAGAATTTAGGACTGGTCCCTACCCAAGAGGCTGGGCTGGTGCTGTCTACAATATGGTCCCCATTCTAATCTTATGGGAGCTATGTAGAGGGAGAAACCTTGCTAAGTTCGAAGGCAGCCACCCCACCATCCACACTCAGACCTCTTGGATTAGAGGTTGGATTCACGCCATCTCGGATCGATGGGGCCCACACACTACTACTGCGGGTTCTGATAGTTGGAATCGAACAACGTTAGGGGGAGCTACTCGTCAGCCAGCTCCCCCCATTAGAAAAGCGCAGATTATTAAGTGGGTTAAACCACCCTTGGGGTGGATTAAGGTGAACGTAGATGGGTTTGTAAGGGGAAATCCAGGATTGGCCGGGGCTAGAGGGATCTGTCAAGAGGAGAATGGGGAGGTCCTTTTCGGTTTTGCTGCCGGCTTTGAGATTGCCTCTAATCTTAGAGCGAAAATCCGGGTTGCCCACGATGGACTGCTCCGTTGTTTCAGTAAGGGCTTCCAAAATATCATTGTTGAATCAGATTCACTGTTGGTGATCAATCTAATTACTAGGGGTAACTCTCCAACCTAGAAGTGGAAATACTGGTTGTCAAGGATTAAAGAGCTGCAACAAAAAGGGGAAGTGAAATTTCAACACACGTTTCAGGAGGGCAATGGGCCGGCTGATTGGCTGGCCAGGATGGGTAGCGAGACCCAGATGTCAACCACCTTCCACTCCCTTTCAGAACTGCCTAGAGAGGTTAGGGGCCGTGTTTCCTAGATAGGGTAGGTCTTGGGGCCCTCAGGCGCTAGCCCCACGCCGTTTTGCGATCCTTTTTATGATAGGTTTGGTCAGGTCTTTTATTCCTGCCATTCTCGAATGTATATAGATCATGGAATGAATATCCAATTTTCCAAAAATAAAAATAAAAATGGCAATGGTCAGGTCTTGGCCGACCATATGGGTTCGGGATCCTGCTTGGACCAGCAGCAGTCATTACACCCCTTTGGGGCCTAACTTGCAACTTCTCTGATCTCGGTTTGGTGGTGTAGGGGGTTGAGTGCATGCTCCTACAGGTTTCCCTATGGGCTATGAAGCTCCCTGGGACGGATCCGTCGCAGTGGCCTTGGTGATAGGATAGGTCCGTATGTTGGGATGTTCAAGATGCACTTCCGCTCGGGTAGCCAACTTGATTGCATCATTCATCGTCCAAATGGGTTGCATCTAGACTTGATCCTAGATCGCCATACATAATACTGTTGAATTGGGCAACTTTTAAATTAAAACAAAAAAAAATCAAAGCATCATTTCATTCACATTGCAAAATTGCATGGGAGAAATTCGGTCCCCAACAAGCAAAATTTTTTGACAGGGCCTATCGTAAGACTAACTAACTCAGACATGTACAATGTTGAGGAGGGGAAGCATAACACACTCACAGAGGGCCTGCCCCACTGCCGAGTGAAGATGAGGAGGTCCTTGCTGGAACTAGACGAACCGCTCCAAGGCCCACTTTTCTAGGAGCAGGCTACCTCGGAAAAGGCGGGGAAGGAGAGAATAACGCATGATAAAGGACAATTCCGGAGAGCTGCTACCTAGATGGGCCATCCCGTCGGCAGGGTCATTACCCTCTCTGAAGATGTGGGAGAAAACTAGTTGAGAGTTGGATCGAAATCTCTTGATACGGGCTACCCAGTACGCCCATTTCCAGCTAGGAACTACCACTCCATTTAAGAAATCCACTACTAGTCTGGAGTCCGATTCGACGATGACTTTCTGATGGCCGAGAGAAATATAGTAGGAGAGCCCATCATGAATGGTGCGTAGCTCAGCAAAAACATTTGAGGCAGGCCCATACCTGGCAGTAAAACCAAAGATAAAATCTCCTGCATCATTTCTACATATGCCCCTGCCGCCCGAGGGACCCGGGTTCCCTCTCGCTGAACCATTAACATTTAGCTTGAACCACCCAGACGGTGGTTTGGACCATCTGACAACGGTAGGAGGAGAAGAGAACCAACGAAAGGTTGACAGTCCCAAGTCAGCCGCAGATAGCCTACTAACAGGAGGACGCAGGACATCAGGGTGAAGGGAGATTAGAGATTTCAACCATCTTTTCACTTTCTCCCTTATGGTCGCCGCTTCAATTCTGAACCCCTCAAATCTGGCGGAATTCCGGGCCTTCTAGATCTCCCATAAGATAACACATGGAGTGATTTTCTGGAGCTGAGAAGTCCTCCCTAAAGAACTTGCAGCGTTCCACCAGAGAGCGAGCATACCTTCTATCGAGAGGGTGGAGTTACTGACAATTGCAAAAATGTTCCCAAAGAAAGCCCATGTAGCAGTTGCAGCCGGGCAATCGATGAAGACTTGCCGGCGCGACTCGATCGATCGACAGTAGGAGGGGTGGTTCGTACTGCAATCACAACATGATGCTAGCGACACACCACGTTTCTGGATGTCCTCATCAAGCGAGATGGCTTTGTGAAGAAGTCGCCAGACAAACTTTGAATTGGGCAACTTATTGCAATTCAGTTTCAACCAAATCATTATGTGCCGCGAAGCAGTAGAATTCTTATGTAGTCTCTCACCGACTGACTACTCTGTCGACAATTTTGGTATTTTTGGAATAGTATTTAATCGTAGTCGCTAGGGAGGAATCGTGTGTGAAGTAGTTACTTCATCCGTTGTTATGTGCAAATAGGTGTTATCATTTGCCTTATTCGTATGAGTTGCAATTTCTCCCACCAAGATAAAGCTCTGCCTTTGAATTTGTAGGGCAGGAGCTTGACCTTCTTCATTTTAGAAATTTCTATGTAGTCGAATAATCTTCCTAACTTTAGAAAGCCAATTAAGGAAATCCCCGATGTGAAGTTGGTCATTGAAGCTAGGAAGATCGACTCTCATCCTAAATTCTTGATCTCTCTAATATGCTTGATCGCCGCCTTGTTCGGGATATTAGCGGATCATGTTGTCGACCTCCTTGTTGCTGGATCCCCCTCCTAAGGAATTATCCTGTGGTTCACTGCTGGCACCGTCTTACGATCAGTGCGATTACGAGTTCCAACACCTGCTATGGGTGGATCACCACCATTAACACGGAGTTGCCCTAAGGGTTCTATTATGCGATTGATGGCAGCATGTAGCCTTTGCATGACTTACTGATTCTCTCGTTGCGCCGCTTCAAAAGCCTTCGGGTTAAAGGATGACTTCATGGAGCACCATCCATAGGATTATTGCCCGACCCGTTGTTAGAAGCCATAGATCTGAGGAAAAGCCTCGCTCTGACACCAAGTTGATATAAGGAAGGACGTGTTGAGGTTGAGCACCATCTTCCTCAGGGGGATAAATACACCGAATCCACGAAGCTTCTCTAGACTCATAGAGATACCTTGAATCCACGAGGAAAAGAAGAAAATAGAAAATAATTTCTAGAAATTCTAAATAAATTGATTGATGATTAAAAACGAGTTTACAACCGACAACCCCTTGAATAGTAATATGAATCCTAAGAAAAAGTTTTGGAATCAAACTACAACAAAAACTCTGAGAAATTGTGATTTACTATAAATAGTAAACTTACTAGTTATAAATAGTCATGATTTCTACTAGACCTCATGGCTTTCGGCCAAAAGTATCCTATTTGTCTCAACCATCTTATCCTCCTAATTTTTCTAAGTACTTTTCATGTTGGACACAACTCTTAAAGCCCAAGGGATAAAGAGTTACAATCAAACTAAAACTTACTATAACTAGTAAAAATGAAAATAAAATGGGATTTTGACTATCGATCTGATGGCATCTCGCAAATTTGGCGTGGGCAACCCAACATAGTGGGTTTGGATGACTAAAGTAGCTTCTCCTACCCCAAAATCATAAATGGCACGTCGGATAACACATTCCGATTGGCAAGATATGCCCTTGTTAAGTTTCTGACGATCCGGATCACTTCCGCATCCGATCGGGCCTTCTCTGGTCCATCTTGGCCATGAAATTGTCCGCGACCTACTCTACATTAAATGTCTAGAGGTTGGGCTTCAAGAACTCATTTTCTAGCAGAAATAATCTATAATCATCATTGTTTTGCCCTTGATGATAAGCAGATAACTATTAAATTAACTATTTCGAGCGTTGCACAATGCAATGGTCTTCGGTGTATCATTTGGGTGCAATCAAGTGGAGATAGAATCAGATTCCCAATTTGTGGTGGATGCCTTTGGGAGTAAGTCGAATCCAACGTGAAAGTAGAGGTATTGGCTGACAAGGATTGAGGGCCTTAAAAGGAGGGGAATTTTTACAATATCCCTCATCCCAAGAGAAGGGAATGGGCCGGCAGATGAGCTGGCAAGAGATGGTGCGGCTAGTCAAGGCAAAGCCTTATTCAGAAAGGCAAATGACTTACCCATCTGTATTAGGGGTTTGTATCTGTTAGATAAGATGGGTCTGAAAGCGATTAGAGAGTCTTGAGGTGGCCACTTGTCGCTGGTTGGGAGTTGGGCTTGTAGATGGATATGACAGCGATTAAATCAACTATCAAGTAACTCATCGCCATTACCATAACATCTTTGTAACTGATAACTGTTTACAATTTAGAGACCTTTATGGTCATTATACCAACATTTCCTACCCAGCGACGTAGGCTGTATGTGCATTCTTGTCATAAATATCTTCAGTGGGATTTTATTCCGGTCATTGTTTTACCCTCCGTAGCTAAAAAAGTTCTGAATAATATATGCAGTTGAGTTTTTTTTTTTAGATTGGAGGTGACGTGTCATCAGTTTTTGTTCTTTTTAAGTATTTATTCTTTTTGAACATTTCCTGTCACCAGAGACTCCAAACATAGATGTATCTGAGTTCCCCAAAATTCCAGTAGATATGATTTTTCTGTCACAAGAAGTTTCAGATTCGCATAGAATAGCTTCTCTTGCTAGACTAAGTGCATCTAAATATTATAATTTAAGCGTACGCAGGTCACGCTAAGAATATATGCTTTCGAAACCATCTTCTGCGAGTACATCCTTTGTTATGGAATTGTCTCACGTTACCGTACCTAAGCTATTAGCTTTAGCTTTAGGAAACCCTATCAGCTATTTTATTCAAACGGAATATGAGGTACCATACTACAAGTGTATGTTCTGCTTCTAAAGTGTACTGGAGCACAACCATGTTTCTCACTTGACAAGAAACAACATCACAACACATCATGAACTATATGGCCAAAGCTAATAGCTACATCTTTTGTATCTAATAAAAAGGTGGAAGCACAATGCAGCCAATAGCTATATCTAACACTTATTGCAGAAAAACATTAGGAGAATCCTAGCAATCATCCCATCACCAGTAGAAACGCATCATTATAATTAATAATGTCAATGTGAAGCTGTCATTATTAAGTCTCCTGCTACAAATTCCACCTGGGAATGTTTTGCTTCGATAATGGCCTCCTTCAATGGAAGTCCATGTGATAAGAGTCTAGTGGTGTGCGCTCCTCTCATTTGTATTTTCAGTCATCTTTTTGGGGTTTGTTGGCACTGGATCTATTTGTATATTAAGTTCATTATTCTCTTGCAGAGGTTTCGAGATGGTAGTTTAATTTGAGTAGAGGCTCATATCTTTTTATTGGTGCCCGCTCCACTCATTGCATAATTTAATTCTTTTTTCTACAAAGTTATATGTGATGTGCTCCAACCTTTCTCTATAAATTAAAAATAAAAAGAAAAGCAGTCATTGTGAACAGCATAATGATTTATAGTAAGGTTTTTTTTTTTTTTTTTTAACACACACTCATGCCGTAGTAGGATTTCACCACCTATGGGTACTCTAACCCTTGACCAGGTATTGAAACTCCTAAGAGTCTACCATTGGAGCAAGAGTAAGGACCTGATTTATAGTAAGGTTATATCACATCATCACACATTTAAAAAGCTAGTGACTTCGAAGAGAAGGCCTGACTTTAAAAAAAAAAAAATTAAAAAAAAAAAACCCTTTCTCTATATCATCGTTTAAAATTTAAAAATAAAAATAAAAATAAAATCATCACACATTTACAATTTATCATCAAATATGCACTCAATTTAAAATAATGGATGATATAATTATTTTTTTTAAAAAGAAATGTGTATTCATATATAATGGGCCTATTATCCATTCCTAAATAAATTGGCTTCCAAATGCTTGTGAGGATCACATGTATGGATCACACTTATACATAGCTATTGCCTCGTGTATCCATCATATTTTATGATTGTCGATCTACCATATGACCTACTTAGCAATTGGTATGAGCACACCACCATTAATATATTGATATGGAAGAGAAGATTATTATATGGATGAAAAAAACCCAGTGGAGGCTAACAAAACAGGACTTCCAAGAGAAGGCCTGACCGTACCCACAAACAAAAAACTGTACATCATGATACCCTAGCATAAGAAATTCCAGATCTATCCAAAATCCTAATACCTTTGACCCTTTAAAAATAAAAATAAAAATAAAAATAAAATACAAAAACCCCAGGAATGGCCTTCATGCATATAATAAGAGGCCAAAATGATAGAATCAAAATCATAACCCAAGTCTAGATCATCCCAACGTTTTAGAAGCAGAAACAGAAAAAAAAACATACTAGCTAATGCATCTACAAGATCAGCCTAATACCTTTGACATAACGAGGAAGATCAGCGAAAGAAAATGAAAACCTCATTTGAGAATGTCTCACTTTCTTTTCTTAGCTAGTGCATCTACAAGAACTTTGTTGACTATTTAAGATGGGGAAAGAAATGGAAACATGCACCTCTGGGTTGGGTTTCTTTAAAAGAAAAAGAAGAAGAAAAAAAAAACACTGGACTCCAATGCAATCTCTATACCCATGGTTTAAACTAACGTTGAACTGATAGGATATGTCTTTAATTTCTCTCCACCATCTCCAAATGTTCCAAGGGACCGATGAAGATGTCAAGGCATTAATCATCAACTTGGATCACTTTTCACTTGGATATTGGAAATAGTCCCGACTTTAACATATCCTCGAAGCCCATCTAGAGTAGCTTCCTTTCAGCCGCATTAGATGCCCTTCCTTATCCCTGCATACTCACCCTCCACTTCTGTTGTTGGGATTTACTCCAGCTGAGCTATCAGTATTTAACTTAATGAATCCATTAGAGGGAACGTCCATTTGATGAAACAAATGTCCTTGCTGGCCGCATGGTTGCTGTGCGTTGTATGTTTTGATGCTTCGAGGGCTGATTTCTTGTGGTTTGCTGCATGCTATGGGGCTAATACTCGCTCGGAATGCGTCTGTTGGGTGCCTAATGGTGCTGCTGATTGGGTGGCTGATGGAGGTGAAGCTAGATTGTAATTTTTAATTCCACACGTTAGGAGGCCACACCATCCACACGCAGGCACATGTGCGGGTACACGTTTGTGAGATTTGTGCCTTCCTTCGGGCTGCCATACGGGATTGTTCCTTGGTTTGGTTTGAGATGCTCCTGAAGCTGCTTCAAGCCCTGTTTGTAGATCTCGTCCAATGGCTGAATCGAAGGTGTGCGATCGTCTGTGATGCAGGGAGGGATGTGATGAGGTCAATCACCATCTTCCTCAGGTAATATCTACTCCGAATCCACCTAGCTCTCTAGATTCCATATAGAGCTTACTCGAATCCACGAGCGATAAAAGTATAAATAATTTCTAATGGATTCAAAATAAATTTATTAATGATAAAAAAAAAAAAAATGAAATTACGATTCTTTAAATTAGGAACTCAAACCTAGAAGGGAGTTTTAGAGTACTCAATCTCCAACTCAAACACCCTAGAAACGTGACTTACTATGACTGCCTCCATTCCTACTAAATTTCATGGTTTTCGACGAAAAATAGTAAGTGTCAAAATTGGCCTAATCATGTTGTTCTTCTAATTTTTCTAAGCCATTTTCATGTAGGGCACAACTTCTACAACTCAAAAGGATCAAAAGCTATACTCGAACTAAAACTTACCATTTATAGTAAAAACAAAAATAAACGGGACTTTTGACTGTCCATCTGGTGAAATCTGGCAATTCCGGCATGGGCAACCCAGCATAGCAGGTTGGTTGGCTAAAGTAGCTTCTCCTACCCCAAAATCATATATGTTATGTTGAAAAACTTATTCCGGTTTGCGAGATACAACTGTTTTGAAGGTTCTAATGGTTCGAATTGTTTCCGCCTTCGATCAGGCCTTCTTTGGTCCATCTTTGCTATGAAAGTGACTGCGACCCACTCCACATCAGTCTGGTTGTTGGTCAGGTTCTCTAAGTTCCTTCCCCTTGGTTGTTCGTAATTGGTTTTCATGGGATTATCCACAGCTTGTTGTTTAGATGGATGAACAGCAATTTTTGTCCAGGACTATCTGGACATCTTTGGATGAAGGTTTGTGTTGCTTCCAGCTTGTGGTTGTTGTTTCTTTGGGTAATGTAGCAGTTGGGCCCGTGATTTAATGGTTGCAGTTTGCGGGTGGTTTTCCCTCTTTTTATTCAAGCTTGTTGTTTGTTATTCTTAGGGGTTGAGTTTGGTTGTTTTCAGTTGCTGTTGTTATCGGGCCGGGTCTTAGGTACGTGTCTCAGTGGGGGTTGTGGTTACGGAAATGAATCAAACTGACTATAGTCTAATCACCCCAAGGCCCACTCTATCTAGGAAGATGCTACCTCTGGCTTGTCGCGATAGAAGGCTGACCTTACGGACCACCAAAGGAACTTGGGAGACGCTGTCCAAGCAGGCCATGCCATCTGGGGGAACATTTCCTTCCCTGTAAATGTGGACAAAATTCAGCTGGCCCTGGGATCTATATTTCTGAATTCTAGCTAACCAGAAATCCCATTTCCAACCCGGGCTAATAGAACCATTCAGGAAACCGACCACCAGTTTGGAGTCAGATTCCACCACAACTCTAGATAGGCCCAAATTGAAACAGATAGCGAGACCATCGTGAACTGCCCGAAGTTCTGCATATGTGTTGGAACCTACTCCATAACCGACCGCGAACCCAAAAACGAAACCACCTTGTTTGATATGCGAGATGCTTTGATTAATTTATAATTACTCTTACATAAACGCTTGCAATGTATCCTCAAGGGCATTTGTCGATGGGGGCACATAAGTAGAGGGACCTTGGGAATAGTTGTTAGCATTCATGGTTGGTTCATCTATCAGACTGAAATTTTGATGGTTCCTCCAATTAAGATCATACGTATTATATGTAGAAACACTTAATGGTTGTTAATACGTATAATTTTTCACTTAATAATCGCGCATTGTCCTAACCAGTGGGACATCATATACCTTGTTTTCCTCATAAACAGTTCGATTCTCAATTGTAGTTTCGATATACGTGTTTCCTAATATGGTGATTTGACAACTTTTCAACTAGTATCCCGTCTCTTATAATTTAATTAGAGTAATCTCATGTCCACTCGGGCATGAATATGACAAAACCCTAATTTCCACTTATACTCTTAGAAGGAAAGAAAATAAAACAAAAATCTAAATAGCGATTAAAAAGAAAGTTTGAAGGATAATACCTACGATGAAGAACTAGATTAGAAAAATCTACAAAAAAAAAATTTCAAAAAAAAAAAAAAAAAAACAAACTTGGTAAATTCAGAATATCTGAAATAGAATAAACCCTAAAAAAAATCTGAAATTAGAAAACCTAAAACAAAATCCTAGGTTAGAATATTCAGGAAAACTAAAATTATAACCTAAAAATAGGAATTAAACCTAGAAGAACTACAACTAAACCTATTATGTTCACGCCATTCCTCGACAACAATACCAAGAACTTGATCGAATCCAAGAATTGATAACCCTAAGTGCAAGGCTACGATGTAGTTATAACTCAGTGAGACCGATGTCAAGCCACGGGGAATGTGAAACACAACTAGAACTAGTCTAAAACTTAACAATTTGTCTAGGTTTTTATCCAACGAATAAGTTAAGGGTAAAAATAATAAAAATAAAGCATTAAGGATCTAGTGATTCACTTATAGGAACCAAAATGTCTAATTTATGGATTCATCATTTATACCTAAACTAGAATTGGATTCCACTCCATTCTAATCGGAAGATCAAATAATTAAACCAATCTCAACATCCAACAAGGTATGATTTCACCTGAACAATTCTCTCATGAAGTATTCGGACATCAATCGCGGGGAATGCAATAATCTATTGTGCCCAAAGTCTACAATAGATCAAGGAATTTTACAGTTTAATTCTTTCTCTAATCAAGCATTGTTATTGCATATCCAGGCATCCAATGTAACTGGAGTTGACAATGGATAAAAGAGGAAACAACATAATAGCTTTAAAGTAAATTCAAACCTAATTCAATTAATATATCATCACTCAAATCCGAAAATATAAATCAATCAATATAACATCATAATAAACTAGAAGTTTCACCTCTTACCCTTAGGTAAGAGACCAGCTAGGCATAACTCAAAAATAAAAGAAAAATAAAAAATCTACAAAAAATCATAACGAAATCGAAGCGGAAGGACAATATCAGCGCTCCACCCGAGCCCTCTCTCTCTCTCTCTCTCTCTCTCTCTCTCTCTCTCTCTCTCTCTCTCCAAACCCTAAAAGATACCTAGGAACATCCAAAAGACCCCTTTTTATAAATTCGGATCTCCAAATTACACACCTAGATTCGGATCATCACTGAATGTGTTTAGCAAGCTTTTTTGAAAATTCCTAGAGTTTCTTGATTTATGCTCGAGGGATTGAGCTCCCATCGAAATCCACTTGATGTCATGGAACTACACTCGATGGGATTCGAAAGACTTTGTATTTCTTCGTTGATTTCCTACTCCACTTTTAATCTTCAATCTTCTTCCTTTAATGCTTGGTTTCTTCAATCCTTTGGCACTTCAATTATTTTTTCATGACCTTGGAATCTTCACTTCTTCATCGTGTTCTCCTTTTGAGCTTTATTTTATCTTTTTTAGCACATTTTCCTCATTGGTTCAGAAATCACCTCTCATATAGAAAACATATGTTAATATATCGTTTAAACATTTAAATTTATTGAAAACTAACGTAATTGAGAGGATAAATATGCAATATTTAGGCTTAGTCACCCTGCCGACTTCTATAAGTATCAATCAACATCGCATCTCATTATCACCAATGCTCCAACTCTGACCCCAATCTTTGTCATCTTGAAATCGTTAAAGCCATCCATTCATTCTTGTACTCTTGGAGAGAGAGGAAGTGATCATGGTTGGCGATTCACCCATCTTCCTTCATCATGTGGATGCCCGACCAAGACCTAATCTATCTCTCCCATTGGGTGATCTACATCCTTACCTCCATGATACCTGACGCTACCTTTCTTCCATCTTTGACCAAGATGGGAACAAGCACAAGAAATTACCAAAAAATTCAAAATCAATGACTCAAGTTACTATTGATTAATATTTTATGAGCCATCACTTAACCCCTTGCACTATTTTGATTTGGACCATCCATCGCAATATAGTTGTGCATGATCGTTGTTTAGGTCTATTTTGTGTGGGTCAGTCTTTTCCCAGATTGTTGTGGCCCTGTCCTCTATTAGGCCTGGAATGTTTCTTTTGACCCTTCTTCATTGTGGACTAGATCCAATGTGGTATTGGTTGTTGTTGGATTAGACATCACTAGTGGGCCTGTTTTGACATGACCTCAACCAATCATATTGACAAACACTTTTGATGATGCCGCTTCATTGAATCATGCAAATTGACATGATGTGTTTTATTTTCTTGTTTTTTGTGTCAGGCATGTTAGACCAAACTTGTGTGTTTTGGGCGTGTTGGACCAGGCCTTGTTACCCATTATCGTTATGACGAGACCTTTTTTTTTGCTGTCGGAACATCTAAAGCTATCAAAAGAGCAATGTTTGAACTCCTAACCACCAAAAGTGTGTATCCATTGAAAGAGAAAATGGGTGAAATCCCAGCCACTGGTAGTGTTGTTAGATCATTCGTCAGTTATTTAAAGTGTTGTTGGTTCACATCCTAACAGTTGTCAAAAGTGCCTGCTTGCTTGAAGTTGTTCGTCATTTTGTCGCCTCATTCTCACCTCATCATTTGTAGTCTCGTCACCCCATGCTCACCCAAGTTACCATTGCAAATTTCATTTCTTTTTTAATAAATATTCATATATCATAAGTTTCAAACTCAAGTGACTCCTTCCAAAGCACCTTGAGTTTGAAGAGGGATTTTATAGTATATTAAATTGGAATAAGGTATCTAATTTATTTCCTTATTTATTTAGATGTGTATCTATGAGGATCTCTCCAAATCCCTTAGTGATATCCCATCTCCTCTATATATTCAGTGGTTATTAGAGAAATAATATAAGTTATAGTTTTTCACAATGTAGTCTTTCTAGGGATTTTTTAGTAGTTGACCTGTCATTAACAAGAGAACAAGCATTGGACACTTCAGATACACAAATGAAGCCTAACAGGAAAAAAAAGATCAACTACAAGCCTCCAAATGAAAATACTACTCCCTACGCCCTCTCTCCTTTATCGATCCCATCCCCACCTGATCCAGGAAGAGGGCTTCACGCAAGGACATAGGAAGCTCTGCAACCGAGAGGAAGGTCCTTAACACCTGCTCCACACTACCTAACCTTACCAATGAATCTGCAATAGTGTTGACTTCCCACGAGGCGGAGGAAATTATGACCTTCGAATTTCTTTTGAGGGAATATACGAGGCCAAAAATACCACATAGACCAATTAGATGGGTGATCCTGGTTAATGAAATATACAATAGACTTCGATCCTCATTCAACTAGGATTTTAGAGAAACCTCAGGCTACCTTAAGGGAAAGACCCTCGAGAAGCACGTGCACCTCTGCTTTTGCATTGGTCCCGAACTCGTAACCACTACTGAAAGTGAAGATGAAATTCCTATTACACCCTCCACCAAACCCGCCGCCTCCAGAATTTTGGGGGTTCCCCCTTTAAGATCCATCATTCTCTTCCATGCAAGGCATATTCCCGGTTCTATTTTTTTGGGAGATCTGGAAAGAGTGGAACTATGTCAGATTCGAGGATGGCAAGGTCAATGCTAGGAGGATCATCAGTAGGATTCAGATTTAGCTCCCCAGCTCCTACTTATCCCCTCTTAAGGACAATCTCCTCTCTAGAAGGCAATCTTTCAAAGACCTTAGAATTGTTGCTAAGCAACCAAGTGGTGCCTTCTTCTCTCTTTGTTGTTGGTGATTGAGGGACTCGGAGCATGGGTTTTGATTCGCGTAGCAGCAGATGCACCGAGAGGCTAGAGAGATGCCTTTGGACTAGATTCTTTGGTTGACCAGGACCGCCTTAAGCAATAACTTCCAGGTAAAAATAGATAACTTTGGAGGAAACTTGCCATGCCAAACCCATTTGGCCCAGCTTTTGCAGTCTGCTGCTAATCCAGAAGACTTCCACGCCTAATTAACCATGTACTTCCCCGAATTCTTTAGCATCCAGATGCAACGTTCTTCTAGTGTCGACAGGCAAAAGCCCTCCTCGAGGATATGAAGAAGCACTGGTTGAGAGAGCACAAGGAGAATGGGGGAATCACAATTAAGGTCATTGCTGTCCAGGATGTCCCAGACCTTCAGTTGTTGGAGGGCTTCTAGAACTAGCTTGGAGCACCACTGACTAAGAGGACTCAGGCCTGTCCAATTAGCTGATCAAACATTGCAATCTCATTTCCTAATCAACCAATGGGACTTGGATTGAAGCCAGGGAAAGAGATTAGAGATTTGTTTTCATATCGGAGACCTAGAGAGATGTGATTGATTAGCGATGCCTTTTGCAAAATCCGTCGAATATTTTCTTTTCATGAAATTGGTCTAGAGGCTTTTGTTCTAGGAGAACTAGACATCCCATGCAAGTTTCATTCTAACATTCCTCATCCCCTCCTTTAGCCTCTTGATGCTAAGACTGCCCTCCTCTTTTGACACTGCTAAGCACTTCCAGTTGACCCAATGCACCTTCATTCTTCCCTCCACCCAGCCCTAAAAGAAGTTAATAAACTCTCTCTCTCCAGGGCAGCCAAGACACAAGACGGAACTACTAACGCAGCTAAGCAGCGAATAGGCATACTTTCCAGGACATGCTTGATCAAAAGTGATTTACCTTCTTGGTTGAGGAATATGGAATTCTATCCTACTATCCTTTGGTTAATTCAGTCAATCATAGGCTGGAATAGGTTGAACCGAGACCTACTAGCAAAAATCGGGACTCCAAGTTAGAATAGTTGAGCACAAGCTCTGGCGACACCAAAAGAGTTCTTGATTGCTCTCCCACGAGCTGTAGACAACTTCTCATTGGCGCACCACCCACTCTTACTTTTATTTATTCTATGGCCCGATAAGGCTTGGTACGTAGAGAGGAAATCATTCATTGTTCTCAATGACTTGGTGCTCCCATTAATGAACAACAGGGTGTTGTCAACGAACAAAAGGTGGGAGACAATGGGGCAGTTTTTCTTAACTTTATATGGTTCAAAAAAGCGTCTTTCTTGTGGCCTTTTAAAACTCCTCATCCCCTCCTTTAGCCTCTTGATGCTAAGACTGCCCTCCTCTTTTGACACTACTAAGCACTTCCAGTTGACCCAATGCACCTTCATTCTTCCCTCCACCCAGCCCTAAAAGAAGTTAATAAACTCTCTCTCTCCAGGGCAGCCAAGACACTAGACGGAACTACTGACGCAACTAAGCAGCGAATAGGCATACTTTCCAGGACATGCTTGATCAAAAGTGATTTGCCTTCTTAGTTGAGGAATATGGAATTCTATCCTACTATCCTTTGGTTAATTCAGTCAATCATAGGCTGGAATAGGTTGACCCGAGACCTACTAGCAAAAATCGGGACTCCAAGTTAGAATAGTTGAGCACAAGCTCTGGCGACACCAAAAGAGTTCTTGATTGCTCTCCCACGAGCTGTAGACAACTTCTCATTGGCGCACCACCCACTCTTACTTTTATTTATTCTATGGCCCGATAAGGCTTGGTACGTAGAGAGGAAATCATTCATTGTTCTCAATGACTTGGTGCTCCCATTAATGAACAACAGGGTGTTGTCAACGAACAAAAGGTAGGAGACAATGGGGCAGTTTTTCTTAACTTTATATGGTTCAAAAAAGCGTCTTTCTTGTGGCCTTTTAAAGCCCTAAGTTCTTCCGCTACGATAATAAAAAGCGCTAGTGAGATGGGGTCACCTGGGCGTAAGCCCCTAGTCGATTTGAAGAAGCCACAAACTTCAGCATTGATGAGGACTGAAAACCAGGAATTATCCTAGAACTTTTTAGCAATATTTTTCCACCCTTGGCTGAAACCAAAATTCAGCAACACTGCTTTGAGGAAGGTCCAATCCACCCGATCATAGGCCTTCTCCATGTCAAGCTTGAGAGCTACATCGTTGCCGCAGACTTTTCTCCCTATATATCTGAAGAGCTCTTGGGGTAGAATAATATTTTCAGCGATCTAGCAGGCTTGGATGAAGGTGCCTTGCTCTTCCAAGATGATCTTGGGGAGCAGCAAGCTCAGCTTGTTAGCAATGACTTTAGACATGATTTTATATATACAATTACAGAGACTGATAGGACAAAAGTCTGAGAACTTATCTAGAGATGGAACCTTGGGGATGAGGCATATGAAGGTCGCCGAGAAGACTTGAGGGATCATGCCTCCTTTGAAAATGCTTCTAACTACATCGTGGATATCAGTTCCCACCACATCTCAGCAGGAGTTATAAAATGCGTCTAAAAGACCATCTGGGCTCAAAGCACCATTTATGGCGAGGGCTTGGATAGCTATGCAGTCTTCTTCGAGAGAAGGTTCCACGAGCAGAGCGTCGTTGTCCATCTAAGAGACGATGGCAGGGATCGAGTCCAGGAAATCACCAACCGGTTTACAAATTTCAGCCTGGAACAGGTCTGAGAAGAATTTGACTGTGTTTTGCTTGATAATGACAGGATCATAGGACTTCTCCCCATTATCCAAACAGATTTCATGGATATACGCCTTCTAAAAGTGCTCATTGGCCACGTTGTGGAGGAAAGTCGTGTTGTGATCACCTTCCTCTAACCACTTATTTTGGGATTTTTGCTTCTACAAGACCTCTTCCATTAGCTTCAACTTGGAAGGGTGATCCTTGGCTTCACTCGCAATATGCAGATTGTGAGCTTGGGGGTCAGCTTAAAGGGTCACTTCAGCCTAGTTCACAACTTTCTAAGCCTTCTTGACTTTCAGGAAAATATCTTCAAAAATCTCCTTATTCCACTCCTTGATAGCCTACTTGATGTATTTAAGCTTGCACAATAGCCAGTGCATCGGGTGATCTAAATGATGTACCTCAAAGTTGTCACAGACACCTTTGACCATTTAATGGAAGGAGTCATGCAGGAGCCAGATTCTTTAGAAACGAAAAGGATTCGGGCGACTAGGCTGGGTCGGGGGCGTCGAGAGCAGCAAGGGGGCATGATCCAACTCTTCACGTGGTAAATGAGAAACTTTGAACATGTGAAAGGAGCTTAACTACTCGTTGTTATAGATGACTCTATCAAGCCTGGTCCAAACACGCGAAAGACCGACTTGTTTATTGCTCCAAGTGAAATTGCTTTGGATAAACTCGCATCCAGTAGAGCAACCTGATTTATCGCATCCGCTAAATATACAGAACCAAAGGAGGAGCAATGATTACAGCCTATCCTTTCCGATTGTGATACAACTTCATTAAAGTCTTTGTACAGAGTCCAAACTCCTTGTAACAATGCTACCAAAATTGTAATTTCCAACTATAGGCTTCTTTTGAGAACAACTGAACACTTGACAACACTACAGATAGCAGAAATTTACACATGTTTCCTGGCTCTTGGATTTCAGAGAGATCATTTGGCTAGAGGGAGAATGAGACCGAACCTGCAACAAGCTTCTGTAAAAAAAATCCAAATCTTTCCACCCTCATCCACATTAGACACAAATGAGTGATAGCTCAATCTGAGACACATTCTAATTTGTCGTGGATTGACAACCGTACATAGGCGAATGAAAAATAAAACCTAAATCATGTACCAGAGAATGAGGCCAGGTTGGCAGGTGAAACACAGGACCAATGGCTCTATCTAGCAGAAGATGTACTTGTCACATTGGATGGATGACTTGTTTATATAGCTAATTTATAAGCAATTTAGTTTTCATTCATTTCAGTTACTTATATTTAGATTAAATTTAGAATTGTTTATAGCTATTATTTTGTTGAACGACATTTGATATTCTAATTGAATAAAGTCCCAAATGGGTGGTTGTAGTTTAGTTTTGACTTTCAATAAATGATTGTGAATGTGATGAAATGGGTATTGGAACAGACATCTGATTGTTTGTATATGCGTGAATGCTAACAAGGTGAAAACCTAGAATGCATTAAATTATGCTTCCTAACATTTGTATGATAAGTGGAATTGCATTTACTTGGTGTACACATCAAGAACTATAACTTGGGTCGGAATGTGCACACTCTGTATCTAAATTGTGGGGTGTAACATGTAGACTCTATACAGCCTTGTAGGGCCTTGGGTGTTGTTTTTTTTTTTGAATTTTGAATTTTTGCTGTCGCCAGAAGGCGTCCCGCCGAGCTGTTCGCACCGACCAAGCACGGGGAGAAGAGGCAGATCTGTTGTGCTTCTAACAATCATGGACGAATCCCCTTAATCTGCCTGGATGTGATTGGAGCCAAATGGACGGAGATTGGCTACCGGTTCGGCGTCCAAGACGACAATCGGGGGGCCACAGCATTTTCGTAGGCAACCTTGCCTTCACCGCTCCGAGGATGATCTTAAAACGCGTTTTGGCCAATATAGGGACATTTCAGATATCTACATCCCTAGATTCAAAACATCTGGAAGGAGCAGAGGATATGCGTTCATCAGAGTCCAATGCCCGGACGATGCCAATACGGCAAAGCAATTGCTCCATGATCGATTCCTAGCCAAGCGTCGTATGGTTGTGAAGGATGTCGAACAACGATCTCCACCCTCTCGTCCTTCTGTCAAATCCATGGACCCCCTACATCAAGAAACCTCTCACCTCAAGGACCACGTACTTGCCCACCCACAGCCTCAACGCCCAACTTCTGAGAAACAACGTCCGCAGGCACGGACGGCACCACAACATCAACCGTCCTCCCATCCAACGTCTTTCAAAGATGCTCCGCGTTTGCCTAGCCCTCCCACGCCCAACCTCTCAGTTATAGTCCCTAAATGGATCTCCGATCAAGGAAGGGCTACCTTAACCCACACCATTGTCGGCGACGCCTTAGGCACCAATGACATCTCACCAACCATTCAGGAACATCTGTGTTCCCCTGCCTCCCCTCTCCACCTAGTAGACACCTTTCACATCTCCGCTTCATCTTTCCTTATGAACTTCGAAACTAGGGAAGATGCTACCTCCTTCTCAAGGAACAGGACACTGCATCAGAAGTTGGGTCTCCACAACGTCAGACCTTGGAGCTCCACAATGCGCATGCCAGGAGCAGGCATCTGGATACGTATTGAAGGCATTCCCATCCACGCCCGGAAGGAGCACACAGTCAGTAGCATAGCCAAACGCATGGGGTCTATCTTAGACTTAGATTGCAAACAGATGACAGGTCATAACTGCTGGTTCGCCCGTGCCAATATCATCCCGCACCCTGACGACCCTCTATTCAGAACCATTAACCTGCTTGTTGATGGAAAACCCTTCTCTGTCTATGCCTACTTTAAAGTTGCTCACTCATCCACCGAGAATCAAACTCATGGAGCTGCATCCATTACCAACGCTAAGGAAACGACGAAACAATGGGTAGTCCGATCATTTGCAAATCAACGCAGCTTCGAAATAGCAACAAGGGAACGAAACTCCGATGTTACAGAAGCCAATCACATCAGATGCATCCTACCTACTCGACAGAATGTCTCAGTGGAAGAACCGATGAGCAACCCCCACCCGCAATCAGTGAATTGTGAACCGCCCCCCCTCCCCATGCTATTACCTGTCATGCCACCTCCTCAAAATCCACATCAAATACATCAGCAGGCAACTCAAGTGACTCCCCAGATAGACGCCAACATTAGTCAAGGCCACTGCACGTTAATCTCCTCTCAGCATTCTCAAGATACTGGCCACCACCACCTCCCTCATCCTCTGAATCCCAGGGACAGTCGAAAAACTTGCAATCAGCATCCGCTCGTTAGATCGGAAGCCCTTGGACCAGTGCTCTGCAGTGACCAACAACAACTCTCCCCCTCCGACAGGAGGAGACCCCAACTGAGTAATGAGCAAGCTCTTCCCCGAAATTCCATCTAGCCCAACCAACACACAGGATGTCCTTCCACTCCCTTACAATGGAAACTGCCGACGCCTGACATGATGGTGGCCTGGAAAGATTGGTTATCCGGCATTAAGGACCTGTTCCTAAAAGTCTCTGCTGCTCAGGAAACAACCAGATCACACTCTATCAGACTACACGATTCCTCCCTCGTGACTATGATCCCTAAGTCAGGTACCATCTGCAATTCACAAACTTTCTACTCATCAGGCTCTCCAACACCAAGTCAAGTGGGCACAATCAGGGATTCTGAGCAGAACATGGACCAACACTGCCACCAACAACCTCCTAATACCCTGAAATCTGCTGACAATCAGCTCCCTTCTCTGGGACTTCCTGGGAATAATCCAGCTCACGAGGCAATCAATTTATGGGTAGACCTACAGGGGAGATCATCGATGCTTGAAACTGATACTTTCATCTCTAGCGATAGTCTCCAGCAGGAAGATCCAGACTCCTCTAACTCCAAGCCGAAGTGAAAGACAATTTTGAAAACAAAACGTTTCAAACGCACAAGTTAGAGGCTGAGGAGTTTGAATACTCGGGCTCGGCGCAATCGTTGGGTTACTGATGATTAGTCTCCTCTCGTGGAATGTGAGAGGGGTAGCCAACATGCCAACCATTCGCTTCCTGAAACGTCTGATTCGTAAACACAACATCGAGCTACTTCTCCTTGAAGAGCCTATGATCAGGGACTCCAAACTAGCAGTGGTTGTTGCCAGACTGGGATTTATTAATCAGATCAATGAAGAAGCAGTGGAAAACAAGATCTGGATCCTCGCCAAAAGCTATCTTCAGATTCAAACCATCTGTGTGTCCAAGCAATGTATCACCATATCTATCTCAGGGAATTCCCTGCCATTCCCTTTCTTCATTTCAACTGTTTATGCGAGCTGCTATAAAGACCAAAGGAAGCTCCTCTGGGACGAGTTGAGAAGCTCTTCTAATGCCATTAGGGGACCTTGGCTGGTTTGTGGGGATTTCAACACCACCCTCTCCCCAAATGAAAGACTGGGAGGCATTTTGCAAACGACGGTAGCAATGACTGACTTCAGGGATGCAATTAACGATGCAGGGCTAATCGATGCTGGTTTTTCGGGCTCCCCGTTCACTTGGTGTAACAACCGATCTGGCACAAGCTGCAGATGGGCAAGGCTAGACCGAATCATGTTCAATTCTGAATGGATGCGTACCTTCCTCGGATGCAAAGTCGACCATCTTCTAGAACCGTGTCGGACCACTCTCCAATTCTATTATCCTTCCAGTCCGACGCAGCTAATTTTCCTCGGCCGTTTAAATTCCAACGCATGTGGGCAGAGCATGCTGGTTTCCTGGAAATGGTCAAGGCCTGCTAGAACAGAGAAATCCACGCCTCCCCTATGCATAAACTCCATATTAAGATGAAAATCCTTACATCAGCCTTGAGATCGTGGAACAAAAACGTTTTCAGTGACGTTACTCGGAATGTCCAAATGGCAGAAACAGATGTAATTAGGGCTGAACTTCAACTTCATCTTCTAGATCTGAAGCGGATACAATCTCCCTCAACCAGGCTCAAGCTAAACTCAAAAAGGCATATCTCTACGAGGAAATTTTTTGGAAGCAAAAGTCTCGGAACAACTGGCTAGCGGAAGGTGACAGAAACCCTAGATTTTTCTATGACTCAGTGATTAATAATCGTAGGAGATTGGAAATTAAAAAACTGAAAAGGACTACGGGCGAATTCTGGAGAAAATTGAGGATACCGCCACTGAAGCTGAACAGTACTTCAGCTCTTTATTCACCTCTGAAGTATCCTCATTCCATGACGAAATCATGGAATGCATCCCGTTCCTGGTTACAGAACAAATGAACAGGGGTCTATTGCTTCCTCTAACGTTGGAGGAAGTCAAAGTGGCTGCTCTCTCTATACCTGTCGACAGTGCCCCAGGTCCGGATGGCTTTGGAGGCTTGTTCTATTCCTCATGCTGGGATGTTATTGGCAACGACCTCTTTCAAGTGGCCAAAGACTTCATCAATGGCAGTCCGATTCCTCGAGCCTTCCAATGCACATCGATCTACTTCATTCCTAAGAAGAAGACCTCGAAATTCATCACCGATTTTCGGCCCATAAGCCTATGCAACTGCATAATGAAGATCTTTTCAAAGATTCTGGCTAATAGGTTGGCTCCCATCCTCCCAGGCTTGATCTCTCCCGAACAAGCAGCCTTTGTCAAAGGGAGATCAATTGTAGAGAATATTGCTATAGCCAGAGAGATGGTCCACGAGATTGACAGGCCTGTTTATGGAGGCAACTTAATCCTAAAAATTGATATGGAAAAGGCCTATGATCGCCTTGAATGGGGCTTCATCTACCAAGTCCTTCAGAAATTTGGCTTCGACGAGCGATGGATCAATTGCATTCAGAGGTGCTGGACGAACATATGGTTCTCGATCATTATTAATGGTCGAAGCTTTGGTTTCTTCAAATCAGGCCGTGGTCTCAGGTAGGGAGACCCGCTCTCCCCTTCCATATTCATTTTGGCAGCTGAAGTCTTTAGTAGGGGCCTCTCAAGCCTATTCTCCTCTGGGAGATGCTAGCCCTACAAGCTCCCTAGGACCTGCCCCATGATCACCCACCTATTTTTTGCTAATGACGCTATTCTTTTTCTTAATGGCAGGATGTCTAACGTCCAATCTCTCATCTCATTTATTAGGAGTTACGAATCAATCTCTGGTCAGAAGGTAAATAAATCCAAGACTTTGTTTATCTTGCCAAAGAAATCAACCAAGAGCAAGTCCCAGAAGCTGAGCAACTTAACAGGATTCAGGCATACCCCTCTTCCAACAATTTTCTTGGGCGTCCCTCTCACAAAAGGCAGGGTCTGTGGTACATTGTTTCACCAACTGACCCAAAAGATCACCTCCAATATTGAGGGATGGAAAGCAAAGCTTCTCAACCCGGCGGCAAAGCTCATTCTTATCAAACATGTTCTGTCAAGCATCGCCATCCACATGCTCTCAGCTATTCCCATCCCTAAAGCAGTCTTAAAAGCGATTGAAAGAGCAATTGCTAACTTCTTTTGGGGCAGTTCAGGACATGGGAACAGAAGGCACTGAGTCAAATGGACCACGGTTTACACTCCCCTATCCGAGGGCGGTCTTGGTATCAGACGATTAGACGACGTCATGTGTGCTTTCCACATCAAGATGGGTTGGCATCTGCTTCAGGGCACGTCCCTTTAGGCCGGCTTATTCTCTGCGAAATATCTTTAGAAGTTGCTGCGCAACCGAGGTATGGATGGAAACGCCGGCTCTTCAGTCTGGAAGCCAATCTTCAGAAATCTCCAATTTCCTCTGCTGCAGTCCAGATGGATGGTTGGAGAAGGTATCATCAATTTCTGGACTTCGAACTGGACGGGGAGAGGTTTGCTCCTTGGCTCAACAACTACTTCAATTCCCCCATCTTTGCTGAAGCTATCTATTAGAGATTACAGCCTTTCTCAAAACGCCAACCTGAGGTCAGCTTTTGAGAACATTCTTTCCCCTGATGCTTTGTGTAGTGTTCATTAGCCCACATCACCATTACTAATAGGAAGGACAAACTGATCTAGGACCTGTCCGCCTCTGGATCATTCTCTCTCAAATCGACTTGGAACACCATCCGACCTCAGCACCCCACCCTCCCTTTGATCAGATGGATTTGGAATGCTGTGCTCCCTCCAAAAATGGCCATTTTCAGCTGGAAGATTCTTCATGGTGCAGTCCCAGCTGATGCGTCTCCAAAAAATTGGGATTGCTATGGCTTCGAAATGTGAATGCTGCGGGTTGGCCGTTTCTATCCCCACGAACACCACCTCTCCTCAATTGCATACTGACGGTCACTAACCTCATTCTCACGATCGCCAAGGCCTTTGGTCTGTGGAAGATTTGGACCACCTATTCAGCCGCGGTAGAGTTGCAGCAGATGTGTGGGTCCATTTTGAAAGGCTCTTCGATGTCCCTTCCATGCCAAACCTATCTATCCTTCAGTGTTTCCTCTGTTGGTCCAACAGAGCCAGTTGCAGGTACAGAGTTTCCTTCCTCATGGGTCTCGCTACCAGCCTCATTTCCTAGGAAATCTGGATAAACCGAAACTCAGTACGCTTCGATGATCGTCATATGTCCACTCCTCTGATAATCTCTAACGTCTCTAAATGGTTAAGAGAAATCAGTCCCATTGTTTCAGCTCCAGACATACACTCTTTGGCTGATTTGATTGTCCTCAGCTCTCTGTGAATCCCATCCGCTACTTCCAAGTTCCCAGGTAATCCTACCATAGTCAACTGGTCGAAACCTCCCCCTGGTTGGTTGAAGCTTAACGTAGATGGTTCTTCTAGGGGCAACCCGGGGGAGAGTGGTGGTGGTGGTATCTGTAAAGATCACCACGGGAAGATTGTCTTTGCTTTTCACAAATCTCACGGCCAATCTACTAACATGGCAGCGGAGGCTCAGGCCATGATTGATGGCCCAACTTTATGCTTCAAACTGGGACTGCCTAACATTTTGGTTGAGACTGACTCCCTAATTCTGGTGAATGCGATTGATGATCCTCATGCTAACTGCTCCTAGAATATCTGGTATATCATTGGCATAATCCAGCAACTGCGCGGGAGACTCAACACCAAATTTCATCACATTCTAAGGGAAGGGAATTCGGCGGCTGATGCCTTGGCGAGACAAGCTAGCAATGGTGTCCCAAACAGAATTTATGACTCTTGGTCGGCCCTGCCCAGGCTGGTGAGGGGCGCTGTCATCCTAGACAATGCTGGAATTGGGTGTCTCAGACTCCCTTGATCGGGATCCTGAGCGCACCTTTTTTTTTCTTCTGCTTTAATTCTACTCATGAGGAGTGAGGCCCGGAACCTTTTTGTCGGGGCCCACTTGACATATTGTACAGTCTTCAGCTGATTCAATGAATTGCGGCTCTGTCCCTCTTTCTTAAAAAATAAAAAAATAAAAAAAGAGTTAATTCCCCATCTTAGAACTATGTGCTCCAGTTCTACAAACTAAAAGCCTAGATGTGCTGTATAATCTTTCCACAACATTGCATGTGACCTCATTGTTATGGGTTTAGTTTTAATGTTGGAGATTGATCCCTTAAACTAGAACTAGGCATCTCTCTCTCTCTCTCTCTCTCTCTCTCTCTCTCTCTCTCTCTCTCTCTCTCTCTGATAATGTTTCATTTTTAAAGGGTGAAATTTCAACGGTTAAGTGAAATGGTGAATGAAATCAATTAGAAAGTTCGAAGAGAAAACATGATTCTTAAACTAGTGTTTTATTTTATGTATTTCAAAATAAAATAAAATTATTATTTTAAATGCTTTAAATAAATTTCCTCCAAAAGTTATGTCATAAGCAATGAGTATTGTCTTGTAGTAATGTGGGTTTAGACATATATTGACACAATGAAGGACGTAATGAGGTCGATCACCATCTTCTTCAAGGGGATAATTACTCCGAGTACATGGAGCTTCTCTGGACTCCTCACGGAGATTCCTCAAATCCACGAGGGAAAATATATATAAAAAAAATACAAATAAATTCAAATAAATTTGAAAATAGATTGATTGATGATAAAAATGAATTTACAATCCTTTTGAATAATGATATCAAACCTAGGAAGAAGTCTCATAATCAAACTCCAACTCAAACTCTCTAAAATTCGTAACTTACTATAAATAGTAAACTTACTATTTATAGACGGTCATGATTTCTACCAGACTTCATGGTTTTTGGCCAAAAAATAGTAAGTGTCCAATTTGGCCTAACCACGTTATTCTACTAAATTTTATAAGCCTTTTTCATGTTGGGCACAACTCCTAAAGCTCAAAGGATCAAGAGTTACGATCGAAATAAAACTTACTGTAAATAGTAAAAATGAAATTAAAATGAAGTTTTGACCATCAATCTAATGGAATCTCACAAATTCAGCATGGGGAACCAGGTGTAGAAGTGTTGGTTGGCTAAAGTAGCTTCTCCTACCCCAAGTTCATATATGGTATGTCAAAAAACTCGTTCCGGTTTGCAAAATACAACTGTTTGAGGTTCCGACGGTCCTGATCACTTTTGCCTCCGATTGGGCCTTCTCTAGTCCATATTGGACATGAAAGTGTCCATGACCCTCTCTACATCACATACTAGAATAAAAAAAGAAAAATCTTGAGTTTATATGTAGAGGAATTTGAATAGCGCTTAAGCACCTTTTAACGGGCATGTGAATTTGGTTGTGTGGGGAGCTATGCCATTAGCCTCATATTATGCTATGAACCACATGTGCATGCTTGTCGGGCCATGGATGTGGGGTGGCGTGACGTGGTGTGGTGTACTACACACGCAAGTATACTTGCCAAAGTATATATTTTTTTTTTATTGCTTTTTTAAATTTTGATTTTTGCAATTGTTGGCCAGAAAGGTCAAATTTTGAAAATTCAAATAAAGCAGTCATCTCTCTTTCAAAAACCTAATAGCCATTGAAGTCTATAAAAAAGGCTTCTTTAGTTCGATTTTATTCATTCATTTAAGTTCGTTTGCTCTCTGCTTTTCCGATGTGTTCTACAATTATGAATACTATTTTCGAACTTCATATTTGGTTTTGTCTTTGGGTTAAACGAGCAATGGTGGTTTAGGTCTTCGTACATTTAGTGCACCGGTGTGACAAGTCAACAATCAAGGGTACCGCGGAGGTTGATTCTCCAATGTTCTTATTGTACTACAAACAACCTTTAAAGGAGGGCAACTCAACTTCAAGCCCAGTGATGCTTCCAATAAATTTCTTAATCCTTTTATTCAAATTTCTCTTCTCTATTTAATTTTCTTTTATTTTGTCTCTTGCATCCGAATTTTTTAAAATTACGGATTTACAAATCCCAAATTCCAACAATTAGATATGGAGAAAGCATATGATCGATTAGAATTTGAGTTTACAGTACAAATGCTTGAAAGATTTGCGGTTCTTGACCCAATGATTGACATAGTGGAAAGATATTGAAAGAGTTGTTGGTTCTCTATTTCCATCATTGGCAGGATATTTGGATTCTTTAAGTCATCAAGAGGCATTTGGCAAGGAGATCCACTATCACCTGCCATATTTATATTGTCAATTGAGGTACTAATTAGAGGCATCTTGAATCTTATTGAAACAGGGGTATGTTAGCCGTGTTAGTTGATAAGCTCATGCCCAATAATTTCACATCTTCTCTTCATGGACGATACAATACTATTCATGAACTCGAGAAAACATTCAATAGAAAATGAAGAAAAATCCTATAAAAATATATTGGGGCTTCTGAGTAAAAAAATAATGAATCTAAGAGCAGCTTCATGACATTTGAAAGGAACACCCCAACTAATAGCGCAAGTCTTGGGTTTTGTTCTGGATAAAATCGAGTTGACTTGATGTATGAGACACGTCGTAAAAGACCATCGGGACAGACTCTCTGAAGTACTAAAGGGCTAGAGAAGACGAGTTGAGCAAGGAGACTTGATGATTGATCCAAAACAGTTAACCCAGCTTGGAGATAAGGCTCATAAACAGACCTCGACCGCAAACGACAATCTCGACCTCGTATGATGACCTCGAACTCGAATGCCAACCTCAAGCTCAAAATAGAAACATCCGAAGATAATCTCACGCCAAATATGAGTGGGACTGTCCAATGAGATCATAACTGAAGATCATGTCAATCGAGGCATAATCGGAGAAATACTCAAGAACATATTCTAACTCTAATACGGGCCCCTCCAATGTATCTTATAGATCTACTCAGATATGTAAGTCGCCTAACAACACCTATAAATACATCACCCTGCCCAAAGGGAAGGTACATGCAATTATCCCGACTCTAACCACACCTACTTTAAGTCCATCTACCTGACTTGGGCATCGGAGGGTCCATGGCCATAACCGACACCCCTAGTGTCCTCTTGTTCTCCATTAAAGTGCAGGTACCCAACGGGTCATAGGAGGTGGAACAGGATCAACCAGATTTGAGTGATAACAGGGTTTTAAAAATAAAAATAAAAATTTAAGAAATTGCCTTCTTGTATATTGAATCTGAGGAAAATTAGCCAAAATAGCCCAAAAAAAAGAAAGAAAGCGGGTGGGCCCAAAAGAGTACAATCTTTCAGGCCGGTCCAAAGAAGCAAAAAGAATACATCATGGATAAGAAAGGAGGAAAAAAAAAAAGAAAGAAAGATCTGTTGGAAACGGGGCCGAAACAACCCTCTAAGACATGGGAAGGCTGGCTGAGAAGGAAATTTGAAGAAAAATGCAAGAAACCTCCCCACACTCAACCAAAGAACTAGGACCTAACCAAAATGAGGAATTAGGCTAATCAACCAATACCATTTTTTGGTTTGTTGTGTCGATTTGGCCTAAGGAGGCTTTATCTAGGAGATAGGATCCTCTGAAGCAAGGAAGAGCCTGTTTGGGGAGCCGTTGCTGGCAGTATTGGCGAGACCATCCGCCATCGAGTTGCCCTCTTGAAATGTGTGAGAGAAGTGGATGCGCATGGGCTGAATAAGTTGTTGAATTGTTCCCAGATAGTACCAGATTTTTCAGTAGCAGGAAGGGTTGGAATTGAGAAGTGCAACGTAGATAACGTGAGAGTCTGTCTCTGTTATAATGTTTGACAGCTCCATGTCCCTACATAGTTGCAGACTGTCTGCCATTGCTTAGGCTTCTTCTATTGTATTGGAGATTAAACCATAGTGGTTGTGGAATGTAAAAATCAGGTTGCTCCTGTGATCTCTGCAGACGCCATCACCTCCTCTTATCCCAAGGTTGCCCCTAGCTGAACTGTCGACATTGAGTTTTATCCAACCCAGCAAAGGTCTCTTCCATGTAATGATAAGAGATCTGTCGACGCTAGCAGGGGGTGTGCATCCATGCCCAATGCCTGCAAGATGATTTTCCCTTGAGATGAGGTGATTTCGGATGAAGGCAACTGGGAGCCTAATTCCTGGAGCCATCTGTTGACTTTGAAGATTGTAGGGCTTGGTGAGAAGGGGAGATTCTCAAATTTGGCTGCATTCCTGCCAAGCCAAAGCTCCCAAATATTGATGGAGGGGGCCATACCTCAGAGATATTGCTATGACGAGGATCGTCTAGCTGCCACAAACCATTGTTGGAGTCAAGATTGAATGGGTTGGTCACGGATGAATGGAACTTGAAAAAGATGAGCAAAGTGGTACCAAACTTGTATGGTGACCAAACCTTTGCACAAGAGATGATCTAGATCCTTCACACTAAATGTTAGGGGAGGCTGAGATCTGTTTGAAAGGGGGTTGGCCATTGGAGGGGAGATAATGGGATGGGGGCTGACGAATAGCATGTAGATGGGGGGCTCTGTCCCTCCTGTTTTGGGGTTGGGTGATGAAGGGGTTGAAACAGGGCTGAGGGTGTTCAGCCAGTCTTGTTGGGTATGGGGCTGATGGATATGGTGGATATGGGCAGATGGATATGGTGGATATGGGCTAATGGGGATGGATGGACTGAGGGTCTTACTGATGGAGGGTGGGTGGACTGATGGGGATGGGTAGGCGGATGGGGATGAGTGGGCTAAAAGGCTTGCTGAAGAGGGCCGGGGCTCAGATTTGGTATTGTTTAAGAGGGAATGGGAGGGGATCGATTTGGCTGGTCCTGCTGAGAACAGCGTTGATGTTGATGGTGAAGATAGGCTGATGGGGATGGGTGGGTTAAGTGGCTTGCTGATGTAGGGTGTGTGGACTGATGGGCAAGGGGAGGGTGGTGAGGATGGGTATTTTGAGCAGCTTGTTGAAGAGGGCTGGGGGCACTGATTTGGGACTAGGATATGCTTGTCCCTATTAGGCCGAATATGAGCAGAGGTGAAGGGGACCGATTGAGATTGTAGAATGCCTAAGGCAATTGTTGCTTGGTCTGTATCCTAGTTTTCACAACAAGCTGATCCCGACTTTCTGGATGGCTGAATCAACTGGAATATCATTGTGCAACACTTTCTAGAGGAAGATGGCCAACTTTGGGGGGGGGGGGGGGGGAGGGGTGTAGTAGCTTGTTCCAGGCCCAGGATGTCCAGGGATGCTTGTGCCTGGATGATCTGATAGTGTTCTAGGCTGACTTCCTAGTGAACTTGCCAGAAGGATTGAGATTCCAGATAAGCTTGTCTTTCCTACAAGAGGGGAAGACCCTGTTGTCTAATATGGATTGGATTGTAGCTGGGGAGCATATTTTTGACAAGTGTGAGGTTCCAGGAGCTAGAGGGCCCCCATGGGTCTTGAAGCAAAGCTTCCTTGAAAGGGGCTGAGGCAGGGTGGATGCAGCACTAATGAGAAGACCATTTCCTATTCAATCGTGAGTCTAAAATTTAACTTTTCCTTCACCAACCATCCATGTAGATTTGTGAATGCAAAAGAGGAGGTTAGATCTGATGTCTTTACAAATGCTGGGTTTTGCGGATCTGTCGTGGTTGATGCTGAGAATGAAATTGGGTAAATACTTGGCCAAGAAAAGTTTAGCCCAAAGTGATTTCCCAATGAAGAGCTTCCAGGCCATTTTTGCAACAAAAGGCCTGCATAATATCAACCATGCGTTTAATTCTTAGCCCTCCCTTGGCCAGAGGGGTGCAAATATCGTTCCATTTGGTCCAATGATGTCTCTTTCCTATCTCCGAGTTTCCCAAAAAAAAAAAAAAAAAGCCGCAAGCATCTTCTTAATATGATGACATACTTTTTTTTGGGATGTTGATGGCTGACAGGAGATGTATGGGAATGCAGTCGAGGACGTTTTTGATGAGAACAAGTTTGAAGGCCTGGTTGAGAAAGCTTTCCATCCCACAATTTTGAGCTCAATCTTGTGGATGAAGGGGAGAAGATGCTGATATCCAACTCTCCCTTTGACTAACGAGGCTCCAAGATATGTTTGAGGGAAGGAGGATTGTTGGAAGCCTGAGATGACAGATATCTATCTTGCCCTGCCTGGTGTGGCTCTCTTGGGGAGAAGGAAGCAACTCTTAGACGGATTAACTTTCTGACCGGATCCCATCTCATAGGACTGGATGAAGGAGAGTAAGGAGCGGATCGATGAGCTCCTGCCATTAAAAAAACAATAGTATCATCAGCACATAAAAGGTGAGAGATGATTGGGTTATTCCTGGGTAGCTTATACGGAAGGCATGTTCCTGACAGGAAGAGGCGGTTGAGTCCTCTGCTAAGGACCTTCGCAGCAATGATGAAGATGGCCAGGGAAAGCGAATCTCCTTGGCGAAGACCCGTAGATGATTAGAAGAAACCAAACAGTCTTCCGTTGATGATGATGTAGAATCAGCAGCCTTCCCAACATTGTTGGGCTAAGCTGATCCAGTCCGGGCTGAAGCCAAATCTGAGCAGGACTTCCTTAATGAAGCACCATTCCACTCTATCATAGGCTTTCTTCATGTCTAGCTTGATAATGATGTTCCCGCCATGGGATTTGTGGTTTATGTCAAAGCCCATTTTCGAGGCTATGGAGATGCTCTTAGCTATGGATCTGTCCTTAACGAAAGTACTTTGCTCTTTTGAAATAATGGATGGAAGGACTTTTGATAGCCTTAAAGCTATAATTTTGGAAAAGATCTTTTGTATGCAGTTGCATAGGCTTATGGGCCTATAGTCTGCAAAAGTGGTTGCATTAGTCTTTTTAGGGATGAGGAAAATCAATGTACATCGGAAATTTTGTATTCATTTGTGAGGAAAATTGCAAAAATTCGGGAAAACTTGGGGCAAAAAATCCCGAGATCTCCTATCGTTAGGGACCTATACATTTGTGAGTTCTCTAATGGAACCAAGCCCTACCTTATCTAGAAATAGCAACCCTCTAATGGAACCAGGCCCTGGGAACCTGTCCTCCCTTAAAGAATTTGCAGGCTGCTCTATGGATATCCTCCTTGATGATGTCCCGGTAGGTAGTTACGACACGAGCCAAAAAATGAAATAAATACAAAACTCAGGGCCACACAACAGGAAAAAGTGGGTAGGAAAATGCTTACTGTTGAAACCTTCCTAGTTCAGTCATGTTTATATGTCATCCATACTGTTAATAAAGTCACTCTTACTACTAAGGTGATCTGAGGAAGCGAGGGCGTGAGAGAAGCTAGGGCATGAGGGGTGAAAGGGCCCCATGAGGGGGAGATCCCTTCTCTGTAGGAATAAGGAGAGAGCATGTTGAAGTCCCTCTCTCAGTCCTCTAAAGCGAGCTTCTTCATCACAGAAGGGGATCGAAGAGAAGGGTTTCCTCCCAAAGAACCTGGATTGTCTGCCCACCTAAGTCCGATTTTAGCCTGTTCGTCGGGAACATCTCATTCGACACTACCAACAAAGATCTTTGAGGCATTTTTAACAGGTACGGACAAATCCTTGATGTGTACATACCCACCCGCCCAAGCACAAGGAAACCTTGGGGATATGCGTTTGTGCGGTTCGCTTATGAGCAAGATGCCATAAATGCGATTGACATTCTTAACGAGAGACAGGTGGATGGCAGAATCATCAATGTTAGTTGGGAAAAACAGAGGAAAAAGGCTACGGCCAATGCAAATCAGGGCTCCCAATGGTCTGGGGAATTTCCGGCTAATGATCACAATCAATAATCCTTCGATACAGGAATGCAGAGTCTCTCGTGCGCGGCAGTAGTAGCCGCTGATAACCCCAGGAGGGACAGCAAGGGCGGACTTCCCGACCATTCCTCTTCAGTGGCGGATCCAAGGACGGTGAGGCAGAAACTTCGGGAACTTCAGCTGGGATTAGTATGTAAGGTGGCCCTATCATCCACATCAATTCTGAAATTAATCGATGCAATCAGGGCTACGAGTTTTGTGGCTACCACAATAGAGATTTCTAAGTTGTCTCCACAAAGTTTCCTATTGATATTCAAGACCAAATCGGAGTACTCCGAGTTCCAGAATGACGCTACCCTCCAAGCCCAAATGGGCATAGAATCGATCTCCCCGTGGGCTAAGAATAGGGTTACAGGAGAGGAAGGAATCTGATTAGATTATTTGGGATTCCAGCACATGACTGGTTGGAAGCAGTGATTATAGATTTGGGAAATTATTTTGGAAGGGTCCTCCAAGTGGATGCTAATGCTAGGCTCGGGATTTTCCAGGTCTTCGCTCGCATCAAGGTGATGTTGCGTCCAGGGGTAAACCTCAGTCGGGTTCTGAGTCTAAAGGTGCTAGAAGATGAATTTTCGGTATATGCGATGATGGAACCGATGGAATCCATAAGGGGCCAGCCAACGCATTCGCTGATGAACCAGGTTCCGAGTAGTACAAAATAGTGGGTGGAAAGATCATTTAACGGCCCTCTAGAGCAGCAGTCATGCCTGAATCTTAGGGATGAGAAGTCAGGCCAAGTTGTAGGCCCAATGCTAGACAGACAGTTAATCCCCTCTCAGTCTCAGAGGGAAACACCAGTGGTCTCCCAAGGGCGCCTCCCCCTTGTTCGACAAAATGCCTCTGTCGAAGGAATAGCCCATAGGAATGAGATTACTATCCATACTAACCCTATATCACAGGTAGGAAATATAGTTTCAAATTGCCCTCTGAGACCAGTCAGCGACCTAGAGTTACAAAATGCCTCAGACTAGTCAGCGAGTCAATTGGTTAGGTACTCCCCTATTAGAGTGGTTGGATCGCTGGACATGATTTAAGAGATTCCCCCGACAGAGAGGACGTTTAGCATAGCTCCTCAGGTTCTAATGCTACTGCAAGTTGATGGTGATCTGCTACGGAATATTGGTCGAAAGACTGTTGTTTATTTCTACTCAAGATCAGCTGGAAGCTCTCCTATAGCCACAAGTGAGCAGGGTCGCATTAGGGGCGTTTCTGCGACAGATCGCTTACACCTTCACACAAAGGATGCTACCCCAACAGGCTAAATTTCGGATATTCTAGCGAACGTTTCTGCAGTGGAAGCGCTAGCAGTAGATGACATTTTCTACGGGGTTACTAGAGAATAATTCAAGGAAGTATCCAGAGAAGAGGTTAGTGAAGAGTGTGATCACACTGGCCCATTTTAGACTCCCAACCCAATCTCTCGTAAAATAGAATTTGTAATAGATTTGTCCCCTTTCTTTTCTCTAGCAGCTAGGCTGGAGAGGCAGGAAATAGTCCTCACTCAAGAAGTCCCAGTCGATTCTAGGCCAAGGTCCTCGACAATTTCTTGTACCTCAGCAGTTCCTCAGCAGATGCTAGGTGCAGTAATGAGTCCTCAGACCAGCAGAAGACCAAACATGGATCTACTGAAGACAACCCAGGCTAGAACAGTCCCGAAATAGAGATGCAGCCACCCCAGATTTCTCCTATGGGAGCCAAGAAATCTATTCTGATGAAACGGTCTAAGGTGTTATACACAAGAGAGGATTGGGAATCTAAGCTCCAAAGGTTGAAGAGAAGGGCGGTAAATTCAGGTTGCATTACTGATGGATAGAGTCCTTGTTTAGAATGTGTGCAGCATTGGACATTGCCGCTCCGTGTTGTTCTCCAAGTGGCTCATCTAAAAATTCGACCCCTTGATTGTGGCAATTCTCGAACCTATGCTCTCTGACGATAAGAGAGTGGGGGTTGGTTTATCGCTGGGATTCCACCAGTCCTTCTCCAACTTAGACATTGGGGGGAAGATCTGGGTCCATTTCAGAACCCAGATTTCTCCCTCTTGTTAATATTTCTAACTAATCGTTGTCTATTGCGTTTACTTTGCAGAATTTGTCCCCGCCTATCACGATTTCCTTCATATATGCGAGCTACAACAGGTTTCAAAGAAGATCTCTATGGAGTGATCTGGCAGCTATCTCTTCAGCCCTTCACAGCCCCTGGATTATTTGTGGAGACTTTAATGCAACAATTGCAGCTAATGAAAGAAGAAGCGGAAGGGTGGTAGACAGATCCAGCTCGGTGGAATTTTCGACAATTATAGATAGTGCTGGTTTGCAGGATGCAGGCTTCTCAGGCAATCAATTCACTTGGAGCAATAATCAAGGCGGAGAGGCCCACGTGTGGGCTAGGCTAGACAGGGTTCTCATGAATGCAACCTAGTCTTCTATGTTTCCGAGATTCCACATCATCCATCTCCCCCGGATTAATTCGGACCATGCTCCTCTTTTATTGGTTTCTCCCCAACTATCAGCCACATCAGTGAAGTCGTTTAGATTCCAGAATATGTGGATTAGGCACGAATCCTTTAATCAGGTGGTTAAGATTGCATGGGATTCAGCTAGCTCCAATCACCCTATTTACAACGTGATGACCAAGTTGAAAATCGTCAAACAGGACCTGAAGGTATGGAATAGAGATGTCTTTAGAAATATTTTCTCGTAGCTGTCTCTAACTGAGCAAGAAATAGAGAACTGCGAGCGTCTTATGCAAGACGCTACGAATGCTGCGGGCCTAGATAGTGACCTACAGGAAAGCTATATCGAAGCCTCTAGGAATCTCGCCCGTTTATAGTTGTTGGAGGAAATATTTTGGAAGCAAAAAAACCAAGGGTAAGCTGGCTGGATGCAGGTGACAAAAACACCAAGTTTTCCACACAACAGTGAAAGAAAAACAGAGGAGATCGGTTATCCACAATATTGTGCTGGAGTCTGGCCAATCGCTGGATGACAATGCTGTCATTAAGCGTGCAGCGGTGGAGCACTTCGAAGGCTTGTTCAATGCGGCACCTTGTGAAGTGAGTAACGGCCTGCTCGAGGTTATCTCGTCTAAGATTTCTCCTGACCAGAATGTTATGTTGATGGCTCCGCTGACCAGTTTAGAAGTTCAGCAGGCCATTTTGTCAATCCCAGCTGATGGCGCAGCTGGTCCCGATGGGTTCTCTGGTTCATTCTTCGCTGCCTGTTGGGGCATTGTGGGCAAAGACCTGCTTGATGCAACAACCTTCCTGTTTCAAGGTGGCCCTCTTCCTAGAGCGGTTTCTGCGTCCCTGATATGTTTAATCCCGAAATTGGCCTCGCCTAAGAAATTCTCAGACTTTAGGCTAATCGGCCTCTACGACTGCCTGTACTAGATTTTCTTTAAAGTTATTACAGCCAGGTTGAGTCAGGTCCTACCGCTTCTCATTTCGGCTGAACAAGGGGCTTTCGTCAAAGGAAGGTCTATTGCGAAAAACATTATGCTATCTCAGGAGCTTTTTAGAGATATGAACAGAAAGGTGCGGGGAGGTAATATTGTGCTAAAGTTGGATATGGAAAAAGCCTATGATAGGCTAGATTGGTCTTTCCTTAAGCAGGTTTTACAGAGATTCGGTTTCTGTCCCTCGTGAATTGCGCTACTTGAGAAATGCTGGGCAAACTCCTGGTTCCAATACTTGTCAATGGGGAGATTTCAGGCATCTTCAAGTCCTCTAGAGGTCTTTAGCAGGGGGACCTGATATCGCCAAGTCTTTTTATTATAGTGACGGAAGTTCTAAGTAGAGGGCTTAAATCACTATGCGTCCAGGGCCATTGCCAGCCGTGCAAGCTTAGAATAGGTTGTCCTATCATTTCCCATTTACTTTACGCGGATGACACCCTTTTATTTCTTAATGGGGGTCTCCCGTCCTTAAGGGCATTGAAGGCATTCCTAGTTGATTACCAAAATGGCTCGGGGTAAAAAGTGAATCTTCGAAAAAGCGCTTATCTCCACTCACATAAGCTTCCCGAGTCTAGGGTGAGAGCAATCGAGTCTATCCTTGGGATTACGAGGGTGTCAGGGGTGTGTTCACGTATCTGGGTGTCCCCTTGGCCATGGGCAGACTGAAAGTTGCGGTGTTCTAGCCGCTACTAGACAAAGTGGAAGGGCATATTAGGGGTTGGCAGACCAGATGTTTATCGCAAGCAGGGAGGGTAGTCTTGGTTCATCATGTTTTGTGCAGCATTCCGATTCACTCCTTAGCAGCCGCCCACATCCCGGTGCAAGTGCTAAAGGACCTAGAAAAGAAATTTGCGGCGTTCTTCTGGGGATGGAATGAAGGGAAGAGCAAACGTCATTGGAGAAATTGGAAGACTATTGCTCCCCCAAATGAGGAGGGGGGGCTTGGCATAAGGAAGCTTAAGGATTCAATGTTGGCTTTTCGGTTGAAGATGGCTTGGGACATCAAATTTGCACCGGTTAAAAGCCTTTGGAGCTCCTATATGTCAGCTAAATATGACCAAGACATATCTACACCCTACCTGAATGGTCCAGTAAGTTTTGTCTCGCCTTTGTGGAAGAGAATTCACGCCTTAAACCCTGCAGCTGAGTCTTTTGTGCAGTGGTATTTGGGTGACGGAAAATGCAGCTTCTGGCTATCCAACTGATCAGGACTCGGTCCACTCCATCTATTAGCCTCTGCCCCAGTGCCGCCTAGTCTTCTTCAGCTGAAAATGGAGCAGGTGTTGGCCAAGAATGGCCCTCTCCCTCCATCAGCGACTTTTAATTTCCTGCCTCAACGGGTTATAAACTTCAATTTTCAGCATGGTTTCTGTTTGTCAGAGGAGTTGGACACCCCGATCTGGCCTTTCTCTGCATCAGATGAGTTCTCTATTTCCTTGGCCTGGGTGAAATGTAGAGCGCCCATGCCCTGCAGAAGCTGGGTGAGAGGGGTGTGGCATGGTAAACTTCTACCTAGGATCTCACTATTTACCTAGAGGGTGATTATGAGAGCAACTGCGGTGGATGAGGCAGTCCAATCTCACGGTATCAATATGACTTCCAAATGTGTGTGCTATTTCAACAATTCTCAGCAAGGCCACTCGTCCAAGTCCATCCCTCATCTGTTTCTGAACAGTCAGATTGAGCTGACCGTCTGGTCCTATTTCGGTCGTATGTTTGGCATTCACATTTTGGAGACTATGTCTGTCGAGGCCAGATTAGCTCAGTGGTGGGGCGAAACTGCTTCTGGCTCGACAAGATCAACAGAACATAAGGTGGCCCCGTGCATTATATTCTGGATCATTTGGAAATGCAGGAACGCAGCAGTATTTGAGGGCAAAACCCCATCGGTTGCTAATGTTATTGCTAGAGGTAGATGGTGGTTTTCCATCATTAACGGTGACAGGTTGGAGGACGATTCAGTTGCCATTCATAGTATTCCGGCTCAGCCCTCTTTGTCAGTGGCCAACGCTGGCGATAGGCAAAGAAGGCAATCTATTTGCCCCCAGCGTGTAGATGGAGCCCCATTCTTGGTCAACATCCCCACCCCAAGGTGGTGAGATGGTTCAGACCTCAGCCAGGATGGGTGAAAATTAATGTGGACGGATCATCGATTGCCAACCAGGTAATTCCGGTGGGGGAGGCATCTGTAGAGATGACAAGGGCGAGTTTCGGTTTGTGTTCTCCTCAAGTTATGGCATGGGGTCTAATGTTAACGCGGAGCTGAGAGCTATCCTTGATGGCATGGAGCTGTGTCAGGGTAGAGGCTTTCAAAATGTGGTTGTGGAATCGGATTCCCAATTGGTGGTTAACTTCATGCTTGGTACCGCTAACCCCAGCTAGAAATGGGGGTACTGGATCCATAGGATCAATCGCATTAGGCATAGAGGGAATTTTAAGTTCCTGCATATTTATAGAGAAGGCAACTCGGTGGCCGATGCGATGGCCCGAGTGGGGGGTTTGGAGTAAGGTTTCTCGTTGGTTATGCGCCCGGCTAACCTCTCGGCCAAGGTTAGAGGCCTCTTGTTTCTTGACAAAGTGGGTCTCGGTTCCATTAGGGAAGGTTCAAGGGTTGAGATGGGTCGAGGCTAAGCAGTTTTGGGGCTCGTTGAGTGCCCTGTTGTGCCTCTTCTTTCTCTGCCCTTTTGAGAGCTATGCATAGTTTTCTGCTTTTTACGATAGGCTTCTACCAAGTTCTTTTTCTCCTGGGGGAACCCCAAATGTAATTGGTTGTTTTTTGATATATGAAAAGCTCTTTTGGTTATTTAAAAGAAATTTAAAAATTAAAAATAATTTTTTAAAAAAAAGGTTTTAAAAAAAAAATGTTGTGTAAAAACCTCCAGAAAACCCGTCAGGTCCTGGTGCACTATCAGGTGGAATGGCAAAAACGGTTGCTGTCATGACGTAGGGGTGAACGTGATGAGGATAACTACTCCGAATCCGCGAAGCTTCTCTAGACTCCTCACAGAGACTTCTCGAATCCACAAGGAAAGAAAGCAGAAAATAGAAATAAATTCTAAGAAATTCAAAATTGATTAATTGATGAATAAAAATGAGTTCACAACCCTTTAAATAGGGGTACCAAGCAATGGGAAAGAAATCAGAATCAAACTACAACTCAAACTCCTAGAATCCGCAACTTACTATAAATAGTAAACTTACTATTTATAGACGGTCATGATGTCTACTAGTGCACAAGGTTTTCAGCTAAAAATAGTGTCCTATTTGGCTTCACCAAACCGTTCTCCTAATTATTCTAAGCTCTTTTCACGCTGGGCGCAACTCCTAAAGCCCGACAGATGAAGAGTTATAATCAAACTAAAACTTACTATTTATAGTAAAAATGAAATTAAAACAGGGAAACGACCATTGATCCAGGGATTTTTCACAATTTTGGGCTGCACAACCTGGCGTAGCGGGGTTGGTTGGCTTCAGTAGCTCGTTCTACCCCAAAATCATATATTTTACGTCAGATAACTCATTTCGGATTGCAAGATACGCCCGATTTACGGTTCGATGGTCTGGATCACTTCTGTCGTCGACCAGGCCTTTTCTGATCCATCTTGGCCATGTAACTGTCCGCGACCCGCTCTACATCATTTCACCTCTTCCAGATTTGGTGGGGTCAGAAGGTGAGAGTTCATGTGATTTGAGATGAGAGTAGGAATGCAATCAAGAAGGCCTGGGTGGGTAGTGGAGGGCCTCAAGGCGAAAAGGTTAGAGTAATACCTGATAGCTTCTTCACCTATCTTTGAATCTGTGAGAAGAGATGAACCTAAGGGAGGTGGATGGACTTGATGGCTGCTCTTCTTCTTCTATCTATCACTGAGGGGTGGAAAAATCCTGTATTCCGGTCACCTTCCTTTAGCCTTGAAGTTCTTGACTTTTGCTTCCAATAAATCTGCTCTTGCAGAAGGGCTTTCTTGAGAGCTGCTTGAGTCTTGTTTAGCTTCGTTCTGTTTGCATCTGATCTGAAGAGGATGAGTGAAAATTCGGCCTTGCTGACCTTGTCTTCAGCGATCTTGATTGCTTAAAAGATGTTGCCAAAACCTGTGTTATTCCAGTTCCTCAAGGTAACCTTAAGCCTTTTCAATTTCAGAAACAAACTGAGCATTGGAGTGGCCTACTCTTCTTGTTCCCACGACTCGCACACCACTCTTAGGAAGCCTTCGTGAAGTGTCCACATGTTCTGGAACTTGAATGGAATGGGCCCTGAAGATGCCACTTGTTCGAGTGAGAGGAGGAGAGGGGAGTGGTTCGAGAATAGCCGAGGGAGGTGTTCAACTTTACTTCTTGGAAAAGCCTGGAGCCAATCCAGATTAAACAACATCCTGTCCAGTCTAGCCTAGCGTCTGCTCTAACCGGTTCTGTTATTACACCAGGTGAATTTCGATCCCACAAAACCCGCATCTAATAGTCCAACATCCCTGATCGTTGTCCTGAAGTCTTCCATGCTTCTGATGTCGTATGAGAGGGTCCCAATCCTTTCTTCCGAACTGATTGTGGTATTAAAGTCGCCGCAAAGAAGCCATGGGCCAATCGCTAATCTGGAAATGGAAGAGATCTCTACCCATAGAGCTTCTCTGTCCTGTTTGTTACACATTGCATAGACTACGGTAATGAGATTGGTTTCAAATAGGAAAAAATCGCAAGGATATATTTGGGTCTCCCAATTAAAAAGGGAAGGCTTAAGAGTGGTTCAAGTGCAACACCTAGTTGGAATCTAAAGAAATTCGAAGGGAAGCACAAGCTTTTTAGAGACGATAGAAACCTTAGATGGTTAGGGGCCGCCCGAGAGATCGGGGCCCCTCGCCCAGAAGATCGGAAAGGGGGAAAGGAGGTCGTTATCTGGCCAACAGTCTCTTCGTCGACAACCTTCCATTCTCTGTCTCTTCCGAAGATCTGATCAAGATATTTCAACACTATGGGCGGATTATAGAGGTTTTCCTTCCCTGTTTTCCAATGACGAACAAATCCAGGAGCTATGGGTTTGTTAAATTCATGTGCAAGGACGATGTGAGGGCTGCCAAGGGAGTTCTCAACGGACAAAGGATTGATGGAAGGCCAGTCTCGGTTAAGGACGCCCGACCGAAACCTCTGCAGCGAACTACAGCTACCAACAGCCCTAACAGATATGAGAACAGGGGATGCAGCACCAACTCGGAGATCTTCTCCGCCTGCTAGGGGTCCTCTCTCTTGGAGGGGTTGGGAACCCCACCCACCACCCCCCCCCCCCCCCCCCCCCCCAAAGGTCAGCCCCAAGCAGGCCATTATAAGAGGGCTGACCCCACGACGGTTGCGAGAAACTCCAAGGGCTCGATCTGGGTTTGGTGGGGCACACAGGTGGTAAGATGATCTCCATTCTACAACTGATAAAAGGATTCCGCACATCCAGATTCAGGGCTTCGGCCATAGATGTTACCTGTTTATCAACGAATAGTTTCCTGATATTGTTCAAATCCAAGGCGGAACTATCCAAATTTGTTTTTGATTCTCCCTTTTGGCAGAAACTGGGACTGGTTGAAATCAACCCCTGGTCGCCTAAGGGGATGGTAGAAGAGGACGTTTGCTGGATCCGACTATATGGGATCCTAGTGCATGCGTGGCTGGAATCAATCATCTCTGACCTGGGAAGCATATACGATGAAGTCCTCCAAATTAATTCCATCTCTAAGTTTGGATTGTTCCATATGTTCGCTAGGATCAAGGTCCGGATCGTGGCATGGTCGCTTCTCAGCCTCCCCCAAATGCTTGATGTAAATGGAAAAATTTTCAGGATATGGGCCCAATTGGAAGGTAAGATAGGGGCTGACCTCCCCAAGACATTCAGGGCCAGTGATAGGAGCTCTGATGGGCAAGCGGATTCTTCCAGAGATTGGGTCAGCAACAGTTTACGCGACACTAATTTCTCTTCTGGGGATAGCCGTGTAGGTGTTTGTGAATTTGCCCCATCCAACACCCTGGCAGATGTTCGTGGAAATGTCAACTCCAGTCTGCATTAGGGCCTTTCCAATCTCCCTCTTGGAGATTTCGGGACGGTTTTTCCAACCCTTGGAGCGGGTATTTTGGAGACTCATGATTGCTCTCCCAGTCTCGCACTTCAAATGGGATCAGATGTTGGTGTTCGGGCCATCAGGGAGCATCATCCGTTAGAATGCAATTAGGAGCCAGACTACGGCCAGAAGCATCTGCAAAACAAGCCAACTCTAGTCACTCGGGTTAGGTCCACCGAGACGGAAGAAAACAACTAGGATTGTCAGGGCCCCAATCAGGTGCGCACTATATCAGTTCTCAATATTGCTGGACCCAACCCCTGCAAAGATGGCGAGAGCAGTCACTAGCATCTCGACCTAGGCATGGGCGTTTCCCCTCCCAGACCCCAGCTTGCTAATGGCAGTAACAGTACCATAGCTGCCACGAGCTCCCACGGGGTCCTCGGACAAACTGTGGCTCCGCAAGGATCTGTGATGCAGGGGAGTCCATTGCCCACACTGCCCGGCTCCACCACGATGTTGAAGGGAGTCCAGTGCCTCCAAAAGGGCTCTCAGATGGTTGTAATCTATCTACCGCCAGTTGGACCTCACTGTGGATCTCTCTCCGTATCAAATGGCCCAAAGTGAGGGGCAGCCAAGGTTTATAGAGAGAACTAGATGTTGTGGGGAGATCGCATCTCCCACAGGGTGTCAGGATGACCAAGGGACTGATGGTGCAGTCCCTGGAATGTTTTCCCATCCTCGGGGGAGGCGGGGCCTCCCCTTCGACGTCACAGGGACGTCCTTTCCTCAGGCCCCCATTATCGCAGGGGATTCTACCCAAACTACTGTTACAGGTCAGCAGGTTTATGATCAACCACGGAGTGGGGTGGACCGGCAGGGAGCAGAAGCTGAAGATTGGGATTGAAGGTTCGAGAGGCTAAAAAGGCAGGCCATATCCAACGGAAATGTGTCCAATGGATAGTCTTCTTATATAGAACGCTCAAGGTTTGGCCAACGCGGCCATGATTCATTCGGCTCTCAGGCTTGTCAGGGGCCACAATCCCTCCATTGTGGCTATCCTTGAGCCTATGGCTAGGGATAGTAGGAGAGTGGGAATAGGCCTCAAGCTCGATTTTCACTCTTCCTTCTCCAATGACGAAGTTGGGGGAATGATCTGGATCCTTTATAAGGGGCCCCTGTCTGTTTCGGTTGTAAAAAATTCTAACCAATCCATCTCTTTAGATGTTTACTTGTAGGATCATCGGGTTATGTGCAAGGTGACAACCGTATACACCAAATGCTCTAGGTTTGCAAGGAGAACCCTCTGGAGTACTTTAGAGTCCCTTACTTCTTCCTCCAATGGCCCTTGGGCTGTCGGAGGTGATTTCAATGCAGTGGTGGACTCTTCGGAGAGGATGGGGTACAGGGATTTCGATTTGTTAAGTGCTACTGAGTTTAAAGATGCTATTGACAAAGCCGGCCTGCTGGACGCAGGGTTTGGGGGAAACCGCTTCACATGGTGTAACAACCATGATGGCAGGACGAGAATGTGGGCCAGGCTCGACCGGGTTCTATGCAATGCGGAGTGGATCCATTCCTTCCCGGGATTTTAAGCTAAAGACCTCCTGAGGATTCAATCTGATCATGCCCCTCTCCTCGTCTCCTTCCCTAGCCCCACCCCCTTAATGCCTAGGCCATTCCGTTTCCAGAGGATGTGTCAGCTAGATAAGTCCTTCCTGCTGGTTATAGCTAGAGCTTGGGAGGGTGACCTGTCTAACCAGCCCATGGTCAACCTGTTATGAAAATGAAGAAGGTCAAGGAGTAGCTGAAGAAGTGGAATAAGGTCTTTGGGAATGTCTTCACCAATCTCAGGAGGGTTGAACAGTGTTTGGTCCAAGTCGAGTCTCGGGCCCAATCCTCCTCTGCCGATATCAGTTCGGAGGAGCTTGCCAAAGCCAAGATGGATGTCACGAGGTGGGAGCTCGCCGAAGAGGTCTTTTGGAAACAAAAAGCTCGGAACAACTGGCTTCAAGAAGTGGATAGGAACACCAAGTTTTTCCATCTCTCTGCTTCGAAGAAGTTCAGGAGAGCTCATATTCTGGAGATCAAACTCAATTCGGGTGAATCCACCTCGGATCCTCAGGTTATCAAAACCGAAGCCACTGCCTTTCTCCAAGAGCTATTGTCCACTAAGGTCCCCTCGATGTCAGCCCCTGCTGCTGATCTCTCAACGCAGTTAGCCCCTACTGCTGACAAGCTGCTGGACGTCATCCCTTCTCTCATCTCCGATGAGGATAATGGCTATCTCCTGAGGCCTCCCAGCTTCGAGGAAGTACACAAATCAGTCCTTGCTCTATCCAAAGAAGGTACGCCCGGGCCGGATGGAATATCAAGGGCTTTCTTTGCTGGGAGCTAGGACATTGTTAGTAAAGATGTGCATATTGCCGTAGTCGATTTCTTTCATGGAGGCAGCCTTCCCAGGGCCTTCATGTCCACGTTGGTCTACCTGATCCCAAAATCCCCAGGCGCCAAATCCTTCGCTGAATATAGGCCTATCAGCTTATGTAATGTCGTTTACAAGATTTTTGCTAAAGTCCTTGTGGATAGATTGGGCACCCTGCTCCCAAAGCTAATTTCCGCTGAGCAAGGGGCCTTTGTCAGGGGCCGATCCATTGCGGAAAATATAGCATTGGGTCAAGAACTTTTTAGAGACATCGACTGGAAAGTTCGAGGCGGAAACTTGGTTGTGAAGCTCAATATGGAGAAGGCTTATGACAGGGTAGAGTGGCGTTTTCTAAAAGGGGTTCTGCTGAAGTTTGGTTTTAGCTTTACATGGGTGAAGTTGGTGGAAGCTTGTTGGAACAACAGCTGGTTCTCCATTCTGGTTAATGGGGAGAGTTGTGGCTTCTTCAAATCTAGCAGTGGGCTGAGATAGGGTGACCCCCTCTCCCAGCCTTTTCATTCTTATGGCTGAAATATTTAGCAGGGGGATTTCCAGGCTGGTTTCTAGTGTGCTGTGTCAACCGTTCAAGCTGAAGCAAGGGTGTCTTCAGGTCTCCCATCTGCTCTATGCCAATGACACGGTGTTGTTCCTTAATGGGTCTCAGAATTCCATTGATGCGGTGAAATCTTTCATTGGCATCTATCAGGCCGCTTCGGGCCAAAAATTTAACCATCAAAAGAGTGCCTTCTACTGTTCTCCCAAGCTATCAGTGGCTAGAATTAAGTGCAGTTAGTTCTCTCCTGGTTGACAAATGGCTGCCAGGCTTCATGGGTGGAGCTCCAGGATCCTCTCGCAGGCTGGTAGGTTGGCGTTAATTGCCTATGTCCTAAGCAGGATCCCTGTCCACACGTTAGCGGCTGTAGTTGTGCCCAAGAAGGTCCTAGGAATTTTGGAGGGCATGTTTGCTAACTTCTTTTGGGGTTGGTGGGAAAGTGTGCGAAAACTTCATTGGAAGAAATGGAATGACAATTGCTTCCCAAAGGAAGAGGGTGGGCTGGGTATAAGGAAGATGAAGGATCTCATGAAGGCCCTTCACATGAAACTGGCGTGGAGTGTCAGGTATAGGGAGGAAGGCAGTCTATGGGCGAGCTTTGTGCGGTCTAAATACGAGTGGAACAGCTCTTCCTTCTCCCCAACGGTTTTACCTGCAGGTGCTTCGCCGATTTGGAAGGTGTTGGCGGGGCTTTTCCCCATTTTGGACAGCAACGTCCAATGGGATGTGGGGCGTGGCGACTACAACATGTGGGCTTCCGACTGGTCCAGTCTGGGTCCTCTTCATACGCTTCCCTCCCTGGATATCCCGGCAGATATGCTTGAGCTGAAGGTTTCCGATTTTATTAGGGAGGATGTGCTGAAAGTGGGGGCCCCTTTCGACCTTCCTGGATGGATCCAAGAGCACATTCTCAGCCGGGGTATTTGCACCTCCGACTCTGATGATTCTCAGGTGTGGCCATGCGGTCCTGCCGGCATTTTCTCCGTCAAGTCGACTTGGGAAGTGGCTAGAGAGAGCAACCAAAAAATTCCTTGGGCTAGAAAGATGTGGCATCCCAACATTCCCCCCAAGATCTCTGTGTTTATTTGGAGGATGCTGCAAGATGCTTTGCCAATCGACTTAGGCATCCAGAAGAAGGGGATTTCCATCGCCTCGAAGTGTGAGTGTTACGGGAGCGGCCCGGCCGTGAAATCGGCGTCTCACCTTTCTCTGGCTGGTCAGATGGCGGCGGATTGCTGGAGCAATCTGGCCATTTTTTTCGTGGTGTCTCTAGCCCCTCACTCCTTAGCTCGGGGTCGCCTCATTTGGTGGTGGTAGCGGGATGTTCCTCTTAGACATACGCCCTCCGTTCTCTGCTTGGCCCCTGCTTTCCTTCTGTGGGAAGTCTGGAAAGCTAGGAACGGGGCTAGGTTCGATGGCCGTGGTATTTCGGGGCAATGGATTTTCACCAGGATCAAGTGGTGGATGGAGTCATGTTTTCCGCCATTTCCTTCGCCCATTCATCCGGTGGAGGGCCATCCCCAGCCTACTACCCTTGTCCTCGTTGTCAGGGCCCCCCCAATTGGCCGACTCTTATAAAACATGCTACCCGCTATCCCATGCACATGATAATAGTGCTAGGATCTTTTGGCCTGAACATGCAAAATCAAATGCAAAGAATTTTTGCTGACTTCTTCTATAGGGAGAAATCAATGCCAAAAAGAAGACACACGGGGTCAAATGGGCTAAAATCTATGTTCCTGAAGAAGAGGGAGGATTGGGAATAGGAAGACTTAGGGATGGGAATAAGAAGAGTAAGGAACACAATGGATAGCATCAGAATGAAAATGTGTTATGCGGTGATACAGGGAAAGTCAATTTGGAGTTGATTTATGAATCAAGGTTACTATCAGAAATACAACCAAAGGCTATCAAGATATAGGATGTTGGGTTCAAACTATGCTTGACATTATTTATCTCCTGCCTGATAACAAATCTTTCCCTCCCATGTATATAGATTGTGTTTTATGGGTTTTGGTTCTGCGGGGCAGTGATGCGGGTTGCCGGCTGGATGTGGACTGCCAGAATGGGTTTGATGGGTTTTGGGTTTGAGGGACAGATGGAGTTTCGATGCCAGTGGTGGCTGCAGCAAGGGAACGCGGCAATGGGCTGCGGCAGTAGAGAGATGGTTTGGTCGGAGCGGTGGAGGGCCATCCCCAGCCTACTACCCTTGTCCTCGTTGTCAGGGCCCCCCCAATTGGCCGACTCTTATAAAACATGCTACCCGCTATCCCATGCACATGATAATAGTGCTAGGATCTTTTGGCCTGAACATGCAAAATCAAATGCAAAGAATTTTTGCTGACTTCTTCTATAGGGAGAAATCAATGCCAAAAAGAAGACACACGGGGTCAAATGGGCTAAAATCTATGTTCCTGAAGAAGAGGGAGGATTGGGAATAGGAAGACTTAGGGATGGGAATAAGAAGAGTAAGGAACACAATGGATAGCATCAGAATGAAAATGTGTTATGCGGTGATACAGGGAAAGTCAATTTGGAGTTGATTTATGAATCAAGGTTACTATCAGAAATACAACCAAAGGCTATCAAGATATAGGATGTTGGGTTCAAACTATGCTTGACATTATTTATCTCCTGCCTGATAACAAATCTTTCCCTCCCATGTATATAGATTGTGTTTTATGGGTTTTGGTTCTGCGGGGCAGTGATGCGGGTTGCCGGCTGGATGTGGACTGCCAGAATGGGTTTGATGGGTTTTGGGTTTGAGGGACAGATGGAGTTTCGATGCCAGTGGTGGCTGCAGCAAGGGAACGCGGCAATGGGCTGCGGCAGTAGAGAGATGGTTTGGTCGGAGGTGCTGCAACAAGGCAGTTAGGTTATAATGGTATGGGTGACAATGTCCAATTGTGTGCGGTGCAAGATCAGGTCATTGCAATGGCAGTGACGAGAATTGCAACGTTAGAAAAACCAGCGGCGAAGATGAGAACCGCGACGGAGCTCAATGAACGATGGCCCAGAGAACCCACTCTGATACCATGATAACACAATAGACATGTAGAATTTTGTATAATTCTCCGAAAGATTTTTCTAGCTATCTTTACATTAGTTTCAATATAGCTTTTATAGAGATCTACATCCAGTATATAGAAAAGAATTATTAAAAAACCATTCTATATATGAAAAAGAATCACTAATTACACAATTTATTTATTATATAGGGAAAGGAAAGATTTGTTATCACTGCCTTAGCCATACCGAGATCCATATGGTAGATAGGACGCAGAGCTGTGAACTTTTGGAGCCAAAACTAGAATGGACAAGGCTAGGTCTCAGAATCCGAGGATGTTCAAGTTCCAAAAGACCTTAGAAATGCTTTTGTGGAAGAATTTTACAACCAAAGTGAGTGGAATTTTGAGAGGATAGGGAAACATGTTCCCTCAAATGTGCTCAAGCAATTGCATGAGAGTCTGCTACCTCTCTGATCAAGCCAGCGCATGCAGACCCACATTATCCATAAAGATGCATGGACCAGACCTCCTCCAGCTAGAGACTTTCATAATCACTCCACTGGGGTTTATATGATTGCCTTCGAACTTTCATGCATTCCTTGCTTGTCATAATTTCTAGACTTCGAAGTTTGGAACAAAACCTTTGAGCATCTTGAACCTTGTTGATTCCCTTGCGCGCCTGCATGAATGCCGAGTGTCTTTAACCCTGTTTAAGTGCACCCTATTGGAGTCTACTCCCAATTCTTGCCTATCCATCTGCCACTAAATTCCCCTCTCTCGGGATGTGATTAAACTTTACATTAATTTGTGCCTTTAGCCTTCCGATTTCTCCTAAACACGACCAAACTGCCCAGGGGGTGGGGCCTAAGATGGCATCAACAATAATTTGGGAGTCAAACTCTAAAATCAGTAGCTCAAGCTCCGCTTTGGTCACCCCATCTTCTATTTTTTACACAGTGGAAGACATTTCGAAAACCAGCTTATTTCACTCCCTCAGAGCTAGTTTTAGCCTTTTCGGCATGATGAAAACAATCATCATTGGAGTGGCTTCCATGCTATCTTCCGACGAGCTTCTCACCACCTCAAGATACCCCCGATGTGTATTCGACATTCTTCGGAACTTAGAGGGCTTCAAAATTTTATCATTCTCTTCCTTGATTAACATAAGAATTGAGGAATGGTCCGAAAAGAACTCTTGTAAGACAACCTTGAACTTTGAGAAATCATGCAGCCAGTCAACAGTGATGAGGACCCTGTCCAGCCTAGCCCACATTCTAGTCTGAACTTGCCTATATTTGCACCAACTAAACTTTGAACCCTCAAACCCTGCACCAACAAGGCCTATAAAGTATTGCTAAGCAAAAGTCCTCCTGGCCAACTCTTTCCTCCGTGCTGGCATACACCACAGTAACTATCACTTTTTTATTTTATTTTATTTTATTTTTTAATAGTCCGTGCTCAGGGGCTCAGTGGTAAACCCCCTAAGTTTCAACACTGAGGTCATGGGTTGAGTACTCATGGGGTGTGTGTAGGTGTGAGGGCGTGTGTGTAAAAATTAAATAAACCATCACTACTTTTAAGACTTCCCATTAGCTGTGCTTTGAAGATCAAGCTTGCCTAATGGCCACAATGATGTTAACCGGAATGAAGAATGTATGCCTCATCATATTTTATTCTCAATCACATTGTCTACCATCACCCAATCAAAACCAAACTTCCTAGTAATTCAAGGAAGCTTGGACTTCCGAACATGGGTTATTGGACCAAGCAGATCTTTTTTCTTTTTTCTTTTTCCTTTTTTTAATATAACTTTTATTCACATGGGATCAACGCTATACAGGAGACATTTTTCGGGCGGGGAAGGCACAGGAAGCTCCCCACGCCTATCATATACCCCTGCTACACAGAAACCCAACACTAGCAAGCAAAAGGCGGAACTCCCGAAAGTTAGGATTTCCTGATATTCCCTGACCCCACCTTATCGAGGAAGATATCTCCCCGGATTTGGGGTGGCAGATCTATGATTCCTGATTAACTTCCGCAAGTGCCTAACTTTCTAGGCAGTTACCATTCCCTCTCGCATTCAATGAGAATACAGGACTCCTTAGCCCGTCTCCTCTGCTTGTCTGTCTTAATCCCAATCTCCTGGTGAGACTCTACTCCTTGCTTTGTTTCTACCTCTTTTTGCTTCACGTGCCGTATCCTCCTCGCCCTCCAATTCACTAACTAAATGGAAGTAATCTGCTTCTTCTGAAGCCGAATCTACCTGGAGGTTGACCCATAGGGACAGGTTCTCCACGCCACGAATAGCTCATTCTCAGCATCATCATGAGAATTGGAGGTGACACTTAACTCCTTTACAACCTCTCCAAATTCATCTTCCAGCCTAATACCTCTTTACAAATGAACTGGTCAACAGTTGAGAATTAATAACAAAATGCACAATCCTAACCATCTATTCATTGATAAGAGCTGAGATGGTCCACTGATCTGATGGTCCCAATTGGTTGATCTCCACGTGCACTAATCAACTACGAATTTTCTTTTTAGCATGGCAAGTTCCAAATTACAGTTTAAGCTAAAAACTCTTCCTCGGTGCATCTCTTGTTGCTATCTCTCTTTTCTTTAATCATATTGTACCTTCTAAAAAAAGGGTCAGTTTCATAACACTAGTAAATATGTACTTAAAGGAGAGTGGCTTATGAAATATCTTTATTTTATTTCTTATTTTGCAATAAAATGTCCAAGGGAGTTCCCAATGGCAGCATTACAATGTCACCCACAGTTTTAAGTATAGTCTCAGAGCGGTAAGTATCAGTGTCACCCATGAATAATGCAGATGTATCAGTCCGATATAGACCAGAAACACCCTTGATATAGTGCGATATGTAGTCATGAACGCACGTACCATTCTTACTTACCAAAATTAGTTAGCTGTTTGGTATTTATTGTACAATAATAAGGATTTCTCGAGGTAATCACATCATTCATGATCCTACCATTTTGCTAAAGCTGTTGGTTCTAAGCATGATAAAATGTATCATAATCATAGAGAATTAAAGGGAATAAACAGTTTGAATGTAGCTTTGATAGGCCCACTCGTGTGTGCAATAAAGCTAATGTACACGCCGCACATGTGTCACAATGGCACTATAGGTCTGAGATCCAATCCACCCATTAAAGCGGCACCACCATATAGATGCCCTAAACCTGTAATCAGGTTGATCCATTGGTCAGGTGGGTCACAGTTAGAACTTAGCTGTCTAATACATCCACCTGTTTCCAAATTTGGGCCCTCATGTTGAGTGGACAAGATTTAGTTTTTGGGTTGATATCTTGATTAATAGATAAGCATAGCAATAGAGCTTTTCTTTTTTTTTTTTTTCCTAATAAAAGAAAGGTATGAAATCGTACCAGGAATGAGGTTCTAGTGTGATACTCTTGTCAACCATGCTGGTATAAGCCTGCAACATTGCAATTCACAAAGAGAGCTGAGATGACCTGCAGGCTGCTGTATGCTTAGTATGCAACCTTCTCTGTCTTACCAAGGTCTCATGTACAGGACATCTGGGCCGTGCAAAACTTGTGCCCCCACCATGAAGATAACCTACGTAGAAAACTCAGGCCAATCTAGTTTAGGTCGCAAACGTGTACATTGCCTCCTACCGACCATCCCTTTATTTGAATTGTGGGGCCTGCCTGATGAGTTTATAAGCCTAATTTTATTGCGCCAGGTGAAATCGTGGTGGGGCCCACTATTTGCATGGCTCCGATGTCTTACAAACGGAACATTAGTTCTCTTCCTACCAAACCATAACCCTCTATCAACTATACTTATCTGACCCCAAAATCAGGATTGTGGAATCATCAAGTGGGCCTCATGAGTTTGAGAAAAATGCGCGATTAGAAGAAAAGACCAGTGGAATGTACCCAACGTGCAAATGACACCCATCTGATAAGTGTGGACCAGCCTGATTTTTGGGCTACTGCATCGCCCAGCTAAAGTATGGCCCGGATATCTCACGCGTGCGACAAGTTGACACGTATCTCACATTGCACCTTGAATCAATTCATAGCGGAATGGAGGTGGAAGAACTTTCTCTGGCATATGTTGAAGGAGAGATGGGAAGCTCGCTCCCATCTTATTTTAAACATTGCAGTAGTCCTAAGAAGGAAGCGCTATTTGGGGGTAAATATCAGCCGCGGATCTTTGTTGTGTTGGATGTGTAAATATGTGGTTAAAATCTTGAAGATAGATTGCCACACATCCAACGGTAGGCTTTTAGAAAAGTTAGTAGGGTGGAGATTGGGTGGACCATATCTTTGTGTCTCATGTCTAGAGAAATTTATTTCCTGGGTACTGATGAATCATGACTTTAATAGCGTCCTGATACCCCAGTTTGTACATGTAGGGCCCTTAGTTTAAGGATCCCAACCGTTTATCTGAAGGAACCCATAATGGATGGGAGGTAAATTAAAAACAAACTCTCATAGTTGGTCATTCGAACCATTTTATCAGTGGTATTGAACGAATGGCTAAGGGAACAACATAGGAACTCTCCAAACTGAATTTCATAGGTGAGGACGAATGAAATCTGCCGGATCCGGAAAATTTTTTAGGCGACCCTCTATCCGCTGGAAAATCATATAAACGGTCTGGATCACGAGATTGTGGGCCCCATTTGTGCATAATGGACGAGTAAGGACATTATTCAGGTCCTGATACATCGATATCAAATAATTCCTACGTGATTTTTGGGTTGAAATTGGTCAAAGGAGTCAGTAGGATACGCTGTCATGTGAAGATCTAGCCTTTGTCTTTGGTAGTGACCTCACGAAAGCGGATTGCCTGTAGTGGGTGCCACAGGAATTTCCTGTGGCCCGACGTGGTCCAATCTCTGTTGGACCCACCATGACATATATGTTTTATCCAAGCCGTTCATCCGTTTTTCCAGCTCATTTGAGGGAATGAGCCCAAAAATGATACAAACCTAGAGATCTAGTGGACCACACCACAGGAAACTGGGTGATTGAACACTCACCGTTGAAATCAAAATAGGGCCCACCATGATATTTTATTTTCAATCCAACCTGTTCATAACGTCACAGAGACTTGGATGAAGGGAAAACACAAATATAAGCTTGATCCAAAACTTTTATCAGTTTTTAATGTTAGGTGTTCAATCCCCACTTTTTTCTGTGGTGTGTCCCACTTGAGCTTTAGATCCACATTATTTTCGGGCTCCTGTCCTAAAATGAACAAGAGAAACGGATGGACGGCGTGGATAGAACACATACATCATGATGGGACTCACAAAGCTTGATCCATTTCGTGCCACAGGATATACCTGTGGTGGGTGCCACAGGCAATCCGCTTCCTGACCTTACTGGGGTGCTAGTGTGCTACAGCCCTTGCCACTTTACACATGACATACATGAATGTCGATACGGACGGTTCAAATCGCCCGATCATCCCCAATAGTGACATTGATCAGATGATGCATAGTTTCCGATTGGCTGAACGTTTAGAAAGGAAATGGTCAATTCTCAAAATTCAACGAGAAAATGGATGGTTAAGAAAGTCTGTGTTATGTTAGTTTTCAGGCTAATGGGCCCACAAAAACGGACGGTCCAAAACTTTCACAAATCTACGTCCAGTTGGCCTTCGATCATGTGGGGATGTAAACACTTGAAAGCATGTGATAATTGGGCGCTGGACTACCGTCAAAATTGATCGACCGTGCGGTCCGAAGGTACGTATGTCCGTGAGAAATCCATCCCGTCCATCAGCTTCTCCAGCGCATGTTAGGAGCATGTTCTCCTTGGAAGTGGGTGGATTCGGTGTTATCCGGGCACATTAGTAGGTATTATCCTTACAATGGGACCCACCTTGATAGCTCTTTGTATATCCAAGCCGTCCACATGCTATTCCATCCCATTTTAAGGAAGTGATCCCAAAAATTAAGCAGATCAAATCTCAGTTGGACCACATCACAGGAAACATAGTGGTGATTGAACGCCTATCATTTAAAACATCATAAGTCCCGCCGTAAGGTTTATATGCCATCCAACCCGTTGATAAGGTCAACAAAACCTGGATGGAGGGGAAATACAATGATCGGCTTGATCCAAAACTTTTTAAGACTGACAAAAAGTTTTTAATGGTCATTCACCACTGTTTCATGAGGTGTGGTCCACCTCTACTTAAAACTTTGGTATCACGTCCTAAACTATGCTGGAAAAACGTATGGACGGGGTGGATATACAACATATTCAACAATGTTGGGTGGCGTTACCCCGGTAACACCTACTCGGCTCCCATTTTCCTTACGGTTGTCCATCTGAGATTTCTAATGGTATGGCTCACCTGAAATTTCGATTTTCTTGAGGTCTGGTATGGCCTCCTAAAATTAAATGGAAAAACAGATGGACCGCATGGATAAACAACAAAAACATTAAGGTGGGCCCCACACGTGTTACCCGATAAACAACTAGTCCGCTCTCCTCCGGCCGGACTTCCTAGACTTCGGAACATGGACCGCTCGATCATTGGACTGTTTGGGAAGCGGATTGCGTACCGAGTAACTCGGTAGGCTTAGCGTACTGAGTAAACTCGACGAGGTTCACAATGATTTATGTATTTTATCCGCGCCGCCCATCCATTTTAAAAGATAATTTTAGGACCTTAATATTAAAATGAAGCGTATCTAAAGCTTAGATGGACCACACCATGGAAAACAGTATAAATTGAACATCTAAGTGTTGAAAAATTCTTAGGGCCACATAAGCTCCAGATCAAGTTTATTTTTATTTCTTCCCTTCATCTATGCCTGGACGATGTCAGGAACAGTTTAGATGACAAAAAAATATAACTGTGAGGCATAGCAAGGTTTCAACTGTAGAAATAATAATTATTCCTACTATTTCTTGTATGATCAACTTGAGTTTTGGATATTTTGGGCTCAACCCCTTAAGGTATCTGAATCAACTGATTGACGGCATGGATAAACCACGTGCATTTACTGTGGGCCAAACGAGTTTACTCGGTATGACAAGAGCGTGCTGAGTAGCTCGGTACTAATCCGATTTCCTATGCATGTCGGCGCCGGCAGGAAGACAAAACGTAAAAGGAAGAGAATCATAAAATGGAAAGCTAAAATCTTCTTAGACACGGAATCATTCCGTTGGGCAGTCAGTTTGACAGGGCCAAAAAAGGGGCGCGGATTGGGGAAGCGGACTGCGTACTGAGTAACTCAGGACGATAAGCGTACTGAGTAAACTCTGTACGGTCCACCGTGATTTATTAATTTCATCTACTCCGTCCATCCATTTTAACAGATGATTTGATGTTGAAGCCCAAAAATGAAATATATTCAAATCTCAAGTGGACCTCACCATGGGAAACTGTGTGAATTAAAATTTTGCCGTTGAAAATTTCTTGGCGCCCACAGAAGTTTTGGATCAAGCTGATATTTGTGTTTTTCTTTCATCCATTTCTTTTTTATCTCATGAACATGTTGGGTGACAAATAAACATCACTTTGGGCTTAGCAAGGTTTTAACCGTGAATGTCATTATTGCCATGTTTCCTTTGGTGTGGCCCACTTTAACTTTGGAAATACTTATATTTACTCATCTACTAAAATGATCTGTAATAACGGATGGACGGCGTGGATAATCCACGTACATTCACGTGGGCCCAGCCGAGTTTACTAAAAATGACGTAAGCGTAAAAGTAACTCAGTACGCACTCCCATTTCGCGTACTGGGACGCGGATTTGGCAGGAAAGCCTTTTGGAGTTCCTACGGTGGAACCCAGGTGGGGCACTGGGATGTTTGTGAGAAATTCTTTCCGTTAATGCGTTTGGTGAGTTGATTTTAAGACATGTTAAAAGTTAACCATATCCAAAGCTCAAGTGAGCCGAAAACATGATAATTAAACTTTCACAGTTAAAATATTCATGGGGTCACGGAAGTTTTGATTCATACTAATATTTTTATTTTTAGTTATATATCCTAACAGGAATAATGTTATTAACAGTATGGATAGCATTTAAGGATTAAACTTTCGATGGTAAGAATTTCCCTGACCACATTTTCTATTAGTAATACAATTTATTTTTGACAATATATCCTAAAATAAACTCACAAAATGGATGGACAATGAAAATTTCTTACAAACATCACAGTGCCCCACTTAGTTTCTAGCCTAAGAACTTCCTGCGAAAGGTACCGAAGGAAATCCACGTGCGCAGATTGGGTACTGCCGCACACCAAAGTCGTGAGTTTTTTTTTTTGTTTTTTTGTTTTGTTTTTTCGAGTTAGCTCGTTACTACACCCGACTGTTAGAGCACGAATGCGGATTTCCTGCGAAAGGCTTTCCTAGGAATTTACTGCGCAAGGATGCTGGTGGGGCCCAAGGAGATGTTTGTGTAAAATCCACCCCGGCCATCCATTTTGAGATCTCATTTTATGACATGCGACCAAAAACTACGTATATAAAATGTTGCAAAAAATATTGATTTTAATAAAAAAAATATTTTAATAATAAAATAATATATAATATAAAAAGTTGTTTTGAAAAAACACTTTTCTGCGGTTTTTTAGGAATAGTCCTACATGGAAAAGAGAAAAGAAAAATCTGTGGTTTATATGAAGGATGTGGAGTATTATAATATTTACACACCTAGTCCGTGGATTATGGATCTTGCGTGTTCCAGTAACGCACGCTCGGGCTCGGGCACGGGCTCGGTCTCGGTCACGGGCTCGGTGCGAGGGCGTGGGCATGTGAGGCAGTGTGGCTATAAAGGCGCTAGTGGCGCACTTCACACGTCCGCATCGTGTCACAGAGGGTCGCTCCTTCGCGACCTTGAGCAAACCGAAGCGAGACGTGTGCGAGTTGCGGTGCGACTAAGTGGCTATGGCGGGTGGCTGGTTAGCAGAGAGACTAAAGGACTGAGAGAGAAATCTCTCAGTATAAATAGAGGGACTAAAAAGAGCTGTTGCAGCAGAAACTATAACAGCTGAGCCATTAGTGCAGGGTCCAGCTGTAACTGCTGTATGGCTAACCCAACAGATAGAAAACGGTTAGCTGTTGTCTCACAACAGTCAGCATGCAGCAGCTTAATGGTCCATGCACAACAGTCAGAAAACGGCCATAAAACGGCTAGTTTTTCAGCAGCCAGAAATGGCTTAATGGAATTTAAGTCTCTGGACCATAACCCCCTAGCCACCATAGCCTATAAAAGGAGGACCTGGATGAGTTTCCAAACCATCTCAACTCACTCCGGCAAACCCATACGAACTGAGACAGCCAGCCCCTCTCTACTCATATATTCTAGTGTTTCCAGCAACATAGCAAGGCTTAAATCTTAGCTTGAAGAACAGACCAGCGGTGTGGTCTAGAACGGTTCAACTGAACCAGTGGCTGAAGATTTGAACTGAACTCTGCAAAAGTCAAAACTCTTTTTCTCTTCTTTTCTTCTTCTTTTGAAATTTTTTCCTTTATACTGTAATACTGCCAGAAAGCGTGTAATTGAGTTCCATTTGGTGGGCTTTCGTGTTTGCTGAACGCAGACCCACACCAGGCTCGTCGTATCCTAGAAGCTATTTGCTTGTAACCTATCAGCATACTCAATTCACTTGAGTAGGAGCAAATAATGCTTTAAGGACAGTGTTTCAGACGTGATTCAGCCTGTCCTGATTTCTGATTATTTTGCAATTTTCGGTTTCCACATTATACAGAAATACATTAATCTGTATAATTTCCAACAATTTTAAAATGTTATTTTTCTGATGGAAACCGACAGTGTTTCATCCATTAAGTTGATGAATCAGGACTTGATACGTCTTGATCGGTTCAATGGAACCAATTTTACAAGATGACAAGACAAGCTGAAATTTCTCCTGACGGCGCTGAAGATCTATTACATATTAGATCCAAATTTGCAAGCACTACCTGAAGCATCTGACAACGACACACCTGAACAAGTAGCTGCCCGCACCAAAAGAGCCGAAGACGAACTCTTGTGTCGAGGACACATTCTGAATGCTCTCTCCGATCGCCTGTACGATCTGTACCAACAGACGTCATCAGCAAAGGAGATCTGGGCCGCTCTGAAATTCAAATACAAGGCTGAAGAAGAAGGTACCAACAAGTTTCTCATCGCTAGATATTTTGACTTCAGCATGGTAGATAATGAACCGCTGTTGCCCCAAATCCAAGAACTACAGCTAATAGTAAACAAAATCAAAGCGATAAAAATCGATCTTCCTGAATCATTCCAAGTCGGGGCTATAATCGCCAAATTGCCACGGATGTGGAAAGACTATAGAAAGAAGTTGTTGCATAAAATCGAAAACTACATACTGGAACAAATTCAGAAACACCTCAGGATTGAGGAAGAATCCCGTAACCGCGATAGAAAAAATGATAATGGGAATACCTCGTCTAAGGTACATGCTGTAGAAAACACTAATAACAAACATTCCGAGAAGGATGATTCCCTGAAACCTAATAAAGGAAAATTCAAGAAGAACACCCAAAAGAAGAATGGAAAGTTCAAGGGCCCATGCCATGTCTGTGGAAAAATCAGGCACTATGCTCGAGTATGCCGCTATCGCAAATCTAAAAAAGAGGCAAGTGCAGTAGAAGAAGGCGATATCGTGACTATTGTCACTGAAGTGAATACCATCAAAGGCAAAGTTTCAGGTTGGTGGTATGATACTGCCGCTACTGTACATGTGTGCTACGACAAATCAGCCTTCAAAACCTATGAGGAATTGACCGATGGTCAAGAAGTTCAAATGGGTAATAAAGTCCGATCGAAGGTCGTCGGCAAAGGAACTGTCAAACTGATATTCACATCTGGAAAGAAAGTGATTCTAACTAATGTACTGCACATCCTAGACATGAGGCGAAACTTAGTTTCTGGAGATCTTCTGGGAAAACCAGGCATACGGGTGGTGTATGAGTCAGGTAAACTGATTTTGTCCAAAAATGAGAATTTTGTCGGAAATGGATATGCTTGTAACGGAATGATTAAGTTTTCTTTGAATGAAAATAGCACTTCTGCGTATATGATTGAATCCGCTGGACTATTTTATTCAGACTTAAGACTATTTTATTAAGAGTTCCCTGCCGTATTGGAAGGATATACTGATGCGAGCTGGATATCGAGTGCAGGGGACAACAAGTCTGAGTGGCTAACTGAACCAGTGGTGTGGTCTAGAACGGTTCAACTGAACCACTGGCTGAAGATTTGAACTGAACTCTGCAGAAGTCAAAACTCTTTTTCTCTTCTTTTCTTCTTCTTTTGAAATTTTTTCCTTTATACTGTAATACTGCCAGAAAGCGTGTAATTGAGTTCCATTTGGTGGGCCTTCGTGTTTGCTGAACGCAGACCCACACCAGGCTCGTCGTATCCTAGAAGCTATTTGCCTGTAACCTATCAGTATACTCAATTCACTTGAGTAGGGGCAAATAATGCTTTAAGGACAGCGTTTCAGACGTGATTCAGCCTGTCCTGATTTCTGATTATTTTACAATTTTCGGTTTCCACATTATATAGAAATACATTAATCTGTATAATTTCCAACATAAAACACTTGAGTGGCCACACGAGAGGAAATATTGGGCATTCCGTGAGCACCGTTGAATTATTCTTATGGCCATAAAAGTTCTGTATCAGTCTACATTTTTCGTTTTTGGCTTAATCCTATTTGGCATGACCTTTTAAATGGTTTGGATAGCATATAAACAAGGTTGAGCCTAGGAAGGTTTCAACGGTGGAAATTTATTACGCCTATTTCCCCTCTCGCGTGACCCCCTCGAGTTTTGTATCCGTCTCATTTTTTGTCTCACATCTAAAATGAGCTCGAAAAATGGATGAAAGGAATGAATTTCTCACATACATTTCAGTGGGCCCCACCCAGTATCCTTGCGGAGGAAGGCTTTCGCAGGAAATCCTGCGTCGATCAGAGCACACTCCAGTGGGAAACGGATTGGCTACTTCCCCTGCCACTAGCCAATGGCTGGTGGTCAGTGCACTGTGGGCCCCACCATGATGTATGTGTTTCATCCAAGCTGTCCATATATTTTTTAATATCATTTCACAGTATGAAACCAAAACCCAGGTACATCCCAATCTCAAGTGAACCACAGTATGGGAAACAGTGTTGAATGAGCGTCAACCATTAAAAAACTTTTGGGGCCATAAAAGTTTTGGATGAAGCTGATCTTTGTTTTGTCCCTTCATCTGTGCCTGTATGACTTAATCAACAGATTGGATGTCAAATAAACAGTATAGTGGGCCTTAGGAGGATTTTAATGGTAAATATCCGATTGCTATTGTTTGCCCGTGGTGTGGTACACCTGAGATTTATATCCTCTAATTTTTCGGATAAAGCCTTAATGAATGAAACACATACATCATGGTGGCCCCAGCACCGACCACCAGCCACCGGGCTGGTGGCAGGGGAGTAGCGAATCCGTTTCCCTCCCGTGTTAGCCACCCCCACTGTGGAAACGAGTGGATCAGGGCGTTCCAGGGTCGTGAGGTCTTTTTTGTTTTTTTTTGGTTAGCTTGTTAGTACACCCACTGTCAGGTCACACTTCACTGTTATCCACCCCCACCAGGGTCGTGAGTTCGTGAGAAATTCGTGGGCTGTAAACTTAGGTTGGCCACCGTGATGTTGGTAAGAAATTCATCCGATCCATCCGTTTTGTGAGATTATTTTAAGACATGAGATCAAAAGTGAGCAGATTCAAGACTCAAGGGGGCCGCGCTAGGAAAAGGTGGGTGGGGAGATTCCTACCGTTGAAACCTCTGTGAGTCTACAGTGATGTTTACATCCAATCCATTCTGTTCATAGCGTCATTCTTAATGGGATGAACTGAAAACAGAAATGATATCCATATTCAAAACTTCTGTGACCCATGAATATTTCAACTGTTGACGTTCAATCGGCACCTTTTTGCCTACTTGAGTATTGGATCCAGCTAAATTTTAGACTCAAGAGCTAAAATAACGAGGTAACAAAACGGATGGACGGGGTAGATTTCTCACAAACAAATATTGGGCCCCGCCTAATTTCCAGGTAGGAACTTCAGGTGGCTTTGCAGGACACCGATTTCCTTCACGCTTTTGCAGGAAGTTCTTGCCCTATAAGCCTAGGTGGGGCCCATGGTGATGTTTGTAAGAAATTCACCCATCCATCCGTTTTGTGAGATCATTTTAGGACATGAGACCAAAAAGTGAGCGGATCCAAGATTCAAGGGAGCTGCTCTAAAAGAAAAGGTGGGTAGGGAAATTCCTGCCGTTGAAACCTCACTGGGTCGACAATGATGTTTACATGCCATCCGTACCGTTCATAACATCATTCCTATGGGGATGAACTAAAAATACAAAAGTAAGCCTAATTGCATTCCGATATGAGGAAGAAACAGTGGTCATTCTGGTGGCACTGACACAACTCCCAGCTCAACCAATGACACTCAAGGAGAAGGAGCCTCCATGCTAGAAGGTAGTTCTTTGGAACTCCCTGGAGTGCAACAAAGGGAAGAGCCTGAGCCTTGACGGACATGGTAACAATGAGAACCCCAAAAATGCCCTATCAAAACTAGGACAAGAGACAACAGTGGATGCAACAACGCAAGGCAAGATGATTCCATCACGGGTATCCATATGGGAACTATGCACATCACCAATGCACTGGGAGTTGTTTGGAAAGACGTTGAACAATGCTCACATCACCTCGGACACTCCACCATAGATGATTGCACCGATGATCAGGCACTCCTCACACCCAGAGCTATCACCTTCACGGACAAAGAGCTTCCTCCCGACGAACGAGATCATAGAAGGTCTCTCAATATCGCTCTATGGTATAAGCACCTACATGTTCCGCTAGTCCTCATCGACAATGGTTCAAGCTTAAACATGTGCCCACTCCAAATGACAATTTGCCTTAAAATCGAGCCATCATCTTTTCGGCCAAGCAACATGAGCGTCAAAGCCTTCGACAACTCTCATCAAACTGTAGAAGGAGAAGTGGGCATCGAAGTGCAATTCAGTCTAGATATCTCAGTCTTCACCTTCCAGGTCTTAGATATATTTGCATCCTTCAACATGCTGCTTGGAAGGCCATGGCTTCACAAAGTCGGAGTTGTCCATTCCACTCTCCATCAACGAGTAATATATATCATCGACAACAAGGTAATCTTTATCCTGGCTGAACCAGAGATTGTCATTCCAAACAACTATGATACACAAGAGGTAGATGTTCTAGTTATTGACATCTAGCATTCGGAAAAAGACATCCCTTACTACAATATCTAAATTGAAACTATGAATGCAATGGTCAATCCATCACCGATGAGTGTTGAGTATGTCTTCTCACTAGCTGAGCGATAAAGCTTCAAGTACCGTGCAAAGAATCACTCTAGGACAAGGGCCATAGAGACAACCTACAACAAGAGGAAGTGGAGATTGGGGTACAAGCCTAACCCTAAGGAAAAATGGATGAAAAATGAGTTCCAATACATGCTGATCAAATTCGTCAGACCTGGGACTCCTTGCAAGGAGGAGATATTGAAAAGGCCAAGCTATATGCCCTAGAGAGGGGGTGAATAGGACAATGCCAAATAAAACTTATAACAGCGGAAATAAAAAGAAAATGATAGCCAAAGTAAATCACAATGCAGTAAATTAAAATAACTTCAAAATTCAGATCTTGAGAGGTTGATACAAATGTTGTTCTAAGGACAACCTTACACCAAAAACCAGAGTTTATGGTAGGACAATCTTATTTCTAGAAAGGTCTTTGTATCAAATCTCAAATCGAAGAGGAATACAATAATAAATATAAACTGAATTGAAATAACTTGTAATTAAAAATGTATTGTTCTAGGGACAGCCATACACCATAAAAATGGCAGGGCAACCTTGCTGGAACAACTTTCAAATGAAATTGAAAATCAAGCTTATAAAGGAATAGCAGAAAATAAATTCTAAGCTATTACAACATTCTCACAAAGCTTGAATTAAATAATTACAACATTCACCACCATACATACATCCCACAAAAAAAAAGATTAGAAATATAAATCATTCAACCACAACACAAGGGTTTATAGTGGTTCGCCTGTGTGTTCACCAACTGTTAAACAACTGCCACACAAAAAGCTACTCTACTCCTAATATCCTCACACAGGGGATATTAGCGTTCACTAAAAAATAGGTTTTCCCAGGTTCACCCAAAACCCTTACAATTGTGTCTTTGTATGTAGGCTTACACAATTAAAAAAACCCTACTTCTGAGTTTTCCTGGCTCTCCTCAGAAAACCAATACAACAAGATTTTTCTGGCAAATCTTGAAAGAAACCAAAATAGAAAGGGATTTACAATTAAATGTAAAATACCTGATTATCTCCTTCGTTGTAGCAGCCCGGTAGAACCAAATCAAAGTAGATGATTGAATATCTAAGTTCAATGTCCAGTACTTGATTACAATGGTTCTAATTCTAATAGATTTTAAATTAAACCAAATAGGGCTTGCATTAATTGATTTTGATTCCAAAGAAAGGGAATAACAATTCCTCTTATCAAATCAGATTGGAATAGCAGAAACAAAATCAATTAAATAAAGCTAAGGAAAGAGAATATTAAATAAGCATACTTAGCTTAGATGGAGTACAGAATTATCACTCAGAAGTTCGACGAAGATTGGCTTGAATACTTTAATTAATTCGATGATTTCTTCTGAGATTCGTGCACTATTTATAAGTGAAAAGATCGGGTCTTCGACTGGTCTAGAGTGCTCTTCGACTAGTCGAAGCAACAACAGATATTTGAAAAATCCGGCGGGATATGCTCTGACCGTTCTATGACTGGTCGAAGCTCTCCTACGACTGGTCGTAGGTCACCTACGACTGGTCGTAGGTTTCCTTCGACTGGTCGTAGGTCCTAAAAATCTTCGCTGGACTTCGAGTCGAAGATTGTACGACTGGTCGAAGAGTAGTCGACATTGTTCCTACGACTGGTCGAACAGATTCCTGGACTAGTCGAAGGCTAACAGATTTTATCCGGAATTTGTAACAAACTTACGACTGGTCGAGGAATTTCTTAAACTGGTCGAAGCAAGTCTAGGACTAGTCGAAGAAGGCCTAGGACTAGTCGAAGAACAGACCAATCACATGTAAAATAAATATTCAGTTTATGTATCCGAAATGACCTACTTCTAAGGTCAACCTATGGTCAATCAAACCTTAACCATGAAGTATGGACATTGAAACATTAGGAACAAGAGACCTTGAAGTATGAGCCTTGAAGTCTTGATGTAGATCAAACCTTGATGTAGCTCAATCTTGAAAGTGTACAAACTGCCTTGAACTCTTCTTGAAGTCTTGCAGCTTGAGTCTTGTCTTGTGAGCAGTTCTTTCATTCAAGATCTTGAGTCTTGTCTTGTGAGCTTTGCTTGTTGTGAGCTTAGCTTGTTCATGAATGTTGATCCTTGAAAGAGCTTCACTTAAGCAAGTTATATATAACATAACAGTGATTTTGTCATCACAAATTTGACAACAGACAGGGATATAAACTATAGCACTTACAATCTCCCCCTTTGTCAAATTAGTGACAAAACACATAATCAAGATAAACAAGAGTAAAACAACTGGTTAATACCTGCAAATCAATATTCAATATTCAACATTCAACCAGTTTCATTCAACAAGATCAAACATATATTCAAGATATATATACTCAAGATCAAACATATACTCCCCTTGACTCCCCACTCCCCCTGAGTAACATAACCAATGCTACTCCTCCCATAATCACATTAAGAACAAACCATTCTCCCCTTTTTGTCACAATATGACAAAGGAAAACTAAATAAAGGAATTCATGAGAGGAAACATGAGGAAGTAAGAGAGTATAGCAAAAAAGTCATAGAGATATTCAAGATGGCATCACATATATCCAGCATAAATATTACATCAAGAACAAATATCCAGCTTAAAATCCAACTCAAACTCAAGCAAAGAAGTGCTAAGTAAAAAAGATATTACATACCAAAGTTTCATAAAAACTAGTCAGAACTAGAACTTGATGACGGAGCAGGAATAGAGGGATCAAGTTGGTGCATGCCTTTGTTCAAGCACCTAAGATATTTGCGCATGTACTTGAATTGCAAATCATGAGCAATAGACATGTTTTCCAACTTAACATTAATATCCTCAACTTTACCCTCTAATGCACTCAGACGTGCATCAACATCAGATGGTACAAAATCTGGATCATTTGCTGAGTCAGAATCCAGTTCCTCAAAAATGTCATCCATATTAATGTCAACACCAGCTTCTTCAGGACCACCACCACCACCACCACCTTGTTCAAGAAGCAGATCCAACTTCATCTTATTGATATTTGTATTGTTGAAGATCAGATGATGGATAGGTGCTTCATCAACAGGCATATCGACTAACATATGAGTAGCCAATACAGTCATAAAATATGCAAAAGGAATGTCGCTATGACCAGGATGGAGTCGAAACTGAATAATGAAATGACAGATTAAGGATGGCAAACAAATCTGAGTACCATTTGAGATAGCATGGATAACACGAACCATAAACGAAGTCAAGTCAGATTTATTACCCGAACGAGGATACAGATTAGACACAAAGATTCTGTGGAGAATTCTGTATTTGGGTAACAAATACCTTGCGGGGAGCGCATTCCCTTTTTGAGTCCATTGAACATCCATATTGCACAAGTCTCTAGTGAGCATGCGTTTTTCAGCCATTGAGGGTTTATCGGTTAAATTATGGATAGGAATACCCTCATCATTCACAGGAATTTCCATAAGGGCTGAAATTAAATGACGATCAACGTCAAATGGCCCTTCTCTAGTAGAAATTTGAAAAGTTAAATTATCCTGTGAAAATGCACTAATACATGTAAACATGGATTGGGCAATGGACTTGTATGCCGGCCCACCCCAATGCAATAAGTTAACCCAACCTACAGCTTTAAGCATAGGAAGGATGCCAAAAGGAGCAATGTGATTAACATCAATAGCATGCTCAACAATAACATTACGAGATCTAATGTCCCTAACATATGATGGATCATCATTAGGAACAAGAAGATGACGCTTAGAGATAGCGGTCGATCTGGAAGAAGAAGAAGGACCACGTGAAGTAGTTTTTCTACCTCTAGAAGCCATTTGCAACAAGGATTTAAAGGAATAAAGAAGTTGCAAAGGATTGAGAAGTGGGTTTGCTCAAAACAGATTTTTCAAAATCTAAACCCCAAATCTCAAAGATTTTTAAAAAAGAAAGCTTCAAGAGAGAAAAGGAAACAATCTTGACACAAATCTACAAGAAAAATGGGATTTGGAACACTAACCTTGAAGAACTTGAAGGATGGGTTCGACAAGTCGAAGTTCGGCTCCAAGGAGAAGAAAGAAGAAATGAGGAAGAAAGTGAAAATTTCCTAATTTGAAGTGAAACCCATGTTCCACGACTGGTTGTGGGTATCTACGACCGGTCGTAGTACGACTAGTCGTGTATACTCACGACTGGTCGAATAAACCCCAAAAATTCAAATTACTTGCAATTTAAACAAAAATATAGAATTTAATCTAGCAAATATATACAATATTATACAAGAAGGCATAAATTATCAATTTAAAATGCACATGCCAAGATCAAATTTCATCTTTTTGAACCTGCTTTTATCGAGAGGTTTTGTGAAAATGTCAGCTCGTTGATCTTCAGTAGGAATATATTCTAGAGATATAACTTTTTCTTCTACTAATTCCCTTATATAATGAAATCTAATGTCAATATGCTTAGTACGAGAATGCTGAATAGGATTTTTTGAAATATTTATCGCACTGGAATTATCACAATGTAATAACATAAAATCCTGTTTAATTCCATAATCACTTAGCATTCATTGCATCCAAACAAGCTGTGTACATGCATTACCAGCTGCGATATACTCAGCTTCAGCTGTTGAAAGTGATATAGAATTTTATTTCTTACTAAACCAGGAAACTAGACAATTTCCAATGTAAAAACAACCACCACTGGTTAATTTTCTATTATCTAGATTATTAGCCCAGTCAGCATCCGAGTACCCAGCTAATTTGACATTGGTTTCATGAGGATACTAGAGACCAAGATTTACAGTACTTGCGACATATCTAATAATTCGCTTGACAGCAATCAAGTGAGATTCTTTTGGATCAGATTGATATCTTGCGCAAATACCTACACTTAGAGAAATATCAGGTCTACTAGCAGTTAAATATAACAAACTACCAATCATACTTCGATAAAGTTTTGAGTCAACATTTTTACCATTAGAGTCTTTTGATAGTTTCAGGGTAGTACTCATAGGAGTATCGAAATTCTTGCCATTCTCAAATCCAAATCTCTTGATTAGATTCAAGGCATACTTAGATTGAGAAATGAATATTCCTTCAGGTTGTTGCTTTACTTGCAATCCAAGGAAATAAGTCAATTCCCCAACCATGCTCAATTCGAACTATGATTTCATCAAATCTGCAAACTCAGTAGTCAAGTCAGTACAAGTTGATCCATAAATAATATCATCAATATAAATCTGTACCATTAAGATATGATCATTATGTTTTTTAACAAACAGAGTTTTATCGACAGATCCCATTTGAAAATTATGACTTAAAAGAAATTTCGTTAGTTTCTCATACCATGCCCTAGGTGCTTGTTTTAATCCATAAAGTGCCTTTTTAAGCCGATATACATGATCGGTATTTTTGGAATCTTCAAATCCCATTGGCTGTTCAACATAGACTTCTTCATGTAAATCGCCATTTAGAAAAGCACTTTTCACATCCATCTGATAGATCTTTATCTTTCTAAAACATGCAATGGATATAAATAATCTGATAGATTCAAGACGTGCTACTGGTGCAAAGGTTTCATCGAAATCAATTCCTTCAATTTGAGTATAACCTTGTACCACCAATCTAGCCTTGTTTCTAATTATATTTCCACATTCGTCAGACTTAGTTTTGAAAATCCATTTTGTTCCAATGATGTGTTTATCTTTAGGTCTTGGTACGAGATACCAAACATCATTTCTTACGAATTGGTTGAGTTCATCTTGCATCACAACAATCCAGTTCTCATCAGTCAGAGCTTCTTTTACGTTAGATGGTTCAATTTGGGATGTAAAACATATATAATTACATATATCCTCAAGTTGTCTACGGGTGCGAATAGCGGTGAGAGGGTTTCCAAGAATTTGTGTGGTTGGATGATCTTTAACAGTCCTCAACTCAGAATCAATCTGATTCGATGAAGTATCGGGTTTATGAATGATTAGTACTTCATCATTATCTAAATTAGAAATTGGTGTTTAAATGATCATCAATGACAACATTAATGGATTCTTGAATCACACCAGTCCTTTTGTTCAGGACCCTATAAGCTCGACTGTTTAAAGAATATCCTAGAAAAATACCTTCATCACTCTTCGTATCAAACTTTCCCAAATTTTCACGATCACGTAAAATATAGCACTTGCTGCCAAAAATCGAAAGTATTTAACAGTAGGCTTTTTATTGAACCACAATTCGTAAGCCGTTTTATTATTATCTTTGCGAGTGTATACTCGGTTAATAATATAGCAAGCTGTGTTGACTGCTTCAGCCCAAAGATTTTTAGAGAGCTTCATGCTATTCAACATGACATTAGCCATTTCTTGAAGCACCCTATTCTTTCTTTCAACAATTCCATTTTGTTGTGGAGTTTTGGGAGCAGAGAATTCATGTAAAATTCCTTGGTCGGTACAGAACTTCTCAAAATTGCTATTCTCAAATTCAGATCCATGATCACTACGAATTTTACTGATTTAAGAAGATTTTTCAGTTTCAATCATTTTGAGAACTTTTCTTACTTCTTCAAGGGTTTCAGATTTGTCCCTTAAGAAGACTACTCACGTATATCTGGTAAAGTCATCAACTATTACCAAGATATACTTTTTACCACCACGACTTTCCGTTCTGGTAGGTCCTATCAGATCCATGTGGAGAAGTTCGAGTGGTCTTGATGTGGTATTTAAATTCACCTTTTTGTGTGAGTTCTTTGTTTGTTTGCCTATCTGGCACTCACCACATATTTTATCTAATTTTTGAAGTTTGGGTAAACCTCTTACAAGTTCTCGTTTACTCAATCGATATAAATTTCGATAATGTACATGTCCAAGACGTTTGTGCCATAAATCCGTCTCGTCTGTATGGACCATGTAACATGTTTGATTAGATGAGCTGGATTCGCTAATAATATAGCAATTTTCAGACGTTCTAAGTCCAGTTAATATTACAGAACCCTTATTGTTTAGTATTTCACAGCTTTGATTAGAAAACCGAACATTATGGTTATTATCACATATTTGTGATATACTAAGCAAGTTGTGCTTTAGGCTTTCAACGTATAAAACATTTTTAAACACCAGAAGATTAAAAAGTTGAACCATACCTTGGCCTATAATCTTGCAGTTGCTACCATCACCAAATGTGACTGAACCATCAGTCATATCTTTCAGATCGGTGAATAAAGCTTTGTCACCTGTCATATGCCTGGAGCATCCACTGTCTAGGTACCACTTTGAATGACTTGTTGCTTTGAAAGCAGTGTGAGCAACCAAGCAGGTAACTTTAGGAACCCATTTCATAACTGTTTTAGGTTTAGGAACATAGTTGGTCTTCTTTTGTGTATACTTGTAGGAATGACCTATAGAGTTAGATTTTAAGAGCTCCTTGAGTAAATCAACTATCTTTTCAGCTAGTGGATTTCGTTTCTAATTAAAGTTGACATGGCTGCTTCTAGGTTTTTGAAAAGTTTTAAAATTTTTAGAAAAATCTTGATAAGTACTTTTCCCTTTTGAGTTTGAGGACTCTCCTTTAACAAACATAGGAGGAGTATACTTTTGTTTAGGAGGTAGATTTTTATCATAGCCCAACCCGGATCGATCGCCACACTTTCTTGATCCGGATAAAAGTTTCTCTAACTTTGGATCACCTTGGGCATATTTCCATATGTCCTTTAGACTCAGAAGAGAAGATACTTCAATTTTAAGTTTCTCAATTTCAGATTTTAAATCAACAATTAGGGAGTTTTTGAATTCCAAATCGCATTTTGATTTTTCAAATCAATCTGAAATTTGTGATTTTTCTAAGACAAGTGAATCAAAACAATTTTTGAGTTTAGAAAACTTTTCTTTTTGAAGTTTAAGTTTGACAGCAATTTTACAACTTTCCTTATATAGGGCATTGTAAGCGTCTTGAAGATCATCTTCATTTTCACATTCACTATTCAGATTTTCTTCACTTGTAGAGTCATTATCTGAAAATGTGAATTTGGCTAGAGTCATAAGAGCTTTGACCTCATTGCCCGACTCAGTTTCAGAATCTTCTGATTCAGAAGTACCTTCAGAATTAGATGATTCATCCCATGTAGCCAACATACCCTTCTTCTTGGGTTTGTCCCTTTTAGGACATCTATTTGCTAAGTGCCCATATTCTTGACAGTTGTAACATTGACTATCTTTCAAAGATTTTCTAGATTTGGGTCTAAACTTCTTTTTATCATTTGATTTTTGAAAATCAACCCTTTTCTTGCTTTTGAAAATTTTGTAAAATTTTTTTAGCTAAAAGAGCCATATCATCTTCTGAATCAGAATTTTCTTCTGAATTACATTTAGAAGATTTTAGTGCGATAGATTTACCTTTAAGAGCTTTAAAGTTTAACTCGTAGGTTTGTAGAGAACCAACTAGTTCTTCAACTCTCATATTATACGTATCACGAAGTTCCTGGATCGCGGTTACTTTAGAATTGAACCGTTCAGGAAGTGAGCGTAGTATTTTTGCACACACTTTACTTTCTGGGATTTTATCGCCAAGACCCCACATTGAGTTTACAATGTCATTCAATCTAGTGTAAAAGTCCATAAACATTTCATTTTCCTCCATATGAATTTCTTCAAATCTGGTTGTGAGGAGTTGGACTTTAGATTTTTTGACAATTGTAGTACCCTCGTGTGTCATTTCTAATATATCCCAAGCTTGCTTTGCAGTATCACAGGAAATGATTCTTTTGAACTCATCCGGTGATAGTGCGCAAGTAATTGCATTTAGTGCTTTAGCATTTGCACTACTCTCACTTTTCTGAAGAGTGGTCCATTGGTAATATGGTGTGACTTTCATTGATTTTGAACCATCAACCCCAATAACTTCCATGATAGGAGGATTCCATTCAGTCACTGTGGCTTGCCACACATTTTCATCCATTGATTTGAGGAAGATCCTCATTCTGGCTTTCCAATAGGCATAGTTGGAGCCATCAAAGGGTGGAGGCCTAGTGACTGAAAGGCTATCAAAATTTGACATCTTAAATAGCTTAAATCGTTAGCTCAAGAATTAAATCCAAGAATTAAAAAGGAGCTATTAGGCTTTGATACCACTTGAAAAGGCCAAGCTATATGCCCTAGAGAGGGGGTGAATAGGACAATGCCAAATAAAACTTATAACAGCGGAAATAAAAAGAAAATGATAGCCAAAGTAAATCACAATGCAGTAAATTAAAATAACCTCAAAATTCAGATCTTGAGAGGTTGATACAAATGTTGTTCTAAGGACAACCTTACACCGAAAACCAGAGTTTATGGTAGGACAACCTTATTTCTAGAAAGGTCTTTGTATCAAATCTCAAATCGAAGAGGAATACAATAATAAATATAAACTGAATTGAAATAACTTGTAATTAAAAATGTATTGTTCTAGGGACAACCATACACCATAAAAATGGCAGGGCAACCTTGCTGGAACAACTTTCAAATGAAATTGAAAATCAAGCTTATAAAGGAATAGCAGAAAATAAATTCTAAGCTATTACAACATTCTCACAAAGCTTGAATTAAATAATTACAACATTCACCACCATACATACATCCCACAAAAAAAAAAGATTAGAAATATAAATCATTCAACCACAACACAAGGGTTTATAGTGGTTCGCCTGTGTGTTCACCAACTGTTAAACAACAGCCACACAAAAAGCTACTCCACTCCTAATATCCTCACACAGGGGATATTAGCGTTCACTAAAAAATAGGTTTTCCCAGGTTCACCCAAAACCCTTACAATTGTGTCTTTGTATGTGGGCTTACACAATTAAAAAAAACCCCACTTCTGAGTTTTCCTGGCTCTCCTCAGAAAACCAATACAACAAGATTTTTCTGGCAAATCTTGAAAGAAACCAAAATAATAGAAAGGAATTTACAATATGTAAAATACCTGAATATCTCCTTCGATGTAGCAGCCCGGTAGAACCAAATCAGAGTAGATGATTGAATGTCCAAGTTCAATGTCCAGTACTCGATTACAATGGTTCTAATTCTAATAGATTTTAAATTAAACCAAATAGGGCTTGCCTTAATTGATTTTGATTCCAAAGAAAGGGAATAACAATTTCTCTTATCAAATCAGATTGGAATAGCAGAAACAAAATCAATTAAATAAAGCTAAGGAAAGAGAATATTAAATAAGCACACTTAGCTTAGATGGAGCACAGAATTATCTCTCAGAAGTTTGACGAAGATTGGCTTGAATACTTTAATTAATTCGATGATTTCTTCTGAGATTCGTACACTATTTATAAGTGAGAAGATCGGGTCTTCGACTGGTCTAGAGTGCTCTTCGACTAGTCGAAGCAACAACAGATATTTGAAAAATCTGGCGGGATATGCTCTGACCGTTCTACGACTGGTCGAAGCTCTCCTACGACTGGTCGTAGGTTTCCTTCGACTGGTCGTAGGTCCTGAAAATCTTCGCTGGACTTCGAGTCGAAGATTGTACGACTGGTCGAAGAGCAGTCGACACTGTTCCTACGACTAGTCGAACAGATTCCTGGACTAGTCGAAGGCTAACAGATTTTATCCGGAATTTGTAACAAACTTACGACTGGTCGAGGAATTTCTTAGACTGGTCGAAGCAAGTCTAGGACTAGTCAAAGAAGGCCTAGGACTAGTCGAAGAACAGACCAATCACATGTAAAATAAACATTCAGTTTATGTATCCGAAATGACCTACTTCTAAGGTCAACCTATGGTCAATCAAACCTTAACCATGAAGTATGGACATTGAAACATTAGGAACAAGAGACCTTGAAGTATGAGCCTTGAAGTCTTGATGTAGATCAAACCTTGATGTAGCTCAATCTTGAAAGTGTACAAACTGCCTTGAACTCTTTTTGAAGTCTTGCAGCTTGAGTCTTGTCTTGTGAGCAGTTCTTTCATTCAAGATCTTGAGTCTTGTCTTGTGAGCTTTACTTGTTGTGAGCTTAGCTTGTTCATGAATGTTAATCCTTGAAAGAGCTTCACTTAAGCAAGTTATATATAACATAACAGTGATTTTGTCATCACAAATTTGACAACAGACAGGGATATAAACTATAGCACTTACAGATATCAGCTCCGCCGCACGAAAGTACCCCTCTAAGTCACAATGATGCTCTATGGCCCCCTTATCCGATGGGAAACAATCCTTGGGCCATTACGGAAAGAACACCTACACTAGAAGAAGAAGAAGCAATGCTCCAAGAACATAATCAAGAAGGATATCAGGACACCTTAATACTTATTATCACAACTGTGACTTCAATCAAATAAGGTCACTCCCTGCTTGTCTCAGCTTCAATCAACTAGGGGCACACCTTGCTTGTCTCAACATCAACCAACCAGGGGCACACCTACCCGTCTCAGATTCAATCTACTAAGGGCATGCCCTGCCTGTCTTAGCTTCAACCAACCAGGGGCACACCCTACCTGTCTTAGCTTCGGTCAAACAGGGGCATACCATGCCTGTCTCAGCTTTAACCAACCAGGGGCACACCCTACCTTTCTCAACTTCGGTCAACCAAGGACACACCCTTCCTGTCTCAGCTTCAACTAACCATGGGCACACCCTGCCTTTCTCAGCTTTGATCAAGTAGGAGTACACCCCACCTGTCTCATCTTTAACCAAACAAGGGCACACCTTGCATGTCTTAGCTTCAACAATCAACCAGGGGCACTCACTGCCTGTTTCAGCTTCAATAATCAACAAAGGGCATGTCATGCCTGCACTGCATACATCATCTGTCAACAACCAAAGACGACCATCATCCAATCATGGCCATAACGGTCCAATCCATTAGACCAAGAAGGGGAAGTGGCCAATACTAAATTGGTTCGATGTGCAAATCCCATAGCAAAACCTGATGGCGAAGCAAGAAGAGCTCCAATGCACGGTAAGTTAGTCGGGGGGGACCGAGTACAACTTAGATCTTGAACCTGACTAAGGGAAAATCATGGTCATTTGGCCAGACCGTGATTCACCATTAAATGCATCGACCCTCACCTCTTTAGGGGAGGGTACGTGGGGTCTTAACTGGACAACTACTCCCCTACCCCTTGAGTCAGCCGGTGAGCCATCCAAGGGCATCAGTCTCCAAAATAATGTCAATTTAAGTAGCATTTGGTACCTTGAGCCATCTTAGGATCAATCATGGTTTGTGATGCCAGCCTGCTCAAGGTTACTAGGAACCCAAATTAAAAAAAAAAAAAAAAAAAAAACCATCCAGCATTTCAATTTCCTATAATTTCCAAAAACTAAAGAGAATTTCGATTCCTGCATTCATTAATGTTCCTAGTTCGTCTGAAGTGTCACATGAATTACAAGCTGGCACATATGATTTTATGATCAAGTTAGACTTCGAACTCGTGGGTTTGGACGAAGTTCAAGGTGGGGAAGATGATGACCCAGCTCCTAATCTTGAGGATCTCCTCCTTAAAAAGTTCAAAACCAAAGCCAATGTTGTAGCCGATGACTTCAAGGTAGTAAATTTGAGAAACCACGAAGTCCCTGGGGAAATAAGCATTAGGAAATCCTTGTCTCTAGAATTCAAGCAAAGAATGGTATTATTCCTAACTCCGAGACTGTCCAGATTCACATTCTCGTACGAAGACATGTCGGGGCTCGATGAAGAGCTCGTTGTACACCATTTGCCAACAAAGCTAGAAATGAAGTCAGTAAAGCAGAAACTCGAAAGAATGAAGCCAGAATGGGCCTCGAAAGTTCATGGCGAAGTTATTAAACAATACAACACGGGATTCTTGGTAGTCTGTAACTATCCTGAATAGCTTGCTAACATCGTACCGGTACCAAAGAAGAATGGCAAGGTCCATATATGCATCAACTTCTGAGATCTCAACAAGGCCAGTCCTAAAGATGACTTACCCCTTCTACACATCAACACTCTAGTCGACAACACTACGAGACACAAGATCTTCTCATTCATGAATGGTTTTTTAAGCTACAATCAAATCAAGATGGCTATCGAAGATCACGAGAAGACTTCGCTTATCATACCATGGGGGACATTCTGTTACAGGGTTATGTCATTCGGTCTGAAGAACGTAGGAGCCACATAGCAGAGAACGATGACAACCTCGTTACACGATATGATGAACAAGGAAATGGAAGTGTATGTTGACGACATGATCGTTAAGTCTCGCATGATTGAAGGACACGTTGGACACTTGAATAATCTCTTCAACAAGTTAGAAAAGTACAAACTCTGACTTAACCCTAAAAAATGTGTCTTCGATGCAATTGGAGGCAAACTTCTTGGCTTCATAGTTAGTGAGGAAGGCATCAGGGTGGACGAAACAAAGACGAGCCATCATCGAGATTCCACCTCCAAAGATAGAAAAAGAAATTTGTGGCTTCCTCGGCAGTATCTAGTAAATCAGCCACTTTATTGCACGACTCACTCCTATCTATGAACTGATATTCCAGCTCCTTCGGAAGAATTCTCCTTAGGAATCGAATGATGATTGCCGAGCCGCCTTTGATCGTATCAGAAGATGTCTCATGAATCCTCCAATTATAGTGCCACCAACTCCCATATGACCTCTACTATTGTACATCTCGGTAGTAGCAGAGCCATCGACTGTATCCTTGACCAACACGAAGAAACAAGAAGGAACAAGAAATATACTATCAAAGTCACAAGTTCACCAATTATCAAACCAGGTATTCAGCACTTGAGAAAACATGCCTGGCCCTAGTCTAGGCAACTCAGCGACTTTAGCAATACATGATCGCATATCCAATTCTTCTCCTCACTCGTAAGGATTCGCCTTAAGTACCTGTTCAAGAAGTTGGTACTTACTGGAAAGATAGCTAAATGGCAGCTACTTCTATCCGAGTTCGACATCACCTATGTTACTCAGAAGGCAATAAAGGGACAAGCCCTTACAGATCATCTCGCTGCCCACTCATTGCCTGACTACTAGCCATTGAAGACCTTCTTCCCTGATGAAAATCTCTTACTTATTGAGGAAGAAGAAAAAAGAAACGCAGATGAATGAACATTATTCTTCGATGGCGTAATAAATTCCAAGGGAAGTGGAATCGGAGCTATCCTCTACAACCCTGATGAGGTCCTAAAAAGGCCAAGCTAAAATTTCTAAGGTCATTACAGACTATGCCAAATTTAAAATAATTACAGTGGAATTTAATAATAAGATAGCCAAATAAAGGAAATCAATTCACAATGCTGAAATGAAAAGCTACCTCAATAAACAAGTATTGAGAGGTTGATACAAATGTTGTTCTAAGGACAATCTTACACCATAAAAACCAAGGGTTTATGGCAGGACAACCTTATTTCTAGAATGTTCTTTGTATCAAAAACTCAAACTGAAAAGGAATGAATAAATAACAAGGAATTGAAATAAATTGCAAGAATTTAAATCTAAATTATTACAACATTCTCCACTGTGCTTTAAATGTAAATATTACAACATTCACATCCACACATACATTCCACAAATTTGAATGATAAAAGATAGGAAAAATAAATCACACATCCACAAAACACAAAGAGTTATAGTGGTTCGCCTGTGTGTTCACCAACTGTTATAAAACGGTCACACAGCTTGCTACTCCAATCCTAATATCCTCACACAGGGGATATCAGGGTTCACTATCAAAATAGGTTTCACAGGTTCATCTAAAACCTTCACAATTATGTCTTTCAATGGGCTTACACAATTAAAAATCCCTCTTTCTGAGTTTTCTGGCTCTCCTCAGATAACCAACACAATGAGATTTTTCTGGCGAATCCCAAAAGAAACAAAAAAGAATGTAAATTACAATAATGTAAAATACCTAGATTTCTCCTTTTATTTGAAGCAGCCCGGAAGAACCAATCGGAGTAGAAGTTCGAATATAGAAGTTCAATGTCCAATACTCACTTTGATATGGTTCTAAGTTCTAATTGGTTTTAAATTAAACCAAATGAGCTAGCATATTTGATTTTGATTCCAAGAAGAAGGAATACAACAATTCCTCTTTTCGATTCAGATTGGAATGTAGAAACAAAATCAAATTAATAAAGCTAACAAAAGAGAATATTAAATAAGCACAATGTAGCTTAAAAATGAATACAAACTTATCTTAGAGTGATGCCTTGATTTTACTTGAATTGGATTATCAAACTCTGAAATTCGTCGTCTATTTATAGTTGCAGAAATCGTGTCTACGACTGGTCCTGAGTACTCCATGACTGGTCGTAGATGAAACGGATTTTTAAAATTCTAAGCGCGATCAAATCAGACCGTTCCACGACTGGTTGAAGGTAGTCCACAACCGGTCGTGTGCCTCCCACGACTGGTCGTGAACACCCTAAGACCGGTCATGAGACACCAAAAATGGTTGCTGTAGTTTGAGTCGTATCTCCATGACTGGTCGAAGTTGGAGTCGACACTGTTCTTATGACAGGTCGAACAGTCTCCAGGACTGGTCGTAGCTCAACCAAAAAATTTTAAAAAATTGCAACAACTTAGGACTGGTCCTAAAATTTCTTGGACTAGTCGAGCCAGTGCTAGGACTAGTCGAACAGGGTTCAGGACTAGTCTTATAACTGACCAATTACATGTAAATAGATTCAATTTGAATTATGTATCCAGAATGACCTACCCTAAGGTCAATCATACCTTGGAAGTGAGGTATGAACATTGAGACTTCAGTTCTTCAGATGATAGTTGACCTTTGAAGATTGTAAAACTTGAGATCTCTGTAATTGATGTAGCATTGAACTCAAGATCTTCTAGAGCTTGAATTACACTTCATCTTGAATTGTATACATTGAGTCTTTGAACAAGATCGCTTCTTTTGATGTAGCTTATACTAGCATGGATTGAAGTAGTTCTTCGTTCTTGACTTGAAGCAAAGTGATGCAGTGTCTTGAACATATAAAACAACATGCTACACAAGACACAGATTGTGTTTTTGGCACCACAAAATTTGACAACCAAAGGAGGATACAAACCATAGCACTTATAATCTCCCCCTTTGTCAAATTTGTGACAAAACACACTTCAATAAAAATAAGAGAAGCACAACATGCTCAATAATGAATTATGCACCAGTTATATTAAAGAATCATGCACCAGTTGTCATTAATTAGCACAAACAATTTAGAACCCCTTATTTACTCCCCTTAAGTAGCACACACACACACACACACACACACACACACACACACACACACACACACACACACACACACACATATATATATATATATATATCCACAAAACTAATGCTATTACCCCATATCCATTCCAAACAGTCCAAACTAAATCTTCTCCGCCTTTTTGTCACAATCTGACAAAGGAAGCACAAAAATGGAATAAAATAAGAAACAGAAGAGTAATAAAAAGATGAACTACTCAAGATATAATCAAGTTAAAAGTCCATAAACCATTAACCAGTTTAAACCAATGTTAACAAACCAAATAAAGTTCACACACCAACACAAGGTAAAATAGTATTAAAGTTAATATAGACCAAAGGATAAAACACTCAATTAGATCCAGATGAAGGAGCAGGAATAGTAGGATCAAGTCGATGAAGGCCCTTGTTTAAGTGCCTAAGATACTTGCGCATATATTTAAACCATAGATCATGAGCAACATTCATATTTTCAACCTTCTCCTCAAGAGCATGAAGACGAGCATCAAAATTCGATGGCACGTAATCCGGCTCATTAGTAGAATCAGATTCAAGCTCATCAAGGATATGATCCATATTAACATCATCAGGAGGAAAATCATCAGCCTCATCTGCATTTTCAGCTTCAGCTCCACCAACACCAACATCCACTTGGCCAGGAGCGAATTCCAATGTCATCTTATTTATATTAGAATTGTTAAAAATAAGATGATAGATAGGAGCCTCTCTAACAGGCATAGCAACTTGCATGTTAATGGCTAACATAGTCATAAGATAAGCAAACAGAATATCACTATGACCTGGATGGAGACGAAACTGAATGATGAAATGACATATCAAAGAAGGAAAACAGACTTTAGTACCAAAGATAATAGAATGCAAAATTCGAACCATAAATGCAGTTAGTTCAGTTTTGTTACCTGAACGAGGATGCAGGTTTGAAATAAAAATTCTATGGAGAGCCCTATATTTGGGTAACAAATACTTTGAGGGGAGCGCATTCCCTTTATGTGTTCATTGCACATCCATATTGCAGAGATCTCTACTGAGCATGCGTTTTTCTGATTCTGAGGGTTTTTTAGTTAAAGTATGAATAGGAATACCCTCATCATTGATAGGTATGTCTACAAGGCCAGATATCAGATGGCGGTCTACATCAAATGGACCTTCTTTGCCATCAATTTTAAATGTTAAATTTTTAGATGAAAATTCAGAGATGCATGCAAACATGGCCTGAGCAATAGATTGGTATACAGGCCCACCCCAATGTAAGATGTTAGCCCATCCTACAGCTTGGAGGAGTGGAAGGATACCAAAAGGAGCAATGTGCTCAAGATCAACAGGACGTTCAACAATGACATTGCGCATACGCAAATCCCACACATGTGAGGGAGCATCTTCGGGTGATCGAAGATGGCGCCGAGAGATGGGAGTTGATCTAGAAGATGATGGACCATGGGATGTTTTCTTTTTCCCTCTAGCATCCATTTGTATGAAGAAACTCAAAGAATCAAGAAGATGCAAAAAGGATAGAGTGGGGTTTACAAAAATCAGATTTGAGAGTAGAAAACCCCAAAATCTTCAAAAGAACTTGAAATCAACCACTCCAAGGAAGAAAATGGAGTGAATAGAGCATAAATCTACAAGGAAAACTGAAATGATGCACTTACCTTAAGAATGAAGCAGTTGGGTACGACTAGTCGTGCCACACCCGTTGGAGAAGAAGGAAGAAATGAAAAAAATATTTTTTTCCCAAATAAAAGAGATCAGCGTGCTTCACGACCGGTCGAGCACGTCCTCGACTGGTCGTGTACCAATATAAATATGCATAAAAATTTAAAATTTAAACTAATAAATTATCAAATATATTTACATTATGATACACATATGCATGAATATTCAATTTAGATTACACATACCAAGATCACATTTTAATTTATTAAACTTGCTTTTGTCGAGCGGTTTAGTAAAAATGTCAGCAAGTTGAGTCTCAGTAGGAATGTATTCTAAAGAAATTAGCTTTTCTTCCACTAATTCATGAATGTAATGATACCTAATGTCGATGTGCTTGGTACGTGAATGCTGGATTGGATTTTTAGACATATTTATTGCACTGGAATTATCACAATATAATATCATTGATTCCTGTACCATTCCATAATCACTTAACATATGTTTCATCCAAACAAGCTGAGTACATACATTTCCTGTTGCAATGTATTCAGCCTCAGCAGTTGAGAGCGATATAGAACTTTGCTTCTTGCTAAACCAAGAAACCAAACAATTTCTAATATAAAAACAACCACCACTGGTTGATTTCTGTCATCGATATTCCCAGCCTAATCAGCATCAGAGTACCCAGCGAATTGAACATTAGTATCATATGAATACCAGAGACGCAAATTAACAGTACTTGCAACATATTGAATAATCCGCTTAACAGTAGTTAGATGTGACTCTTTAAGATCAGATTGATATCTAGCGCAAATACCAACACTAAAAGCAATATCAGGTCTACTTGCAGTTAGATAAAGTAAACTACCAATCATACTACGATATAATTTAGGATCCACACATTTACCTGTAGAGTCCTTTGAGAGTCTTAAAGTTGTACTCATAGGAGTATCAAAATTCTTACCATTCTCAAATCTGAACTTTTTGATTAAGTTCAGAGCATATTTGGTTTGAGAAATGAAAATGCCAACAGGTTGTTGTTTTACTTGCAACCCTAGAATAGTTTAATTCCCCAACCATGCTCATTTCGAACTTAGATTTCATTAAATCTGCAAACTCAATAGTCATGTTAGTACAGGTAGATCCATAAATAATATCATCAACACAGATCTGAACCATTAAGATATCATCGTTATGTTTTTTAACAAAAAGAGTCTTATCTACACTTCCCATTTGAAATTTATGACTTAATAAAAACCTAGTCAATTTTTCGTACCATGCCCTGGGAGCTTGTTTTAAACCATAGAGAGCCTTTGAAAGGCGATACACATGATCAGTGTTCTTAGGGTCTTCAAAACCCATTGGTTGTTCAATATACACTTCTTCATGTAAATCACCATTTAAGAAGGCACTCTTCACATCCATTTTATAAATTTTAAATTTTCTATAGCAAGCAATGGATATGAATAGTTTGATTGATTCACGATGAGCTACTATGGCAAAGGTTTCATCATAATCAATACCCTCAATTTGAGTGTACCCTTGTACAACCAGTCTAGCCTTGTTTCGAATTATATTACCAAGTTCATCAGACTTATTTTTAAAAATCCATTTAGTTCCTATAATATGTTTATCTTTGGGTCTAGGAACAAGATACCAAACATCGTTTCTCACAAATTGGTTAAGTTCTTCTTGCATAGCTACAATCCAATTCTCGTCAGTAAGTGCTTCTTTTACGTTAGCCGGTTCTATCTAGGATGTAAAGCACACGTAATTATACATATCTTCTAGTTGTCTATGAGTACGCACACCAATGAGAGAGTTTCCAAGAATTTAAGTAGTTGGATGATCTTTAACAGTCCTCTGTTCAGTCTTAGTTTGATTTGATGAAGTATCTGGTTTGTCGATTCAAAGAACTTCATCATTATCTGAACTTGGGGCAGGTGTATTCAAGTGATCGTCTATGACCATATTAATAGATTCTTGAATCACACCAGTCTTCCTGTTCAGTACACGATATGCGTGACTGTTTAAAGAATATCCTAGAAAGATCCCTTCATCACTTTTAGTGTCAAACTTTTCTAGACTTTCACGGTCACGTAAAATATAGCACTTGCTGCCAAAAACTCGAAAGTATTTGACAGTAGGCTTCTTATCAAACCACATTTCATAAGCAGTTTTGTTATTTGACTTACTTGTATAAACCCAGTTAATTATATAACAAGCAGTATTTACGGCTTCAGCCCAAAGGTTTTTAGGGAGCTTCATATTATTTAACATTACATTTCCCATTTCTTGAAGCACTCTATTTTTCCTCTACACAATTTCATTTTGTTATGGTGTTTTGGGCACAGAGAATTCATGCGATATTCCTTGATTGCTACAGAATTTCTCAAAACTACTATTCTTTTCAGTTTGGATTCATTTGAGAACTCTTTTTACTTCATCATGGGTTTCTGATTTATCTCTTAAAAAAGCTACCCAAGTGAATCTGGTATAATCATCCACGATTACCAGTATGTATTTTTCACCACCTCGGCTCTCCATCCTGGTTGATCCTATAAGATCCATATGGAGGAGCTCGAGTGGTCTTAATGTGGCATTGGAGTTCACCTTTTTGTGAGAGCTCCTTGTTTGTTTGCCAATCTGGCATTCACCACATATTTTGTCTACTTTTTGTAATTTAGGTAGACCTCTTATTAGTTCTCTCTTACTCAATCTGTATAAACCATAATTCTGTTTCATCGGTATGGACTATGTAGCATGATTGATTAGATGAGCTATGATCGCTTACAATAGAGCAGTTTTCAAAAGTCCTACTGTAAGACCCGTATCTTAGTCCGTACCGTTTCGTAGCCTTCCGCGGTTCTTCTGGTCGAATTCTGGCAACCTTCGCACCGTATCCGACGATTGCGCTCAATCCTAAGCCGAGTCCTTCATACCGAAGACGGCTCGACCCGAAACTTGTATCTTAGCGACCGCGCCGTCGCCGCGGTTCCAACGCCGCGACTCGCGCACCGAACCGATACCCAGGCTGGAAGATGCGGGTCCATGTTCATTTCGAGGAAAACGCCGCGCGTGCAAATTCTGAGAGAATCTTTACAACATGTCCCATCAATCAATCAATCAATCAATGTCAAGTACAAGTCAAGTCACTCCATACCCCAAGTACAACAACCCATCCCTTCCCATTACCAAAGTCAACTCTCCCTCTCTCTCCACCCATCACTCCACCCATCACCCATCACACATCACTCCATCACCTCTTATTAACACATCACTTCTCTCTCTCCCTCATTTCTCAAAAAAAAAATCTCTACCAAGGAAAAAAATTCCTAGGTCCAAGCTCCTCTCTCCCAAGCAACAAGTGTGACCCACTTTCCCCACCCTCTCATCTCACATCTCAACCATCCATCCATCATCTACCTCCATCAAACTCGAAGGCAAGGAGCTAAGAAGGCTAGGGGAGCAAGAAGAAGGAAGATAGGTGGATGATCTACCATCAATTTGCATTTGAGGGCCCACTTATAGGTGGGACCCATTATGATGTATGTGTTGTAATCATGAGGGGCCCATAGTGGCGGGCCCCCTCCATCACCGTCTCTCTTGTCTCTCTCTCTCTCTCTCTCTCTCTCTCTCTCTCTCTCTTTCCATTATGAGGGTGTGGATCCCACCAATATGTGTTATATCTACCCTGTCCATCAACATCAGACGGTGTGGCCCACCCTATTGCAGGTGAAGATCCACACCATCCACTGTTTAGATGGATCCAATAACCCCCTCCCTTTATATATTATATTTTATATAATATATATGATATATATAATATAATATATTATATATATATATATAATATAAGATATATTATATATATATATATATAATATAAGATATATATTATATATGTATATACATGCAGTTGGGCCATGTGCATGTGGGACCCACCATGATATATGTGTTGTTCCACACCGTCCAACGTCCAGAGACATTGGACGTAACTCAACAATGAAGTGTGAACAGGCATGGGGCGTGGCTAATGGTGAAGTGTAAACTGACGTTGGGGTGTACTAAGCATGGGGGTGGGCTGCTCATGCAAGCCCCACCTTAATGTATGTACTTGATCCAAGTTGTCCATCCTTTTCCTCAAATTATTTTAGGCGTTGAGCCAAAAATAAACTCAATCTAATTTCTTGGCGGTCCATAGCATTGGGAATAATATTTTTGGAATACACTTGGATACTTTTGTACACCGAAATATACCCAATATTGGGCTTAATAGGTTTATATGGAGCCATGGAAACCAATGGTTGGGTCCGATTTCCTAAATGTAGGCCCTACCTAAGAAATTCCTCAAAAAATTCAAGTTTTCCAAAAAAAGGAAGCAGCAGCCGCTCTGCTGCAAAACGCACGCAGGCAGCACCTAAGCCTGACGGGCGGACGGCCTAGCAGGGACCCACGGTCCCAGCCGTGGCCACCATGATGTGTGTCGACCATCAACACCATGCATTTGTTGGGTCCCCTTTAGGATATTGGGCCCCCCAAAAATCAACTGTGTGTGGTGCTCAGGTGGCCCACATCACAGGAAACAGTGGATTGGACATCTGCCATTGAAACCCCTTCTAGGTGTCATAGAAGTTTTGGATTATTATGAAATTTGTTTTCCCACTTCATCTGGGTCCGTGTGACCTCGTCAACGGTTTAGATGGCATATAAACATTATGGTGGGCCCCACATGGGACCCACTAATGTATGCATTATACCCCACACCGTCCCAGGGTGGGATGGCTGGTGTACCTCACTCCAGCTACTAGAGTAGCGTCACCAAGTTCTGGGGGTCTCACCAGTGACGTCCACACCATCCATCTATGGGATCCACCATGATGCATGTATTACATCCAAACCGTCCAACCATTTTGAGATAAAATTTTAAGGCTTGGGACTAAAAATAAGACAGATCTAGGATCAGGTGGACCACATTATAGAACATAGTGGGTTTGAACGTCTACCATTAAACCCTTAGAAATTTTAATGGTGGAAATCCTTATCACCTCGTATATTTGGGTGTAGCCCATTTGATATATGCATGGCCTGTTATTGAGGCCCACCTTGATTTGTATAAGGCCCATTGTTGAGGCCTATCTTGATGTGTTTGTGGGCCGTCCGTTGAGATCCACCTGGATACATATAAGGCCATGTGATGAGGCCCATTTGATGAATTTATGGCCCATCTTGATTTATTTATGGCCGTCCATTGAGGCCCACCTTGATGTGTATGAGGTATGTTGTTGAGGCCCACTTTGATATATATGAGGTCCATGTGATTAAAGGCCCATCTTGATACATTTGTGGCCCGGTGTTGATGCTCACCTTGATATATCCAAGACAAATGTTATGAGGCCCATTATGATGTATGCAAGGCCCATGGGTTATGGCCCATTGCAATGTACATAAGGCTCATTGGTGCGGCTCATTGACACAACCCACTTGATGAACATAAGGCCCATGCTTTGTGGCCCATTTGATGTATTTGGGCCCTTGGGTCGAGGCCCAACAGGATGTACATAAGGCCCATTGCAATGTGTGATTCATGGCACCAAAAACTTGTTCACTCCCCAAGTATAGGGTTGTGATGTAGTAATAAACTCGGTAAGACCGAGGTCGAATCCACAGGGACTGAAACTTGTACGTTTCCTGAAACTAAATAGAACTAGAACTAGCCTAAGATGCAATCTAAATCAAATATAAATTGATGAATAATGGTGAGAGATTAATGTAAAAACTTAAGGAATTCAGAGGAAAGAAACTAGGGATTCAGAGGACCACTTGTAGGGATCAGGGAGATCTTTTGCCTGCATCAAGAATCATGGAAATCAAACTGAACCTACTTGATCTAGTCTTCACAAGATGAAAGGTATATGAATTAGAATGGATTCCATCATCTAACCATGCCTAGGAGACAAAGCAAACAACAGGATTAAACTAATTACCAACCAATCAACAATGTATGAAGATCAGGAAGAGTACTGTCATCCTACCATGCCCATGAAACAATGATGAACAACAGGGCTTCCTGACTTCATAGACATAAAAAGGGGAAAGGAATACTCAAAGCCATTGCAAACCCATTGTAATTTCAGTCACAACAGACCGTTAAAGACTAAGAACATATTCCTTTAAAAATCAACTACATCAAATTCAGTTTATGAATTTTAACTTAAAGGCACAAAATAGAATCTCCCATCTTGCTACAGGCTTCACCTCTTAGCCCTAGCTAAGAGGATTAGCCACACATGAATGGGCTGAATAAAACAACAAAACAAAAATAAAAAGGGAAAGAAAAGAACAAGAAGGAAGGAGAGAAACCAGCTTCACGTCTTCACCCCTTGTTGCTCCCATCCCTGCCCAACTGTCTTCTCGTCCCCAGCTTTTCCTCTGCCTAAAACCAAAACCGATCCATCTCCCGTCCCAAAACCTCCTCCTTTATAGACGTATTTAGGAGCACTCCTCCCGCTGCTGGAGTTCGTCTCCAAGGCTTCTGTTCGACGCAGTTTAATAGCTCCAAAACACCTTGCGTTTGATAATTTTCGGGATGGCTGTATAGGCTTGGCTTCGAACTTTCCTTATGGCTGGGGTCTCGGCTAGCGTGGGCTCCACATGAATGGTTCAGATCGTTCATCCGATCAAGGATGATGGGCCACAGCTGTCCGAAATTTTCGAATTCCTCCGGACTGCGTAAACAGGACGCGTAATGTACCTGCGCTGTTCGGATGGTGGGGCCCCTGATCATAGTTATTTGAGAAATCCGACTCGTCCATTAGCTTAGTCATGAAAAATAGGTCGGACATGACCATTTTTGGATAAGCTTCTTCATGGCCCATGAATGATTTCATTCCACTGTCCGTCTGTCGTTTGGACGATTGGAAATCGTTCTCCTCTGCCTTCTGAAATTCTGTCACCTAGGCACTGTTTATAGGGAGCATGGGCGTCTGATGAACGGTCTAGATCCGACTGATGAATCACGGTAGTGGCCCACGACATTTTTCCGCAGCTTCTGACGCGAAACAGAGTTTCCATGTCGGCATAAAACATGTCTGATGGACCCCACAATGATGTCTTTGATAAAATCCACCACGTCCATTGTATTCCTGGTTAAAAACCAGTTAGGAATGGACGGTTTTAGAGTGTAGTTGGTGTGGTCCACTGAACTTTGCTCGCAGCCGTCCGTCCTGCGATTTATGGTTAGGATCTTCCGGTAGCTTGCATGAGGACAAAATGACACCTAGGAGAGGGTTTTTGCCCCCCTATGGACACAATAGACGGTACTGATCATCTATTTGGATGATGTGTGGGGCCCATTGGCCAAAAATTGATCGGACAGCGTTGGACGCTGCCTCTGCGAGGACGAAGGCTCGGGTCAGCCCAGTTTTGACCGGGCTGACCGTCCGGTGCGGCGCCGGCGCTGTACCTCATGTACACGTGCTGTACATGCGGAGTCCACTGTGATGATCGTGAGAAATCCACTCCGTCCATCCGCTTTGACACGTGGTTTAAGGCGTTGAGACCAAAATTGGAGTGTATCCAGATATCAGGCGGGCCCCACATAACGATTCAAGGGGCTGATCTGTCCGTTGGGCCACTTCCGGAGGGATCTGAGGGTTGAAATTCGACATGTACGGTTAATTTTTAGTCCTTGAGCCATGTATAAACTTTCAAGCCGAACAGATGGTGGAAACCCAGTGATCTTGCATTCTGGCTGACTTTCAGGCCGTTTGAGCTTCGGTTTCTTGATTTTTCCAGGTCCTTGGTGTGTAATTCTGTCGATCTTGGGTCTCTGGAGTTCGTCCCATGCTTTGGTGTCATTAGAGCGTTAAGTCCATGCTTTAAGCACCCTTTTCGGTCCAAGCTCGTACATACACTCTGTATTACAAACACGATTAATCAGGCCATTAAGCGGTATCATGCGTGTAAATCTATGTAACAACTGGGTCTTATATGCAATATTTGACCCTCAACAGCAGGCCGTGCCTTGAGAGCAATGTTGGTTTGACGTCTACATTGTAAGGACAATGTTGGTTAAATGTCCGCATTGTCACTCTCCCTAAGGCCCATTGATAGGCCCATACTTGTAGTGTGTGGGCCATCTAGGTTCATCTTCGTTATGAATAGAGCCCATCACTATATAACATGTTTAGTATAGATCCATGATTCATGATCATACGCATCATATGTATGCCTGATATGAGGAGTGACTGATCATAGCATATGCCTACGGGCGAATTTTTTATGGGCTCCCTAATAAGCAGAGTTGCCCCACATGAGCGCGCAATACGCGCATGATTGTTGCATGTTTGGTAGGGTGATTCATACACTTGCATCGTGTGATTGTGATTATTGTATGCCCTAGCAACATCAGGGCCACAGCCTCCATAGACACACGTGGATGGCTGGATTGGATATCAAAAATATTATTTCTAGCATCGGGGAGCCATAGATGTCCCTGGGTGAAAATCCCTAAACCCGATGGTACCAGAGGATGACTCCAACGTCGAGAATGAGTGGATACATGAGCGCGCAAGGGACGTATACTAGTAGGCCGCCTCTCCCACTGTGTCGAGGTCGGTTGTAAAGGGGTGTGACCTTACCGGCCTGAGTGAGGGGGTAATTTCTAGGTTGAGTTTGACCAGCTTGAGGAATCGGTCCGCTATCGACGAGCCGGGCCCGATATTGGCAGGCGGATAGTGAGGTCTCTTCTACTCTCCCAGTTGTGAGTCCGGATAGGGGTGACAAGCTGGCGTAAAGTGTACTAGACCCCGGTGATTATCCAGACTGAGAACTATACTGATTTGATGCTCTAGTGAGGAGCTGCATTGACATAGAGATGTGGATTGGCATGCTTAACTTGCATTATGCATCGCATGGCCTTGACATAGCCGATAACATTTATATTCTGCACCGCATAGCCTTGGTACGGTTGATTGCATTCATATACCCATCGGCATGACTCCGCATTACTCTGACCTTACATTCTGAGCACGCTCATATTACGCACACACTTACACCACCCTCTAAGCTTTCTATAAGCTTATACACGATTGATGCGTGCAGGTAACGCTAGGACGCAACTATAGTCTTGCCGCAGTTGGAGCGTGCAGCCGAGCTTTTTGAGTTTTTTTTACTTTCATTATATCGATTTCCCCTTTTATACACCTTGTACTCAAAGTTTTTTATCATAGTAGATTTTGTGATGGTGTTCTTGTGGTTATTGTTCGTGGGTTATGCTTACAGTTATGCTTGTACAGAATCAAAATCATATTTGAAATCCTCCCTGTAGGATCCCAGGATAGGAACTTGGTGTATAGATGTTGGGAGCCGAGAATGGGGTACTACGGAGGCTGTCGGCGCCGGATTCGGTGATCAGGAATTTTATGAGACCGGTTTCTGAGTTCGGGGCGTGACAGAAGTTGGTATCAGAGCATAACTTGGGAGTAACCGAACATCACATGTTTATTATGAGTTTTGAATGATTAGGTTTCGAGTGCGTAACCTTCTGATTGAGTCCCTTAACGTGCCCTCGGGAGTTTTCAAGGATTGATAGGCACCTTTGTTCTTTTCTGTAGGACATGCAGCGTAGGAGAGTGACCTGATCGACTCCCTCTCCACCACCCGATGCTCCCGCTTTACCACCTGCGGCTCCCGCTCCACCTCCAGAGATCCCTGCTCCTCAGTCCGAGGAAGTCGTTCCTCAACCTAAGACCGGTGCAGATCCGACCGTGCTTGTGAGTGCCTCTCAGTTACAGCAGATGTTGTAGGCTGTGATGGCTGCGCTTCAGGGATAGGGCAGGCACCCAGTTGTTTCACCCGCACATGCAGAGCAAGAGCGTGCGAGTGCCCATCTCTCAGAGTTCAGATAGCTCGATCCTCTGCGTTTCCAGGGCGAGTCAGATCCGACTGTAGCTGAGAGATGGCGCTCTGATGTAGAGAAGATCTTCGATACTATGGCATGTTCGACCCAGCAGCGAGTTCGGTTAGCTATATTCCTTCTCCAGGGTGAGGCAGAGCACTGGTGGATCTCCGTTACATGTGTCGCAGGATCTGATTATGTCTGGACGTGGGAGGACTTCATCAACCGATTCGAGGAGCGGTACTTCCCTGACCACATTCGACGTCAGAGAGCACCGGAGTTCGAGACTCTGGTGCAGGGGGACATAATTGTGGCGCATTACGCGGCCCATTTTGTGGCGCTATCGAGGTTCACGCCATATTTGGTTGATGATGAGGGGCAGACGGCTCGCTGTTTCGAGAATGGCTTACGTTACAGTCTTCGAGGCCGTGTGATTGGGCACGAGCTCCCGACTTTTCAGGCAGTAGTGCAGAGGGCTCAGATTTGTGAGATAGAGTGGGCCAGCACACAGAGTGATCAAGATCAAAAGAGAGGTCGGAAGAGGCAGGCCCCCTCTAGTAGCTCCCAGCAGGATCGACGACCGCAGAGATACAGGAGCCACCCATCCACCAGAGCACAAGTAGCACTGTCGGCACCCCTAGCGGCACCACCTTAGAGACAGCTTTCTGATACCTACTATGGATGTGGTGGGATAGGACACCGTAGGTGAGAGTGTCCCTGACCTCAGCAGTAGCAGCCGAGAGCACCACAGTAGCCTCCACAGCAGATTCCACCACCGAGGCCCCCTCAACAGCAGCATCAGCACCAGCCTTCGAGACCTCAGCAGTAGAGGCAGCAGTTTCGAGCGCCTCAGCGACATCAGCAGCAGCAGCACCCTTCGAGGGGACAGGCACCTCCCCAGCCAGCCCAGGCTAGATTCTATGTGGCTTAGTAGGACCCGCAATCATTTGGAGGAGTCGTTGAGGGTATACTTTCAGTCTCTTCATGCATTGCCCGAGTATTATTTGATTCCGGTGCTTCGCACTCATTCATGTCTGAGAATTTTTGCCAATCGACTGGATTGCCGACAGAGTCTGCTAGTGAGGGATTGACCGTATCGACGCCCTTGGGAAAGACCACAGTATTAGGCCGTTTCTTTTCGTCTTGCCCTGTTCTAGTCGGTGATATCTGTTTGCCCGCTGACTTATTTGTATTGCCGATGTCAGATTTTGACATTATCTTGGGCATGGATTGACTTGCGGAGTACCACTCCATCTTGGATTACTTCGCGAGGACAGTCACGTTCTACATACCAGGCTTGCCGCAGTTTCAGTTCGTTGTCGAGCCCAAAGGAGAGCCATTGTATTGTTTGATGTCCTGCGCAGTCGAGGAGCCTATTGCCTTGTGTATCGATCAGTTGCCGATGGTCTGTGATTTTTTCGATGTGTTCAAGGAGATTCCAGGATAACCATCGCGCCGTCATATTGAGTTCCAGATTGATCTTGTGCCTGGTACCACACCTATCTCGAAGGCCCCGTACCGTATGACACCGATGGAGTTGTGTGAGCTGCAGCGACAGTTGGACGAGTTGCGTGAGTTGGGATTCATTCGTCCGAGCAGTTCTCCGTGGGGAGCGCTGGTACTCTTTGTCAGGAAGAAGGATGGGTCGTTGAGGCTTTGTGTGGATTACCGCAAGCTCAACTGAGTCACGATTAAGAACAAGTACTCGCTCCTGTGGATAGATGATTTGTTCGATCAGCTGTAGGGTGCATAATTATTTTCAAAGATTGACCTGTGTAAGACCCGTATCTTAGACCGTACCGATTCGTAGGTTCCCGCGATCTTCCCGGTCGAATTTCGGCAACCTTCGACTCTTAACCGGTATTTGTGCATGACCTTAATTCACATGCCGTCCACCTGAGTCGACTCAACCCAAGACTGGTACCTTAGTGACCACGTCGTCGCCGCGGTTCCGATGCCGCGACTCGCACGCCGATGCGATACTCTGGCCAAGAGATGTGGGCCAGCGTTTGGTACGAGGAAAACGCCGCGCATACGAATTCTGAGAGAATCTCTACGAGATGTCACCTTAATCAATCAATCAATCCATCCTATCATGTCAAGTACATGTCAAGTACACCATCACCTCTCACCCTTCCCCAAGTAACCCCTAAAGTCAAAAGTTTCTTACAAACCCATACCTTTCTTACACCATTTACCACAAAAGTTAAAAAAAATCTCTTACACACCCATCCCTCTCACTCCCATCCATCACTCCATCACCCATCTCTCTTTACAACTCTCTCTCTCTATTTTCAAATCACAATCCAAGCAACCCAAAAACCTCCATACGTCCAAGCTCTTCCACTCCATGAGAGCCACAAGTGTGGCCCACCTTTCCTACCATTTCATCTCTCATTTCAACCATCCAAACCTCATCTCCTCCATTGGGATCAAAGCTACGGAGCAAAGGAAGCCAAGGGAGTAAGAAGATCGAACGGTGGGTGCTTCTATAGGCTAGTTTTTCTTATTTTCATGATGGGCCAAGTGAGGTATACCGATCGATGATATGGATCTCATTTTGAACCCTAGGTGTGGCCGATGGCCCACCTTGATCCATATGATCATTCCATGATGGGGTCATTCTCCATGGACCTCGTCATGATGTTTATTTTATTTGCATGGCTAGAGCTCATCTAGACCTTCCATTTTGGTGGAGAAGGGATCTCCACCGTTGATCTTTGATTTGTTGGGCCCACGTGTTATGGGACCCACTTGATGTATGATTGATTGCAACGGAGGGCCCATAGTGTCGGGGTCCCTCCATCACACGCGTGTCCCACTCTCTCTTTCCCTCTCTTTTTCATTTTTTCTTTTCTTATGTTAATATGGTCATGTGGCCATTAGGTTGGACCCCACCATGAGGCAGGTATTTTATCCAAGCCATTTATAAGAGGGGCCCACTTTAAATGAGTTGTACCCACACCATACATCTTTTGGTGGCCCACCTAAGCAGGGCCCACCTCAATGCTTGTGTAACACCAAACCGTCCAGTGTTCCTAGACGCTGGAAAAAAAGGGAAGACACAAATATAAGCTTGTTTCCAAGCTTTTGGGGTGGCCCACTTATTTAGGCCCCACCTTGATGTATGTATTCAATCCACGCCGTCCATTCCTTTCCCAACCTCATTTTAGGCGTTGAACCAAAAAATGGAGTCAATCCGAGGTTCTGACGGGCCATACCATAGCAAATGGTGGTTATCACCGTTGAAATCTTCCCTGATATTTTTATACACCGAAAAATACTCAATATTGGACTCATATAGCCTGTCTTGAGATATGGAATCCAATGGTTGGGTTTGATTTTCTAGATGTGGACCCCACCTGTGAAAAACTACAGGAAAACAATAAAAATAAAATTAAGAAAAAAAATAAACATCAGCAGCAGCAGGCGCTGCTGCTGTGTCAGAAAGCAGCAGGCGCTGCCTGCATAGCGGTGACGGATGGATCGGCAGCAGACCCACGGCCCCATCTGTGGGCCCTACCATGATGTATTTTTGATATCCACACCGTTCATCGGGTGGGCCACTTCCTGAAGTGGGCTCACTCCAAAAATCGGCTTGATCTAGAGCTCAGGTGGCCCACACCGTAGGAAACAGTGGGATTGAGTGGCTGCCATTGAAACCTATTTTTTGGGTCCACAGAAGTTTAAATCAATATGAAATTTATTTTTCCTATTCAGCCAGGTCTGTGGGACCCCATCAACGGCTTGGATGGTAGATACACATTATGGTGGGCCACACGTGTGGACCCCACTATGAAGTAAGTGTTTTATCTACCCCGCCAGCCCCTGTACACGGCTGCGTCAGTGCAACATGGGGTAGCATGGTGTGCAGCGAGCGTGATGTATGTATCCACACCGTCCACTGTTTGGACGGTGGGGCCCACCATGAAGCATATGTTGCATCCCAAGCCGTCCAACCTTTTTTAAAAGGCCATTTTAAGGCTTGAGACTACAAATAAGGCAGATCTATTTATCAAGTGGACCACACGACACCGTGAGGATTAAACGCCTACCATTGAAATCCCTTGGTATCATAGGAATTCTGGATCAACATGAAATTTGTTTTCCCTCTTAATTCAAGTCCGTGTGACCTCATGATCAAATTAGATGAGAAATGAACGTTATTGTGGGCCTAGGGAAATTTTTTTTTAATGGTGGAAATCATTGTCTCCACTTGTAGTTCGGTGTGGCCCACTTGATATGCATGAGGCCTATTAGTGTGGCCCACTTGATGTACATATAGCCTATGTGATGTGGCCCGCTTGACATAAGAGGCCCATTGTGGTATATGTGAGGCCCATAAGCGAGGCCCAATGTAATGTATGTGTGTGGCCGTTACAGTGTAGGTCGTACCTTGGGAGCAATGTTGGTTTGACGTCCACATTGTAAGAATAATGTTGGTTAAATGTCCGCATTATAATTCTCCCTAAGGCCCATTGTTAGGCCCATACTTGTAGGCCATCTAGGCCCATCTTCGTTATGAACAGCATCCATCACCATATAACATGTTTAGTATAGTTCCATGATTCATGATCATACGCATCATATGTATGCTTGATATGAGAAGTGACTGATCATAGCATATGCCTTCGAGCAGATTGTTTAGGGGCTCCCGGATAGGCGGTGTTGCCTTACATGAGCGCACGATACGTGCAGGATTATTGTATGACTGGATAGTGTGATTCATGCATTCGTATTGTGTGATATGGTTACTGTGCGCCCTAGCGACATTAGGGTCGTAGCCTTCACAGATGTATCGTGGTTGGCAGGATTGGATACCGAAAATCTTGTCCTACATGGGGTGCTATAGATATCTATGGGTGAAAGTCCCTAAACCCTTATGGTACCAAGAGGTTACTCCAACGTTTAGACCGAGTGGGTGCATGAGCGCCGGTGCCAATTACCAGACGATTGCGCTTTCCACTGTATCGTGGTCAGTTGGAAGGGGGTGCGGCCTAACCCGCCCGAGAGGAGGGGGCAAAGCTAGGCTGAGTCTGACCAGCTCGAGGAATGGGTCTACTATTGACGAGCCGAGCCTGATATTGGCAGGCAGATAGTGAGGTCTTTTTCACTCACCTTATTGCCCGCGATGGGGCGGCAATCTGATTTGGAGTGTACTAGACCCCGATGATATTCTAGAGTTGAGCTATACTGATATGTGGACTTAGATGAAGATTCGCATGCTTGAGTTACATTTCACACCGTATAGCCTTGGTATGACCGAAATCATTCATGCTTTGCACTGCATGGCCTTGGTACGGCTAATAGCATTCATGGATTCATCAGCATATTCCGCATTACTCTGATATTGCATAACTACTATCTTGCGCACACACTTACACCACCCTTTAAGCTTTCCATAAGCTTATGCACGACCATTGCATGCAGGTGATGTTGGAGCGCAGCAGTGCTGAGGCAGAAGCGCTTTGCAGATCATCTTGGAGCTTTTTGTTCATTATCATTGTATTTCCCTTTATGCTCATTGTACTTATAAAGTTTTTGATCATAGTGAAAATGTGATGGAGTTTTTGGTTATTGTTTGTGGGTTATGCCTTTGGTTATGCTCATTACGAATCAAACTGATGTTGAAAATCCTCCTCGTAGCATCCCAGGATCGGAACTTGGCGAATGGGCGCTGGGAGTCGAGAATGGGGTTCTACGAAGGCTATCGGCGCCGGATTCGGCGATCGGAAATTCTGTGAGCCCGGTTTCTGAGTTTGGGGCGTAACAACCTACGTTCCGGGTATCATCAGATTCGTATCCGAGAGAAGGACATCCCAAAGACGGCTTTCAGGACGCGTTATGGTCATTTTGAGTTTCAGTTATTCCTTTGGACTGACCAATGCACCTGCGGTCTTCATGCAGTTGATGAACGAGGTCTTCCGTCCATATCTCGATCAGTTTGTTGTGGCTTTCATCGATGATATTTTGATATATTCGAGGACCCGTGAGAACCATATGCAGCATCTGGAGATTGCGTTGCAGACCCTCCGTGCCTACCAGCTGTATGCGAAGCTGGAGAAGTGCGAGTTTTGGCAGGAGGAGGTGAGATTCCTCGGTCACGTGGTGACGAGGGAGGATGTCGCAGTGGACCCCTCGAAGGTTGAGGCAGTGCGTCAGTGGGGCCAGCTCACGACTGCGTCCAAGATTCGCAGTTTTCTTGGTTTAGCAGGATACTATCGGCGTTTCATTGAGGGCTTCTCCCGTATCGCAGCCCCATTGACCAGGTTGACTCGAAAGGGTGCAGAGTTTGTTTAGAGTAACGCCTATGAGCGAGCATTTATGGAGCTGAAGGACTGCCTCACGTCCGCTCTTGTCCTCACTCTTCCCTCTGGGAGTAATGAATTTGTTGTATTTACCGATGCTTCGCGTATTGGTTTGGGTGTTGTCCTGATGCAGCACGGGAGATCGGTGGCTTATGCATCTCGCCAGCTCAAGATCCATGAGCTGAACTACCCCACGCACGATTTGGAGTTGGCAGCAGTCGTCTTCGCACTGAAGGTGTGGAGACACTATCTCTATAGGGTCAGGTTCGAGCTCTTCTCTGACCATAAGAGCTTGAAGTATCTATTCTCTCAGTCTGAGCTGAACATGAGGCAGAGACACTAGATGAAACTCCTTAAGGACTATGATTTTGACCTCCAGTACCACCCAGGTAAGGCGAATGTGATGGCAAATGCCCTCAGCCGTCAGCCACGAAGCCTGGTGGCACATATGATGATTCAGGAGTGGAGGATGCTTGAGGATATAGCAGAGTATGACTTCGAATTTGGTTTGCAGTCTTCTATCATTCAACTATCGAGGGTGCCTAACACCTTCCCTCTTTGTAACCGAGGTCCCTTACCTAGAATCCTGGATTGCAGACCAGCATTCAATTTAAGGTAGGAAAGTCTCCAGATTTTCCTCACCTTATATATTCCGTGGTTCTAGGTGACCATGGGATTCTGAGATTTTTCAGCTAGTGGCAACTCCAACATCCATAATCAGCCTATCACCCCCCCTAAACACCTTACAAATATAAATCAGCATGGGCGTTGATTTTCAGTGTCTACAGAACCCAACTCTCATAATCAAAGTCCTGTCATGGGCATGCCAATCTCGAACGTGATGCATTAGCAACCCTACCTCCAAGATCTGGTTGTATGGCCTAGATTATTTTTGGAGGAGATTATGTAGTATAACCAATAAAAGGACCTGAACATGGTAAAGCCATCTCTTCATACTAAATATAGGAAGGATAGCGGTCATTGTTACCCTCCTAAGACCAGTGATAAGCTAGAGAAACGTGACGATGACATCCCAAGACACGACTTTCCGGAAGAAGATTTGGTACTACCTCGCCTGTTTATAGCCACGAACGAACAGGGGCCCTAAGGGGTCATCGTGATGTATGGATCTTTTTTTGGAAAGGAAGATTTTATTCATGAAACTTATCAATATACATTAGGGCGAGGTTCCATTGAAATACCGGGCCCCACCTATCATATGAGCCAATATACAAAGGAAAAATCACCCCTAGACTGCCTGTCATTCAGGGGCCAAAAACAGCCCTATACAAAAAGGAAACAAAGCAAATGGTCAAAGAAACATGCTGAAGAGGGAAAACCGACACAAATCCTCCTAAAAAATGGTTCGACCTACAAATAGTGGATTTAAGAGAGCCAAGCCCCATCTTGTCCAACACTAAAATGCCTTTTATACAAGTTAAGACCTCATCGTTAGAAAAGCAAACCTTGTTCTCCTAGTCTCCACTTCCCATTTTAGCCAGTGCTTCTGCTACCTCATTTCCTTCTCACAATGTGCGAGACATCCTACAATTCAACTTTCCTCTTAGATCACGGATTACAACCATTATGTACCAAATATTCCAGGGGCGGCCTTCATGAGGAAAGGAAACAACATCCACAATTATTTTGGAAACTGACTCTACAAAGACATTAGATAGGCCTAAATTTCTGCAAATTTGAAGCCCATCTACCATAGCTTGCGCTTACGATACGTTGTTGGAAATGGGACCATAATACTCATGGAAGGCAAAACCATCTTTCCCATATGGTCTCTACAGACACCAGGTCCTCCACTAATACTCGGATTCCCAATCGAGGAGCCATCCACATTTAGCTTTATCCAGACAGTAGGTGGATTGTTGTTGAGTATAAAATGTTTTACACTTCCCCCTTATTATCCATTAGTTTTACATGCATAAATGTGCTTAGTTGATCTAATTACATATGTTTTGCTATGCAATGTGATTTGGAGAGCTAAGATGAAAAGAACAATTAAAGAGAAGATTTAATGCTCAAAGAATGACCAAGCAAAGATTTAGAGATTTGGAGGTATTTAATTAAGATTTCAAGTACCAAAGATTCAAGAAAACCAAGTAAAAATGAGAGAAAAGATTGGTGAAATCACAAAGTCTAATAACATAATTAACAGACTATTCGGTCCCACCTAAGGTTGGTTTGGTCCAACCGAATGTGCATAGAACAATCTAGCAATAAACTATGATTTTGGAGTTAATTCGGTTTGACACTTGGTCCAACCAAAGCTATGTTTGGTGCCACTGAAGAGATGTGCAATGCGACCAAAGGAAGATGACACAAGGATGAACGTGATGAGGTCGATCACCATCTTCCTCGGGGGGATAACTACTTCGAATCCATGAAGCTTCTCTAGACTTCTCATAGAGACTTCTTGAATCCACGAGGAAAAGAAATAGAAATAATTTTAATATATATGAAAGAAGCTTGTTGAATGATTGATAGCTGAAATAAACGAGTCTACAACCCTTTAAATAGGCATACTAAGACTAGGAAGAAGTTTAAGAATTAAACTATCACTAAAACTCTCTAAAATTCATAACTTACTATAAATAGTAAATTTTCTATTTATGGTAAGTATCCTATGTGGCTAAACCACATTATTCTTCTAATTTTATAAACACTTTTCATGTTGGGCGCAACTCCTAAAGCCCAAGGGATGAAGAGTTATAATCAAACTAAAACTTACTATTTATAGTCAAAACAGAATTAAACATGAAATTCGGCCATCGATATGATGGAATCTCGTAAATTCGGCATGGGCAGCCCAGCATGGCAGGATTGTTGGCTAAAGCAGCTCGTCCTACCCCAAAATCATATATGGTACGTCGAGTAATTCATTCCGATTTGCGAGATATGCTTGTTTTAAGGTTCTGACGGTCTTGATGACTTCTGCCTCTGATCAGGCCTTCTCTGATCCATCTTGGACATGAAAGTGTCTGCGACCCCCTCTACATCAGTCCCCTCCACTTCAAAAGAAATCGTCAACGAGTTCTCGTGGTGCTTCGGTTCATGTTAGGAATGTATCTGTGACACGTTCTACATTAGACCCCTCAGCTTGGAAAAAAAAACTCTTCATCAAGTTACTCAAGAGACTTGGTTCATGATTCTGAGATAACTTTTGATAACGATGTTTATTAGTCATTTTCTTGTACTTGGCATTAGGCTCTTGAGTTGACACAATACATCTACTCATGCTCTCCTTGACTTTGCTAGTATGAATCAGTTCCTTCACTTCTACCTTTAAGATCTCACATTCCTTCTGATAATGTGGGCAATTAGGCAAACTTATCCCTATGAGAAGATCACTGTGGTTTTGTATATCTCGTATGGGTTGCAATTTATTAGGGAGTTCATTGAGCACAATCGCCTTGAACTCTTGCAATACTGGTTCTAAATCCCCTGGGATGTTCACATGCTCCATATATTCTTTCTTTTTTAACTAATGCATATATATCTCTTGTTTTCTCAGATTGTTTAACAAAAGCTAGTTCAGTTGTGAGAGATTATTCCTCAACTTTAGAAGTCTTGGGTTGGTTCTCCGTTCCCATAGAGACGAGGCCAATCTTTATACCATCTTTAGTAAATATAAATACATTATTTCGACCTCTATGCGTAGCAATAGCATCAATATTATTTTTCCATGGTTAACCAAGTAACATATGACAAACTTTCATGTCGACTACGTCACAAAGTACTTGATCCTTATAATTATTACCAATTGAAAATGAGATAGTGCATTATTTGTTTACCTCTATTTTCTTGACCTCCTAGATCCATCCAATCGTGTACAGAGATGGATGCTTTTCTTTTTTCAGTTGCATCTTTTCCACCATTATTTTCAACACGAGATTCTAACTGCTCCTGACATCGATGATCACATTACAGACTTTTTGGCTTACAGGGTACCTCGTTCAAAAGATGTTGTCTCGCTATAATTCTATTTCTACCTTTAGCATGTATAACGGCTTCCTCATGATCACAGTGGTGGCATGCGATTTACCATCATCTGGTGGTGCTTTGCAGAAATCGGGGTTGTGTCGTATAGCAACCACGGGCGGTTGAGCATCACTTTGAGCTTGAGGTGGAATTGGCGCATCTGTAATACAGTTGAGGGTTGCCTGCAACCCTTGCATGGTCAACTGACTCTCCCGGTGGAAAGCTTTCATTCTTTCCGAAAGATAACGAATCCTTCTATCACCGTCCACAAGATTTTTGTTCATACCTTTGTTGTTTCCCATCGGCCAGAAGGGAGTCCTCGCAGAGATAAACGCGATGAGGTCGACCACCGTCTTCCTCAGGGGGGTAACTACTTCGAATCCACGAAGCTTCTCTGGACTCCTCACAAAGACTTCTCGAATCTACGAGAAAAAGAAATAGAAATAATTTTAAGATATATGAAAGAATCTTGTTGAATGATTGATAACTGAAATAAACGAGTCTACAACCCTTTAAATAGGGATACTAAGACTAGGAAGAAGTTTAAGAATTAAACTATAACTAAAACTCTCTAAAATTCGTAACTTATTATAAATAGTAAATTTTCTATTTATGGTAAGTATCCTATGTGGCTAAAGCACGTTATTCTCCTAATTTTTTTAAACACTTTTCATGTTGGGCACAACTCCTAAAGCCCAAGGGATGAAGAGTTATAATCAAACTAAAACTTACTATTTATAGTCAAAACGGAATTAAACATGGAATTCGGCCATCGATATGATGAAATCTCTCAAATTAGGTGTGGGTAACCCGACATAGCTAGGTTAGTTGGCTAAAGTAGCTCGTCCTACCCCAAAATCATATAAAGTACATCGAGTAACTCATTCCGGTTTGCGAGATATGTCTGTTTTAAGGTTCTGACGGTCTTGATGACTTGTGCCTCTGATTAGGCCTTCTCTGATCCATCTTGGACATGAAAGTGTCCATGACCCGCTTTACATCAGAAGATAGTAACTTTAGATGAAAATTGGAGAAATTTACCTGCAACCGAGAGATACTTCAGTGCGACTGAAAGTATGTTCGGTGCAACTGAAGGCTACAGTCGGTTGCAATCGAAGCTAATGAAAGTGTGAAAATTAAGGTCGATTTCAAGTCGGTGCAAACTTTTCTTCTTTAAATAAATGTTTTAAGCTTTCCTATATATGAATTAAAGTAAAAGGGATGGAGTAAGGATTTGTGGAGCTTCTTACAAGTCCTTTAATCCTTCGATTCTTCTTCTAGTTTTATGTTTTACCTTTGAGTTTTAGTTTAATCATATCTTTGATTGGATAATCTCTTAGCTATGGCTAAGAGGTGAAGCTTGTAATTGTTCTTATGCTTAGTTTACTTTGATTCAACTTCTTGATTTAATTATTGAACGATTCATTGATATTTGATTTGAATGAAGATTTATTTTTAATCTATTTTGATCCATTATTTAATCCGGGCACATTGGATGCTTGGGAAAGTTAAAAATAATTTCTTCACAAGCATCAAATGTACTTGGAGTTGACGATGGATCAAAATAAACTAGAATTGCTTCTTCATTCAAACCAAAATAATGAATTATTCAACGTATAAAGAAAATAACTTAAATTAAAGTAAAATAAACATTAAAACGAACTACAAGCTTCACCTCTTAACTCTACTTAAGAGATTAATCAACCATAAACATGATTGAAATAGATCTCTTAAAGAAAAACATAAAAACTAACTAAAACTAAAGGATTGAAGAGGAGGGAGAACTCCTTGAAACTCTACAACTCCTCGCTCTACTCCTTGCCTAATTCGTGCTTAGAAGAACTTCAAACATCCATTTATATAGGCTTTGATTGGACCGACTTCAAAATCGCCTCAAATTTATGCATCTATTGTAGCTTCGATGTCGCCTTCAATGGCATCGAAGTCCCATCGAAGAGTCCGATTGAATTGTGAAAATAAAGATTTATTTTTAGTCTATTTTGATCCATTGTTAACTCCGGGTATATTAGATGCGTAAGAAAGTTAAAAATAATTTCTTATCTATTTTACAAGAGATTAACCTGTAAAATCCATTAATCTTTCACGCATGATTAATACTTTAAATTCCCTGCGATCAAAACTTTAATGTTTAATGTGGGAACCAATTCAATTGAAGTTCAAATATATTTTAATATATGAATGATAATTTAACCGCTCTATTATCCAGCTAGATAGGATAGAACTTTGATTCCAATTGAATAATTCAATTGAATCAATTAAATTAAGTATTAAGATATAGTTAGAAGGTGAATCCTTGGTGCACTAGTATTTCATTCTTATTTGATTTCTTTTTTAACTACATCGTTACTCTTTAAAACAAATTCCAGTAGTTAGTTTTAGTTTTATTTTTAATTCTAAAGTGTTTTAGAAATCACTTATGATACATAATCATAAGTCCATGTGGATGCGACTTCAGTCTCACCGACTTATTAGTACATTGCAACCCTGCAGCACTTGGAGTTTATCACGCTCTACCTAATGAGATGGAATTTTATCTCTCCTTTCTCTATGTTTCCTTTTATCCCCTTTTTTTTCAGAGTTGTTGATTCTGAAAGGGATCTCCTGCCTTCAAGCTGCAAATTCTTACCCGCCTCCCTTAACCAATGAGAGACTTTGGTTATAGCGGCTGAAGCGGAGTATTTCTTTTCCTTGAACCTACGTGCATTTCGCTCCAGGAATATCTTACAATAAAATTGGGTGCCAGCCCTATGAGAACTTGGAAAATGGAGAAGTTTTTGGCTCTTAAGGTCCAGAAGAATCAGATTACTTCAAATAATTAGTTTCTCCACACAGTGATGTATGGGTTTCATCCCCACTTTGTCGTATCATTTTAGGTATAAGCTCAAAAAATGAGTCATTCAAAAAATTTTGTATCAAGCTTATATATGTGTTTCCGTTCGTGGAGATCTATGCAACTTTATGAACACGTTGGATGGAAATTAACCATCGCAGTGGGCCGTAAGAAGGTTTCAACTATGAGCATAATTATCACCGCTGCCACCTGTGGTGCGGTCCACTAGAGCCTTGGATCTGTCTCATTTTTTGGCATGTGCCTTAAATGATATGTAAAAATGGATGGACGGTGTGGATAAACCCTATTGATCACAGTGGCCCCCTCAGAGCCCCGGTCCATTCCTATCCAATCTGCCTTCCGACTTTTCAATAAAAAGCCCAATGGGCCCCTACGAAATCCGTGTGAAATCCTGCCCCTTCTTCAGTTTGGCTAGCTTATTTTAGGATGAGATCCCAAATGAGATAGATACAAGACCCCCACGTGGACATGAAAGGAAAAAAAAATGAAAAAGTGGAGATTGTACCGCACTACTGAAACCCTACTGGGCGCATATAAGTTTTGAATTAGACTGATATTTATATTTTCCCTTCATCTTATTGAGAATCACCATGAATTGAGCCCCATGTTTCAATATGAAGCATTTCCTTCTCCTTTCTGTCCTGTAGCGTGGGCCACTTGGGTCTTGTACCTGCCTTATTTTTGTGCTGCATCTTCACATGAGCCCACAAAACTGATAAATGGAGTGGATTCCGTACAGATACGTCTCAAAAAAGGGCTGCGTTGTAGGACTACCGTGCAAAAGATGTTGCAGGAAACTGAGTTCACATCGTACATTCGGGCCGCACTACATGTGTTAAAATAAAGATAAATTGTTATTGAGTATACTAAGGCCAGATACACCTTATCCAACATCGTGCCTTTGGTATGCTTTCTTCGCACGCCAATCATTACTTTTCACTATTGGGCCCATATCTGAATACAGATGTTGATTGGAGGCAGCACGTGTAGCTATCCCCTTATTACACTCCACCTGCATTCCGAAAATATCTGAAGAAAGGGTCCCATTTTAGGGCTGTTTTAATGCTTGGAATTACATCAAATTAAGAATTAGGTGGCATGCAATTGCATTTGATTCTATAAAAATTTTATCCAGTGTTTGGAAACCACCCAAAGGATTAGATTAATCCTGTATCATATTATCTAGAGACAATAGTATACACTGCGGGAATTATTTTTTTGGATTTGGAAATCGACCAAGTCTATGGGCCACACATTGATGTATGTGTTTTATTTAGATCATCCATTCATATTTACCCTTTACACGTGACATTCAAGTTACATGTGTACAGGTAATTGGCAACAATTGTACAAGGTGGTCCATTGACTGTCTATTTTTCAAGAGAAGAATTTGATTCCAATTATGTGATTGGACAGTGAAAAAAACATGTTATCCTCTAATATGTAATCATTGAGTAATAATAGCCTTAATTCCATCCACTAATGCAATTCCATACCATTAATTTAACCCCGTGGTTAAAATAGGATAAATGATATTTTAGCTGGGATAAGCTATCTCTAAAAAATTAGAAATTTAATCAAGTGCTGAACTCAAATTACTTTTATTTATTTATTTTTTTTTTTAAACACACACCGCTTCCACCACCTATGGGTGATCGAACCCTTGACTAGGTGTTGAAGCTCCTTAGGGCCCGTTTGGCCGGTCGGATTGGAAGGGCTTGGATTGTGTTGGAAGGGATTGAAAGTCAAATCCTGGGACTGGCCTGGCGTGCCAAACAGATTCAGTGATCGGATCCCAATCCCATGGATCTTAGACAATCCACTGACAACACCATCATTACCTTTAAATCCCATCCAACCCAACCTAATCCTTTCAAATTTACCCGGGACGTGTTTGGTTTGAAGGATTGGAAGGGATGAGAAGGTTTAATCCCAGGATTGGCCGGGCGTGCCAAACGGATTGGATAAAGCAATCCAGGATATAGCAATCCCATGGATCTCCAGACAATCCACTGACAACATCATCATTACCTAAAAATCCATGCCATCCACCCTAATACCATTCAATCCCTCCCAATCCACCCGGCCAAACGGGCCCTTAGAGTCTACCACCGTGACAGGAGCAAAGACCCAACTCAACTTACTTAATGTATGATCAAGTGCCCTTACACTCAATGGTAATAAGTAAATTATAACCATTGCATTTAGTAATATAAGAATAACATTTTTATCATAGTTTATGGGTAAAATAACTAATGTAGTAAAAACATCGATCAAATGTAATTAATGTCAGCATAAAGCTACTTGAGTAAATAATTATTGGAAAACCACGCACGGCCACGCAAAACAGTAAAGCGTAAAATTAAAAAAAAAAAAAAAAAATAAAAGAGAAGGAAAATTTTTACAGAAAATTGATAGAAATAATAAGATAAATAAATAGCATGCCTGACATGAGACAATCATGATGTGGGCCACTTAGATTGGACAGCCTTAGTTGGTAGATTACGGACTCATGCGTGCGGTGAGATGGCCGCACGACATTCTGGTGCTTTCCTCCACGTCTCTCAGCGTACATCACGGCAGCAGTAAAGAGATGTGATGACAGAGACAGAGGATGGATGCATGTATCTGTACAGAACGCTGTCAGTCTCTCCGCACTAGTGCTTTTTGTGGAAATTATCGTGCGACTCGCGCGAGGGGAGATTGAAGAGGCCACTATTTCTCGTGACAAGTTATCCCACGTGAGAAAAATCGGGGAACTCCGTTCATGTGGAGCCTACAGTGATGTCCTATGCCAAACAATCACGGAAGCTCTTTGTTGTCCGGTGATTTGCATGTGCATGATTAAAAAGATGGACGGTTAGAAAGAGTCAATGCGCACGGATAGCTCATCTGAAGAGTAGATCAGCCCAGTTTTTTGGACCACAGAATATTCACCGTGTACACGGTGGCTCTTATCCAGTACGGCTTCATTAACTTGCACGTGTTGGTCGAAGTACTTATATTATGTTCATGCGCGCGTGTCCGTCATATGTATTTATGAAGAGTGCGAGCGCAATCTCATCGGATGATATCTCTAGTAATGTGTACGGAAGATTCCTCGGAGAAGGGATGAAAGTTCTGGAGACAAGCCAACCGATGGGACAAAACACCCCATGAGAGAGAAAGAGATCGTGCGTGTGTACTCGCATTGATAGAGCGCGTGTGGTCAGTCGCTTGAGATAGAAGGAGGGAAGATATCCCGTTGGATTGTGATAAGTAATGAATGATCCGACGCAGTGGATGTATGATAACCTGCCAATATCTCATCCGCGGGGAATATCGAAATGAAAATCAGGCTAGTTCATTCATTGGGTGGGCCACACCACTTCACTCATTGGCTGTCCGATGATTCTGATTTGTGTCCCGATTGATTAGTATACGTGCATGTTTTTCGTATGAGGCAATCATCGTGGTCCGGCCCATATTGCTAATGGGTTGGATATTCTACATATATAGCATGTTCGTGAAAAAAAAGAAAAAGGCTGCATCGAACTGCTCGATGGATCATTTCTCCTGATGATAAGGTCGACCTTTTTTTGGCATGAAACCCTCGTGCATTCAGTACATTGCTTGCTCGAATACATTTCTTTAAAATTGGGTCTTATAAACCGTTTAAACCTTTGACGACACAAATGTGATGATGACCATCCCTTTTCAAATAAAAAAAGAGCCGAATTTTGAATGTTTAAAATAATCTAATTTAACAGATTTTACTCGGTGGCCATCCATTATAAGAGGTGAGTGTTATTGTATAAACGGTTTAGATCATTGGAAGACGATCTAGACTTAAAAGCTAGACTCCTCATGTAAGATGTACTGAAGCATACCTCTCCAGTGAAAGGGACACAAATGCCCTTTGGGTTTTCTCCAGGGGCATAGGCCATGCAGGTGACATCTGAGAAATGTTTAGACGCATCAGCTGCATTATAAGTTCTGATTTAGCCCTTCTTCCAAACATGTCACCTATATACATTATCTAACTCCTGGAAAAGGAGGGTGATGCCATCGTGAATATATACATCAATGCGTGTTTGTTGTGTAAGCCTATTAAATAAAAGGCTACCTAATCATCGTACATACGTGGTATAATCACGTTGATCCGGGTAGCGTAGCTTTCAAATAGTTCATCCTAAAGAGTATTACTTCCGGATACCCGTTCCATATAAGTGTAGACATTTCTTCCACTCACGTGCTTACCTGTATGGTCGATACTTGCCCCTACGGTGGATGTAGGTAAATGTGTTTCCTGTCCATGCGGGTGGATTCGTTCCCTCCGCATATTTCCATCTAATTAAGATTTCTATGTATATATTTTTATTTGTATATTACAAGTTGTGCAAAACTTTCGTATGTTCATTGAGAAGCAGAATTAACATACTCTTATATAGTCAAGTACAATCTATGTAAGATATGTAGCAGTGAGAATACATTATCCTTAAAATTCAAGTGGGAGGTGGGCGTGAAAGCGAAGCGCACGGGCAACCTTAAGAATGTGCCTATGCTTTCTTTCAACAACACCATTTTGTTGTGGAATAGCAACACAAAAATGTTGATGGATGATGCCAGCTTCTTAAAAAAATGAGTTGAGATTAGCAGAGAAAAATTCCAATCTATTATCAGTGGGACTCTGCCTAACTTGTTTTTGAAATTGAGTTTTGACCATGGCAAAGAAAGATTTGAGAAAAAACAAAGTATCTGATTTACAATGCATCAGATATGTCCAAGTAGCACGTGAAAAGTCATCAACAATAGTTAAAAAATAACAAGCACTAGAATGAGATGGAACTAAGTATGGTCCCCAAATATCATAATGAATTAAGTCAAAAATATCAATAGTGGAAATAGAACTAGATGGAAAAGGTAATCTAAATTGTTTGGCTAAAGGGTAAACATCACAATGAAATTTATTAGAAAATATAATAGAATGTAAAACGCTAGACAGATGCCGAAGGCGAGCCTGGGAAGGATGACCAAGTCGTCAATGCCATAATTTAGAGGAAGAATGGTAGTTAGCAGATAAAACGGCTGGAGGAACATGTGGAATGAAGTGATAAAGGCCGTTTTGCTCCTTATCCAGTCCAATCATCCTCCTTGTGGCAAGGTCCTGAAAGAGACAGAAATCAGGAAAAAAATATGACTGAACATTTTAATTAACGAGTTAATTGACTGACGGAGAGAAGATTAAATCGAAAAGATGGAACACACAAAACATCAGTAAAGGAAATAGTGGGTGTAAGAGTAGTAGAACCTACATGGGTGACATCGGCAAAATTACAATTTGGTAATGTGACGAAAGAAATTGCATTAGAATGTGAGGAAGATTGAAGTGAAGATAAATAATGGGTCATATGGGTAGTAGCACCAGTGTCGATAATCCATGTGGAAGGAGAGGAAGAAATAGAAAAACAAGAGAAATTACCTGCAAGATTTGCCTCAGGCTGTGTAGTACCTTTATTGAGCAGTGAAAGAATTTAATGATACTGATCTGTAGTGAAGTTGGGAGTGGACGTGGCAGAATTGGTAGGACTTGCATTGTCATGTAATGGCATTTTGCGAGGTCTAAATGGGGTAGCACCATGGAGGTGATGGCCGGGTGGATATCCATGTAGTGCATGACATTTGTCCTTTGTGTGACCTATCCAACCACAATAATCACAAGTGAGCTGAGTGCGATGTCTGTCACAATTGTCCTTGGAAAGATTACGTCCTGAATTGTGAGAGGAGCCTGGATGAGAAGGATAATCTATAGTGACCAAGGTAATCTCAATGGAAGGTTTGTGAGAAGTAGAGACCTCTCATTGTTTTTCTTCTTGCAGTAATAAGGAGTATGCTTTGTTAATTGAAGGAAGAGGATTCATGAGAAGAAGTTGTCCTTAGATGGCAGAGTAACTTTCATTAAGCCCCATAAGAAATTGCATGAGGCGTTCCTGCTGTTGAAAGGAAGTGAGATCCTTTGCTGCTCCACAAGTACATACAAGGAGAACAGGGGAGGATAGTTCATCCCAATATGATTTCAACTGTGAGAAGTATGTAGCAATGGTAGACTGAGCTTGTGTGTAAGAGCAAATGGAGCGCTGAAGTTGAAATATGTGTGGACCGTTGCTTTGAGAAAAATGGTCATGGAGATCAATCCAAACAGCATAAGCACTGTCAGTGTAAACCACACTATTTGATAACTCTTTAGTGAGAGCATTGAGGATCCAAGATAGAACCATATGGTTACATCGAGTCCATGAGGCAAAATTAGGAGCAGTAGTAGAGGGTTGTAGGTAGGAGCCATCAACAAAGTATAGTTTATTCTTGGCGTTAAGAGCAACGATCATGGCACGACTCGAAGTGGCATAGTTATCGCCGATGAGAGGTTGAGAAACAAGTGTAATACCTAGCTGATTAGAATGATGAAGATAGAGTGGATTTGAGGAGTTTGGAGTTGCCAAAATATTGGCTGAAGTAGATACATTGGTTGAAGTAGACATAGTACTATCTGAAGAAGTAGCCATGTAGATCAAGATTGTGAATGGACACAACAGCGGGCGAACACGAGCACAGGGGCAGCGATGGATGGGGACATAGCGATTGGGGCGCGGCTGGAAGATCTGAGTTGTTGTGGTTGATTAGTACCGTGACTGATCCAAAGACCAACTGTGATGAATGGCCCAACACCGAGATGGGGTCAATGATCAATGGCCTAGATGGACTGGCTCTGATACCATGACAAGTTGTGAAAAACTTTCGTATGTTCATTGAGAAGAGGAACGTCCTCTTATATAGTCAATTACAATCTATATTAAGGAGATTGCTACAACTGTACAAGAAATAAAATCTCGGATTCTATGCTAAAATAAGATAATACACACTGTTACAAATCTAATAGTATAAGTATGATTTAATGTGGTGGTACCTTATTGGTAACTATTCACTTGGCCTAGCCAGCTCACTCTCCACTCATATAAACCAAACAGATGTTATTGGGGAAGAACCAAAGGCGCATGGGTGCCAATACCTATAGGAAGATGAATTAGCTGCTTTGGAGTAGCTCTGTATTTATTTCTTTTATCATTTTCACTATGAATTGTAATAAGACCTAGTGACCAGGTCATTTAACAATTTACATGGTTTGGATGTTATTAATCGTTTATTGGATCATAACTTAGCAAAATTCACCTTTATTATAATAATGCATGTGGTTTTATTTTAAATGTGAATAATTCGACTGTACATGTGTGTGGAAGTCACATCACGGAGATTGGCTCTAAAATGATATACTTGGTCTCCGAATTTCGGCTCATGACAAGTTGGTATCAAAACTCAGGTTTAAGATTCATTAGAGCTTAAGATAGAAAGAATAAAGAATAACTGGTAGATCTTTGGAATTAAAGGCTTAAAACCTAGGAGGATCTCTAAGAATCTAGAATAGTATGGTGAACCCAAAAACTTTGAAATTAGAGTATGCCTGCATTTTTTTATCTATGTCAATCATGATTACAACCTAAAACCATCATTTTACACTCAGTAAATTGCTCCTAGGAAGATTAGAAGTCTACAAAATCTTGCACCTTTCTTAAGTGCCCCACTCCCAGCACCACCATCTGTGGAACTTATTGCACCTGAAATATCTGAAACTCCTCAAGATGAACATGATGAAAATGTGTTAGATGATTTAGAGGAGGAACAAGTAGAGTTGTAAATGAGACAAGCTAGCTTGAAAAGCTTGCTTGACTCAGCTCGATCTATCTCGACTTGACTTGGCTTGAACGGCGACTCGAGGCGAGCCAAGCTTTATATGACCCAGCTCGTTCTGAAAACAAGTCAAGTTCGATCATAGTGGATCTCGACTCGACTCAAACTTGGCTCAACATATATATATATATATATATATATATATATATATATATATATATATATATATATATATATAAATTAGAACTTAAACCCTACCCTAATCATCCGTCCTTTTGTTACCATTTCCTTTCCTTACCCAACTCGTCGCGCCCGAGCTCAATAGTCTCTCTCTCTCTCTCTCTCTCTCTCTCTCTCGTTCACAACCCCAAGTGTAGGGTCGCGATATAGTAATAACTCGTGAGAACGAGGTCGAATCCATAGGGACTACACTTGTACGTATTCTGAAAAGAACTAGAACTAGAAGAAGTTTAAATCTGAATTCTTGAATAAAAGAGAGTAATTATGAATAACGTTTAAACTATCAATTAAATGTAAAAACTAGGGTGCCAAGGATCTACTTGTAGTTATTAAGATGCTACCTTACTTGATTCAATAAACATAATTGGAATTGGAGTCCTATCCTATCCAATTGCAAGATAAAGCAATTTAAATCAAATCTGAACTTTTCATCAACCTAATTCTCAATAGAGGAGAATTGTGAAGATTGGAAGGGATTCCATCACCCTACCATGCCCAGGAGATGATGGTGAACAATGGGATTTACCAATCTCACTATCTCAGAACAAGAAAAGAAGATATCCAAAGCTATCAAAGCATGTATTGTAATGTGAGTCACAATAAATCATAGAAAACTGAAATTATTCCTTTAATATCAAATTAAAAATTAATGAAGTTTGATAACAACAAGAATCAAAGCAAAATAAACATCCCAACATGTTACAAGCTTCTCCTCTTAGCCGTAGCTAAGAGGTTTACCCAACAATAGACATGATTAAAACCAAATCTCTTAAATAAAGCATGAAAAATAAACTAAGGAAGAAGAAAAAATCTTTGGCGGTTGATCCACCCTTGTGCTATACTCCTTGAAACCTTTCTAAACCCTAGAAGATGCTTTGGAGTATCCTAGGGAGTCCTATTTATAGTTGTAGAACTCTAACTTTCTCACCGAGTTAAAAAAATATCTAAAAACCGCCTCAAATTTATACTCTTCGCGGTTTGCTAAAATAAACTTTACTCTACATAGTTTCCTAAAATAGACTTCACTTTGCACAATTTTTCAAAAAGACTCTAAGTTTCAGAATATGCTTTTTCATGACAATTTCAAGAATATGATTGTTTTCAGGATAATTTTAGAATTCATTTTCTTCACTTCAAATCTTTGATTTTCTTCATTCCTCACTTGGTTTTCTTAAATCTTTGGCATGTAAATTCTTCATTAATAACTTACAAATCTCCAAATCTTCATTTAGTAATCTTTTGAGCATAAATCTTCCTTTTGGCATCAATTTCAACGTAAGCTCTCGAAATCACCTTGCATATGAAAGCATGCATAATTAAATCGATTAATCACTATCATGTTTATAAAACCAAGGTATACAGACTGAGCGATCAACAAGTTGTAATGTGGTCCAGGTGGGTTTTAATTCACCTAGACCCAATTGTTCATAAACCGAGTAAGGGATCAAGTTCACACTCGTCCCCAAGTCAAGAAGTGCATGCTCAATCCGATAATTCTCAATTACACATGTGATGGTCGAGCTACTGGGATCTTTGTATTTTTATGGCACATCTTGCTTGAGAATGACACTCGCTTTTTCTGTCAAAAAGATTTTCTTTTGTATGTTTTGTCATTTTTTGGTAGTGCATAAATCTTTCAAAATTTTGGTATATGAAGAAATTTGTTTAACGACATCCAATAGATGAATGTTGACCTTCACTTGTTTAAGCACCTCTAGAATATCCTGAGAATTAGATAGAGGTTTTGGTGCAATCAACCATTGAGGGAATGACACAATCGGCTTACTTTGATGTTCTAGTTCTAACCCATGTGGAGTAATGCTAAGTCTATCATTCTTATCTTCTTCGGGGTCCTTAGGCTTTTCAGCCATTAACGGAATAGATTTGTCAATTGTCTTTGTACTTCTACGGGTGGTGATAAACTTGACTTGCTCCATTCGATTTGAAGAGCTTGGGTCACTAATTTCACATTGTGGCTTTAGATTGGGGAGAGGTTGGGCTGGAAGCATCCTTTTCTCCCCAATCGCTAAGTGTGACTCAATCCTTTGAATGGATAACGCAAACATTCCTATTGTTGTTTCGATATCCTGGAATGCCTATAGCGTATTCTGGTTGAATAGCTCTTGGTTTTGCATGAATTTTTTAATCGTATTCTCTTGAGGTCTCTTCTAATTTAAAAATTCAAATAAGGGCCACTTGTGGGTTAGCCATTTGTCCATTCCTCCAACTAAAATTTGGATGGTTTCTACAGCTAGAATTATATGTATTTGAGGTGGGTCCTCTGAAAGGTCTTTGGTAGTTTTTCACGGCATTCGATTGCCAATTCAATATTTCTTAAAAAGCAGGAATTGTTGGGCAATTCTCAGTTGTAAGTATGTTACAAGTACAAATACCACAAACAACTTCCGCAGCCTTATCAGATTTGATAGGTTCTGCCTTCTTAAGTTCCATGGCCTTGACTTTTCTTGTGAGATTGGTTACTCTTGCACTCATATCATCTTCCTCTTTTAGAACATAAATTCCTCCCATTTCTTTTGATTGAGTAGGCTTAGAAGTGGTGAGTCTTGGAGAGGTGTCCCATGATTGCACGTTTTCTGTCAATTGATCAAGGTAATCCCACGCATCATCGACCTCTTTGTTCATGAATTCATCATTACACATCATTTCTACGAACTGGCGCATTGGTGAAGTTAATCCGTTATAATAAAAAAAAGCTTATTGTTCGCCATACTTCATAGCCATGATCAGGACAGGAATTCGTGAGACCTTTGAACCTTTCCCAGCATTGGAAGAAGGTCTCTTCCTCTTTTTGGGCAAAGTTTATGATTTCCTTCCTTAAAGTGATAGTTTTATGAAATGGGAAAAACTTTTTGAGAAATTTCTAGGTCATCTCGGCCCATGTGCTGATGGATCTTGGCTTTAAGTAGTGCATCCACATCTTAGCCTTCTCATTTAATGAAAAAGGAAACAATTTAAGTTGTATTGTGTCCTCAGACATGTTTGAAAAGTGTAATGTAGAGACTATCTCATCAAACTCCTTAATGTGTAAATATGGACTTTCAGAATCTAGTCCATGAAACATAGAAAGGAGTTGTATTACTCCAGGTTTGATATCCATGTTTCTTGCATTATGTGGAAAGACCATACAAGGAGGTATGCTCACCCTTGCCGGTTGTAAATAATCGCATAGAGTACGAGGCGGGGGTACATTATACACCTCATTTTCATCTTGAACTTCCTCAACTGGTGGTTGAGGTTAAGGTTGAGGTTGAGGTTGATTTGTAACCATCACTTCAATTAATTGAGAGGATCTCAAGTGGTGTCTAATCCTTTGATGGATAAACTATCCTTTGACTAATCCTCCTTCACTCAAGAGACGTTGAGTGTTCTCACGAACCCACTTGGGCATGAAACACGCATAACCCTCAAGTAACTAAACAATTAAACCTAAAAAGAAAAGTAGAAAAACTAAAACAAATAAGAGATCTAAAAAGAAAGAGAGAATTAGAAAAAGGTTACTGGATTGGAGTTGTTATATATGTTAAGATCCTACAAAACAGAAAACAATGTAAGTTTTCAAAAACAATTTTTAAAAAAATCATAAACTAAAAAAAGCAAAAAGTTAACCCTAATCTTAACCAATACCAATTAATCCTAGAAAAACATAGCCGTATCCTCGAAAATGGTGCCAAAAACTTGTTCACAACCCCGAGTATAGGGTTGCGATGTAGTAATAACTCGTAAGAACGAGGTCAAATCCACAGAGGCTAAACTTGTACATATTTTGAAAAGAACTATAACTAGAACTAGAAGAAGATCTAAATCTGAATTCTGAAATAAAAGAGAGTACTTGTGAATAATGTTTAAACTATCAATTAAAGGTGGCAACTAAGGTGCCAAGGATCCACTTGTAGCTAAACACAATTGGAATTGGAGTCATGTCCTATCCAATTGGAAGATAAAACAATTTAAATCAAATCTGAACTTTTCATTGACCTAATTCTCAATGGAGGAGAATTATGAAGATTAGAAGGATTTCATCACTCTACCATGCCCAGGAGACGTTGGTGAACAATGGATTTACCAATCTCACTATCTCAAAATAGGAAAAGAATATATCCAAAGCTATCACAGTGTTTATTATAATTTGAGTCACAATAAATCATAGAAAACTAAAAATATTCTTTTAATATAAAACTAAAAATTAATGAAGTTCAATAAGAACAAGAATCAAAGCAAAATAAACATCCCAACATGCTACAAGCTTCACCTCTTAGCCCTAGCTAAGAGGTTCCCAACCATAGACATGATTGAAACCAAATATCTTAAACAAAGCATAAAAAATAAACTAGGAAAGAAGAAAAACTCTCTGACGGCTACTCCACCCTTGTGCTATACTCCTTGAGACTTTTCCAAACCCTAGAAGATGCTTTGGAGCATCTTAGGGAGTCCTATTTATAATTGTAGAACTCCAACTTTCGCACCGAGTTGAAAAAATCTAGAAACCGCCTTAAATTTACGCACTCTACGCAGTTTGCCAAAATAAACTTCACTCTGCACAGTTTCCCAAAATAGACTTTACTCTGTACATTTTTTCAAAAAGACTGCATTTCAGAATATGCCTTTTTAGGACAATTTCAGGAATATGTTTGTTTTCATGATAATTTCAGAATTCCTTTTCTTCACTTCAAATCTTTGATTCTCTCCATTCCTCACTTGGTTTTCTTAGATCTTTGGCATGTAAATTTTTCATTAATGACTTCCAAATATCTATATCTTCATTTAGTAAACTTTTGAGCATAAATCTTCCTTTTGGCATCAATTTCAACTTAAGCTCGCGAAATCACCTTGCACATGAAAATATGCATAATTAAATCGATTACGCAATATCATGTTCATAAAACCAAGGTATAAATAGGAAAAAATATGCAATATTTCACACTCAACATCTCTCTCCCCCCTTGGCCACTTGCCTGAGCTTGGGTGTGGGTTGGGTCGGGTAATTAAGTTGGATCGGGTGTGGGTTGGGTCGGGTTGGAAGCAAGCTCGACTCGACTCGACTTAATCCACTAGCTTGCCTCGAGCTCAACTTAAAAGATTTGGCAAACAAGTCAAGCTCCAATGGTAAGCTCGAGGTTGAGGTCCAGGTCGAGTCAAGCCAAGCTTAGCCCACCTCGACTCGACTCGACTTAATGTACAGCCCTAGGAACAAGTACCTAGACCACCATATATGGGCCACCCTAATGGGATCGAACCTAATATGCGACCATGGGACCCAAATGGCCAACTTAATACATAAACAACAAAACTAATTCTTCGCCCAATGGAATATGCTTACCACCATGACCCAAAACCCTCAAAACAATCCTGCTCTCAGAACTGAACAATCACAAGATATAAAGATGTTGAAAACTACGACCTGTACAAACCCCACCCCAGGCCGACAAGATGATTAAGTTGGACCGAGTCAACTCTACCAAATCCTAAATCTAAATTAAAGCCTAAACTAACCCTAACCCTAGAACCTAGTTAACTCATCCAGTCAATTCACCTAGTCAACTCACGGAGTCAGCTCACTAAGTCAATCCACCTGGTCAAATCAAGCCCCAAACCAATCCAAGGTGAAACCTAACATCAAGCCCAAGCCCAAAGTTCATCAAAAATCCAGAGAGACGACAATATAGCACTTGAGAAGTTGGAGTTTCCACACACTTGGGGGTACCCACCTGCCAAAGTAGAAGGGTTGTTGTGGATTGGGCGGCACCCTACTATCACCTGCCACATGGTAGCCCCCATGCCTTGCAGAGGGGTGCAAGCATGTGGAGAGGTGAAATGGCTCCAATTACCCTTGCTTTAGCTAAAATTACCATTTTACCTATCAATCCAACCACGTAGATCATGCCACTTAGAATCTTGAATCCCAACCATCCAAACCCTTTTGAACCCTAAACGTTTCAAGAATTACAACAAACTTGAGCTTGGGGGCTATAAATAGCCCCCTCCCTTTCTCATTACAATAGACCCAACAAGTCCAAAAATCTAGAGAAACCCTTTAATTTCATCCCAAGCCACCCTTAGCCCATTTTATCCCTTCATTAAGGAGAAGTGAGAGCATAGGGAACGAATCCAACCTAGGCCGGCCTAGTTCAGTCAAATCCCTAACTACCTGAGCAACCCAAATCCTTAGTCCAACCCGCTTAACCCGATCCTTACAACACATCTGTCCATCCTACAATTCAACCCTAAATTAACTTCACCTATTTTTGCATAAACTTCGTGCAACACCTATTCCCTTCTCAATCTCCCTGCTCACACCCCATCCATAGTATTGCATCCATAGCATTGTGCTCTAAATTAGTTCAAATGTATTCTCTATGGCTTGTCAAGTTGATCGTGTTAGTGCACTTATTTGTGCACTTTTTTTTATCAATCATGTGATCAGTGTGTCAGTGAGTCTATTGAGCCCTTGGAAGTTGAAGACGGAAGACACATGGAGACAACAAGGGGTGAAAAATAAATAAATCATGAGTTGCCTTTGTGATACTAACCGTAAGCCCAAAACAACCCTAACCTTTAAAGAATCATTCCCAAATAGGTAAACCTTTAATTGGCCATCCCTTTGCCTTAGGAGTTCATTTAAAACATGATAAATAGGCTAAAAAGGCTAAAAGAGGTTCAAAGCTATTGTAAACTAAATTTTCCAAAATAGCAAACTTTCGAGCAAAGCTCCATCGATCGAAGGACGAGCTTGATCAATCGAAGGATGAGCTTGATCGATCAAGGATGACTAAAACTATCCAGTGAGTTTTCTAGCCTATTTCAATGAAGTTAGATCGATTGAAGGCCCTCGGTCGATTAATCGAACATGTCATTTTCTAACCATTTTATAGCCGTTGCAAATTGATTTATATATAAAAGCCATTCGAGTTTGGGGCATGTGGATGAATTTTTGCTACCATTAGAGCTTAGATGATTCCCCACTCATATCTTTCATCCTAAGCCTCTAAATTTATGCAATTCAAGTCATCTTCTTAAGCTTTACCACTCAAGTGAGGATTCCAACCTCCATTATGAAGATGCACTTGATCTCTACCATTTTTTACATATTAGACACTAAGTTTATAGGTATATCCTTGTTTATATCCTCTAGAATACCCATCTAAGTGAATCCCTATTAAGAACCAAATATAATCTTTAGTTGTAAGAGATTCAACCCAACTCTCACCACCTTGGTCATCTCATTGGGGCATCATATGCAAGACGGTTAATCATAAAAGTTGAAGCATCCACTTGAACAATCGTGGAAGTAAATAAGAAGCTGATTCAAGTATGTGAGAGCATTGAATAAGTATATCAAGTAGGCGTTACAACGGGGCTCAATTCGACAAGTAACTTGTTAATTATATAGTCAATACACTCCTTCCTTATGTAGGATTGAGTGTAGATTTTGTAACCAAAACTTCAATAGGTCCTTGTGTAAGACTGAATTCACCGGACACAGGTGTGTACATATTAATCTCCATTAGGAGCCTTCGGTGAAAGTGTACATAGGGCCTTGGATTAGGACCATTACTGGTTTTTTATTAGCCAATAGAAAACCAAATAAGTCTCCGTAGGAGCTACCAACATGGGTGGAAATGTGTTCTTTCGACACTGGAGTGTACGTGTAAGTTATAGAAACCATTGTAAAGGTTAAAGGTAAACCACACTTAAAATCTTCAATAGTGAAATACTAGTATACTTGAGGAGAGTGTGTCCATCAGGAGTGTAGGCAAGTAGCCTAACCACTATATATGCTTGTGTTAGTAATTGTCATTTGAGCAAATTTTTATTCATGCTTATAAGTTTAATTGGTTAAAGTATATGAATGCTTGAATGGATTGAATGATAGGCATCTAATTGATCTCATACACACAAGATTACTGTCTCCCTTATAGATTATTTTCTTATAGTGTTTCATCTTTTGTAGTCTAGGACCCACTTAGTTTGAAAGCCTAAGTGTCATTTACCTTCCTAGTTTAAATTGATAAATCATTTTAATTAGGCAAGAATTTTTAAGTAGTCCTATTCACCCCCCTCCCTATAGGACTTAGCCATAATTTTAAGCTACATTAAGCTTCCATGTGCCATGGTAGACAATCCATATAGTTTCAGATCGGACCATGCCTACTAAATACTTAGAGTGACTTGTTATCACTTTGGCAAGTGGGAGAGTTAAGGTGGATTTATCTTACCTAAACTACAACTTGTCATAGGTGTTGCACATAAGACTACTTCACATACACGACATTGTATAACTCCGCATATGTAGCATTGCATACATAGCACGCAATACCCAATATGTTCAAATGTATACTCTGTGGCTTGACAAGATAATCGGACCCTACCCATAAAAAATTTGGACTAGTTGGTTATCGCTTTGGCAAGTGGGAAAGTCAACGCAAATTTATCTAGCATAAGCTACAAGTTGTCATACGCGTTGCACCTAACATGGCATTACACACACTTTGCAACACTAGTGCTTAATAATCAATCATAATCCTTAATAGTCCATTTGATCCTGTGAAGTAGAGATCATATATTTGTATGGGTAGAGTGGGAACCTAACCCCTTCTCTCTTTATAATCGTAGTCCCTTACATGAAATCTTCAGTCACAGATCAAGGAGTCATTTTAGGACTGAGATCCTTTGGATTCTCACTCCTAATATTTCTATAAGGTCTAGCTAACTATGGGAAACGAATAACTGGATAGTAGCAACTCCAATCAAATATAACACCCTTCTTACATAAGCAAAAAGCCTTTAAAAAGGCCCACATGAGTTTGGTCCACCTGGGATCCAAAATCCATAGAATGGCGACTCCACTAAGGATGTGTTAGTCCCACTAGTTGCGACCCAAGTTGAAAAACATGATATCGCAAATCTTTAAGGATCAACAGTTCACCTGCGATTGCATTTACATTTAGTATTCATTCTAAATCCCAAAAAGCCCAAAAGGGGCACCTATTCGAGTCGGACGTCCTCGAACCAAAACCTTCTTCTACAACCCTGTCCGTACCCGATCCTGGGCAACCAGGGCGGATCACAAAGAAGTTCATCCCTTTACCGCCCTCGAATTGCCAGAAGTCCACCCTCCCTTATAGCAATAAGTAGAATTGACACCAACATCATGCATCCAAGACCTAGCATGAAGCATAAAGGCAATGCAAGAAACAACAAAGGTGCTCCTTCGAATTGTGCAAGCCACCTCAGCCAACAACCATGTTGGCTTAGCTCAGCAACAACAATCACCAGCTCTAGTTTTCCTTCTGACATCCAATTCAATTAAACAAAACTGTCGGATTCTGCACAGGACTTCTAACGCCAGTTAGTGTAATCCTCGACTATGGGCATTTCTTTTAATATCCTCTCATAAATTGTAGTCAATTTCTAAACAATCCCATGGTAGGGTTTCAAGTCAACTGCCAACCAATCCCACGGTTGAGATTTTTAATCAGTTTCCAGTAACAACAACTTCCTTGACTGGAAGCCAAGACAAGCACTGGCGAATGCCCACAATGGGGTCAGTGTTGAGTCCAATTCAATCAACAAGTAGTGGCAAATACCCACCAAGGGAGCCACTTCCCAATGTCTCAACCTCCTCCAACCAGGAGTGCTTTTCAATTCTAGCAATTTCCTGCAGTTGGAAACATAATCACTTTTCAATAAGCTCCCCCTCACGAGAGCCATAAGGTCGAAGAAGTCAACCACTTTGCCGAATAAGCGGAGTAGGCCTTACCCCGAGAAACGTTGGTTTCTCAAACGAGCCGAACAGAAATGAAAGAGTTGCGGGAGCAACTGCAGATAATGTAAAACCAACTTCAATGACAACAAGGGATAGAATTACCCTCGATAAAGTTTAAAGACCCTTGTCCCTTTCCAGATGCATGAGTGCCTCAAAACTTTGAGATATCCAAGTTCAAGTGACAGACGGTGGCAGCGACTACCCCACGTCACACCTCAAGGCCTTCTGTTGGGAGCTAAATGCAATGGTGGGGAATGACGAAACTTGTAAGTGCTAAGATGTTGAGCACACTTTAGTTGTCAAATTTTATAAAAACAAAACAACTTGATAAAAGATCTTCAAGAACGGCCTATGTCAAGAGAAGATCAAGCTCAATATCAAGAGAAGATTAAGCGCAAGATGGATCTATTTCAAGGGAAGATTAAGCTCAAGACGAATCTATATTCAAGAGAAGATTAAGCTCAAGATCGGCTAATGTTCAAGAAAAGATCAAGCTCAAGTTCAAGATGAAGTCTGAGACTAAGTTCAAGTCAAAGAAGAACAAATATTTGATATATCTCAGGTGGTATAAAACCCTAGAAAGACCTTAGGACAAGGTGCTTTCAAAATATTTAAATTTTGGGTTTTTATGCTTATTTTTTCTGGAATTCGCCCAGCCTAATATTTGGTTCGGCTAGCCCAACTTCAAGCAGGAATCAACAACTAATTTTTGTTGCAAATTAGGCTAGCCCAAGTTTTGGTACGACTAGCCCGAGAAAGTTCGAGTCAATTCCAACAACCTCATCTTTTGGAAATTGGCCAGCCAAAGGGCAAATTCGGCTAGTCGAACTATGCTATTCGGCCAGCCAAAGTTGACCTCGGCCCAACCAAACTTTGGATAAATCTTATCCTACACAATCCGAAACCCGTTGAACTGAATCCAATCTGCTTAGGCTAGCCGAAGTTCCAACTTATTTGCCTATAAATTAAATTATCCTCTCATTCCAAATTACACAAGTTAATTATCAAAATCCTTCCATAAGAGAGAGAAGCTCAAGCTATTAGCAAACTATTGAATGGTATTTATAATTTAATTTATATAGATTTTTTTAATTCCCTTTATCTCAGATCTTTCAAGTTTGATTCTAAAGAGAGTAAACTATACTCATCTTTTGAGATCTAAGAGAATTGATTTAAGTAGACTTTGGGTTTAACTTAATTAAAATCAATAGAACCCTAGACCCTTTCTATTTGACTAAACAAGGAACAATCTACATTCAAGAAAGAGGTTCTTCGGCTACAATCATTTGATACGTCTTCTACGGTGAAAATAAGTATACCTTCTAAACTCTTTTAGGTTTTTCTAAGATAGCCTGTTAAAATCTCAGTTAAGGTTTTGTCCGAGATAACCTATAAAATCTCAGTTTGGTTTTGATTGTGATAACTCGTGAAAATCACAAGAATTATATAAGGTTGTTAAGGTGAACCTGAGAATACCTTTTCATAGTGAAAACCAAAATTACGAGGGAAGTAATTTTGGGAGTGGAGTAGGTGTGGCTGATTTAAAGCACCGAACCACTATAATCCTTTATGCCAAGTGGTGAATGCCTTCTATTTTATTTGTAGTGGATTGACGGTATTTAATTTCAGTTGAGTCGTGAATGTTGTAATACTTTATATTTACTCTTGTAAGTTTGACGTTTTGATTTTAAAGAAATTCGTGAAATAAGGTTGTCCTACGAATTATTTGGAATCAACGTTTCAATACTTAAGTAATTAAGATCTTTTCTTTATTTACATATTTAACATTTATTTCGATTATTTGGCATTATCCTATTCACCCCCCTTCTAGGACATCTTAAGCTCTCCTTTTCAAGTGTTATCGGAGAGGGTTGCTCTTTTTTTTTTTTTTGGATTTACCTCCTTGAGCTAGATCCAGAGCTTTATTATGTTAAATTTCGATAGCTTGTCCATTACCAGGCCACCTCCTTTTGATGGATCTAACTATTCATATTAGAAAGCCAGGATGTGGATTTTTTTCAAATCCTTAGATGAAAGTATGTAGCAAGCCATTGTATCTAAATGGATCCCTCTGATGGAAGTAGTAGCCGATGATGGAACTATATTAATTAAAGAGACTGCATTTATTTTTTGGACTATAGTTCAGAAAAGTGAAAGCAGTGTAAATGCAAAGGCCTTAAATGATATAACTTGTACTCTATCGCCTGATGAATTCAAAAGAATTATTTCTTGCGATATAGCTAAATAAGCATGAGATATTCTCGAAATGACACATGAAGGAACTACTATAGTCAAAAAAATTTAAAATTCGAATCTTCACAAACAAATTTGAGGAGATCCGTATGGAAGAAAATGAGTCTTTTATGGACTTCTATACAAAATTGAATGACATAGTAAATTCCATGTGGGGTCTTGGAAATAGAATACCTGAAAGCAAGGTTTGCACAAAAATATTGCGATCACTACCTGATAAGTTTAATTCAAAGATTGCTGCTATACAGGAGTTAAGGGATACAAATGTTATGAAAGTTAAGGAGTTAGTTGGTTCTCTTCAAACTTATGAGCTGAATTTCAAAGCTCCTAAAGTTAAGTCCATTGCTCTTAAATCTTCTAAATCTAATTCAAAAGAAACTAACGCAAATTCTAATTTTGAAGAAAACAAAGATATTATGGTAATATTAGCAAAGAAATTTTATAGAATTTTCAAAAATAAGAAAAGAACAAATTTTCAAAAATCATTTGATAAAAGAAAAGGAAAATCAAAATTTTGAAAATCTAAAACAAAAGACAGTCAATGTTTCAACTACTATGAATATGGGCACTTAGCTTCTAAATGTCCTAAAAAGGATAAATCTAAAAGAAAAGGCATGATAGCTACTTGGGATGAGTCGTCGACGTCTGAAACTAACTCTGAATCTGATGAATCAGACCAAGAAAATGGAAACGATGTGAAAGCCTATATGACAATAGCAAAAGTCACTTCTTCAGACAGCTGTGATATGTCTGACTATGAAACTCTAAAAAGTGACCCTGAAAATAAGGATGATCTTTACGATGCTTATAATGCCTTATACAGAGAGAGTTGTAAAATAGCTGTTAAATTGAAATTTTAAAAAGAAAATTATGCTAAACTAAAATTAGAACTTGAAAAACTTGTTTTAGAAAAATCTCATTTTTTCAATTGTTTTGAAAAAATAAAATTAGATTTGAGTTTTAAGTCTTCTGAATTGTAAAAACTTAAAACAGAAAATGAGAAACTAAAACTTGAAATTTTTTACTTTCAGAGTTCAAAGGACACTTGAAAATATGCCCTTGGTGACCAAAAACTTAAAAAACTGTTAAACTTATCGAGGCAATATGGTGACAAGTTTGATCTGGGTTATATTAAAAATAACTCTTTAAAAACCAAGGATTCTGCTCCTATCTTTGTAAGAGGAAAAACTTTAAACTCTAAAGGAAAGACTCAGAGAGATTTTAACTGTATAAGGAATGACTTCAAAAACTCAAAACATTTTCAAGTCTCTAAAATAAATGATAATACCATCAGCTATAAATATAGAAAGAATAATAAACCTCCCTTAGCTAAAAATAAATAAATTGTGGACTTGCTTAAAGAGCTATTGAAATCCAACTCGGATAAGACAAGAGTATATAGAAAAAGGAGATATTCTAACTTCCAAATACAGCAAAAAACAAGAGATCCTCCTAAACCTAGAATCGTAAAGAAATAGGTTTCAAAGGTTAAGTGTCTTGTCGCTCATGCAGCTTTCAAAGCTATTTGCCATTTAGGATGGTACCTGGATAATGGATGTTCGAGACACATGACAGGTGATAAGGCGATATTCTCAAACATCAACAAAGTAAATGGCGGCTTAGTTACATTCAGAGATAGAAGCAACTACAAGATTATTGGCCAAGGTAATGTACAACTTCATAACTTGCCTCTCTTTGAAAATGTGCTATATGTTGAATGATTAAAACATAATCTTTTAAGTATATCTCAGATTTGTGATAATAAGCATAGTGTAAAATTTTCAGATCACGGATGTGAGATTATAAATGAGAAAGGAAATGTAATATTAAATGGTCGCAGAACATCTGAAAATTGATATATAATTGATAACTCTTACTCAACAAACCATTCATGTTACATGGTCCAAACAGATGAGACTGAACTATGGCATAAACATCTTGGACATGTAAACTATAGATATCTATATAAATTAAGCAAAAGCGAACACTTATATGGCCTACCAAAACTAAAAAAGATAGAAAAAGTTTGTAACGCATATCAAATTGGCAAATAAATTAGGAGTAGTCACAAGAAAGTGAAATCCTTAGCCACGGCTAGACCTCCTGAACTTCTCCATATGGATTTAGTCGGAATAACTAAAACGGAGAGTAGAGGCGAAAAGAAATATTTTCTGATTGTAGTTGATGACTACACTAGATATACTTGGGTAGTCTTTTTGAGAGAAAAATCAGATATTCTTGATGAGGTCAGAAAAATTTAAAACGTATCTAGATTAAAAAAGAGTTATCTGTGGTCAAAATTAGAAGTGATCATGGTACCGAATTCAAAAATATCAATTTTGAGAAGTACTGCAATGATAATGTTATATCGCATGAATTCTCTGCTCCGAAAACACCTCAACAAAATGGAATTGTTGAAAGAAAAAATAGAATTCTTCAAGAGACGGCTAGTGTAATGCTAAATGGCATGAATCTACTAAAAAATATATGGGTTGAAGTTGTTACTACTACATGCTAATAAACCATGTTTATATTAGAAAAGCTAAAAACAAAACAGCGTATGAATTATGATTTATTAAAAAGGCTATAGTTAAATATTTTTAAACTTTTGGAAGCAAATGTCTTATTTTATCTGACCGAGAAAATTTGGAAAAATTTAAAGCTAAGAATGATGAGAAAATATTTCTAGGCTATGCTCTAAATAGTCGAATATATTGTGTTCTTAACAAAAGAACTGGGGTAATACAAGAATCTATAAATGTTGTGATAGATGATCAACATATCACACCCAGTCGTCCTATTGAGGATGATGATGATAATGTCAATGTGATTAATATACCTGATTCTTCATCTAAATTGGACAAGACTGAGTTAAGGTTAGTTAAAGACTATTCGACTAATCAAATACTCGATAACCCTCACACTGGCATTCAGACAAGAAGACAACTAGAAAATATATGTAATCATGTTTGTTTTACTTCCCAAATTGAATTAGGCAATGTGAATGAAGCACTTACTGATGAAAGTTGGATTAATGTCATGTAAGAAGAACTAAATTAATTCATTAGAAATGATGTATGGTATTTGGTTGGATTAATGTCATGTAAGAAGAACTAAATTAATTCATTAGAAATGATGTATGGTATTTGGTTGGATTAATGTCATGTAAGAAGAACTAAATTAATTCATTAGAAATGATGTATTGTATTTGGTTAGATTAATGTCATGTAAGAAGAACTAAATTAATTCATTAGAAATGATGTATGGTATTTGGTTTTCAGACCTACTAATAAACATGTGATTGGAACCAAGTTAATTTTTAAGAATAAAACTGATGAAATAGGAAACATTATCAGAAATAAGGCATGACTGGTTTTATAAGGGTATACTCAAATAGAAGGTATTGATTACGATAAAACCTTTGCACCAGTTGCAGGCCTTAAATCAATCAGGTTATTTATTTCCATTGCATGTAATAAAAAATTTTAAATTTATCAAATGGATGTCAAAAGTGTATTTTTAAACAGTGACTTGAATGAGGAAGTATATGTTGAATAACCAAAGGGTTTTGAAGATCCCAAACTTCTAAATCATATTTACCGTATTAAAAAGACTCTTAATGAGTTGAAACAAACTCCCAGAGCATGGTATGAAAAATTGACTAAATTTTTACTTAGTCATAATTTTGTTATGGCCAGTGTTAATAAAAATCTATTCGTCAAGAAATATAATGATTATATCCTGATAGTTCAAATCTATGTTGACGATATTATTTATGGATCTATGTACGCTAACTTATCTATTGAGTTTACAAATCTAATGAAATTCAAGTTTGAAATGATTATGGTTGGTAAACTAAATTATTTCCTTGGATTACAAGTTAAACAACTTGAATTCGACCAATGCATCTTCCAAACTTGTTAGTAAGTGATTTCTTTTCAAATTTTTTCTAGTATTTAGTGGTCTTTTGCTAGAAAAACATATTTGAGTAGTTATTTCATCATTTGAAACCCTATTTGTTGTGGGTTTTGATCCAAATCTGATCTACTTATTTTCTTTGATATTTTTCTTATGCAAATTTCTATGGAATATAGATCTAAGAAAACGGGTCATAAGAATCGTGCCGGTTCATCGTCTAGATCAACCCATCTTGGCATACGGACCCTACGGTTGCAGAGAATGATCCGGACTATGTTTGGGATTTCCGCACAAAAGATATCATCATTGAAAAATCTATTAACTTAGACTACATTGCTCGATTTAGTCTTGTTCCTATTCTCTTAGAGGTTGGATGGGAACGCATCTTGGGTTGGGGTGGAATGGCATATCAATGCTAACTGATTATGAAATTATGTAAGATACAATGACTTTATATTGCGATAATTCAAGTGCAATTAATTTCTCTAAAAATTCAATTCAACATTCTCGTACGAAACATATCAACATACGATACCATTATATTCGAAAATTAGTTAAAGACAAGCCTATCATGCTGGAATGCATTCAAACAGAGAAGCAGCTTGTAGATATACTGACTAAGCCACTTGACAAATCTAAATTGTCAAACTTGAAGCATGATATTGAATTATATATCATTAAGTAATTATTTTATTTCTTTTTATGCACTTACATTTATGTTTATTTTTAATAATGAAATGCATTAATTGAAAATAAAATGTTAATAAGAAAATTAAATGTCAAAAAATCACAATTTTTGAGATTTTTAGACTAGCCGAGCACATGCTCGGGCTAGCCGAAAATCGTGCGGATTTGACTCTAAATGGGTAAATCCCCAAATTTCTTTCATTCTTTCTCTTCTTCCTCGGCTAGTCGGTGTGTCATTCGACCAATGCATCTTCCAAACTTGTTAGTAAGTGATTTCTTTTCAAATTTTTTCTAGTATTTAGTGGTCTTTTGCTAGAAAAACATATTTGAGTAGTTATTTCATCATTTGAAACCCTATTTGTTGTGGGTTTTGATCCAAATCTGATCTACTTATTTTCTTTGATATTTTTCTTATGCAAATTTCTATGGAATATAGATCTAAGAAAACGGGTCATAAGAATCGTGCCGGTTCATCGTCTAGATCAACCCATCTTGGCATACGGACCCTACGGTTGCAGAGAATGATCCGGACTATGTTTGGGATTTCCGCACAAAAGATATCATCATTGAAAAATCTATTAACTTAGACTACATTGCTCGATTTAGTCTTGTTCCTATTCTCTTAGAGGTTGGATGGGAACGCATCTTGGGTTGGGGTGGAATGGCATATCGATCTATTATGCAGGGCATGTATGCGTTCATTTGTGATGTCTCACTTGAGAATTTATCATTCTCAATAAAATTTGTTGAAGGGACATTCACAATAACATCGCAAGTTATTTCAGCATTAATGGAGATAGTTTGTACGGATGATGCAATACCTATTGCCACATTATCAGAGAAAATGTCGAATTCGGAAAAATAAACCATCACATGTAAACTATGTCGCTTTAATGTAGAATGACGATCGGGTAATGCCCTCCTCGCAAACCAAATGCTCCTAAAATACTATGTTTTGCATCGAATTTTCACATCCAATGTTTTTCCTTGAGCCAGGTATAAAACAGATCTTACTCCCTTCATGGTTAGAGTTTTTCCCTTCGCTGTTTCTGGTATGCATGTCTGTCTGTCGTCCCTAGTATGTTACATCATCATTCAGTTTCGCTTACATCCCAAGCACAGTTCAATTCTATTTGCTCATCTTATGACTTGCCTTGCATTTCATTACAATATTCAAATTCCTTCATTTCAGGCACCAGAATTCGAACTCCCATTTAATAACTCCAATCTGAATATGATGACCATCAAACCTCTTCCTGGCCAAAATGAAGAAAAAGAGGAAGCACAGCCAGCTGCATACACCACCATGGAAGACATCATTAATGAGTTGGATGATGATTCAGATGATCCAGTTGTTTCCGACTACCAGCCCTCTCAGGTTAATGAACGACTTAAAGCACTAGAGGAGAAAGTGGAAGCCTTGCATGTATCGCAAGCCTCATTGGCACAAACCCAGAAGTCTACAATGAAGTACTTTCATCGCATCACCCAGAGTTTTGTTGAGGGTCAAATATTGCATATTAGACCCCAGTTATTACCTGATTTTACGAACATAATATTATTTAACGTCCTCTTTTAATCATGTTTTTATTGCAAGGTGAATTTAAGAGCTTGGACTGAAAAAGGGTACTAAAGGGATGTATTTGATGCTCACAAATTACCATGGCAAGGGACGGATCTTAGGGGACCGAGATTGAAGAATTCACATGCCAAAGATCCGAGAAAATCGAGTGATTCATGATAAAGAGACCTGAAAGTCGCCCTGAATGCAAGATCATAGGGTTCCCACCATCCGTTTGGCTCGAAACTTTACATCTGGCCTAAGGACCCTAAATTAACCCTACACGTCAAAATTCAGTCCTTGGATCCCTATGAAAGTGGCCCAACGGATAGATTAGCCCATAAATCACTAATTTGGGGCCCACCTGATATCTAGATATGTTTCAATTTTGGTATCAATCCCTTAAATCGGATGAGAGGGATGATGGACGAAGCAGATTTCTCATAAGCATCATAGTGGACCCCACATGGGGGCACGAGAGTGCACCCGATCCGTTTCTCCTTACACACAGCGTCCATAATTAACGGATGCTGTGATGATCAGTGGCCCACCATCGGGGCCCACATGGCCAATCCAGACCGTCCATTCGACTCAGGGGGTGGGGCCGACCGTACTCATGCTCTCCTTTTGGTCCCATGCATGCCTACACACGCAGATCGCCATCAAACGAAGGATGAACGATGGGGTGATTTGATACAGTGAGCCAACCAAAATCACTCTTTTCCAATCAAAATTTCACCAGGAATCCAATGAACGAGGTGGATTTCTCTGAAAACATCACTGTGGGGCCCACCGAACACGTCGGTGCAGGTTTTTTTCGCAACTTTCCCACATCTGAAAAATCGGACATTGCGAGGAGTTGTATGGCCCAGATCACGATCGGATCTCTGATCCAAACTGTTCAAAAGTCTGAAAAGGGGGTCTTTACCCTAACCATGAAGAAAAATCAAACTGTGGGATAATTTTTTGCCCAAAATTCCAAGCCAAACACAACTCGATTTTGCATTTCGTGGCTGCACATGCCGCCTTCTGTTGCGCAAGGAGTTCTCCACCAACTCCCAGCCTTCCAACCACCGCCCTTCATGCCTATAAGAGGAGGAGGAGAAACGTGGAGAGATTCATTCATCTGGGGACGTGAGCAAGGAGAAGAAAGAGAAGAGAGAAAGGGAGATCGTGGTTGGCCATCCATCTTCCTTCCTCTTTGGTTTGCTTTGTTTATGTTTTTCCTTTAAGAGTCTTTAGCGTCATCATGTCGATGACAAGCTAAACCTCTTAGCTAGGGCTAAGAGGTGAAGCTTGTAGTGTGATGGGGCATTTTCTACGGCTTTAATTCATGTTCAATGAACTCTCTTGGATTATAGTTTGATTATAAGGAATGTTTTTAGTTATTTATGGTTTATTGTGACTGAAATTACAATGGATCTGCGATAGCTTTGATCATGTCCTTTTCATTATTATGAGTGTGAAGTTATGAAGCCATGTTGTTCACCATCATCTCATGGACATGGTTGGATGATGGAATCCTTACTAACGTTCATAACTCTCTCAGATTGGATATGGATTGGTTAAATTTTGTTGTTTACTTTGTCACATAGGCATGGTTTTGTGATGGAATTAATTTTAATTCTCATAACTCTCATCTCTTGAAAACTGGATTAAAGGAAGTTCAGATTTGATTTTTAATGTTATATCCTCCAACTAGATGAAGATGGGACTCTGATTCCAGTTGCATCATTGAATCAAGCATAGATCTCCCCGATCTTTACAAGTGGATCCTTGACACCCTAGTTTCCCACATTTAAATTTACAAGTTTTAGTTACTTAAATCAAAATTACTTTCTCAATTATTCCAGATTTAGATTTCATCTTTTTCTAGTTCTAAGTTCTAGTTACTTTCAGAATATGTACAAGGTGCAATCCCTATGGATTCGACCTTAGTCTTACCTAGATTATTACTATATCCAACCATACACTTGGGGTTGTGAACAAGTTCGAGCTAACATGATCCATTGATGCCTGCTCCTTCCTCTGGGTCAGATTGAACTAGATTTTCTTTCTTTTTTCAAACCAATCATGGTTCTATAACTTAACTATATTTTCTCTCTTAGTAGTTGGATGATTTCACTGACACTTAAACTTTAATCACCTTCATATTCTTTCCCTTATGATTTATTGTTATTAGCACTTTCATACGTTTTCCCTTATGATTTACTGTTATTAACACTTTCATATGCTTAATACTATTCTCTTTCTACATGTTCCTTAGTATTGGAAATTATTTCATATGCTTAATTCTACATGCTTCTAGGTATTGATAATTTCATATGATTTGTGAGAATTATCTTATTCTGCCTTTGTCAACTTGTGACAAAAGGGGGGCGAGTAGTTATCAATGCTATTATTACTATGTTTATATGGGGGAAATTGAATAGAATGAGTGAGAATTATATGGAAGGAATGGCATGAATGCTAAGTATATGGAATGCTATGTATGATATGTGTATGGAATGCCATATATCTATATATATATATATATATATATATATATATATATATATATATATATATATATATATATATATATATATATATCACGGCGGGGCCCACAAATATAAACCAGTTCTTTTGAAGATTATAAGAAGATCCTTTACAAGACTTACTTTTGATTTCAAGACTTCAGTGATTACATATTTGTAATGATAATTATTTTTTCACGAAATTGACAAAGGGGGAGATTGTAAGTGTTAATATGTTGAGCACACTTTAATTGTCAAATTTTGAAAAGACAAAAAACCTAATAAAAGATCTTCAAGAATGGCCTATGTCAAGAGAAGATCAAGCTCAAGATAAAGAGAAGATCAAGCTCAAGACGGATCTATATTCAAGAGAAGAATAAGCTTAAGATCAGCTAATGTTCAAGAAAAGATCAAGCTCAAGCTCAAGATAAAGTTTGAGAATAAGTTCTAATTATCGTCCTTCTATTTTTTTATGAGTGTTTATCTGCTCTGAAGCATCGAATGGGTCTCTACACAGAGCACATTACGTCCATGATATAATAATTGAATCACTAGTTGTGATACCTTTACACATCACTTGCATCAAAGAGAATATAAACTAAATCATGAAAGTTCTGAAATATTAAGACACATGCCCAAGCCTTATAGGTAAATAGCACAAGGCTAATAAAGAGGAGAGTGGTAATGGACAACTCAATAAAGAGGAGAGTAGGAATGGCTAATTCAACAAAGAGGAGAGTGGCAATGGCCAACTCAATAAAGAAGAGAGTAACAAGGGCTAACTCAACAAATTAATAAAGGTAAGGGCAAGGCCTGTATCCATCGTCCCATATAAATTCATAAAGATCACTCGTAATTAACCTCATACCATAATTTCAAAGGATAAATAACAGTTGGTAGTAAATTAAACAATTGCAAAGAGAAAATCATGAGAACAAATGAACGGCATGATAATTCATATCGACTTAAATTAATGTAAGCGTAAAGAAATAACTCAAACCTTTCAATCTCGATCTCTCCCTAACATTGTTAGTTTTGTGTCATCATGTTCCAATTCTAGCATATTTAATATGATGCATTAAGTTAGGCCATTATAGTACCCAACTTAACATGGTTAGGATCATTCTTAAGTCATGATTCAGGCTAGGATCAGAATGAACTTAGAATGAACTTCTGATTTAATTGATCCGCAAGATTCTTCAGTTCGACCAAGCCCCACTTTAACAGCTCGGATTGGTCAACTTTAAACCTATTAATACAATGCCTTAATCTTCATAAGAAACTAGGGATTTGGATGATCTTACTTACCAATTACAGGTCTCGAACCTGTGCGTGATCCTTCACAACACTCCCTAGCAGCCGATTCCTCTCCTTCTCTTTTGGAAGGGTCGTTTTCCTTCTATCTCTCTCTTTCTCTTGTTGGAACTTATTTGCCTGAACCCATCTTTATTCCTTCTTCTCTCTCATTTCCTTCTTTCTTTCTCTGTTGTGTGCTTCCCTTAGCAAAAGATGGTTGGCTTTATAGGATTTTGCTTGGTTCTAAGAAGTTTTTGCGTGATTTGTACGCCAGACAGGTTGTGCGAGAGAAAGGAGGTGCGAGTGGCACATCTTCATGGAAATCAGTGGAATGTCGATCCTTCTGTTCCTTTTCTTCCTTTTTTGTCAAAGGGATCCGACATCTCCTCACCAAGGTTTGGATGGTTCAGATCGGAGCTAGGCATCCGGTCTCCTGTGCGTGAGGGTTTGGAACGCATCTATTTCCTTCGCTAGCATTATTTGCTGAATGAGTTTGTCTAACCAATTGTCATGGGATTCTCCTGGCTTCCCTGGGATTCTAGGTTGGAGTTGGAACTCTTAGTGTTAGAGAATGAACGACCCATATCTGGTGGATTTGACGTGGCCAGATCTCCTAGACAAAGGAAGTTTCCCTGTTCAAGTTTCTTTTTGACGGTGTAATAGTGTTTAACTCTACTCGTCTTGAGGATGAATGGGCCCATTGGTTTGGCTTTTGTGGTGTGATCCAACTCGGCCATTAGTCTTATCTCGTCAATTTAGGGCATGGGTTCAAGTTTGGAGTGGATTCGTTGATCAGGTGGCCCACACATAGAGTAGGAAGGTGGGGTGAAACCCATCATTTTGTCCCGTTTCGTCATTGTTGTTACAGCATGCAAGAAGGTGTCGACCTTGATTGTTAGCTGGTTTAGGTGGGGTCTACTCATGATGTCCTTTGTGAGATCTACTCCGTTCATTGGTTTGGCAGGGTCATGTTAGGCCAGGGGCTAGAATATGGGGTGGATCCAAGATTTGGGTGGACCACACTATTAGTCCACGTAGGGACTGCGTTCACCGTTAAATCAATAAGTCAATTACGACGTGAACTTCTTGGTTTTATTTTCATGTGATAGGTGGGGTCCACTATGGCGATCTTTCGAAAATCCGCTCCTTTCACCGACTTTAGCTCGCTGTGTGGGCCCACAGGCCCAAGTTTGAAGTAGATTCGAGCTCTAGGTGGACCGCAGGATTGGATAATACTTAGAATAATGTTCACTGTTAAACCTTTATAGTTAAACAGTGCAATGGATTTGGCATCCCTTAATTACAAAATTTCCATCTATTCCTTGACCATCTTCTGACGTCCGTTATGTCAGAGTGTACCGTCCAAATGCCCTAAGATTTGGCGGGTACCCTTTATTTTTCATGCTCTTTCTATGGTTCAAGTTTGGGCCCCAATCTCCAAAGGATGTCCAAGATGCTTTTTTAAATGGCTAACACACTCTGTACTTCAGAACAGTGGTTGTACACGTCTAATTGAAACATTACCTAGTGGTTTGGACACATGACCTAAGATCTTCATAATGACTGGATTATCCTAATTTTTTAATGGCCTGTTTGGGGATCCAAATGCAATGGACAGTCAGATGACATGCTAAAAATATGAAGACTTGATGGTTGGTACTCTAACAGTGTATATAAGTATATGTACGATCAGTTTTATAAACGGAAAAACACAAGGCAGGTTTCTGGAGTGATTAAGGGGTAGGGCATGTATATCATTATATTCAAGTGTCTTGTTAACATGTGTAAGTTTCTCGGATTGTATTTTTGATGGTAGGTTAAGCATATTCATAGGTGATGAAAAAAATGAATGGATTAGAATCTCAACTTGATAAGTGTACGAGCAGATGTAAAGATCAAGTAGTTAGTTTACTACGATTGGGTCATCCAAAATCAAAGTGGATGGTCAGATGTCTTTACCTAGCAGTGCATATTTGACTAAGTGGTTGGTTATGATGAACACGCGAGGATACTTAGGTATATGATGGTCCTGCCATAAAATCAATGGTCGGATGACTTGATCCATGGACGAAGATCGTTCCCAGCGGTCAAATTCATGTTGTAGAATAGATGTAAGGTTAGGATATTTAGATTGGTATCATATACATGCACATATTTAATTAAATTTCATGATAACACTCGAGAACTTTCAATACTCGAGTATTGAAAAGTTCAAGGTGTTACACATACGATCAGAAAAATGTACCCCTAATCTTATAAGGGGCACCTCTGGCACCTCCCTTCGCGACAGAACTAGTGGTCCTCCAAGGGGCACATATCATTCATCCTTCTTCGTTTCCCCCATCCAAACAAGGGCACCAAGTAAAAGTCAGAGTTGGGAGCCTATGGTCCTAGAAGGTGCATTCTCTGACTTCGAGTCTGTCATCCTATAAGGGGTAGCACTGGCTCCCGAACTAGTAATCCTACAAGGGGTAGCACCGGCTCCTGAACTAGTAATCCTAGAAGGGGCCTTCTTGTTACACCCCTGTAAATACCCCACCCAAGCTAGCAACTTAATGAAGCATGGTCCTTAAGAACTAAACCTAAACCCTAAACCCTACCTAAAACATAAGCTATTTCTAAGCCTAAGCCAAACCCTGGTTGAACCCTAGCCATTATCTAAGTCAAGCTATTACCTAAGTCGATCCATACCCAAGCCGAGCCATACCTGAGTTGTTTCCAAGCCAAAACCTCAAACCTCAGCCTTTATCCACTCTCCAGGCAAGAACGAGCCAACTAGATGAGTTTCGAAGAAGAATAGTAAGATGCAGTAATCCAATTACCGCCTCCTCTTAAAAAATGTGCCCTAAAGAGAGGCGGTAATTCGATTACTGATGTTTTATTTAAACCAACACGATTTAAATGATATTTAAACTCGCAAGTATACGAATCAGATGCAGATACGGTACGTATTACGAGATCGTTCCCACGAGGACTGGTCGTCACAATTTAAATCTATGATTCTCCTTAACTAATCCAACAAATAATGGAATGAATTACTAAGCACAATTTTATGAAAAAACAATTAATTAAGAACAGGGAAGAAAATTCAATCAGAGAGAGAACACTAGGACTTTCGAATCCACCCCTAATTATCCTAACCCTTGTTTTGTCTGTTGATTCACCTTGATCTAGATTGATACCACTTAAATAGAGAAAGCACAATCTGTGTCGTTAATCGGGCATACAAACTGTCTAATTCCTTTAAGCAATGCCATGAATGACATATCCCATATCCTTGGTCGGGTACATGGAATGTACATTCATTAAAGCACCCTGTTTCTTCCTCTATAGGAAACTTGTTCTTGATCAGACACAAGCACCTATAATAAGCATCCAAACAACATCCATATATATACTTTAATCAAGTTCATAGATGGAGAAGTATAGAATTTAAACCCATAAAGCCCACTTAAAGAAAGAAACAAATTAATTGAAATTCAAAGTAAATCAACCAATACAAGAGCTAATCAAATTAGGGGCTTCATCTCAGCCCTAGCTGAGAGATTAGTGACCCATAAAATCCATAAAAAATATTAAATAAAATTCATAAAAGAAACGTCAAACCAAACAATCTCTCTCTCTCTTCTTTCTTCTCTTTCTTCTCTTTCTTCTCTCCCTTGCTCCAGATCTGGAATCCCCTGGTTCTGAATGCCTTTCCCACGTCCAAAACTCCCCTTTTATAGCTGCTGGATGGCTGGAGTCGGTGGCAGAGTCGTAGAAGGACTCGAAGTGCAATTTTTTACAGCCGTGATCGGTGGGCCCCACAGAGGCATTTTCTGGAAAATCTACCCCGTCCATTGGGTTCAGGACGAAATTTCAGTCAAGAATAGGTGGTTTTGAAGGTCCATTAGCGCGGCCCACAGAAGAAATCTCAAAAAAACTCAGTTTTGAACGTCCCGGGGCAGTCTACTTTTGGCTTCTGTACCGCACACGTGTGTACGCATGGGCGAGGAATGTCAACATGGTTTTGAAGCTTTCGAATCCTTCTACACGATGGACGGATCAGATCTTCCATCTGATCGAAGATGGTGGGCCACAACCGCCCGGAAGTCAGCTCTTCGCGGACGTGCGTAAGCCTTCGCACGTCCGGCGCTGCGATGCTCGGTGGGCCCCACATAAGCATTTTCGGGGAAATCCACCCCGTCCATTGGATAGAGGACGAGATTTCGTTCAAAGATGGATGGTTTTGAACTTGCGTGGACGCGGCCCAAAGAAGGAATCATGTTGTTTTCATTCTGGACGTCATGGGGCAGCTTGCTTGTGTCCTCTGTACCGAACACGTGTGCACATATGGGAGTGGAACATCAGCATGGTTTTGTAGTTCTCGAACCCATCTACACGATGGACGGCTCGGATCGGCCGTACGTGTTACCGGTGGGGCCCACAGCGGTCCGTAAAAAATGCCTTTCCGCCTGTTGCGGCGTTGGAAACGGAAAATTCCGTTTTTTTGAAGGGATGAAGTCGGGTCAGCGCTGCTGACCGACTTATGCTCGTTCGGTGCACATGCAGTGCACATGTGCACCATGCACATGTCACCCAAGGTGGGGTCCACTGTGATACTTTTGAGAAATCTGCACTGTCCATCCTTTTTATCATATTATTTCCACCGTCAGGACCAAAATTAATGTATATCCAGATATCCAGCGGGCCCCACTTAATGAATTAAGGGGCTGATCTGGCCGTTAGACCACTTCCCGAGATCTTCAATGGCTGAAATTTAATATGTACGGTTAAATTATGGTCCCCATCACGTGTATGAAGTTTCGAGTTGATCGGATGGCGGGAAACATGTGATCTTGCATTCTGGACCATTTTCGAACCCCTTTTGCCTTCCTTTCCTCAATCCCAGGCGTGTAAAATCTTCACTATTGGTTTTCTGGAGTCCATCCCCTGCTCTGGTAATTTTGGAGTACCAAATCCATGTTCTTAACATCATCTTTCAGTTAACGCTCCTGACTTCATCCTGTAACAAAAATACAATTAAAATACTCCATTAAGCATTATCATATACATAAAATCTGGTAATTACTGGGGTCTGATATGCAATATTTGACCCTGATCAATTACCGTCAACAGTAATTCAATTATCGCCTCCACTCAAAAGATCTGCCCAGAGCTACAGTTGTGGCTCCCCTCGAAAGTCAATTATGCTAAACCTATTTGACCTTGGAGTTCCTACTATTTATCATTTTACCAAGCCATTAACTCATAAGAAAGTGTCATGTCGCATCTCCCTTCCCTCCACCAATCTTAAACTGTCACATTATCATTTACCCTCCATGATCCTTAGAATTACCAAAAAACCATCCCAAGGGGCTATAAATACCCCTCCTCTCTTTATTTCACATCAACACCTACCAACCAACAAAGAGAAGGAGAGAGAGAGAGAGAGAGAGAGAGAGAGAGAGAGAGAGAGAGCCTGAGTTCTCAAGATCCCATCTTTTTCAGCCCTCCCTCTAGCCTCATCCAGCCATCTCTTAGCCTCTCAGTCTCACTTAGGTCAATCCTTCCAACTATGATACACCTAAACCTCCAAGCCATATTAAGTGCAAGCCAAAGATCGTGTCATTATCACTAGCATTTATACTTCATTAGTCACATCATTACTTTCCTTCTCAACCCCCATGCTTCCCTAGGTTGCTATTGAATTTATGCTCTATGACTTTCTAGAACTCCAGACCCTGTCACATCAAAAACTCATGGGAGCCTAGTCCTCTTACACAATATTCTAAGTTATGCTCTATGACTTTTTGGAACTCAGTACCCTATCACATCAGAAACTCATGGTAGTATAGTCCTCTTACACAATATTCTGAGCATCATCACATCTCCTCTTAACCGCATTTCTCCTCTAGACATTCTCTAGACGTATGCCCTATGGCTTGCCAGAATTCCAGACCCTGCCACATTAGAAATCCGAGTCCGCCCAGTCTCATTTTAATGCTTTACATCCTACCATGATCCCCTAAGATCAGTTTATGACACAAAGTAGAGACCTTATACCTGTATGGGACATAGAGGGTGCTTAACACCTTCCCTCTTTGTAATTGATGTCCCTTACTCAGAATCCCAGGTCGCAGATCAGAAGTCAACTTAAAGAAAGAAAGGCCCCGGATTCTTTGGCTTTTATAGATTCTCCAGGTTCTAGCCAACTGCGGGATTTTTAAACCACTTGGCTAGTGGCGACTCCAAGTTTATTGCATCATCAATCCAAATCAGCCCATACAACCTTAAACCAAAGATAATCAGTGTGGGTGTCAATTTCTAGCGTTCATAAAATGGAGAGTTTATTGGGGATTTGCTAGCTCACACTAGTTGAAACCCAAATTGAAAAAGTGTGATAATCCAATCTTAGGGGATATTCTACATACAAACATTTGCATTCATACTTGGTATTTTTAAAAAAAGAAAAAAAGATGAGCATTGATCTTCGTCTTACACACATTCAAGGCTTTTGCTTACGCCATGGTTACCTGGTCTAGAGTTGCCATGGAAAACTAAGAAGAAGAAACCATTACGCCTAGAAGGCATGCCCCGGATCACCTGAACTCATGGCTGGTAATACCGTAACTACCGCATCCATGGACGATATGTCCCAAAATCTTAAAGCTTTGCAAGACCTTCTTGCCCAATATATTCAAAGAGGGGCTACCCAAACTATACAGGTATCATCGCCTAGTGCCCCAATCATCTCAACTTTTCATCATCCTCCCCACAACAGGAGTCACCTTCAAGGCCAATTTTTTTACAGCTAAGAATCCTTTCCAGTAGCATCTCACTAATGAGAACTGCTACCAAAATCAACCTCCCTCCACCAGGAATCCCAGCCAATTCCAACATCCTCTTCCTAGTGGGAGATTTAATCAATTCCAAAGGGAAAAACCCCTCCCATTTGGTCCCTTCAAAATTAAAGAGCTCCGAGAGCAATTACGAGAAACGGAGAGGAAGTTACGGAAGCAGCGGGGGGTGGAACTTCCATCCACCAAGTTCAAGGATCTTTGTTATTTCCCTGATGCAAAGATATGTCAAGACTTAAAGGCACCACAATTCAAAAGATATGATGGTACAAGTGTCCTATGGACCACTTAAGAGTATTCTGTGAAGAGCTTAATAATGTGGTAAGTAACGATGGAGCGTTGATCCATTTGTTTTAAAAATCCTTAAAAGGTGATATGTTAGATTGGTATACGTCATTAGACTACCATCAAATTAAAACTTGGGAACAACTTTCTCAAGCATTCATTGATCGCTTCATATACAATCTTAATGTAGCGCCCAGAAGGGCGGATCTTGCTGACTTAAAGCAAAGGAATGATAAGTCATTATCAACTTACGTTGGATGGTGGTGAGCCATGGTCGCCAAAATGAAAATACCCATTAATGATGAGGAGCAAATCTCCATGATTATCCACTCGGCAAACCCGAGTATCTCTGGATACCTCGTCTCGTATCCATATGCCAACTTTACCCAACTCGTCCGCGCTGGTGAACAAGTCGAAGCTAGAATAAGGGCTGGGATGATCTCTCCTTGGTGACTTCATCATGCTTCCTCGATACAGGAGATAGTGGATGGAAGTCTTACTGGATATGAGAACAGTAACGGAAGTGTTCTTAACCTCCATCTAACATAAGAAGACAATCTTGTCGCCTCTACCCAAGGCACTCCATTCGCCCCTCAAGAGGGGCAATGACAACAACAGCATCAAAGGGCAATTCCTCAGTACCCCAACTAGGGTTAGCATATGGGGATGGCCCGAGAGCCTAAGCAGTTCACATCAATAACCCAAACTTACAGCGAGATACTAGCTACGCTAGTCCAAAAGCAAATACTTACCCCACTATTGCCTAGGCCCTAACCAAACCTTCCACCACCAAACTATAATGAGAATGAGTATTGTGCATACCACCAATCCCGACGCCACATAACGGACCGTTGCATCACCCTAAAGCATGCAGTCCAAGATTTAATTGACAACCAAAGGATTGTGGTTACCTCTCCCAGTATTGTCACCACTAACTACTCAATCCAGAATCCCCTGCCACTACATCAAGTAAGCCCCAGCTCATCGGGCACCCCCACCACCAATATTATTCAGAGAGAATCACCTTACCATCTAGTCCAATCTATCAATGCAATCATCATTAGCCCAACACCAATACTCCTGATTTTGCAAGGGGCACACCCAACCAGTCCAATCTATGCGCCCTTAAATATGCAAGAGGTATCTCCAACCAATCCAATCTTTATGCCCCCAAGTCTATAAGAGGCACGCCCAGTCAGTCCAGTCCATACATCCTCTGTTTTACAAGGGGCACCATCTACCTATCCGCCTCCTACTCCAATTGTCATGCTCCAAGGAAATCCCCTTCCCCGATCAACATGTCGCATCCCATGACAAAATCAGGGCCCAGCTTTAATCATGCGGTGACTTTTTAGAAAGGATAAATATTCTGCTACTTAAAGGGATTTTCCTAGCTCTACTGATTCTTTGATCCTTCAAGAGAAGAGTTTAAGACAGGTGATTCCCACCTCTAGGAGACAGGTCGAGGAAGAGATTGAAGTCAAGATTCTGATTAGTCCTAAAACATCAACCATCACTTTTCATATCTTCAACATCACAACTTCATTTCATCTCCTCCCTGATCAATCTTGGATCCACAGAGTCGAAACTATCTCTTCAACTCTTCACCAAAAGGTCAAGTACATTTTCAAAGACAAGGCATTGACCATTCTTGATGATCCCAAACAAATTTTCCTAATAGAAGCAACCAACCATGAAGCATTACATATCCCAATTATAGACATACAATACTCCGGTGAGGACATCCCATACCATAGTCTCGAGATTGAGACTGTGAATTACATTCCTCTTGCATGTCCCATCGGATCAAACTATGTCTTCCCTCTAGTTGAGTGCCAACCTTTTTATTATCAGCTCAAATATCAAGAGAATGCAAGCATGAGAAGATTAGAATATCATCCTTCTATTGGTGAGATACCAAATCACAAATGTATCAAGGGAGGGCAAAGTCAGGAAGAGGAGGACGATCCCTTCAGCCACACATCAATCAATTCATCAAAGAAGGGATCATCTATTTGGTTGGCAAGCTGGGATCCACCATAGAGGATCAAATGAGTGGAATGAGCCTAAATGAGCTTTTTGAAGAGGACTCAGGAAAGAGGCAAGAATTACCCCTAATTGACTGGACCACGGTCTGGGTCCCACATGAGCTGGAAGAATCCAAAGAATTGCAATGCATTAGGGATGAGCTGAGAAAAATGACATCCAATACTAACTTAGAGCCCAATCCCGAATACATCATGACATTTGGACACGACGATAAGGGTCCACCTACTGACCCCTCTGGCCCTGCCTCCTAAGGGGAGGGAGTGCAGGGCAGTAGCTAGTTCGCAGTCCCCATGATAGGACAATAAAAGCAAATAGTTCTTAGCTCCCTGAGCTGAATTAGGCAAACCTTGGTTCACATCGTTGTCTTGCTCGGGTCCCTTAAAAAAAAAAAAAAAAACCTTAAAAAATCAGAAAATTCAAAATACCAAAAAAAAAAAAAAAAATCCAAATATTTCCAAAATACCAAAAATCTAGATAATTCAAAAGTGCCAAAAAATTCAGATATTTGCCTAAATCCAAAAACAACGAAAATTTCTCAAAACACCAAAAATCTTTCAAAAATCACAAGTAATATTGTGTCAAGTTTGTTCGTTAAATTGTTTGAGTATGAAGTCAACTTATATGATTTCGATCTAGATTTAGACTTTAAACTCATGGTTTTGAATGAAACCATAATGGGAAAAATGATGATCCAACTCTTGAGCCAGATGATTTCCTCAAGAAGTTCGAAACAAAGGCTAATGTTGTTGCAGATTATATCAAAATTGTGAACTTAGGATCCCTCAAGCTCCTTAAAAAATTACGCATTAAGAGATCCTCGCCTCTTGAATACAAGCAAGGGATGACAGAATTCTTGAGGCTAGGGCTATCCAACATTGCATTCTCCTATGAAGCCTTATCCAGAGCTAATGAAGAGTTACTCATACACCACCTTTTATGAAGCCGCAAGTCAAGCCCATCAAGCAGAAGCTGTCGAGATCATGTCTGAAGTCCACGATGGAGTAGGCGGCTTGTGCATAAATGAAGAACTTGTGACTAGACTATTACTGATGAATGATGGAGACGAACTATTGTAGCATAGTAGGAAGTGCTTCAAGTATTTGAAGCTTGCATAACAGATCCATGTGCATACTTCAATTCTTTATAACCTGGCAAACTCTAGCCCTTTATTATTGTGGAGTGTTTACACCGTTGGAAGAGTGAACCCAAAGACATTTGATGGTCATGAGTACATTCTCGTGGCAAACAAAAGTGGGTGACAACAACATTCTACACCATGGGTACAAATGAAAAGAGGAGTCAACAAAAGTGAGTGGTGGTAAGCTCAATATGACAACTGCATCTCATAGACATAAAGTGCATGACGCACTAAGCCACTCGCGACTCTATCAAAAGAGGATCGCTATAACCAATGACAAGCAGGTCTGAAAAAGAATGTCAACAACATGGTAATAATGCATATCTTATCACTGTACCTACTAAATCCAATGGGCAAGTCCAAGCCATCCTGGGATGATTCGCTGATCATTCGCGAAGTTCTTCCTGGAGGTGCCCTTCGTCTCACCATCATTGGGGGCAAAGATCTTCCACAGCCCATCAAGCCAACAACGTAAAAATCTATCACGGGTAATTCTACCTGATTATGTCAACAACTATAATCGTAAAGCTAAGGCCAAATGACAAGAGGTCAGCATCCTAAGGTACATTTTAATGTCATTCCTTCCCTCCAATAAGTGTTCCAAAAAATAAAGGGTTCAGGAAAAAAAATGGATGAATAAAAGCACGCAGTCCAAAAAAAAAGAAAAAAAAAGTAGAACCCAATGAGTGAGAACACAAGTCACCATACTACTTCCCATTAGGATAGTTTACCCCAATGTCAATAGCTTCATGGTCGTGATTGAGGACAAAGTCAAGTAGCTCAGTAGTCGACCGGAAAGGAATGGAATCTAGCATCCCACCTCTATATAAGAAAAAGAGAAATCAAAAGAAAAGTAGAATGCTTAAGCAAAATAGGCGAGGTGAAAACCCGAAAGGGCTCCTCGAGTAAAAGCAGCAGGCACTTAACGGACTTAGTGAAAACCTGAAAGGGCGCCAAAGGTAAGAAAGCATAACTGCCAAGGGGTAGGTAAGAGCAAAAACCCGGGCCGTGGTGAAAATTCAAAAGGGCGACATGAGCAAAAATGATGGGAAAGTCAGTCGTGGTTAAAACTCGAAAAGGCGCTACGAGCAATAATGGTTAGAAAAAACAAAAAATAAAAAAAAAAAGTTAGGTATAAAAGAAGCTAAGGCAACAAGCAAAATGGAGAAGCACAAGGAAAAGATAAGTCCTGAATTATAATTATGTTGAACTCTACCCAAATCCAAGGGGAATGATCTTATTATGCGCTACTCTCAGGGAACCGAGATCCTTAGAAAACAACTCAGAATACTGGATTCAATGTGGGCTGAGTCCAATGTTCTGATTCCACTATCTAGGCACAAGTTCAGACACAAGCACACACAGGCATATATGGCACAAAAATTTTCATTTAATTTTCATTTTTCGTATATAATCTCATCCCTTCAAAAAAAGATTTTAAAAAAAATTTATAAAAAAAAAAAAAAACAAGTTTTCCTTTTTTGGTCGTTCATGTATGAAAGACAAAGGTACGTATGGCTCTCCATAAATAAAATCTCTAATTTTTCAATCCTCTCTTGATCACTTCCTATGGGTGACTTTCTTCCGATCACCATCACTTAAAAGGTAAATATTTCTCCCGATACTCTAACTCCCTGATTTATTGACTGATTCTCTCTTCTTCTTTTTTATTGCAGGCACCGGAGTTCTTCTCACGAAACACAAGCCACAAAGCAAAAAGGGTCTAACCTTTCTAATGGTAGGTTAGATTTGATATTCAAGATGGACAAGTGGGGGGCACCACTCATCATGGCCAGCCCATCACCCAAGTCCACATCAACCAACGTGGCCGGCCCACCACCTAAATCCATACCATCCATCATAGCCATCCCATCATATAAATCCATACTGCCAATCATAGCCGGCCCGCCACCTAAATCCATACTACCCATCATAACCATCCCATCATACAAATACATGTTATCCATCATAACCATCCCATCATACAAATTCGTACCGCCCATCATAGCCATCCCATCAACCACCCACTCATTCCCAAATCCATCCCCCAATGCCTCTTCAATACCCATCACTCCTCCATCAATGGTGGTTGGATCTCCTCCATTAATGACATTCACTTCCTTAAAAGGCCTCACCAAACCGCCATAATGCCCTCATTCAAGAAGAGAGTTTTCTCTTCCCTCCAAGCTCATCACAAATAATTCCCAATAAAAATTGGCCTTGACCATCCCCATTATCCTTAATGGAAAGGGCTAGACTCATTCAAAATTCTTTTTTAGAAGAAGACAATAGGAAGAAGACAAGGAAAAATGAAGATGAGAAATGTGAGAATAATGGAGAAAGGAGACAAAAGAGAATGTTCGGAGAGCAACACAGAGCACGGAGGAGACACCAATTTCAAAGAATATGGAAGAAAGCTTGTCGCTAAACGCGATCAGGGGTGGTAATCCGATTATCGCCCCATCTCGACATATGTGCCCCGTCTATCTGCACATGAAAATGCTATTGAAAAGTCAATGGTCAATTAGATGACGTGGTAGGCAGTAATCCAATTACCGCTCCAGCACTAATTAAGCCAAAATTTGCCAACAATTCTCCCTTGGCCATCAAAAGATGAAAAGAACTATTTTTGTGAGAAGAAAGGATCTGTTGTGTGGTACGATCATCATGGGCCCACCAAAAGCCCATCAGTAGAAAATGAACACAAGAGTAATACAAGCAAAGGAAGATTTCATGAAAAAGAGTTCAGTACATAATATGTCATAGAAAGAAAGGACAAAAGAGAGCAAGACTACCCCTAGTCTAGTATGTACTCATCTAGATTCTTTGGTTGCTCTTAGTGGTATGATGGAAGAGGACTAACCAATGAGTAATAAAAACAAAAAAGGGAAAAGAAAGGTGAGATTTTCATGAGATGAAAAAATCTCGCGAGAAACTCCATCAATGGTGGTTGGATCTCCTCCATTAATGACATTCACTTCCTTAAAAGGCCTCACCAAACCGCCATAATGCCCTCATTCAAGAAGAGAGTTTTCTCTTCCCTCCAAGCTCATCACAAATAATTCCCAATAAAAATTGGCCTTGACCATCCCCATTATCCTTAATGGAAAGGGCTAGACTCATTCAAAATTCTTTTTTAAAAAATTGAACACTAAAATAAAAACCAAATGAAGATGCCCACCTGTGAAATTGGACCGATCTCTTTGACAACTAAGAAACTTTTCAAAAAACCATTGCAATAAAACCCCTAGTGAGTGTAGCTCCTTATGTGAGATAGTTTCAAAAGAAAGTTTTCAAAAAAAAAAAAAAAATTAACTCTCAGTATCCAAGGTACTAGGAGGTCTTCTATACCTCTCAATGGCATCCAGTGCAACAACAAAATAAGATTCAACCTCTTCTATTTTCCCTAGGAATTGTCAAATCCGTAAGCGATACAATCATGGTCGGCCTGGATTTATATGTCAAGATGGTCGTGTAACGATGAAGTTCAATGCAAGTGATGGTGAACTGAATCCAACTCTAGTCAGAGTGATCGTTTCAAAAGAACGGAAAAGATCAATTGTAACAAAAGTATCAAAATCAGAAGACTGCATGGAACAAAAGACCACTAGCACATACCTAGTCTAGGATGCTTAGAAAGTATGATCAAGTCCAAGTAGGCGTAGTGAGTTCCCGGTAAGGCTGCAGAAAGCCCAGGGCAGCTAACCACTTTGACAATTAAATGAAACAAGTACTCCTATGGTGATCGTATAGCAAAGGAACACCAAAGATCTAGACAGTAGTGATCCCTGTAAGGCTGTAAAGTGTTGATGCACTACTTTTCAGATTTACCCTCCGATGTTATTACCGATTTGATGTGAAAGGGTTGTGATTCTTGGCCTGTAATGCTGCAGAAAACGCAGAAAAAATCGCAACGTTTTTTTCAAACCCTCATGATATGTGCAAGTTATCCCTTTTTCAAACAGTAAGCTGACAATGATACTATGGCAGGCAACAGGTCTAGACCATAATCTTTTCTTATCAGAGAGGTGGGGTGTCCACCCACATTGGCATTTAGTCGCATGCAACCTTTACTAAAGAGGGGCATTTGTAGACACCCCACCTAGGCTAACAACTTGATGAAGATTGGATGATCCTTAGGAACTAAACCTAAACCCTAAACCCTACCTCAAAACTAAGTCAAATGCAAGCCTAAGTCAAACCCTAGCTGAACCCAAGCCATTACCTAAGCCGAGCCATACCCAAGGCACTGCCCAAGTTGAGCCATACCCGAGTCGTTTCCAAGAAAACCTCAAACCCAAGCCTTTAGCCGCTCTCTAGGTCAGAACAAGCCAGCTAGGTGAGTTTCGGAGAACAACAGTAAAAGGCGGTAATCCAATTATCGTCATCAGTAATTTGGTTACCGCCTCCTCTCGAAAGATGTGCCCGGAGCTACAGGTTTGGCTCCCCTCGAAAGTCAACTATGTTGAACCTATTTAACCTTGGAGTTCCTATTATTTACTCTTTTACCAAGCCTTTTAACCCGTAAGAAGTGTCATGCGGTATCTCCCTTCCCTCCACCAATCCTAGGCTGCCACATCATCATTTACCCTCCATAATGCCTAGAATTACCAGAAAACCATCCCAATGGGATATAAATAGCCCCTATCTCTTCATTTCACATCAACAACTATCAACCAACAAAGAGAATGAGAGTGAGGGAGAGAGAAAGTGAGTGAGAGTGAGAGGGAGTACTTGAGTTCTCAAGCTCCCATCTTTTATAGCCCCTTCTCTAGCCTCATCCATCCATCTCTTGGGTCCCACTTAGGTCAATCTTTCCAACCATGATGCACCTAAACCTCCAAGCTATATCAAGTGCAATCCAAAAATCGTGCCATTATCACTACCATTATTCTTCATCAATTGTTCATAACCCCAAGTGTAGGGTCGTGATGTAGTAATAATCTCAGTAAGTCCAAGGTCGAATCCACAGGGACTAATCTCGTGAGTATTCTAAAAGCAACTAGAACTAGAACTAGAAAAAGATGAAAACCTAAATCTGGAATATTTGAGAGTAATTGTGAGAAATTTAATGAAAAACTTAAGAAATTCAAAGGTGGGAAACTAGGGTTTCCAAGGATCCACTTGTAGAGATCAGGGAGATCTAAGCTTGATTCAAGTCACATGATTGGAATCGGAGTCCCATCCCACCTAATTAAAAGATATCTCAGTAAAATCAAATCTAAAATTCCTTTAACCTAGTTCTCAATAGATGAAAGATGTGAGAACTGAAAGTGATTCCATCACAAAACCATGCCCATGAGACAAAGTAAACAATAGGATTTACCAATCCCATAACCATCTGGGAGAATTGTGAAAGTTAGGGATGATTCCATCATCCAACCATGCCCAAGGGATGATGGTGAACAACAAGATTTTCTAATTTCACAATCTCAATACATGAAAAGAACATACTCAAAGCTATCGCTGATTCATTATAATTTAAGACACAACAAACCATTAAAACTGAAAGTATTCCTTATAATCAAATTAGAATCAAAGAGAGTTCAATATAAACATGAATCAAAGTAATAGAAACATCCCATCATGGTATAAGCGTCACCTCTTAGCCCTAGCTAAGAGGTTTAGCCAACCATAGACATGATTAAATTAGAATCTCTTAAGAATAACATAAAAACTACTAAGGAAAGGGAAGAAAAACACTTGGTGACGGCTTCTCCACGCATTTGCTCCACTCCACAAACCCTAAATGATGCCTTGGAGTGCCCTAGGGACCCCTATTTATAGTTTTAGGCCTTAACCTTTCGCACCGAGTGGAAATTTTCAAACACCGTCTCAAATTTATGCAATCTGCGCAAAAATTGTGTAACCCTCGACTAGTCTTGGGCCATACTCGACCGGTCGTGGGCCATCCTCGACTGGTCGTGGACCACCCTCGACTGGTCGAAGATCGTGCAAATTTAGAAGCCGATGTTGCTGGAGTTCGAGTCGAAGTTTCCTCAACTAGTCGAGCAGGAGCCAGGACTGGTCCTGTGAAAGGCAGGACTGGTCGAGCATAAGTCAGGACTGGTCCTGTGGAAGTCAGGATTGGTCGAGCAAAGGCCAGGACTAGTCGAGCGTAAGCAGAACTGGTCGAACCGGAGCTAAGACTAGTCGAGGATCATCGAATTTCGCTTCAAAACTCCAATTTTCTTCATTCTTGACTTAATTTTCTTGGATCTTTAGCATGTGAATTCTTCATTCTTGGTCTTCTCAGATCTAATCCTTGGCTTGGTGATTCTTGAGTGTTAAATCCATACTTTTAGCATCCCTTTCAATCCAAGCTCTTAAATTTACCTTGCAACACAAACATGATTAAAATAGAATATTAAGCATTATCATGTTCATAAAACCAAGTAATAAATAGGGTCCAATATGCAATATTTGACCCTTAACACAATCCCCAACCAGCATTTTGCTAGTCCCGAGCAAAGTATGCGAAAAATATTTCAAGAACCATAGGACAATTTCTATAAGCTCAAGTGGTTTTTGAAAAATAATCCAGATAATAGAATTCTAAGATACATCAATGTTGAGCATCACCTTCTCCTCAGCTCCAGCACTCAGTAAATTTCACAATCTAGTTCAAAGTATTAATCCACAAATTAGAACAATTCTAAATATTGAGTTCCATGAGTGTATAATGAAGCTTAGACTTTTCATAATAAAAGGTTCAATTCTCCATTTTCATGATAACATTGATAATCAAAATAGCATTCGGGCCAACCAAAACTTGCCTTACAATTCATCTTTTCATTCTTCCAACTTTTGATTTTTCCATCGATGGATTTCACGCTATGTCAACCTTTTTAATAGGTAGTCGTTTTCGACGACAACTGTTTTTTAGCTGGGTAGATATATATATATATATATATTCAATTCTTCTCATTGAACATGATGAACAAATTCCCCGAGTTGGTTCCTTCCATGCTTAATAATCACCAAGTTAACAATTCAATATCAAACTAAAACCTTAATGTGTAAGCTAGATGTGACATATGAAATCATGACTCAATCAATGTTTAAAATTTCTAATCATGGATTAATAATTCGAACTTAACTGTGAAATCTAACAAGTAACTAAATCCAAGAGTCATAAATCACTAACATTAAGTATTATATACTTCTAAATCATGGATGAACTTCAAAATCACTTGAATTTACAAAATTTTCAGAAAAAATTTCACAATTTTTTCTCAAAGATTAAAAAAATACTGATTAGCTTACTTAATCCACACCCCCCAACCTAAAATCTAGATTGTACTCAATGTAGAAGATATAAGTATGCAATGCACATGAGACAATAAAAGTAAAGGAGAAGTGATGGAAAGGTAGTACCTGAAGAAGTAATTTTGAGGTGTTTCCAATGATCTTAGTGTGAAAATGAGTTAGTATAAAAGATTCAAACAGACAATAAACAAACTATCCTAAACAGCATAAAGCCGACTATCCTAAACATAACAAGAAAGCAATAAACTAATCATAAACTATAAAAGCAAGGGAAAAACTATTCAGTCATGCAGCAAGGTTCCTCCTTCGGCTAATACCTTGATAAATTTCTCAGTAGGTTTCTCAATAAGATCATCCAAAAACCCTTTTTACAATAGGCTTGGATGCCCTGGAGCATAAATTTCCAGAGAAATTTATACACTTCAGTAAAAAATTATTGTTGAATCGCCTGTGATAGAAAAAGTTTCAATATTTGTACTCCATGGCGAATCAGAGACTACAAGTAGATAGAATTCAGAAAAATTCTCAGCAAATGATGTAGTCTCAACACATTCCGAAGTTTCAGACTCCGATTCAATTTTCAGCTTTCCCTCCTATGATAGTAAACATCCAGGATCTATGGAGGGAAGGGTTTTAGAATAAGGGTTCTCTCGGTCAGTAACAACTACCGAGTTATTGTCTTACAAGACATTCACTATTTCTTTTATCATAGGATCATTTGAATATGCAAAGTGTGTCAAGCAATCATCTAAAGAGTTGAAAAATTCAGCTGAGAGTGACTCATTTTCCTCATTGAAGTTTATGATGATCTGCCGAAGGATTCCATCGTTTCTGGAAGTGGATGGACACATGCTCTCTTGCTCTTGCCTTGCACAGACAGATTGAAGATCAATAGGTGAAGCATTAATGTGAAAACTTTGTTCATCGATGCCACTCAGTAAAGGCATTGTATTGTCAAAGGTTGACAACTTAGATGATGACTTTAACTAGATGGTATCAAATTCCAAAGTCATATCGAGCAACTCGTTCATCTCCTATATCTTATCGTCATTCAATTCAGGGGAGTGCTCTAACCATACCTCACAAAAGTTGGAAGGGTTAGTTAAAAATGGTTTATCCTCCACATTTAAATCGGTCATGCCAGATAGGTAGAGTAGATCATTATGGTTGGCAACTTCCTGAACCTCTTGATCATTGACCTGGACCAAACTTGAGATCGATTCTAGTGGAATTTGGGCTGAACATTCATAATTGTCATCCCAATACTCATCATCTTTCAATTCAGTAATGTATACACTTGGAATGGGATCGCTTTCCTCACATTATATTCCTAAATTGAGTTGAGGTTCGAATAGACTAACCTCTCCCTCATCATTGAAACCAAGTGTGTCATGTGAGTGAAGTGTGTCATTATCATTATATTTGACAGACACCCACGTCTCTTGATCATTCCTTTGGACCGTCATCGAGATCGACTCTTCAGGAAATTGAACTGTATACTCATTAACAGAATCCAACTCCTCATTCCAAATTCCAGAGTTCTCCATAAACGAGTTAGGATCACTTTTCTCGTATTGTGTTTCTGAATTGAGTTGTGGCTGGGACGAACGAGCCTCCAATGTCTTATCAATGCGCAATGCAAGTGCTTCTATCGTTCTTCGGATGTCAGCAAAATCATATATGTTACCCTGAAGTGACTCTTCTTAGATCGTTTCTGATTGGGTTTCAAAGGTAGAGGACCCAAGAGAATGTTCACTAGGGTATATTGCTAGTTCATCTTCCTAACATTGATGTTTCCATTGATTATACTCACACGAATCATAGGTGGAAGAATCTTATTGTTGTTGATACATATTATCACCCATAATATAATCTCTCATTGTTTTCTTCTTGTTTGATGGATGATAATAATTCTCACTCCCATAGTTATGATAACCCCAACACTCACGTACTATTTTATTAATCTATGGGGTGTAATTGTTCTCCCGCATATGATCACGTAAGGACTTCTTAACCGGTGGAGTATTATATTCCGGTCGGTTCTCGATGATGATTTCAGAAAAATTTTGAGACATAAGTTTATTTCTATCATAATCATCATACATCCCTTCCCAATATCTCTTATCCATCTCAGCATATTGACGTACCCACTCTTCAATGTTGAAACCCTAACTCTGAATCTACTCCTAAAATAGAATAAAAGAAAATTCATACAGCAATATGGAAAGTAAGTAGAGGGAAGAAGTTAGAAAGACGTTACCGGATTGGAGAGTTTTATGTTAGGATCCTACAAAATAGAAAATAATGTTAGTTTCTAAAAAATACAAGAAAAAATCCTAAAAATAAAATTCTAAAATTAGAAAGTTTCTAAACCTAGAGAGCAAACCCTAATCGAGAAATAGAAAGAGAGAAATTAGAAAGAAGTTACCGAATTAGAAAGTTTTATGTTAGACTCCTACAAAAAAGGAAATGAATTAATTTCTAAAACAAATCAGGAAAATTCCTAAAAACAGAAAATAGAAAGTTTCTAAAAAGAGAGAAAGTGAGTTTTTAAAAACAGAAAACCCTAATCCTAAAAATAGAAACTAGAAAAACTCTAATCTTAAACTAATTTCAAAACTAGATAATCTCAGAAAAACGTAACCATTAGTCCCCGGCAATGGCGCCAAAAACTTGTTCACAACCCCGGCCCAAGTGTAAGGTCGCGATGTAGTAATAATCTCGGTAAGACCGAGGTCGAATGAACATGGACTAATCTCGTGAGTATTCTGAAAACAACTAGAACTAGAACTAGAAAAAGATGAAAACCTAAATATAGAATATTTAAGAGTAATTGTGAGAAATTTAATGAAAAACTTAAGAAATTCAAAGGTGGGAAACTAGGGTTTCCAAGGATCCACTTGTAGAGATTAAGGAGATTTATGCTTGATTCAAGTCACACGATTGGAATCAGAGTCCCAACCTATCCAATTGAAAGATATGTCAGTAAAATCAAATCTGAAATTCCTTTGACCTAGTTCTCACTAGATGAAAGGTGTGAGACAAGGCAAACAATAAGATTTACCAATCCGATAACCAATCTGGGAGAATTGTGAAAGTTAGGGATGATTCCATCATCCAACCATGCCCAAGGGACGATGGTAAATAATAGGATTTCCTAATTTCGCAATCTCAATACATGAAAAGAACATACTCAAAGCTATCGCTGATTCATTGTAATTTGAATCACAACAAACCACTAAAACTGAAAGTATTCCTTATAATCAAACTAGAATTAAAGAGAGTTCAATATAAACATGAATTAAAGCAATAGAAACATCTCATCACGCTACAAGCTTCACCTCTTAGCCCTAGCTAAGAGGTTTAGCCAATCATAGACATGATTAAACTAAAATTTCTTAAGAAAAGCATAAAAACTACTAAGGAAAGGGAAGAAAAACTCTTGGCAACGGCTTCTCCACACATTTGCTCCACTCCACAAACGCTAGATGATGCCTAGGAGTTCCCTAGGGACCCCTATTTATAGTTTTAGGCCTTAACCTTTCGCACCGAGTGAAAATTTTCGAAAACCATCTCAAATTTACGCAATCCACGCAAAAATTGTGTAACCCTCGACCGGTCGTGGGCCATCCTCGACCGGTCGTGGACCACCCTCGACTGGTAGAAGATCGCACGAATTTAGAAGCCAATGTTGCTGGAGTTCGAGTTGAAGTTTCCTCGACTAATCAAGCAAGAGCCAAGACTGGTTGAGCGTAAGTCAGGACTGGTCCTACGGAAGTCAGGACTAGTCGAGCAGAGGCCAAGACTGGTCAAGCGTAAGCAGAATTAGTTGAACCGGAGCCAGGACTAGTCGAGAATCACCGAATTTCACTTCAAAACTCTGATTTTCTTCATTCTTGACTTAATTTTCTTAGATCTTTGGTATGTGAATTCTTCATTCTTGGTCTTCTGAGATCCAATCCTTGGCTTGGTGATTCTTGAGCGTTAAATCCATGCTTTTAGCATCCTCTTCAATCCAAGCTCTTAAATTCACCTTGCAATACAAATATGATTAAAATAGAACATTAAGCATTATCATGTTCATAAAACCAAGTAATAAATAGGGTCCAATATGCAATATTTGACAATCAACGTCAATCGCATCATTACTTCCCTTCTCAACCCCCCTGCTTTCCTAGGTTGCTATTGAATGTATGCTTCGTGACTTGTCGGAACTCTGGACCCTATCACATCATAAACTCATGGTAGCCTAGTCCTCTTACAGAATATTCTAAGCATCATCACATCTCCTCTTAACCACCTTTCTCCTCTAGACATTCCCTGAATATATGCTCTATGACTTGCCGGAATTCCAAATGCTGCCACATCAGAAATTCGAGTCCGCCTAGTCTCATTTTGATGCTTTACATCCTGTCATTATCCCCTAAGATCAGCTTGCTATACAAAGTAGAGACCGTATGTCGTACGGGCAGAGTTCTCTGTTACTAAGGTCCCTTACTAGGAATCATATGACACAGATCAAGAGTCAACTTAAAGCAAGAAAGTCCCTGGATTCTCTAGCTTTTATAGATTCTGAAGGTTCTAGCCGACTGCAAAATTTTTGAGCTAATTGGCTAGTGGCGACTCCAAGTTTACTACATCATCAATCCAAATCAGCCCATATAGCCTAAAACCAAAGATAATCAGTATGGGCGCCGATTTCCAGCATTCACAACCCCTCATCACTCCTACCGACCATGCAAGGGGCATCTCATGATGGACCGAATTGGGAATTGGTGGTCCTGGAAAGCGCCTTCTCCGCATTCAAGCCAGTCATCCTATAAGGAGCCGCCCTAGCACCTAGGAAGAGAGGCTCGTGGGGAACACTTCCTCTCCTGCCACATGAGTTAGCCCATGCTGAAAACCCATCGATCAACAATTAGAAGTAGCAAGGAGGTGCTACACTGGGCCAATATTCATTCATGTCGGACCTCCCGCACCTAGAATGGCTAACCAAGAGATGCAAGGTCACATCCCATACAACACTAACAACAAGGTAGTCTTACGAGTAATAGACCCACGAGAGGGCTCATAGGCCTCTATAGCACAACCACCCGCTTCTAAGGTGCCAGTGATTCTAGAAGGGAAGATGGCTCCTTTCTACAATGCAGTCCCTTAACACTACCTAGAATGTGTTGAGGTGAGGAATATGAACCCCAATGGACGATGCATCCAAAGAGATAACCTAAACAGAGGAGACTCCAAAGGTGCCCTCTTGGGTCTTGGCAACAAGACAAAAGATGCTTACCATGTGGTAGTTCAGCTCAAGACAATTTCTACACAAATTGCTGTCTAGGAATTACTCTGCATATCATGCATTCATAGAGAACTATTCGCTAAGGCCTTGCGAAGTACATATCTCTTCAGACACTCCTCCCAGCATAAGTGGGCAACTTCTCACTCCCCGAGCAATCACATTTATCGATGAGGAGCTACCTCTAAAAAGACGTAACCATGGGCATTCGTTGAACATATCCATATGTCATAAGGACCTCTGGATCCCACTGGTCTACATTGATAATGGCTCAAGCCTAAACATGTGCCAACTTAGGACTACTACTTGCCTTGAGATTGAGCTATCCTCTTTTCGGCCCAACAATATGAACATGAGGGAATTCGACAACTCCTATAGATTTGTGGGAGAGAGATACATTGAAGTGTATATTGGTCTAGATATCTCAACCATAACCTTCTAGGTCCTAGACATATCTACCTCTTTCAACCTGTTGCTAGGAAGGCCTTGGCTTCACAGTGTCAAAGTCATCCCCTCTACCCTCCACCAGAGAGTCAAGTATATCTAGGAGAATCAGGTGATCTCTATCCTCGCTGAGCAAAAATTTATCCTCCCTACCAAAATCACTACTCCCAAGCCAGATGTCCCGGTCATCGACATCCAACACTTAAGAGGATGACATTTCCTACCATAGTTTTAAATTCAAGACTATGAAAATTGCAAATCCAAGTCCTCTCAAAGCTAATATGTTTTCCCACCAGCTAAACGATTAAGCCTCATGTATTGCACAAAGAATCTTTCTAAGACCATGGTAGTTGAGACATTCGCAAATACAAAAAGGTGAGGGCTAGGATATCGGTTGACCTTTAAGGAGCGAGGGAGAAGAAAGAGGTTTAAGTGCACTCCAATCCATTTCATGAAGTCGGGTACCCCCTGTAAGGACGCAGGACCCGCCCAAGAAGAGTTGACAGACAAGGGGAGCAGTCTCCCTCCATATCTAAGATGGGCTTTATGGCCTCCCATCGGATGGGAGAGGATCATGGGACCTCTTTCTTCTACCTATGTAAGAAGAAGAGGAGGTGCCTGATCATGGGCAGGACCAGGGGCAGAATCCCATAGCTTACCAAGATGCCCTGGTACCTGTCCTAATCGCATCGCCAATCCACCGAGAGCACAACTTGCCCGTCTCAGCACCAGCATCAATCAATCAGAGGCACAACTTCCCCGTTGCATTAACATCCAACCAAGGGGATAACCTCCCCTTCGTAGTAGCATCAATCAGCTAAGGGCACAACTTGTCTGCTACATAAGCGTCCACCCAGGAGCATAACCTGCCCACAGTAGTCACTTGCTAGGGACGAAAGGGCCCCACTAACGAATCGCACTAACAAAGTGCAAAAAGAGCCTATCCATTAGACCATGAAAGGGAAATTACCAGCCCTGGACTTGTCTGATGTCCAGATCCCTCAAATTGAGGAACTAGAAGAGCTCCAATGTTTGATAAGCGACCCTGGAGGGACTAAATAAAACTCAAATCCAAAACCCGGTCAAGCAAAGCTCATGTACATTGGGTCGGACCATGATCCTCCGCCTATCTCGTCAACCCCCGCCTTTCTAGGGGAAGGAATGCAGGGTCTTAACTGGTCGATTATTCCCCTAACCATTGAATCAGCTAGTGAGCAGTCTAAGGGCACCAACCTAAAAAATGCCTGATTTAAGTAGCATTTGGCACCCTAAGACAGGTCAGGACCAGTCATTGTTTATAGTGTCGGCTTTCTCAGGGTCCCTTGAAATCTTTAAAAAAAAAAAAAAAAAAAAAAAAACAAAATTCAAAAACATTTTAAAAATTTTGACTTTTCAAAGCTTGCATGTAATAATGTATCAAGTTCGTTTGTCTGTCATGAGGTAGAAGTTGACTCATACGATTTTGATATTGAGTTAGATTTCAAACTCATGGGTCTGGAACGAAGTCCAAGATGGGCAAGATGATGACTAGCTCCCAAACTAAAGGATCTACTCAAAAAGTTTAAAACTAATGTTAATGTTGTCATAGATGACTTTGAGATCGTAAACCTAGAAAACCCTGAAGTTCTTCGAGAAATACGCATTGGAAAATCCATCTTTAGAATACAAGTAAAAAATTATAGACTTCCTGAATCCAAGGTTGTCCAACGACGCATTCTCCTGCGAAGAAATGTCTGGGGTCGCTCAAGAACTCGTTGTACACCATCAACCAACAAAACCAGAAATGAAGCCTGTTAAGCAGAAGCTGAGAAGAATGAAGCCAGAATGAGCCCTGAAAGAGGTTATCAAGCAATACAATGTGAGATTCTTGATAGTCGTCAACTACCCTAAATGGGTCGCACACATCGTGCTGGTACCAAAGAAGGACGGTAAGGTCCGGATGTACATCGACTTCCAAGACCTCAACAAAGCCAGTCATAAAAATGACTTCCCCCTACTGCACATTAACACTTTGGTCAACAACACTGCAGGACACAAGATCTTCTTGTTCATGGATGGCTTTTTGGATAAAACCACATCAAGATAGCTATATAAGACTGCGAGAAGACTTCATTCATCACGCCATGGAGATCATTCTATTATACGATTATGCCAAACTTTGTGGGTAAACAATGCAATTTACAATACCAATAGCTCGCACAACATCCTCTTTTACAATCGTGGCAGTAGCAAGCCAACACTGGAGTATTTGGGAACCTTTGCTTCAAAATACAGACTCTGGACGAAATACAACATAAACTTAAGTTCAACTTCTATAATTTACTGTAATCAATTTCTATAATCGAGTTTGGAAACTCAAACCTGAAAATCTGGTCTAAAATCATGCCCCTATTGGCTTACACAACAGGCCTAAACAATAACAATCCTAGCGAGGAATCAACATGCATGCAAACTCTTCAAGTGTCTTAATAAAATATCGCTTCTGCAATCAAATCAAGATGTTTGTACAAGGAGGATGATTAACCTGAATGGTGCCTAGAAGTAGAACCAGATCAAGTTATGAAGACAGAAGAAGTATAATTTATTCATGATAGCTGTAATGAGATTTCTCAAATACCAAGTCTATCCCATCCCTGTGCTGTGTGAATTCGCGTGTGTTGATGTCAGCAAGTTCAGTCCAAATGTGGTTTCAAAGTGAAACCAGAATTTAAATTTTCAACACCGTGTCCACAAAAAATCAGATCATTGTAACTCTACACAGGCCCTTGTGCAAGAAAAAAAAAAAAACAAAACAAAACAAAACAAAACAAAATGCACTCTCAGATCCACCACAATCAGCAGTGCACCTGGAGGCAGAACGAGAGACATGATCAGCACAACACAGGAATGTGTATAATTACACTCGCGAATTCAAAGACATGTTTCTTTTCTTTTCTTTATTCAAAGACAAGTTTCTCAAGGGACTAAAAAACCACCAAGTTTTGCAAACTTACCGGTAGATATCTGATGGTTTGTAGTCAAATGCATATTTAAATGTTGTAGCAGTGTATATCATATACCCCCTATTGTATGCGGAACACCCTGCATATAGACATGCAAATCGAACGTGAAATGCATGCAGGCACAAAAAAGACATCAAATTGACTATAATTAAGAGAACTTCAAGGAGATCACCTTCGGCTTTTCAGTGCTCCCACTGGTACACAAGAGAAAAAGAACATCATCTGCATCAACCCACACCACTTCAGACGTCGTTGGATATTGTGGGACAGTATCCTGGAACACAATTCTTGAGCATTAAATGTGAAATTATCATACCACTTGTAGCAACTTTTTCCCTAAATCATGCATGCATAACAGGTTCAAGCCAAAGGAACATAATACTTGTGTTACTTAATTCTTAAAGGAAAAAAAAAGAGTATATTACTTTCAATCGAGTCAGGCCAGTCCTTTAATAGATATGTATGCATTAACTTTGCTGTTTGTTCCAAGACTACCAAGTTATAGCTTATGCACTCTACCAATATTGTTGAAATCATTATCCAAATTAAGAACATGAGTGTTATGCTTCAGCTTTAAGAAATGTCACCAAACTAAGAGGGAATCAATTCTATTGACCTACCACCAGATATCTCTCCCGTCCTGCCATTTTGTTGCTTCCTTCTTTATTGCTGACTTGTTTTCACAAGTTAAACATATACCTGCTCAATGAAAAGATAATGATAAACATAGAGCATGTAACCTAAGACCTACGTTTGTTGTTGATTAAAAACTAGGAAAAGATACTAAAGAAAACACAGGAAAAAGTTACAATTTTTTTCATTCTCATGCATTGAGTACAATGCTCCAAAGGACAAACAGAGAACATACATTTTAAGTTTATCATACACGAAGATATTACCAAGAAGTTTGAGAATATCATTTGATAACCACTTTGAATTGTTAGGATTGTCCAATGGACCCCACAATATGGAGCAGTTTGGATTGATATATGCATGTCTGTCATATCAAATATGTATAGCGGCATGTCACCACCATTAAATCACATTGGTAGAGTAGCCCATATGGGAAATAATGGAAAGAATATTTTGACCAAATGGAACCATTATGGTGGAAGTGCATTTTAGCAGTGCATCTACTACTGAAGAACACACTTTTGCGCCTCTTAGTCGAAAGACCTTTTTTCTACCAAGATTTGCATCTGTACAAACAATTTATTCTAATTGCTAGGTAAGCATGACGACTTGAAAAATATTTTCTAAATGTGATCAATACATACCATTAGACCCAGAACTCCAATCACAACCACACAGGCGATCCAAAAATGTATAGAGTACATTTTGATGCAGGGTCCATTCAAAGGCCACATACTTGAAAATAACTAAACCTTGATTCCAAGACAAATAAAAATTCACCTTCAACTAACAACCAGAAGCAAAAGCAGCTAAAAAATAAAAACCCATTAAACCACTTCATTTGTGTCCTGATCATGGGAGCCACTTCATTTGTTTGTCTCATCGACAGGTGACCCCTCTGCACACCACACACACCATGATGCATGTACAGTCCTGATCATGGGAGCCATTCTATGCACCACTGCACCTGGTTGCATTGAGACACGGTGCCAATTGCTAATTTCGTGTGAATGGCCCCATCTTGTATTGAATGATTTTTTGTGCTATACACTATGATACCTAGGCAGTTGGCATAGGTGTGTGTCAAAGTGTTGGGGACAAGAAACTCTAAAAATCTAAGTGACACTTCCATCCACAAATAAATAATTTATAATAGAAATAAATCGATAAAAGGTGAATAATTAATGAAAACTATGAAAACATAAAAAATCAAAGTTAAAAAGAATATTTGTGTAGTTCTAATTAAAACCATTTAATATCTAAACTAACAAATAATCAATTGACAAGCATAAAAATAATATGCTATACTCATCTCAAGTAATTGTAGCTTCTATGAACATCTCTTGCTCTTTTAAAAACATTCCAAGAACCCAGCACGGAACTGTCTCTAAGAAATTGTATTGCATTTACTATTTCAAAAGTTCTAAATTATATAGAAAATAATTGAATTTTTCCTCAGAATAAGAAAGTTTTATGTTTCATAAAGAAAAGTAGAAAGAAAACAATAAAAAAATATTGAAATCAAGATGAGCCAATTCAAGAATGAAAAGGTACCTTCACAGTGCGTCTACAACTTCTCCTCTGCCAATATGCTGCTTAAGCAAAGCCAGGACATCATTTGGAGTGGCATACCCATACCTAAGAAAAACAGAACCAGAGAGAGAGAGAGAGAGAGAGAGAGAGAGAGAGAGAGAGAGAGATTCTTAAAATACAAGGATCATTTGTTGAGATATTTGCAATGCTGTATATGTGAGGCCCATATTCCAATGATATTGATTACAGACATTTTTACAATGTTGTATGAACCCTTTAGTGTTTCAGGTGTTCCAGGAAGCCATTCAGTGTCTTTCACGAGTACTTTCACAAATGTGTCAATCCCTGTAACCTTGCACAGGTTTAAAATCAGTGGCACAAATCTAGAAAATTAAAAGGAGAAATGCTACTTGCAGGTACGCATCTGCATGTTATTAGATCCATTCGAGGACATCACTTTAGATGGGTCATAAACCAAAGATCTGCTCAAACAGTTCTCATAATAATGGTGATCATTCGGTTCCACTCTACAATATCAAGTCACTTAGCTCACTGAGATAACATAATTGGTAAAAAAAAAAAAAAAAAAAAAAAAAAAGCTTAGGGAACTTTAGACCAAAAGCACCTCCCAAAAGCCTAATCGTGACAAAAAATAGATTTTCCATCCGTAGTTATTTAGAAAGATGTGCTTGGATAAAGCTTTTGCAGTGGCAATAATCCATTTACAACCTGAAAATCAATTTTATCATACAATCAATGTAGTCATATGAAAAAGCTATGCCCTGAAACTGAAGAACTAAATTATAGAGAAAGACGATGACGAGATGACATAGAAAAGAAAGACAATACTAGGGAGCATACACCGATCTTCTCAATTCTGAACAAAGCAAAATCTACTATAGCCAAAGACAAAATAAACATCCAGCTATTCATAATACCAACTAATATAGGTATAGCAATACCAATTAAATTTGTGGAAATAGAATAGATCAACCATTTCAGCTAAATTAAGATTTGACTCAACCTATGATTTGTCAGTTCACTTGATGGATCAAAGTTCAACAGAATTTGAATGCAGATATGCAAACTTGACACTTTGATGAGGTATGAAATGCATGCACAGAGACAATTGACACATTGCCTACATATACCTAAGTAAAACCAAATCTCCCTATATTGTTCAACAAGCATCATGAACAATATTATCGTCATCTTTAGTATCATGACACTGCCATCTCTCTTGGTGTATTCTACATTGGAACAATGTTCCTTTCAAATACATTGGTGGTTCAATGCCCTTAAAAATATTTCATGCATTAAAGACAAACAAAATGCACAGATTTGGATTTTGGAAGAATCATAACATTCATTTATTAGTTAAACATCACTACCAGAAGTTTAGAACTCACAAAAGATACTGGGGCCTGGGATGATCCTCTGTTGATATAGAAATGTGTTGGAAGAATTTACATAATGTACCTCATGACACTCTTCCATGTAAATGAAAGCAGAGGATGATCCATATTCGCTTTCTAGCTTTAAGCATCACGTTCTTGACATCATTTAACAAATAGTAAACAAATAATATCTTTCAAAACATGAGACAACAGACGACATATCCAATAATCAAAATAGATAATTGGTTCACATAAAGGACTTCAATGGAAGTATGCATCTTGAAATATATGAAATCTGACACTGATAATGCACTAAATGATGAAAAAATCTTGAAAGAAAACTAACCTGCATCTTGGAGCCTGCAGGGATTGTTTTACTATGACTATATATTTTGGTAATGACAATAGTAAAAAATGATCACGCTGGTAACAGAGTTTTGTAAAAATTAACAACTTTAGAATTACCCAGCTAAATATAAATCCAAGTTTAGACTAATGTATTTGGGATGGCAACGCATTAAATGCCATTTTGGGTCCTTGAGTTTTTTTAGGATGAATATTATTGAAAGAAAACAAACAGAACCACAAACCAAAGGGGCCTGAGAGGGGCAAAAACAAGGAAAAACAAAAAGTAACAAGACTATCCATAGAGATTGGCAGATATGATTGACGAAATTGAGGATTAATATTTTTAGATGCTGAGTTCAGAAATGTGTTGACAAAGTAGCAGCTAATCTTGCTTAATGAGTTATTAGGTCTTACTTATGATTGAGCAGTCCCAGCTCCCTACATAGCTGTGGTGAGAAACTAGTGGATTTATTGGGGTTTTTTTACATGAATTGGGAAGCTTTATTTCCAGATATTTTCCAACATGGATTGTCAAGATCTGTTTATGATCACCATCCGTTCTTACGAAAGTCGAGTGAGCAGTCACGGGGTCTGAAGTCTTTCGAATTTGAACTAGCCTGGTTAGAAGAGAGATTTTATCTCCAGTCGCCAGCATTAATGTGGAAGGATGGGCAGGCTAAATACTTATGTTCAAGCTCCAATTGCTTAGGGCCTATTTGGGATCAAGAAAATGAGAATGTGAATTTGATAATTCATGAACTTGTCAAATTCATGAATTTGCATTGGATCTGGATTTTTCAAATTCCAAAGTCCACTATTTGGAGATCAAACTACAAATTCGTGGATTCGTGGAACATTTACTATCGTGGTACAATACTACAGCAAACCTACAAGAATTGACATGCAAACCCGCCCATCAGGATAAGCTGAAGTTCAAACATAAATCAAAACAGAATTAAACAGTGCTTCATTAAAAATAGAAGCAAAAAATGGGGAAGAAATAAAAAAGCTCTATCAACAAAAGGTAAGTAACCAACCATTAAGATGCCACATCTCCAATGTAAACCTCACTGATGGAGGACTATTCGGGTAATTTTCCGGGAACCTCATGATGGCATTAAAATAGCCTCCATCGCTGCAATTAGATGATTGTCATTCAAGCAGGGTTGGTGCCAAAGAAAATATAAATATACAGTGAGCATCGATAATTTAATACCAAACTTTAAATTATCTCACGTGAATGTCAATGTTAAGTTTTAAAACATTGCAAACATCTCCCCCAAATGAACATTTATCAAGTAACTAAATGTGAAAACCAATGAATGTAGTGATTCAACAACAGCAGAAACCAGTAGAATGTGAACAAGATGTTACATTAAGAAAGAAACTTACAAAAGACGGATCATCATATCAATTCAATGATCAAGTGTCAAGACTAAAATTTGTACAACAAATAAGACAGCAATGAATCCTTGCCTATATTACAATAGATCTCGCCAAATGACTCAGAAAACAAAGCCCTTTCAGACTCAGGAAAAAAAAAAAAAAAAAAAAACAGAGGGAAAAAGTCACAAAAAGTGTGCATTGTTCGGCCTAGCAACCATACAGGTGGGGTCCACATCTTGTTGATCCAGACCATTCATTATGTGTTTCATCATTATGCCACGTCCTGATTTCCCCAAATTTCCTCCATCAACAATTAAACTTTCAGATCAGTACCCCTCCAAAGAATGATCCATCAAAAAAAGAATGGTAGGCCTGCCCTTCCAATTGAGGAAGAGCGAATAACCAATTTGGTATGTCCCAACCATTCGTCACACCTCCATTTATTATAATATAGACCAAAAAAAAAAAAAAAAAAAAAAAAAGAAAAAAAAGAAAAAAAAGAAAAAAAAAACAAAACAAAACAAAAACAAAAACAATAGTGAAAAAAGTTCAAAATTACATCCCTATGTAGAAATTATAGGTCTCAATGGAACCCCTAAATGACAAGAACAACCCTATCATAATTCCCAAATTCCAAACAAACCACTACCAAGACTTGAAGACATCAACCAATTCCAGTATCCCAACCAAAAAAAGCAATCACATGAATACTAAGGGCTTGTTTGGATGCCTGTAACTTTTTTAAGTTGTAAGAAAGTTACATGTAACTTACAGGTGTAAGTAAGTTACAAGTAATCCTGTTTGGATGTAAGTTGTAACTTACTTACAGGTAACTTTGTTTTTGTGTTTGGATAACCTGTAACTTTGTTACAAGTAATAAGTTGGATATTCACACTAGATAGAGTTGAAATAGAGAATCGTTGAAAAATTAGATTGACACACAAAAAAGATGGGATAAAATTATTCCATTTTATTAAGCCCATGTAAATGAATAGTTTGGCCGATTCTTAGGCTAAACTAATCAACAAGTGGGCCATAAAAGTGGGCCCATGTTTTCAAAATGCTAGTAATGTGAGCAAAAAACTTGAAGTAACATATCCAAACAAAAATTTTCATTTTCTTCACAAGATATGTTTACAATGCTGTAAGGGAAAAAAAAGTAAAAAACAAATAACATCAAACTAAAGTAATCTATTTAGGAACCATGTTCTCCAACCATACATGCCTTTATGCAGGGTACATCTGCTGTTCCATGGATTGTGGGATCTGATAATCCATGCATTCACAAATTATGGGAGGAATGTATATTCCATCCACGAAAACTTGGATGGCATGGGCTGCTGACATGTTATGTGGGCCCACTATGATGTATTTGTTTCATCCACACCATCTATCCATTATTCCAGATCATTTTAAGTCATCAGCCCAAAAATAAGGTACATCAAAATTTCGTGTGGACCACATCACTGGAAACAATGTTGATTGAACACCCACCATTAAAAACTTTTGGTGGGCCACCAATGTTTTCGATCAAATTGATATTTGTTTTGCTCCTTTCATCCAGGTCTTTATGACCTAATCAACAACTTGGATATGAAACAAACATTACAGTGGGCCCTAGTAGTTTTTTAATGGTGGACTTTCAATCATTATTGTTTTCAGTGGTGTGGTCCACCTGAGATTTAGATATCCCTCGTTTTTGGCATCAAGCCCTAAAATGATCTAAAAGAATGGATGGACGGCATGGATAAAACAAATACAATATGGTGGGCCCCACAGATCATCAGCCATTATCCACGCCACCTCACCAAGCTGCGTCCGTCAACGCGGAAGCAAGGGAGAAGGAGACTTGAGAGAGAGGAAGAAGCATCCGTCACTCCGTCTGAAGGTAGGTACGTTCTTCAATGCAGGTGCGATTATTTCCAAAGATTTTCATTTCAAATTTTCCAACTGTTACCTGTATCAAAGATACAGGTAGCTTGAAAAACGACTCAAGTGCCTATAAGATTTTCGCCTCTTTCTCCTGTAAGAAAGTCACGGGTTGAGAGAAAGTTACCTGTGACTTTCCTCCCCCAAACATCAACTATAACAAAGTCACCTGTAACTTTGTTATGTTTTAGAAAAGTGACAGGCATCCAAACAGGCCCTTAGAATTACGAAAAATACACGCATCAAAATCTAAAATCACATACAAACATCCACAAAATGAAACCACCAACCAATGCAATCCGATCGAAATTAAGAAATCCAAAACTAAAAAAATAAGAAACCCTAGAAATCCAAAAGCAAGCATGAAAATCCAGTCTTATAACGAAAAGAACACAAGATAGAAAAATTAAAATACTCACTAGATAATATCGGGTTGGACCTATGATCATGACATTCCATTCAAAGAAGTCATCAATCAAACCAGCCAATAATCTATCCACCGGATACTTGTTGAGATCTGCATGTAGAAGAGAGATCGACCGTCCAATTGGTACTTACATCACCAGATCTCATAATAAAAGAAACCTTATAAATTGCTATACAGAGAGAGGTGGGGATTGGATCTGTGTACCTCTGAGCTGCTTAGAGAGAAGGAGCCTTGCTTGAGTCATTGTAGCCCTAAGAGAGAGAGGAGGGATAGAGAAAGGGAAGAGAACCCGCGAGAATTATTTCATTATCGCGGGCTCTTTTTTGGGCATGGATTGGGTACTACCCCCACACGTATATAGAGATGAATGCTCTTGTTAGGGGCTCGTGGCGCCACCATGATGTATGTGGTTTATCCACTACGTCCATCCATTTTTTATAGTTCATTTTAGGGCATGGTCAAAAAAAAAAGGCAGGTGGAAGCCCAAAGTGGACCACGCCACATATCAATGGTAGAAAATCTCCATTGTTTACTACAGTGTGGTCCACTTGGGCCTTCGATCTACCTCTTTTTTTTTTGCTCATGCCCTAAAATGAGTTATCAAAATGAATGGATGGCTTAGATAAAACACACACATTGTGGTGGACCCCATAGAGAACCTTTTTTGGTAGTGAACTCACAATAAGGGTTTAATTCGCATTCGTCGACAGCTTATTGTGATTAGCCAATGGAAAAAAGCTGTCGGTGACTCTGAGGGCTAAAAGTCGTCGAGGAAACTACCATGCGACCATTGGCTTTGGTCAATTTTTTTGTAGTGGATTGAAAGGCACTTCAAAGACCTGAAGAAGCTCTTCAGCTTGTTGGAAAAGTTTAAACTTCGCCTTAACCTATAAAAATGTGTCTTCAGTGCAACTAAAGGCAAACTTCTTAGCTTCATAGTAAGTGTGGAAGGCATCAGAGTTGACGAAACAAAGACAAAAGCCATCATTGAGATGCCTCCAAAGACAAAAAGTAATTTGGGGCTTCCTAGGTAAAATCCAATACATCAGTCGCTTCATTGCACAGCTCACTCCTATCTGTGAGCCAATATTCAAATTCTTTCACAAGAATTTGCCAAAAGAATGGAATGATTATTGTCAAGTTTCCTTTAATAAAATTAAGACATACCTAATGAATCTGTCAATTCTAGTGCCGCTAACTCCAGGATGCCTCCTATTGTTATACATCTCGGTCGCGACGGACACAATCAGTTACGTCCTCGATTACCATGATGAAATAGGAAGGAATGAACAAGCAATATACTATTTGAGCCGCAAGTTCACTAATTATGCGACTTGTTATTTAGCACTCAAGAAGACATGTCTCACCTCAATCTGGGCAACCCAGCAACTCCTGCAATACATGATTGTGTTTCCCATCCTTTTACTCGCTCGCATGGACCCCCTTAAGTACATGTTCGAGAAGCCAGCACTCACTGGAAAGAACAAATTGGCAGTTACTTATATCTAAGTTCGACATCACCTATGTCACTCAGAAGGCAATCAAGAGGCAAGCACTGGCCGACCACCTAGCAGCCCATTCCCTACCGGCTACCGGACTACCAGCCACTGAAGACCTTCCTAGACAAGGATCTCCTTATTGAGGAAGAAGAAAAGAAGACAAGGGAGTGGACACTTTTCTTCGATGGTGCTGCAAACTCCAAGGGAAGTGGGATCGGAGCAATCCTCTACTCCCCCGACAACATCCCCATCCCAATCTCAAGGCGATTAGGGTCTGTTTGGTACGTGGGCTTATATGGGATTAGGGGAGATGGAATTGCATTTAGTCCCATGCAAAATCCAACCAACATTTAGGGAGGACGAGAAGGGTTGGGATTATGTGGGATGGAATTGCATTTGGTCCCATGTGGGATATTCAGTGGATTTTGAAATCCACTCCACATGTGGGCTCCACATTGATGCATGTGTTTTATCTATGTCGTCCATCAATATACGCCCTTTACACATGACATTCTAGTTATATACATGTACAAGTGACCGACATACGTTGTGAATTTGGTTCGTTGATTACAATTCTATGGTCCACCAAACGGGGTTTTGCTTAATCTAGTGTTTTTCCCATAGCAAGAATTTTATCCCAAACATGAGATTAGATGGTCAAACTACCATGGTATTTCTAGACATGTAATCATTGTTCAATAATGGTGCTAATCCTATTTAGTACAATTCCATACCATTTAATCCCACGGACCAAACAGGCCCCTTAGCATTCAATTGCACCAATAATGTGACGGAATACGAAGTTTGTATTGACGGTCTAAAGGAAACCATAATCTTAGGTGTAAAGAAACTACGGTTTTTTAAGACCCACAGCTTTTAATCAAACTAATGGTGTTTGAAAGACTAAAGATGAGAAGTTGATCCTATATCATGTATATCTCAAAAATCTGACCGAAGAGTTCGAAGAAATCACATTCTCATGCATGCCACGAGCTAATAATATATAAGTTCGCAAATGCTCTCACCACCTTAGCATCAATGCTAGATATTTCAAAAGGAGTTTCCGAATGGGAGCTCACAGTCAAGATACAAGATGAATCAATCTTCTACTTGCAAATTGAAGAGGCTAAAGCCGCTCCCAGCAACAAGCCCCCAAATACCGACATCAAGCGCTACCTAGAAAGCCAGGAATACCTAGAAGAAGCTACAACGACAGACTGCCGAACCATCCATCGTTTGGCGGGACAATTCATTATCAGCAGTGAAGTTCTATACAAGTGATCATTTAATCAAGTCCTCCTTCGGTGCATGGATGAAGCCGAAGATGCAAAATCATGGACGAAATCAACGGTGGAGTATGTGGCCCACACATGAATGGGTACATGATGGCAAAGAAGATTCTATGACTTGGCTACTATTTGTTAACTATAGAGGCAGACTATTGCCGACACGTCAGAAAGTGTTTCAAGTGTAAGGAGCATGTAAATCAAATCCATGCCCCTGCGTCGGAACTATACAATTTGACTACACCCTGGCCTTTCTCTATATGGGGACTCGACATCATTGGGAAGGTAAACTCAAATGCTTCAAATGGCCACGAAGTGGGTATAAGTAACATCCTACACCACTATAGTAGTGTCTCATGTGGTGAAATTCATAAAGATCAACATCATCTACCAGTATGGTTCTCACACGCCATCATCACCGACAACAAGCCACCCTCATCAACAAAGAAGATAAACGATTTTCACGAAAGGTACAAAATTTAACACCATTGGTCGAACCCCTACCGCTTCCAAATGAATGTGGGGTCAAAGCCGTCAACAAGACAATCATCAGAATACTCAAGATGATGGTCAAGACATATCAGGATAGGTTAGAAATGCTTCCATATGCACTCTGGATCGAACATCCATACGATCTACTACGAGTGCAACTACTTTCGAGCTTACATACGAAATGGAGGCAGTCCTATTAGTCAAGGTGGAAATCTGCCTCGATGATTACTGCTAGAAAGTGAAGTTGAGGAAGGGGAATGGTAGTGAGCCAGATACAATTGGCTACATCTCAAAGACAAAAAGCACATGTGTGCAGTAAGTCATTACCATTGCTATCAGAAAATGATCACTCGAGCTTACATATGAGAGTTCGAAAGAGGAGCTTAAAGGTGGGTGACATGGTCATGAAGTATATTCTACCATCGCACCAACCATAACTCTGAGGAAAGTTCAAACCCTCATGGGAAGGACCACTGATCATACGAGAAGTTCTTTTGGGAGGCGCCCTCTGTCTCACCAATATGACGGGAGAGAGGATCTTCCAAAGCCCATCAATGCCAATAACGTGAAAATCTTTCACGGATAAGTTAATATAGCCCTGTTTAAAGTTACATTAACAAAGCTGAAGTCTATTAGCCAAAGCTGGTCATCTTAAAAACCATCATCACGTCCCCCAATAAGTGCCACAAAATCAAAGGCAAAGAAAAAAGCCAACGAGGAGAGAAAAAGCAAAGAGAAAAAGGAGAAAAAAGTAAAGAGAAAAAGAATTAAAGAGGAAAAGAAGAGAGGAAATAAGAACAAAAACATGAAGGGAAAAACAGTAAGAAAGAGAGAGAGAGAGAGAGAGAGAGAGAGAGAGAGAAATTGACCCCATAGGCAGAAACAACCATCCCTTCACCCCTCAAGATGAACCTGGCTTGAGTAAATGGCTTTGCCATGGTAACTTAGGACAAGGTTGGAAAGACTGTCAATCGGTCGGTAAGGATGGAATCCCAACCCTTCCACCGCTATAGAAATCGAAGGAAGAATACAAAAAAGAAAAGGTGTGCCTAAACAAAAGGGGCGGAGTGAAAACCCGTAAAGGCACTCTGAGTAAAAACAATGTGTAGATAGTGGAGGTAGTGAAAACCCAAAAGGGTGCCAATGGTAAAAACAACATAGCTGCCAAGGGACAGGCAAGATCAAACACGTGGGATGTGGTGAAATTTTGAACGAACACCACGGATAAAAATGACGGGAAAAGTCGACTGTAGTGAAAACCCGAAAGAGCGTTACATTAAAAAAAAATAATAATAAAAAATAGAGAAGCAAGTATCAGAAGACAACCCAAGATCACATTAAGGTCAAGAACAAGAGAAAATACAGCCATGGATACGAAATCTATAGGATCTCCTAAAATTTTGGGAAGACAGCAGTCACAGTTGCCTACTCCCTCAGGAAATCCAGGGTCTTTAAGGGGGTTAATCTAAGAGTTAAAGGTCAGAACATAAGTTAAGCCACGGTTCTGAATCCCGCATCCCAACACAAAAATCCAGATATGTATACCTAGATAGCATAAGGCACGAAGATTTCAAAACATAAAAAACTTTTCTTTTATCGTATTTTTCCTTTGCATGTAATGCTTTTTCTTTTCAAAATACAATGCTTTCTATCGTTCACATACCATGTAAAAAAGCATGTATGGACAACCCAATAAATCCGAGAACCAAGCAATAAACTCTCAGTCCTCATCAGAATCCTCCCTAAGTACCTCTCTTGGACTCAAATTTTTTAAATTTTGGCAATCTCTCCCTCAGTCAGCTAACCTCCATCCACAGGTAAGCTAACTCGTCCCTCTCAGATCTCCAACTCCTCCTCATCCTCCTAGTGAGCAACAAACAATCACCGAGACATATCCTCGTAGAGATGCCGAAGTGAAGAAATCTCAAATAATAAATGATCGTGAGTGGATAACAGGAAGTCAAGATCAATGAAAGACCGCTCCTTGAAGGGCTCATACGAACCGGTAGAAGACCCCGCATCGCCAAGAATGTTAAGCTCATCTAAAACATTTGTCAAGTGCCAACTAGGGATGCACCAAAGCAGTGACTGCTCAGCCACTCAACGTTAATATGGAACCGTCGCTAGAGGAAAAGCCCAAGACTTTAAATCCAAGTATGTCGACTGTTAGAAAATTGCTCCAGAGAGCTTGTACTCAAGTCTAAAAGTCGGCGATGAACCGTGGAAAAGGGCGATGTCCGAAACCAGAAAACACAAAAGGCAAAATATCATGTGAGAAGCCAAACTACCATAAGAATCTGATGGGGTGATACGAGAAATACAATTGTAGCATGACAATGATTAATGGAAGCCCACGGGCACTACAAATGACCGGAGAATCAATAAGCCAGGTTGACTCCCAATGGATATCCCAGCTCTACAATCGTGAGAACATCCGTCTGTATAAGGGCTCTCTTATACCCAGCAGTACATGGAGGAGTTTTCATGATATGGCACAGGATATTAGGTTGCCCGAAGTCAAGCCAAGAGACAAAAATCGTCATCGCCAATCTCTCCTAAAGTCATAACTGATAAAACCGAAGGACAAAGGTGTCAACATAGGGGACGCAAAAAATTGAGGCATGCGAAAGCACAAGGATGCGAAGGCAAGAAAAGTACATGTAGGAATGTTCCGCAACCATGAAAAATGCAAGTATGACCTAGGACACAGTCCGACAATCCTTGGAACAGCTCAGCCAAAACCAAAAAGACAATAATCTTCCTATAGTAAGCTTTGTTCAACACTTCGAAAAGCATCGTAGTGGAAGATCTATGCCAACCAGAGAATAGCATCTCGGTAATCAGGCACAATATCAGCGTAGTCTGATAGTATGAAGAGTGTGAAGACCTCTGGAAGCCACGGTCGCCTAAGAACTCGTCATACAATGGATCCAAAGAGAAAACCACGGCATCGCCATCACCATCTGCAACCCGGATGAGGTACGAGATACCAAACTAATGCAGGGGTGTGGCAGTCTTTATCGATTGCTTTCCTAAAACGTGGGGAGAACGGTCCAATGGAAGGCTAGTCAGCCTGGAAAGTTCTTCCAGTGAGGGTCCCATCTCCAAGTCATTGAATATAGAAAGGTTCAACTCAGGGACCCAATTAGTCAGTGTTACACCCAACATCCTCCAATCAACATCCACGCAAGCAAGGTAAACGACTCCCTCAAAGTCAAAGTACTCCAACTCCCCATGCTCAAAGTCGGTCAAGGTGTTGAGACAATGTCGTAAACGCTCAGAACACACTGGTTGTGGGAGCAGGTGTAACACCCCCAAAATCCAGCCCCAAATATAGGGACTGGGCTCTCAAATTCAAAGGTGTTAGATAATTAATGAACAAATGTTTCATAATCACACTTTGCTTTTTCACATTTGCATTCATGAAGGTACCCATTCACGAGAATAAAACCAACCATATTATAAATATTATTCCATTTAAACGTCAAAGTTCAACTACTCATCTAATGCTCACTCAGGCAGGAGCTTATTACAATAATATAAATGTACAGCATGAAACGTAAATAAAACTAAGCTAAAATGTAAGCATCAGCGACGACATCATCGTACATCACTCGTAATAGTCTTCCATAAGGAGATCATCTCCTATATCTTCAACGTGTCCATCACCTACATCATCTATATGGCTGGAGAGGGTCAACGCCCTACACATAATGATCATTATCCTTCAAGATTAACAAACAATTCAAGTAATTCATAAAGCTTCTGATACATCTCGTATTTCACCACTACGAGTGGTATTGGTATACGAAAAACCAATCTACATGAATGCACGCCTAACATAGAGTGTGCAGCTTATCATAAATAGTGACCACCACATTGTGATATATAATTCGCAAAAATTTGGCTCACTCCACATCCCATAACTATGGAAATTCGTCGGCGTATCCGACACTACTGTAGATTTACGTGGACACCTCGAGACGACACAACTCATGGATTAAAAGAAATTACATGCACGATTTGTTCATGGGGCGACTACTTGCGATACCAAATACCGAAAAGTTATATACCACGCGCTCGCAGATTACATACATCGATGCGTGTACCACTAACCAAATCCAAATATTTACGCGTCAACAAGAGGGTTACTACCCAGAGTGCATTACGTCCATGATATATATACAAGTCACTAATTGTAAATCCTTCAACACATCACTTGCATTAATAGAAAATTAAATCAAACCATAAGAGTTTTAGAACTATAAGACAAATGCCCAATCCATAAAAAAAGAATAGTAATAGGCAGTGTTCGAAATATCAGTATTGCGTTACCTATCGCATCCTTATGATACAGATACGTATCAGTTATCGCATGAGATATATCGTTTGTATCGGGTAATTTATCGCACTTTTTGGGAAACATGGGGAAACATTGGGAAAATGGTTGAATTTTTCAATGAAACTTAAGGAATTGTAAACAAAACAAAAAAAAAAAAAAAATGATTTTAACACACTGTTAAATCATAACATCTCAAAAAAGAAATGCACATAATAGATTTCCTTTGTATAGGGTCTTAAGTTATGCTTTGTTTGACTGAACTAATGCAACTATATTCAAATTGAATGCATAACATTAAGAGTATATATGATGATCATTTCATCAAACACTTCAAAATTAGTCTCAATTGATAGTTGGTTGAAGGAAAATTTTGAAAAAAATAATAATATTTTAATAATTTTTAATTAAAAATGATTTTTAGTTTTCAAAAATTGACAAGGACTTATGAAATCAGTAGAGCACCCTCATACATGCTTAGAGCGCAACATTGCAAGAAATTTGGAAGAAAGTGGGAAATTTTCTATTTTTATCCAATTTTTCACAAATCGGACCACCTACACTCAAATTTCAAAACTAGAGGAAATGTGATTCATCAAATACTCCTAAATATTTCGAAATTAGTCTCAATTAACAGTTGGTTGAAGGAAAATTTCAAAAAAAAAAAAAAACACAAAGAACATGAAGAACCAATGGATTTATAACCATTTGACATTGATTTAACATAATTTAAACAAAAAAAGGGATCGGATATTAAAAATGTTCACCGGATCGAACATGTGGCATATATTGGCACTACCTGTGCGTTTCGTATCGCACAGGTGGGATACGAGATATATCGTAGGATATATCGACCAATATCGTTGATATTTAAAACATTGGTAATAGATTAACTCAACAAAAATAAGGAGAGATGAGCAAAAGCCAACTCAATGTGGATGTCCTGAAGAGAGACAAAGGTGTCTCTCCAAGAAGAACACAACGTCCCTTCAATCTTTATATATCCTGGACATCGTAGTCTAGAGAGACAACACCATTCCTCGATTAAGCAATTCATAGCCTTGTGCTCTTATCTCTACCATCTTACAACTATCTTCTTGAGAACAGTTCGTGCGAGGCATATCAATGCCCAACTCTTGGAGATATGTTCAATACTTAGAGGTGCAAATATTTGTGTTGGATTTCAAATCTGTGAATAAATTGTATCATTAATATAGTTTATTAATATAATTTGTCATCTCCCTTTCTTTTACAATTGCTGGAATATCTAGAAAAGAAAAATAAATTTGTCCAGAGAAATTTACTGTTCAAGTCAAGATTTGAATCCACAAATATGATTTTTCTATTTTAAACTTACTCGTTTCTTCCAATTATGCGCTACTTCCCATCTTTGAACCTTCAACACGAGACATGTAAGGTTTAAAGAAAGTAACCAATAGTTTATGTTTAACATCCATGTCCCCCAAATCAGCCAACTGGACAGATTTTTTTTTTTAACCAAGAATCTATAGGGTAGGACGTTCCTTTTTTTTTAGAGAGATAACGATTACTTTATTAAAGAAACAGAAAAACAACAAGGAGGGATACCACCCGCTGAGATAGAGGGACGATTACCCTCCAATACAAAACAGATTACAACCCTTTAAGTTTACAAAAATAGAGGCACACTATACTATAAACTGCTAAATTCTTTGGACCACGGACTCCGCCGAAGTGGAGACACCGTTGAAACACCTCACATTCCTTTCTTCCCATATTGACCACCAAACAGTTAGGAGGGCCATTCTCCAAACTGTTTTTTTTTTTTCTTGCCTAGAGTAGTCCCATGCCAGGCTTTGAGCAACAAAGACAGGCACTTGTGATTATCATTCCCCTTTTACTCAAATTATCTATTGTCAGAACCTTCTTCTTGCCAACCAGCCATCCAAAAGCCGCTATCTTTGGAGGAACTTTTTAATTCCACACCTCATCTGTCATTGTCTCTACTAAGGAAGTGGGATTGCTGCCGAGGGAGCTATATAAGGACCTAATCGAGAATTTCCCAAATTTGTCGAATCTCCACACTAGCATGTCTACACCCGACTGATCTAGCTTACAACTATTGATGCGCCCAAGAAAAGCAATGTATTCTTCAATCTCCCAGTCTTGCAGATTTCTTCAGCAGGTAGGATTCCATATAATTTCTTCCCGAAATATAGAATGGCAATCGGCTACTGAAATGGACCGATTTGGGGCAAGACAAAAGATACTATGAAAATCCTCTTTTAGAGCCACTTCTCCCACCCCAATGTCTTCCCAAAAACGAGTGTTGTCTCCTTTTCCTATTGCAAATCCGATACCTTTGAGAACCTCCTTTTTAATAGATAAGACATCTTTCCAAAGGGTAGAAGCTCTGTATACTAAGGAATCCTTGGTCCACCAACCTCCCACTGAACGACCATACTTACTCTTGATTAACGAATTCCAAAGGGTCCCATTTTCTGATGACAGGCTTTGAATTCGCAGACCCACGTTGGCATGTGCAAGCGGCCGTACTAGAAAACTGCACCGATGCAGTGCACTTCACATTTCCCCTAGCTTATCCGAAAAAACAGATGAATCTCTACTTCCCTTTTTTGCCTTTTTTTTAAAAAATAAAAATAAAAAATCTAAAGATTAATCTCTACTTATTTGAAGATAAATTGTGCACAAACCTCTGTTGGATAAGTGGAAAGAAAGTGGTTTTGGTTTGACCAGCCGAGTCTGTTTGTCCTGCAGCTTTCCGATTCATGGCTGTTGTAGTCCTGTGTTGGTATGTTACAATCTCCTCCGATGGGCTGGATTAAAACTTAACAATGATGGTGCCTTGAGGGATGACCCAAGCAGTGAAAGTGGGAATTTTCTACTTCATGACAGTTCAGTTACATGCATTGGACATGCGCCCATTCCATTAGGAACCCGAACCAGCTCAACAGCCCATATTCTTGCACTCGAGGAAGGCCACCAAATGGTTTTCAAACTTCCCATAGATCACCAATGCACATCTTCTTCTGCAAAAACAGCCAATCACTGGACATTTTTTGCCCCGTTGAACACCATCATATCAATGGTTTAGATCACTGAACCACAAGGACCCATTTGTAGAAACTGAATGCCCAACCACTATTCTACAAACATTCTGCCTGAGAGTTGTGTAATACCTCAACATAATTTAATAATTCTGTCCCGGTTGATCACCAATAATCACTACAAGAACACATCCCACCTCTAAAATGGTGGAAGCGATTCGCATCTCTCACCACAATCTCCCTCCCAATACAATCTGACGCCAATTTCATGAAATTATGGCAATCCAAACATATCCTGATATTTTTCATAATCCTTATAGCACCTGTGCTTCTACTAGCATTCATCAGCCCAAACACCAATGCTAGCTTCTCACTATGATGATACAATTGCTCTTCCTTGTGCTCTTTCTCAACCTCATGCAACACCAAACTAGTCTCTGGCACATACCCCATTTCCTTCAATTGACACACCAGCCGTTCAATCCCTAGATATATGGTCTCTCGCTGTGGGTGCCTCCGCCCACCCGCAGCAAACTCATGAACCTGATTGCCGATCTCAATCCAGCTCAGGCCCACCTCCTTCCTCGTCCCACAATCTTTCATCTCCTTACGTATAAAACCCGCATCTCGAAAGCTACCGCTTGCACAGTATATATTAGACATCATCACGTACCCCACTGATTTCTTGGGCTCCAATTCAATCAGCTTCCGAGCAGCCCGCTCACCCATGATAGTCTCACTGTGTTTTCTACAGGCACCTAGCAATGCACTCCACACGACAGAGTCGGGTGGCATTGGCATTTGATTGATCAGGTCCTCGGCCTCGGTCAGGCGACCGACCCGCCCAAGCATGTCAACCATGCATGCAAAATGATCGCATTGAGGGGCAATGCCGTGATGTTCTACCATAGCATCAAACAGCTCACGGCCTTGGTTTACCATTCCGGCATGAGCACATGCTGACAGAAGGCCCACAAAGGTGGCACCATCTGGTTGAACATCCATGCGGGCGAAAACCTGCAATGCATCATTTCCTCGCCCATGCATGGCATAAGCTTTGATCATAGAGTTCCATGATACCGTATCGCGGGCCTGCATATGGTTGAAAATTTGCTCCGATTGATTGATGCTGCCGCACCGAGCATAGGCATGGATGAGAGCATTTGCAAGCACCATGTCATCCTCAAATCCCACCTTGATGATCAATGCATGGGTGGCCGATCCATGCCGCTCGGTCACTAAGCTGGCACATGCCTTGATGACAATTGAGAAAGTGTACAGATCAGGATCAAAACCATCCCGACGCAACTGACAGAACAGGAGGAGTGCCTCTTCAGGCTGGCATTCGGCACACGACGTTATAATTCCAGTCCAAGATACAATGTCTCGGTTCTTAGTCTCCAAGAACACCTTGTAACAGTCATTGATGTCATGGCTCACCTTCGAGTAGGCCTTCACTAGTGCGGTTGCCACCTCTACTTCTGAAACAAAGCTGGCCTTGATCATGAGAGAATGCAATTGGTGCAACTGCTTGAGACTTGCAAAGTCGTCAACACCACCACAGCAGGAAGAGATGACACTGATGAGCGTCGCATGGTCGAATTGAATACCATCACAGTGCATCCATGCAAAGAGACGAAGCGAGCGGTCAGTGCAACCCGCCATCTTAAATCCTACAATCATTGAATTCCACGTGATGAGATTACGCATGGGCAAGTTCTGGTATACCAACCAAGCGCTGTCACGACCCTCAATGCTGCCACCACAGCATCTTGAATACATGGTAATGAGAGCATTACCCACAAAAACATTGCCATCGAAGGAGGTTTTCAAGGCGAGCGCATGTACCTGCCGACCTCGGTCCCAGTTGCATGAGCTAAGGACACTGGCGATCGCGAATTCGTTAGGAAGGCAGTGGGTGATCATGACCGAAAAGAGTTGAAAGCACTCGTCGGGCCTGTTGCTTTGGTCATAACCAGTGATAAGCGCGGTCCAGGAGACGAGATTTCTCTGAGGCATTTCATCGAACACCTTGTGGGCAGCTTCCAAACAGCCACACTTTGCATACATATTGATAAGATGGTTGGATAGGAAGAGGTCTTGGTGATGGTGATTGGTGAGCATGTGGCGATGGAGGGCTCGACCCTCAGCTAGCGAGCCGTGCCGGGCGCATGTTTTGAGGAGAGAGGCGTAGGTTTGGGAGTTGGGCTGGGATTCGAGGGCGTAGAATAGCGAAAGGGCTTCCTGGAGTTGGCCCTGTGTGCAGAGATGCAGGATAAGATGGGTGGTGGGTTGAGGAGAGATGGTGGGCCTTGGTTGGACGGTAGTGAGCCTTCGGTGAGGAGGGAAGGCCATCTTGAGGGTGGCATGGTGGGCCCCACGCCTCATCAGGCAGGGAAGGGATTGCAATCCCAGACCGTGCCAGGGGATGGCTTATATATTGGGGGCCCTATCACGATGCGGATTGGCTGCAACCGGGGGAAGGCGGATTGCCTGCTGCAGGCTGCAGCCCTAGGGTCCGTGTGGCCTACCTTGATGTATGTGTTATATCTACGCTGTCTGACTGTTTCGCCAGTGTATTTTAGACCATGAGCCCAAACACAAAGTAGATCCAAATCTTAAGTCGACCACATCAGAGGAAACGGTAGGAATAATGATGCCCACCACGGAAACAATTTGCCACTTTAACCCGCTCATGAGATGACTTCAATCTAAATGAAGGGAAAACATCAGCTTGGTCCAGAACTTTTAAGGCTCACAAGAAGTCAATCCCCACTGTTTCCGGTGGCATGGTCTATTTGAGCTTTAAATATTCTCATAATTCATGCCATAGAACGAGGTAAGAAGATGGATGAACTGACTGGATATAACACAGATTGTGGTGGCCCTTAACACCTTAGGGCTGCAGGAATCTTGAGAGTTCAGGTTGCAGCAATTTAAAAATCGCTTGCGCCTTCACATGTCCCCAATTTTTAAGATAAATTTAAAAAAATTTAAAAAAAAAGCATCATATGCGTATGTAACAGGTAAATCCCGTTGTGAAAATGACAAAAGCATTGTTTCATTTATAAGAATCTTTACTTTTTAATGTAAGGTTACATTTGGAGTATTTGAGTATTTGATTGGCTAGGTTAGCTTATACTCTATTTACACTCATTTTTGGCGCCATGACGTGAACCAATGAAAAGCCATCATATGTTAATTGTCACACTCCTAAATTCGGATACAGAGTGTGCACCTTCAGACTCGAGTTTTGATTCATGACTCATACACTAAGTGTACTTATTTCCTTCTTCATATAATTGTATAGAAGCATAATTTGATGAATTCTATGTTTGCATTTAAATTTAACATCTATTCTTCTACGTTTGTGTTACATTCATATAATTTCTATCATCGTATATTGAAAACCACATCATATGAGTACACTCATTTGAAACTTCATTCAAGTAAAAAATCAAATATTGTTCAACATAATCATATTTATAAATAAACAATGATAAATCATATTTATGTACAAATAGATACAATAAAGAAATCAAACTCCTAAACAGTAACTATATAAATAATTCATTAATCTAACATAACAATTTCATCTTCTGCGAATATGGCCATTGGTCCCGCAATCCACCGCCAATCGGTCTTCAATTTTCCGTACTTGATTCGGATTTCCTATTTCATTCATCTCTAAATGGTTGTCAACCACAATGTTAACTAGCCAAGCTAGTGAGTGAACCCATCGTGATTCTTGCACATCATATTTACAATATAAATGTAAGAATATTATGAAATGCATGGATGCGTGAATGCATCAAGTGAGAAGATAAGTCCACTTGCTTGAGTTGGATTCCATCAACCTACATCTTCCCTTCTGGGGTATGCTTCCACTATCCAGGTAAGCTTTCACACATTGTGAGCATCCAGAGATGGTCCATTAGGTCACCCGGTACTGTAAATACCTACAGGTCTTCTAAGGCGAGCCCCAAAAGTCAATATAGGTGTATTATGTATACATAAATGAATGAGAACGATCGATGCATCATATTAGCATATCGTCACATATATCATCATTTTATATCAATAGTATTTTAAAGTTAAACAGATATAATAAAATAGCCAATATAAAAAAAAAATACACTTGCTATAGCAATCAAACAACTACTTTAAGTATAATAAAGAGGAAACATGTTGAGATCACTCACATGTATTTTGGTGATGTAGATTCCGAGATGTTATCCCAAAATCAATTAAGCGACAACCACCTAAATATATAACACAATTAAAACATATTTACATTTCAGCAACTTATATAATTAGCCTCTTGGGTTAATCAAATCTAATTTATGGTCCACATGGAGAATCTAACCTTCGGCTTCAACCTTTTAACTTCCATTCTTAACATGTGATTATGGATGGATATTCTTCACTATGAGGCCCACTTGATTAACCTGAGGTGCTCTAGATTGTTCTAGTATTCTTAGATAATTAAGAGTCATTTATTGCATTAAAATATCAAGTTTTGAAATCAAAATAGTTCTTCTAGAGACCCATCGAATGATCAAGGAACCCTTCAATCAATTGAGGTTTGAACCATCCTGTCGATTAATCGATCGACGCTGCTACGATCCGATTTGACAAGGTTTAGGGTTTTTCTATTTCTTTCCTATTTTTAATGTTCCACTGATCATATGGTCATATCTGAACCATCTGTTGGCTCCCACATTCCCAAATTAGGGATGGGACAATGGATTGCTTAGATCCAGACCGTCTAAGATCGAAAGTTTAAATCAATGTATACATTACACAGGTCTTTCCTTTATCCTCGTGGCCCACCAGATGATCGGATCTACCCATCTTTCTATATTTTAAGATACATTTGTCCCAGATTGTACATGAATGGTGGGATCAAATTCGATCCGTCTGATCATCATCTTAAAATTAAATATACAAATCAATGTCTGTAATTAGATCTGATTGATATGGCCCATCCTATGTTCATATCGATCTGGAAATTATTTTCCTTGTATGTTTTGGCCTTAGGGATCATATGATTCATATAAATCTGATCTGGGACAGCCAGACGACACCAAATCAATCTCTACATCAAAAGATTTCACTTAGATCGAAGCCTTTTCATCGTGTGAATTCACAAACCGATACGATGAACATGCGGCTGATGAGTCTTCAAAGTAAATCGGTGTGGATTTCTATATGAAGTTCACATACGTTGATTATACATCACTCGTTTTATGTTTTACGATCTTCTAAGCTCAAATACAATAAGTTAGCAAACGGACTCACTAGTTACTATGCGAAACGACAAGGTAGATTTAATTGCACTAATGCATAAAGGGATTTACCTTTGTAGTGTTATGGGTGTTCTGCCTAAGCTTTCGATCTCCTCAAACTGAGGTTGAACTTGGAAAATATGGAACAACTCAGTAGGCTGAGTCAATTTGATGGATCAACCCGAGTAAGAGAGAACTCTCTATCGTTGCTCTTTATTCCTTCTCCTTTCTCTTATGTTTCTTTTCTTCTTCTCTTTTCCTTCCTTTCTTCTTTTCTGTTTTTCTTCTCTCTGGTCTCTCATTTCTTTTCTTCTTTCCTTCTTAGGCCTAACAACATGCTTTGTGAATTTGTCACTCTTAATGAGTCGATGAGCAGTGGGTTGAACTGGCACATGGTTTTTATCTCTCTCTGGTTTTCTTGCTCTTTCTTTAATTCTTTCTATCTCTGGAACAAATAGACTTACAAATATATGCTATATAACATAAGATCACATTCGGGTCCAGATATCATGTTCCACAAGGAGTTGGGACATCAGTGTAGCTTCTAACAACATAATGTCCATGTTGTTTGGGTTGGAAGTTCTACGTCAACTCTTCGGACTATTATCTAGCTGAACCTAAAGCATTTAAAGTGTATTAGATGGGTCACACAATCGTTAGTTTAGATTTCAGATTGGAGCTCAAACAAGATTCTATGGCTAGGGTTATATGCTAATGATGATGACGGTTAATCACGGCATATTTATGGCCATTAGATATTTCTTCATTCTAACTCTTATGGATGACTTAGATCAACCTAGGGAAGCTCCTAAATGTTGAAGAATGGAGGTTCAAGGAGGTTTACCTATTGGGTTCATGCACATACGGTGTTCTGTTTGCGCATGTTAGAAACAAGGAGAAATTTTATTTTATTTTTTTTAAAGTAAGGATTCTTGTTGATTGGTGGAAGGCGATGGAATGATGTGGTGCATGGAGAGTTGTTAGATGATGGTTAGATGCCTTAAATATGTAAAGGATTTGATAGAGATGTGACTTGTTTCACAAATATGACAAGAGATCCCATTTTGAACGAGCTTCTGAGGTTGGCATCGAGAATAAAGATTGTGCACAGAACTGCAAGAGGTAGGTGGGGTCCACTGCAAAGTTTAAGAGGAATCCCACTTGTCTATTCAACTCGCCAAATTGAGAAGTGTCAAGAATTCAAAAGCGAGACAGATCAACAACTAAGGTGGGCCGCACTAGGGATTACCAAGCAGAGGAAATTTGAAGGTCAAGGTTCTTGACTTATGGGTCTAAATGGACAAATCAGATCATGCAAGGGGATTGGGTGGTGTGCGATGCTAATGGGTTCAGGGCGTGCGTCTATTGTTACGAATTGAAATTCGAATGAGAAGAATGAGAGGGAAGATTAGAGAGGAAGTTAAGTCTTGTAGTAATGTGCTAGTGCACGCCACTGCATTGTTTTCCTTCTTTCTTTTTTCTTTAACATGATGGGCCCCACAGTAATGAAGTGACAGATCCACTCCATCCATCTATTTTTTCCACCCATATTAGGGCATGGGCCCAAAAATGAGGTCAATCCAAAGCTCAAGTGGGCCACACCAAATAAAATGATGGAATCTAGTTCCCACCAGTAAAAAAACTAGGTTGTTACATTCTACCCTCAACAAAAATTATGTCCTTGAAATTTAATATATGCACTATTACACTTAAGTCCGGAGGTGTGTCTGCGAATCAGCGTGGCTTGCGTTGGCACTTCTTTTAGCCCCGGCTCTTAACCAAGTGTCAACTTTTGTACTCAGGTGTTGAAGCGTGCTCATCTTTTGTGGTGCTATAACAAATCCTTGAGTTATACGACGATGTTCCAAGTGTGGCAAAGATTTATGATATTGTTGTTGCTCAGGTCAAGTACTTGTGGACTTAATAGTTGTGAATGTTGATGTTGACAATGCAGTTGCCGAAATTATTGGGATGGTCCTTGATAATGCAGTTTTTTAGTGTGTTGAGTTCTCGTATTGTAGTGTAATGGCATCACATGTCTGTGTCGCATCATTCTGTGATGGTGTTGGGTTACCATAACCTTAAAACAGATCTTTGTATTGCTAAGGCATGTCTATAAGTGTCCTAGTTTGTCAATTAATGTGAGTTATGAATCTTAGAGTATGGAGAGCCCTAAAGAAGATTCAAGATTAAAGACTCAAAGATCGAAGGCATCCAAAGCACCGAAAAAGTAAGGAAATTGCAAAGTTTTAAGACCTCTTCAAAAACCTATACCAATCTCACAAAACTTAACCTTCCATCTAGCTCAAACTCCATAGGAAAAACCAACTTAAAGAGTGCTAGTAAAAAGTGTGGGAAGAAATTCATTTAAAAAGAAAAACACAAAAATAGATAAGTTGCAATCCCATTGAAGTCCCATTGAACTTTCTTCAATGGAATTGAAGATAGCTCGATGGCATCGAGCTTGGAGCTCAAACTGTTCAGCAAGTTAAACTGAAAATTCTAAATTTTTACGATAGCATCGAAAAGTCCCTTCGATGACATCAAAGCCCTGTTGATGGCATCGAACAAGGGCTCTAAAATGTCCAACAACTTCAAGACAAATTCTAGATTTTCTAATGGCATCAAATGATCCCCTCGATGGCATCGAAGCCCTGTCGATGACATTAAATAGAACTTTCAAACTGTCCAACAACTGCAGGTCAAAAACATTGAATTTATGGCATCGAGAAATCCTTCGATGGCATTGAAGGACCTCTTTGATAACATCGAAGGTCACTGATGGCATCGACAAAACTGTCCAACAACATAATGAAGAAAATCCTAATTTTTCTTTATGACATCGAAGTTCCTTCGATGGCATCAAAGGCACACTTCGATGCCATCAAAGAGAAATCGATGACATCAATTCTAACAGTTTTCTGCCCATTTTTTTACCATTACAAAACTTCTCTACATATATAAAATATGTGTTTCTTGGCAATTTGGTGAAAGATAGAGTTAGCCTTGTATGTGTAAGTAACCTTAGTTAATACCTTACTTCCCAAGCTCTCTTTCCTTATAGAGTTCATCATTCAATACATGTCTTAAAGACATTCATTCAGCATTCAAAGCTTGGATTGAAGAATAAACTCCAACATTCATTAATACTTTAGTAACCATATTTATTGGTAAATCCTTTATGCTAAATTGCATTCAATGCTCGGCCATGGGAATCCTTGACTTGATCATAAAGACTCATAATTACTAAGTTAGGATTGACCAAACCCTTTACCCAAAACCTCAGCATCTTTAAAGGCACATCATCAATATGGTTACGATACAAGGGAGCTGAAGATACTTCACGATTCAAGAAGATCTTCATCAAAAATGCTTTAATGGAGCTCATCCACTTTAGGTAAGAAAGTATTTTTGAGTTCATTGTGTCTAGAAACCATTCCTTGTATAAGATTAGGTTTCAGAGTTTGAAATACCAAACTCAATAAGTCCTTATGTAGGCCTCTGATGGAAGAGTACGTTCATCGTCATTGTGTAGGACTTCATAAGACCATGTGTAGGTCATCAACAGATGAAAAACGTGTAGACCTTATGTAGGTTTTGAAGGTTTATGGTGAACCTGATTTAAAACCATCTGAATAGAGAAATCTGGCACACTTTAGGAGAGAGTGCGTCAGCTGGGAGTAGAGTAGGCAGTAGCTGAACCACTATATATCTTGTGCAATGGACTAAATGATTTAAATTCCAATCTATTATGTTTTGTTAAATAATACACATGAATTATTTACTACAACAAAAATGTTTGACAAAATACATGAATGATTCTTTCACTTGAGTAAACTTTACTTTTACACTTCTTCTTATATGTATTACTTTATATAAGTATTTAAAAGTAAGTGTATGTTAATTATCTAATTATATTTTAAAAAGTACTATTCACCCACCCCCTCTAAAAAATGTCCACGTAAGGTCAAATCGCATTTTTAGAATATAGTGTCATGGCGTAGATGTGTCCCTGAGTCTGTAGTCATAGCGCATGACTTCCTATATTTTTCAATTTATGTGGAGGGTCTAACCTGTTGATGTGGCTGTTGAGGTGTTCTCTAGTGTCCTGGGGATGCTCTTTGTTATTGTGGCCTTGGATAGGTTATGGCATTGCAGAATACATGGTTGAGATGATCTCGAGGATGGTGGTTGTGCTGAAGAGTATGGTGGAAATCGTTGGTGTGTGGATGGCGGCACATACTACGAAGGTGGTTCGTAGTTTAGTAAGGTGGCAGTCCTTGACTCTATGGTTGGTGAAGATGAGGCAATTTGTTGAAGATGATGCACAGATGTCCCTCAAATCCATAGATATAGCAATTTGTCATAGGTGGAGATAAAAAATCATTCTGGTACTAGAGGCAAGACGATTGGCATAGATGTGCAACTTGGTCATTAGATCCTTAGTTATAGTGAGCTTTTAGGAGAAGGGATGTAGGAGCGTGATCTTGGTCAGTTTAACCCTCGCAATATAAAACTATTTTAGGGCTTAACTACTTAAGTTGCCAATACTCCACTCTCAAAGGTACCAAGTCTAAGTGTCTCTTATGGGGGATCGTGACTTGTATCGTTGTAAGGATAATCTATGATTGGTTGAATGGAAAATTAGTATACAGAAAATTTAAAGAGTTGCAAGAGAAGGATTTGGTGACTAGAGTTGATATACATGATAGTTTAAGAGGGACGAAGTTAAGATATGCATCGAGGTTGAATGCATAATATTTCAGGTTCTAATGACACCGGTCATGCTGACTTTATACTTATCTGCGTTCGATTAGGATTTTGAATCATCTCGATTGGAGCAGTAATTTTATAATTGCGAATTTTACAAGTTGGGTGATTCTTATTGCTTATTGTTGTCCAACAGGACTTTGTGGACTAAAAACCCTTAAAATTCATTATAGGTCAAAGTAACCCATCTCAACCTAAAAATATTTAAATCAGAGTATGGGTAACATCCTAACTTAATTTCTAAATTTTTGTTAACATATTAACGAATAAGGAACCTTAATTTTTTATTCTAAGCATTTCACATAACAATCAATTTGGGAATCCTAAGTGTACGATTTTTAATTCAATGGGTCTACCAATTATATAAGCGCGTGGGGGTACATAACCTACCAGTCACAGTAGGTTTCTAACAAAGCCCCTCTCTGATACCATTCTATCACGCCCCAAAATTTAGATACAGAGTGTGCACCCTTAGACCCAAGTTTCAACTCATGACTTATACACTAAGTGTACTAAATTCCTTCTTCATACAGTTACCTGGAGGCATAATTTAGTGAATTCGAAGTTCATATCTAAATTTAGTATCCGTTCATCTATGTTTGTATTAAATTCTTATAATTTTCATCATTGTATATTCAAAACTACATCATCTGAATAGGAATCATCTGAGTCCACTCATTTGAAACTTTGTTCAACTAAAAAAAATCAAATATTGTTCAACATGATCATATTTATGTATAATACATATAATAAAGAAAGTAAACTCCTAAATAGCAACTATATAAATAATTCATTAATCTAACGTAGCAAGTTCATCTTCCACCAAATATGGTCATTGGTCCTGCGATTTATCTGCCAATTAGTCCTCATTTTTCGGTACTTGGTTTGGATTTTTTATTTCATTCGTCTCTGTATGGTTGTCAATCCATATTTATAACTTATTTTATGCCACATCACTTCAAACGATGAGTTGACACACTCCACTTCATCTCTATCATGCATCACGTACAACCCATAATCATTATCCATTCACTAGTCAATGCATGCATAGATTTCATCCACCTTAGTCAATGCATGCATAGCATCATCCACCTCATCCATCCACTACCCATAACATACACCACCTTTCACCTCACTTTTAGCACCAACGAGATCCTTCAAATTTGCCACATCTTCTTGCCACCTCAACCATCATTCTGTATAACAGAGTAAGAGTTCTCTTACACTTATATTTTTACTACAGTTAGAAAATTTCTAAAATTTAGAGAGAGAGAGAGTGGATCCAAGGTATGGCCTACCATCAAACTTAGAGGGAGTGTACCACTCATCACCATTCAGCCGTCCATTCATTTGATAGTGAGTCTACGCCCCCTCTTTCCCTCCTCTTTCTCATCATTCTTTCGTCCTTTTGTGTTTTATTGAGGTGACGTGTTGTTGTACGTCACTGCATTGTTTTCCTACATTCTTTTTTTTAAAAAAAACACGATGGGCCCTACAATAATGGTGTGATAGATCCACTCCGTCCATCCATTTGATGGTGAGTCTATGCCCCCTCCTTCCCTCCTTCTCTTCCTCATCATTCTTTCGTCCTTTTATATTTTATTGAGGTGACGTGCTATTGTATGTCACTACATTGTTTTCCTTCTTTTTTTTAAATACGATGGGCCCCACAATAAGGGTATGATAAATACACTCTGTCCATCCATTTTGTCTACCCATATTATGGCATTGGCCCAAGAATGAGGCCGATCTAAAGCTCAAGTCGACCATGCCAAAGAAAATGATGGAATCTATTTCCCACTCATTGAAAAAAAAAACTAGGTTGTTACATTAACACTATGGGTTTGATACTTATGAAAATCCTACTCGTAGTCAAAGATATGTTTAATGGATCTTCTTTCAGCAATATCCATTCCATTATTAATGTGGTGGCACGAACCCTTACACATGCCTTTAAGGGAGTGAATTAGCATATGCCATGTGACCACAATTAACGTGTCAATTATTGAGGTAGTGTACTCGGCATGTCTATAAAGACCCACTAATTATCAAATTGATGGGTATGATATAGATGACCAAAAGTTAAATAATTAGTAATTAAGATTCATTTTTTGGTGATATTTTTAGGCTCTATGTTTTGAATAATAAGGATTGGGGTATGCAGTTACTACTGTAGATAAATTATCACAAATTATTCCATAACTATTGAAAGCCTGAAATCTCATTAAGTGAAATTTATAGATAACAATTTTATCCCAATAATTGTTGTCTAAAGCCTCCTTAGACAGGTGGGCTTGTATCTGGACTTGGACCATTTATTTATGTAGTAGCATTTTTATAAAACTATTTGATCATGCCTTTTGTGTAAAAAAATAAATGAAGCATGATAAGCAATCCGTGAGTAGTTGGAAAGCTCATATGGACCTCGCATTAATATATGAATTCAAATGGGTCGTATCAAAAGTCTAATTCACTTTCTTTAAAGATTAAGTATATCTTATTAAGGGTTTTTAATCAGCCATTTGTGGGTTGATTTAAACCAAGTAATAGGAAGTAACTTGTAGTTTTGAGCAAGATCTACCTATAGCACGATTCGTTTTAATGATTAACGGTTAAGATTTCTTAAAATGATAAAGATCAATGTATGTATTAAAATAAATAATATATAAACAAATATTTTTATTATTATGATATATTAGTATTATGAATGTAATCATTTAAAGTGAGCTACACATTTTTAGAGTTAGATAAGCAAAATGTATATCTCATGTGTTTCTTGATTATTACATATACGTATACATGCATGTGAATGTAATTTCCTTTATATTATTCTATTCACTATTAATCAAGAGACCATCAGTGATCGTCAACAATGATGATGATAGAACTCTCTTTATATCTAAGCACTTAATTTTAAAAAATAATGATAATGTTTATATGTGTGATATAATTAGGCTTGATGTGATTAAATCTAAGCCTATTTTTCATTAGAAAATATAAAACTTAGTGATAGAATGCTCGCTATATATTATGTATAACCTGAGTGGGAGTTAATTCTCCTCCACTAAATGATGCATGCAACCTGTAATGGAAGGTTGCATATTATACAAATATATTCTTATAAAAGCATCAAATTCATCTTAAAAAGAGAACTTAATTGATTTACACTGCCCATTCAGGTATATAGACTTTCATATCTCGTTAATGTGTGTTGACTACTTTTATAATTTAAAATTTTAAATAACACGTAGAAATGTTGATAATTAGTGTCAATACCTTATATCATAGCTAAGCAGAGATACTTGATGCAATGTAGAGATAGTCACCAATGCATTCATTGCTAAACAACTCAAAGGTCAATAATTTAACGGTAACAACAATGAAAACTGGTCCCACACGGTGCGAAGCCTTCTAGACGAGGACAACATATCGCATGGTTCAAGAGGAACCTATATTGACTATGAACGGAAATTTAGGAGAACATAGGGTTGCAATGAACTGCTACAATAAGTAGCGTAAACAGAATCGTTCTACTCGTAATGTCCTAATTAGCACAATGCATAAAGAACTCATACCGATGTACGAAGTTCATGACATAGCTAAAGGAATTTGGGAAGCACTGACAAATGCCTATGAGAAAAAGTCAGATGTAAAATTTTGGGCAATGGAATTAAAATTCCAGGAATACAGGATGCCAGTTAGTTGCCCCATCAAAGATCATATCCGTAAGATGGAGTAGATGATAGGTGCTCTTAGAAATGTTAGATGCAAATTGACTGAAAATCAAAAGATAATAGCAATGCACCGTTCTTTACCCGAATCTTGGGCCCCAATCAAAGGAATTCTGAACATACTGATTCTATCACTATGTTCAGAATTTTTTGTGGCCATTTGGTACGAAAGGTTGAGATGAATGTAATTCAACCAGATTCGGCTAAGGCCTTTGCAACAGAGACTCAAAAGCAGAAAGCAAACAAGAAACGGTATAAAACTCGAAAGAAAGCGAAAAAGAATGACTAAGAAAAGAAGTCCGTAACACCTCTTCCAAATCTCAAGAAGAGGAATGGAAATAAGAGGTAGAAAAATGTTAACATAATTTGTTTCATTTGCGGAAACTCCGGCGCCATTATGCACGATAGTATGCCCATAAAAAGACGGTAATTCCTAAGTCACTAAATACTTTGTATATAAGCATTTGTTCTGAAATCTTTTCTATTGATACTATATCTAACGAGTAGATTTTGGATTCAGGCGCAATAAAACAAGTGACACGAAGTCGTCCATGACTCAAGAAATTCTGACCTGTAGTCACGGGAAGTTACAAGGTGTATATGGAAAATAGTGTTGTTGAAAACGTACTAGAGATTGACGTTTACCATCTCTATACGCGCTAGGGCGAATAATAATCCTTCGTGATACTCTTTATGCACCGGGCATGCGTTGAAATTTAATTTTTGTTTCTAGGTTATTATTTGATGGTTTCGATATTCATTTTTTCAGGTCACGAGTTTCTTTAAGACTAAATAACCTCATTTTTGCATAAGGAAATTTAATTTTAGATTTATTTATTCTGGACATATATAGTGATAATGCATCTCTTGTTTTATCTACTATGTCGATTGAAACTGTAGTATTTGAATCTCTAAAATGGAATGCGAGATTAGGTCACGTCGGAAAGGATTGTATGACAAGACTAATACGTTCTGGTCTATTAGATTCCTTATCAAAAGTTGATTTGTCATTTTGTGAACATTGTGTGTTCGGGAAGACTTTAAAGAAATCATTTCCTAAAGTGGCTAGGTCCAAGGGCCCACTAGAAATAATATATTCAAATATCTGTGGACCCTTCAATGTACATGTTAGAAATGGATGTCAATATTTTGTCACTTTCATTGACAATTACTCGCACTATGGATATGTGTACCTCATTTCACACAAATCTGAGGCTTTTGATTATTTTCTTAAATAAAAGCTGAGGTGGAAAATCAACATGAGAAAAGGATTAAAATCCTTCAATCTGACAGAGGTGGCGAGTATACATTTGAAACATTTAAATCATATTGTGAAAACGTTGGCATTATTCGGCAGTACACAATGGCTTACATTTCACAACAAAATGGTGTTACAGAGAAAAGGAATATGACACTATTGGACATGGTTAGATCGATGATGGCACAAGCCAATCTCTCTACTACATTTCTAGGAGACGCACTGCTAATAGCCGTCTACGTTCTTACTAAAATCTCATCCAAATCTATTCCTGAGACCCCATATGAGATGTTGCATGGGAAGATTCCTTCTCTAGCCAACCTATGCCCTTGGGGATCTTTGGTATATGTTTTGCTACTTGCTCGGCATAGAGGTAAACTTGATAGTAAAACATTGAATGCATGTTCATAAGGTACCCCATGCATTCAAAGGGATACGTTCTAGTTTATGATGATCATGGACGATGGATTGAGATAGAATCTCAGTACGTGACCTTCGTCTAAGATAGATACCCCAGCCAAATGAAGCAAAAGGTTCCAATAAATTTTTTTGAAATACCTGATGTATCTTAGGAGAGTGAGAGTTCTGCTTCTCAAAATGATGATAATCGTACGGTTCATCAGGACAGTGGGAGAACATCTCAGTAGGCTCTTGAGTTATGCGAAGCGAAAGAAGATTGATTCCCTGAGGATACTTCGATATTGAGGGGCAGTCATTCTCTTATATTGCGGTTGATAATGATGAACCTGATTCTTATCAGGATGCATTATTATCTTCTAACTCGACCTATTGGGTGACTACTATGGACGAAGAGATTACTTCCATGGATAAGAATAAAGTCTGAGAACTTGTAGATATGTCTTCCAATTGCAAAGTGATAGGTAATAAATGGGTACTCAAGATTAAAAGAAAGGCAGATGGTACAGTGGATACGTACAAAGTATGATTAGTTGCTAAAGGTTTTACATAGAAAAAAAGCATTAATTACGAGAAGACTTTTTCACATGTTGTAAAGTTCTCCTCGATCCGCATGATTTTGTCCATTGTCGTAAGTTTAAACTTAGAATTATATCAGATGGATGTAAAGACTACAATCTTAAATGGTGACTTAGATGAAGAAATATACATGCAACAACCTATGGGTTATGTAGACAAAAAACATCCAAAGAAAGTCTACAAATTGTTGAAATCTATTTATGGGGTGAAGCAATCTTCAAGACAGTGGTATATGAGGTTCCACTTAGTCATCACTACTTTTGAATTTACAATGAGTGAAGAAGATCATTGTATATACATGAAACGGTCTCCAAGATCTTTTATGATACTATTTCTATATGTAAACGATATCTTGTTAGTTGATAATGAATGCAATTGTTGATACTGATTAAAGATTGGCTATTCTCGAACTTTGAAATGAAATATCCTAGTGAAGCCAATTTTATTCTTGGGGTAAAAATCGTAAGGGATCGCCCTAAGAAATTTTTAAGATTATATCAAGCCACCTACATATAAAAAATCTTAGAGCTATTTAAGATGGAAAATTCAAAAGCTGTTGAAACCCCTATGAATAAAGCTACCAAGTTAGACAGAAAATTGTGTCCCTAGAATGAAGCCAAGAAATTGGCCATGTCCTCAGTACCTTATGCCAGCGCAGTAGAGAGCTTAATGTATGTTATGCTTTGCATTAGACTGGATATTAGCTATGCAATTAGCATAGTCAGCTGTTATCAGAGTAACCCGGGACAGTCTCATTAGCAAGCCGTCAAACATATATTCCGCTATCTTAGAGAAACGAAAGACTTAATATTGTGTTATAAAGGCACGAGCCTCGAGATCAAAGGATATTCTGATGCTGCTTGGGGTAATGACGCCGATGAGGGAAAGTCTACTTCAGGATATGTCTTCTTACTCGGAGGGAAAACTATCTCATGGTCAAGTAAGAAACAGACATCCACAACTCTTTTATCTATGGAGGCCGAGTACATTACATGTTGTGCTGCAATTCAGGAGTATGTATAGATTCGCAGATTTTTACTAGGTCTGAGTGTAGTACCGAGCGTTCGTCAGCCTATATTGCTGAAGATAGGCAATACTTCTGCTACTGACTTGGCAAAGAACTCTAAACACCACCAGAAATCTAAGTACATTGAGATCGAGTATCATTACGTCCGTGATCAAGTGAGAGATAAGAAGGTCTCTCTCAGCTACATTTCTACTAAGGAGATAATGGCTGATCCCATGACGAAACCTATAACAAGAAATCTATTTCAGGTTCACGTCAGGCAGATGGGATTGAGGAAAGCTTGAGTGATATTCTTGTATCTAGTACTTTTGATCTTTCATTAATGAATAACACATTTTATTTATTCAGTATTGAGTACTTATACAAAAGAAGTACATTTGAGGCGATGTTCATACACTGAGGTATGGACTTTTCTTTATTGTGAATAATAAAGGATGATGATATGAGTGAGTCGTATCCACCTGCAATTTTAAAAGATTAAAGATGAGATTGATCAAGTCAAATAACATAATCACACCATTACTTTTCATGTGATAAATGTTATGGTTTGAATTAATAGCCAGGTTGTGAAGTTATGAGATGAGTCATACCTCATGTAGAATGACCTGCGTATTGTAGACCCGACATACACCTAGTATTGTCTACTTTACGATGTGGATTGTAGCCATGTGCTGGGACCTTTTACTTACAAATTGTTTTGATTCGATCTAATCATTACAACGTGCGAGTAGCCAGTCCCGTAGGTTACTATTTATGTCCTTAACTACCCTCCTCTTAGGTATAGGAGGATGAGATTGAGTGTCGATACTTTAGTGTACTATGACGAAAGGTCCTTGATTGGTCAAACTCAGTTACAGTAGGAAAGCAGCTTGATTGATTCCAAATTACACATCTGCGTGGGGAAGATCTTATGACAGCTATACTAGGTTTCTAGAACTATAAATACACACTTGAAAACTTATCCGCCGACATTATCGAGTTTTTTATTAAACTTTTGCAAACGATATTCTTTCTTAAAAGTAAATATATAAGTATTGCTTTAAATTAATTTTAGTTGAAGTTTGTGAAAATAGAGTTTTTAGAATAACTCGATAAGTTAGATAAGTGCGTATGTTGGCCGAGCATTCCAGATCGGGAGTTAACTCCATTCGGTGTATTCATGCGGACTAGGACAGGCATTGCAAAGCTTGCATTATTGAGTACTAGTTAGGTGGTCACTTAGTACTTAAACACTTGCGAGAAGATTTCGATGATCTATCTGGTCTCACGCCTCTGATTATTTTGATCACGATATTTGGTTTTGATTGTTGTTAGGCAAGTTAAATGGACTTTTTTTAAAAAAAAAAACCTATCCCATAAAGTTATTGAATGGGAGATGTTGGATATAGGCCAATGGGGTCCACTGGTGGGTAATCACTAGTGGGTGGGTCCCATGAGGTTAGGCCTCTTTCGTTAGAAGTTGGATTTCAAATTCAATTTTGAATGAGGATTTCTATGAGGAGATAGGGATAAGATCGGATAATTTTTGGTCTCATCCAAACTCCCCATCATTTTCTACAAATAGGATGAGGCTCTCTTGTGAAATATACATTAAATAATAACGAGAGTAAAAAGAGGAAAGTGGCATATTGAAATTCGTCCGTTTAGCTTATCCTTGGGACGATCTAAGCCATAGATCATAATCCGAGGCCATCTATATCATAAAATCAGAGGGGTGATTAGACCCATTTGCTCCAGTAGTGGTTAGGCGGACCACTAGATCTGGACCGTTCATCTTTGGCTTTGTAGAGGTTCCGGATCGTGTAGACCGTTAGATCTTGAGGGCTCACTCTTCCGCATAGACTTTCATTTTATCATGCTGATATTTATGTTTTCCTTTCATCCAGGTCCATGTGACCTTATGAAACAGGTTGGATATTAAATGAATATCAAGGTGGGCCCAGAGGTTTCAATGGTGGGGTCATTGTCAGCACTGCTTGTGGTGTAATCCACACCAACCTTAGATCCATCTCTGTTTCAGACTTATGCCCTAAAATGGTCTTTCAAAATGGACAGACGGATGGGATAAAACACTTTTATTACGGTGGCAACCCCACAGAACACCTGACAGGACTATCCGTCTCTAGCCAGTCATTGTGGTGTAGTACCTGTCCTCGCCGGGAGCGGATTTCCTGCCAAAGGCTTTCACGGGAAGTTCCTGTGCTGGAAACTTATGTGGGGCCACCATGATATTTGTTAAAAACTCATCCCGTCCGTCCATTATGCAAGCTCGTTTTAGGATATGCAATAAAAATTGAGCCGGATCCAAAACTCAAGTCGGCCATACGATATGGAAAATTAGGGAAAGACGTTGAAACCTCTCCACCTTGATGCTTATATGTCATCCACACCGCATATAAGGTCATTCCCACTGGGATGAACTAAAAACACGAAAAAATTATATTGATATAAGACTTTTGTGGCCATACGAATGTTTCAACGGTAACTTTTCAATTCCCGTTGTTTTAAAGTCTAGGATCCAGTCCTAAAATTAGCGCACAAAACGGATTGACATGGTAGATTTCTAACAAACATCACCATGCGACACACCTATGTTGCCAATGAGGTGGGCTACCATAATATTTATGATAAATTCACTCCGTCCACCCGTTTTGTGAGGTGGATCCAAAACTCAAGTGGCCCACGTGAGAGGAAACAACGGGGATTAAATGACCATGGTTGAAACATTCATACGGCCACAATTTTTGTACATATATATTTTTTTCTCAATTCATCCCCCTTGGAATGACTTTATAAACAGTTTGAATGGCATACAAACAAGAGCTTATGAGGGTTTCAATAGTCGGCATTTCATTCCCCACTCTTTCATCAGGTGTGGCCGATTTAAGTTTTCAATTTTCCTTATCTTTTGTTGCATTTTCTAAAATGAGCTTGAAAAACAGATGGACAGGGTGATTCCTCACAAACAATAAGGTGGGGCCCTACTTAACTTTTCTGCGCACGAAAGCCTTGGAATGAAATCCGCGATGCGGGAGCATTTCTCTCTATATTATACAACCGCCCATTAATCAGAGACAACATTCCATGGTAATCTATGGGCAAAAAAATCGGACAAATCCATGACATTGATGGGCCACACCACAGACAATAGTTGAGAATGGATGCCCACGGCCTGTTGGGATGTGGTTTTGACATTCACCACTTCACTATGTTTCCCAATTCGACGTGCGATCACGCCAAATTTTAACCATTCAAAATCTCAAGGGGACTCCATCAAATGCTTTTAGATGTTTTAGGCATGATTTTTTCATAATGCAGGATGGTATGGCCCACCCCAGTTCGGACACAGCTGATTTTTGACATATCCCCCAACCCAAAGAGGACCTACCAAATGCATAGTGTGAATTTCCATCACACCACAGTGGGACCCGCAGAGCTATGAGGTCGACTTGGTGAGGAACCAAGGATATCTTCCTTCAGACCTGATGAATGGCACGAATCTCATTGCATTGTCATGAATGGGTGGAATACGATTGTTGAGTTACCAACGCTTCAACAGTCCAAACAATCAGTCGCCTAAGCCTGAGAAGCACTAGGAAAGGCTCATCCCCAGAACACCCGGGTGCCAAAACCTCATCTTAGATGTTCTTATTTTGACGAGCATGGGTAAGCAAGCCGCTCTGATCAACAAGAACTAATTAGTTTTGCATTTCATAATGGCATCACATAAAAAAACTTTGGATGTACCAAGCAGCAACGTCAGTTTTTAAAGAAAAATATCAAATGGGAACCATACGATCGAAGAGCCTCAGAGTAGTCTACAAAGGTGGAGCCAAGATTTAAACATCCAAACTGTCTTGGTGTCGTGAAGCCTAACAAAAATGGACTGCTCCAAACACCTCCAAGGTGACATCAACCCTTCATGGCTTTTAACCAGACAGTAAATAATACAGCAACAGCCTGCATTGAACTGAGATGCCAAGAATTGGATGGGTAGGATGTTCAATCTGAGTGTTTTTTTCTTTCCTGCCATGTTTAGTCTGCAGTGAGACTCATCGGGCTGACATCAAAATTGGCCAATGCAAGGCCTATCTCCTAGTTGCACTGCAACAAAATGAACAATTTCTCAGACCATTATCCAGTACAAGTCCTACAGCTGAGTTGGGGAGCAACTACCAAGAAAATAACCATGATTGGATGTTCATTGGCATACGAAATGGACAGTATGAGTGAAATTGAACTTGCCACCCATATCTACCAGGTCTATGATCATCTTAAATTGTACAATCTAGTGGAACCTGCCTATACAACAGCACTTTGATCATAGTTGGGCCACTTGGGCCCCCACGTATAAATTTCAACCTGATGAATTTGTACTGGATCAGATCAAAACTCCTCACGGGCGCTCCTTGGCTGAAACCCCTTATAATTTCTTTCAGGAGTTTTCCGTCATTTCCCTAACATACAAAACATCAGCTGGGAAGGCCTCCCACTATGAAATCCAACTCATGTAATTTCCACTAAATGGGGACTAAAATTTCATTCTAGTCTAATCATACAAGGCATCTTCTATCACCTTTACAAATTGCTGATAGTCCGACTCTTCAATTTGATTCGAAGCTTATGTACTGAACTTCCCTTCGTAGCCTCAGTAGCCCCAAGTCCGGTTTCCCCACCACCCATTGACATTTTGGACTCGACCGTCTCTTCCAATTTCCTCGGCCCCACCGATGTAGTTGCCTTCACTTGTGGTTCGACTGTCCTTGCCAAATTCTGCAAATCTGCTGAAAACACTCTTTGTTCTCCACTCTTCAACTTCCCCATCTCTTTCTCGCGTTGCCTCTTCTCCTTTTTCAAACGCTTCCGCTCCAAGTACTCGGGATCGTCCTGGTGACTCTTTTCCCCCGCTTTCCCTTCCCGCTTCCTTTTCTTTTCCCTCTTCTTCTCCTTTTTCTCTTTCTTTCCTTTCCAATCTTCCTTGGCCAGTGACGCTCCATCATCGTCCCGCTTACCAACTGAAAGAGATTGAACAGATGCATACTTCTGCAGTTCCGCCTCTCCAGTATTAATAGACTTGATGCTCGGCCACAACTGATCGTCAGCCAGGCCACCTTTCCTTGAGTCAGCAGTGCACTGCAGTTCTTTGCCGGCCTCATCGTCATTGAAGAATTTCGCACTGCCAATGCTCGCAGTCATCCGAGAACCATGGTCGTGAGAGTTGGCTTCTTCAAGATTTTGATGGCTGGTGCTCACCAGCTCATTTGTTACCCTCGGTGGCGCATCAACAGACACAGAACTGCTGGGTCCCACTTCAGTTTCATTATGAGCACCTCTAGAGTTGTCCACTGCATTATCGACATTATCTGCTCTACCGGATGTTGCTGGTTGCGGCTTGACCCTGATCTTCACAATGGCAACCCTCCGTTCAGATCCATTAGAAACAGTGTCCGCTTCCTTAGGAGGATCTGGGACTGGTAAATAGTCAGGCAAGATGTTTGAAGGGGGTGCTTCCACAAGAGGTTCCTGAGTTTTGGATAGCTTTAGCTTCAATGGGGCAGGTTTTGCCTCGGCTTCAAGTGGTTCGCTGCCAGGTTCGCTGCAAGCATCAGCATTTACAGTGGGATGCTCGGCATTGACGGCAGGATGTCCTGCATTGACAGAGGGATGTTCTACATTGACGGCTTGATGTTCTACATCGATGGTGGGCTGTACTTTGATTCTTGGGATACCATATAGTGTTGGAGGCCTGAGAATGAGATAATGCGGTCTTTAGCTTCAATAATGGTTACAAGATGAAAAAAGAAAAAGGAACTTTAAATTTTAGTGATGGAGAAAACATGTCATATCAACTCTCTTATAAATAAACTACTGTGTGTCAAAAGAATCTGATTACAACTTGTACATGGTTCTTGGAAGGCACACTAGGATTCTTCTCCCAGCTGAATCTTGTCAGATCCAACCATTTAATACACCCAAAAAAAAAAAGAATCTCCTCACCATGTGATTTTTTTCTTTTCTAAAATATTATTTCTTGTAAAAGAACTACTCCCTCATTTCAGAAATTCTCACGATATGCATGTTTTCTTTTCTAAGGTATTAATAATAATACCACTCCCTCATTTCAGAGCGCAGCTGTGGACTGTAGAGATTTTTCTTGTGCTCTCTCCCAACTAGTTGTAGGAGAGACCATGTTTGGAAATGATGTTATGTGCATTTGTGTGTGAGAGTAGTTTGGAAATGATGGTGTGGGCATGCATGAGTGTCTGTGTAGATGTGTGCGTGTTGTGTGCTATGTGTGCGCGTGTTGGAAATAATGTTCAAACGACTCAATGTCAGCTTAATAAGTTCCTAATTATGATGACCATCAGATTCAACCATTTTATACACCTGAAAAAAAAAAAAGAATCCACTCACAATGTGCTTGTTTCCTTTTCTAAAATATTATTTTCTCGTAAAAATACTCCCACATTTCAGAAATTCTCAACATAAGCTTCTTTTCTTTTCTAAAATATTAATAATGATACCACTCCCTCATTTCAGAAAGCAACTGTAGACTCTAGAGATTTTACATGTGCTACATCCCTTCTCTCCAACTAGTTGTAGGTAAGACATACAATTCGTGCATGCGTGCATGCATGGTTTGGAAAAGACATCGTGTGTGTGCGTGTAGTTTGGAGATAATGGTGCCTGCGTGCATGCATGTGTAGCACTGTAGTTTGGAAATGATGTCCAAACTAAATGAAGCAAATTGGAAGCTTTTGCATGTGTGGTTTGGAAATAATGTTCAAACTAAATGGAGTAAATTGGAAGCTCTTTTGTGGGTTCGTGTGGGCAGGTTTGCATGTGATTTGGAAATGATTTTCAAACTAAATGAAGCAAATTGGAAGCTTTTAGTTTTAAAGTAATTCACATAACTAATCATAAGCAGTCATCCATGTGCTAAATCAACTTAATTTGTCTGCTTAATAATTTCCCAATTATGATGATCACAGGCGAAGACATCCAAATATGTACAAGCAAACTGAAATATTCACAAGTAAAATAAGTATCAAAACTTTTTGAAGTGTACAAACTGGACAGATTTCAACTTTAGGAGAGCAGTTTAATTGCAGAAATAGAGAAATTGTCTTTATTCTTTTTCCTTTTGCTCTGAGGTAAGCTGGGTTTGATTGTGATTGAAAGGTTGGAACACAAAACACTGACTGATGAAGCAACAAGTTCAAACCCAGCTAATCAGGACATACTATTGTCAACTATACAATCAACTGCATCTTGATCATGTAGAGATAAATGATATTTCCATTAATGAAAGCGGGACATTTAGTCATTTCACAAAAGATCAAGGGTAACATCATGAATCAATACACAGATCTTCACCAAGCAAGATGCATTCTCACCTCCCCGCAAGAATTTGTAGAATACAGAACAAGTGATGCCGAAGGACGACATTGTTGAAGGATTTGCGGCTTTCAAGCAGACAAAGCAAGGCCACAAGCGTGGAGCTATTTATAGGATCACCAGCTCTGGAGCCACTTCTTATTTGGCACAAGTGCATCATGTGCACCGCCAACTTCACCTGTCCTGTAATCAAAGTGCACATGCTCAAAAAAGTGGTCCTAAAGATCAGGGATGAGGATGTGGGCAGTATCAATCAAACCTCGTAAAGACGGCTCTTCCTCTATGAAGATCATGAAAAGAGACAATGCTTCATCAATGCCTTTGCAGTTGAACTCAAGATCAAGAAGTGCTCTACTTGCTTCAATTCGAACTTGCCAAAGAGCCGTCTCAAAATTGCGGAATGGTTTAATAAGATCAAATACACGATCCTGCAGCAATAGCATACGCGATGAATGAAAATATCTCAACAGAGCATGGCTTGTCATTTTTGGGAAGCTTGCTTACAAGTGCTAAGGAGGCTGAAAACTTCAATGCAATCTGCGTGAGAGCGCGGATGCAGCTGATTGTCAAGATCCCGTTATAGCTGGGCATTAGCCTGACATAAAAGCCATAGTATACATGAGGCCAAGTTTGCTAAAGAGGACAAATGAGAAACATAGCCTCATTCCCAAGTATATTGGCAAAGATAAATGCACCTATCAAATTGCAGTAGCCGATCAATGCGTTTGAGAAGTGATGATAAAAGCTGAATACTCTGTTAATTGATCCAAAAAGAAAGGAAAATGATTAAAAAAAAAAAAAAAAAAAAGCTTAGCTTGCCAACGTCATCTTAAAATATGGAGGACATGTTTGCAATTCAAATATTAATCTATCAGAACAATAAATAGCAGTTACACATCCACTAAAGCCATGATTCCTTTTATTTTTATTTTTATTTTCTTATTGCTTTATTTATTTTATTTTATTTTGCAAAGACTCCTACGCATTGTCAACATTTCTGCACTTTTTCCTCAATTAGGCAGAGAATTATAACTTCATTCATAAAGAAAAATACATAGAAAAGGGAGTTGCATGTTCACCTAAGCCAATATAAATAGACCCCAGGCTTGTAACATAACTGCGAACACTTAGTCAAGAACAAGATAAGAAAAACTTTCCAGTTCATCTACTGTTTGAAGACACTTATATTGGAACTTGGAAGCCTATGTTCACCCCAATTTAAATTGATAATGAGTATTGAAAAGGCCCCAAGAAACTGAAAGACCCACTTACATGATCCAAGAGATGCCAAATCGGCATGGCTTATAAACATTAAATTCTCTGAATATTTTTATCTTTCTAATCAATAACAATTCTTCTGTGAAGTTGCCACAATCTTATTAGAAAGAAGGAATATACAAGGATCCATTAAGAGAGTAGAGTGGATTGGAGTGATCAATGACAAGCATTGTTATAGTTTTTATAGAGATTCCGTCATTAGCTAAGAGGCCTAAGAAGTTATGGCGTCCCAAGACAGCTATCTACAAATTACTCGCTACCCATTCACTTCTCCCTTAATCACATTTAAGGAAACACTTTCACCTCTAAGGCACCTGATTTCACCTTCTACCAAAGCAACTACAATACTGTAGTAGTCAACTTCAAATGGTTTGAAAAATCATTGGATATGACTCAGTTTTGTCCAGGTCATATCAATTTCGGTCAACTGGGACCAATACGTATGCCCAAAGTTGTACCCCCCACTCCATAGTTTCCAAGTTTTTCTCTGTAACTTATCATGTTGTAAACATATTATTTCTTGGATTTGGCTTCTAACATATGGTCAAAACTATTTTTTCGTCATCGTCTATACCTTATCCTAACTAATTGGGTTGGCTACATGAATCTTGTTCTCCCACTCCACTACCAAAGACCATATCCTCAATTAAACCATGGGTCATCAAAATCTTTTCTTAGTATCTCTACACACATCCTTTTGGACCTTATTCAACTCACTCTTAACTGGTGCAAAATTTTTCTCTGTTGCATATGGCTACACCATCTCTCCCCGTCTCATTACCTATTGGTGGTGCTACTGATTTCCTTCGATCACATTCATAAACATTTCTACTATTGTCGTTTCTCATCTTTCCACTAATCCATCTCAACATCCTCACTTCAGCAAAGCTCATCCTATGAACATGTCGTTCCTTGACTGCCCAATATTGTCCCATAAAGCATGCTTGATAATATAGCTACCTACAATCTCTCCCCTTCAACTTGATTCGCATGCAGTGATCATATATAATTCCATAGGCACATCTCCACTTCAATCACCTAGCTCTAATTCTAAGAGTAACATCCCTCTCAATCTCTCCACTCACGAAATATCGACCTTCTAAAGGCATAATGTTGATCTATACAATCCATTGTGGACGAGACAGTGAGAAGTCTTCACACTTGCAAAAAGTAAGAGAGAGGAAGTGTAGAGTTTTAGATCATGTTAGATGAACAAGAGTGATGACTGAAGGGTATTGGTAAGGATACTGAGAACAATGAAAGTCTGAGAAACTATTTCTAGAACTTACTAAATGATCACCACTCTTAAGATATTTGGGATAAATGGAATCATGTACCGCATGCATGATTTTACAGAAAATGCAATTTTCTACAAAAAGAATAAAAATAAATGTTTTTTCTTATGTATGTTTGCCAAACATGCAGTTTTCCATATACCTAATTCTGAACAAACAATTCTAGATGATTGTTTCTTGAGAAAAAACTCTGCACTTCCGAGGAGCAACGACAAACAGGGTCTTTTTTTTTTCTTTTTCTTTTTTTTTTTTTCTTTTTTTTTTTTTTTTTTAAAGATGCAAGAATTTATTTTAAAAAAAATCAAATGAAACTAGAAAAGAAATGGCAGCCACAACAGGAAGTGAGTCTCACCTCAACTCACACACGCGTGCGCGCACGTGCATGCACACACATGTACACAAGGTTCAAAGTACACACAAACACAAAAAGGACCAAAATATTTTTTTTCTTTTAAACTTTAGGCATCTTTATTAATTTCTTTAAAATACTTTTTATTATTTTATGATATCAGTTCAGCAACTTGCTCAGTTTGTAACAAGCTGTATCATTTTTTTAAAATAAAACTTTGTTTTAGACCTGAGCAATTTCAGACCAAAATTGAGGTTTTAAACCATGTCTTGCACAATCAACAGCCTTGTGTACATCTCTACAATCAAGCTTAGGCCCACTTCGAGCATCATGAGTTCCACAGATTCTAGCCTAAAAATCTTGTTCCTCGCGAGTCCAAGATCTTCAGATGCCCCAATATCATGAGACTAGAGGTGCAACTGGGGAGTGTCGGGTTAGGTTTTAACTTTTGAGGTTAACCCAAGCCTAACCTCAAGAGTCACCCTGAGGCATGACCAAACCCAAGCTACCTAACCCAAACCAAACCAGAGGTATTGAATATTCAACCCTAAAGCAATTCAGGTTTGGATGCAATGGGTCATATTACGTGGGTTAAAGCCTACAACTACTAAACTAATACATGAAATCAAAGCCTTAACCATTGAATAACACCATTAAAGTAACACTTGTAACTACCAAAATAACAGTAGCAAAATAAAGTCTACAGTTTAACATCTATAAATAAATAATGAAAATAGATAAAGAACTCACTAATATTATAAAAGCAAAGAGAAAATACTCCAAAGCCAGCATTGAAGGTTCCACTCCTGAGCAAGGTATTCAAAATCGGTTATGTAACGGTAATGGTCATAACCGTTATGCGTTACAGGGTCCAAATGGCCGTAACGGCCGTTACAGAAAAGCAAGCTGTAATGGTCCAGTAACAAATTTTTTAAAAAATAAAAAATGACAGTAAAGGCCGAAACGGGGGCCGTAACGGCCATTACGGCCCGTATCATAACGGTAACGGTGGTGGCCGTTACAACCACCGTTACCGTTTTGGAACACCTTGCTCATGAGCCCTATTTCTCATGCAAGCCATTATTTTACGTTTTGCAAATGTTAGTCATAACAAACACACACATGCATATGCACCCACACATTCACGCACACATGCACCCACACATGTGCATGGACATAACAATATCAACTGGTGCATCGATTGATATGGCCCAGTAACAACCCCCCCTTTTCTTGGTGTTGTATATCAAGTAGTGTAAGCATGACTTGTTGTCAACCAAACAGACCCTAATCAAATAGATGTCAAGCATGATTTGGTGGATTAGGGTCGTTTGCATATAAATACAACAAAAGGGCGATGGAACCTGGAAATGCATTGTCAGATTGACTTGTTGTCAACCAAATGGACCCTAATTTAATAGATGTCAAGCATGATTTGGGGGTTTAGGGCTGTTTGCATATAAATACAACAAAAAGAAGATGGAACCTGGAAAAAATGAGTGATGGCCTACCCCCCCCTCTTCCAATATTTTGCGAAATGGTCCACTCCAATTCCATTCATTGAATCCCATTGAAATTGTCCTTTGATTCTCAAAACAGGCCTAGATCTAGTCTAAAATTTGTTCTAAGCTTTCTTCATAGTTGATGAAGAATGAGGTGGAAAACGAGAGATTTTGAAAACAAAAATTTTCAAAATGGGCCCTTTATGGTCTTGCAAGCCAGTAAATGGCAGTATCGACCCTGTAACAATGCCGATATGGCCTATGTCTTCATAAGGACTCACCCCCATAATGCATTATGGGGGTGACCGATTCCCTTATGTGTCGACCAATATAATCGTTCCTATGCAAGAAACTGAAATAAATATAGAAATCAATAACAAGCGAGCAAAAAGAAGCAGCATATGTTCATCCTAAAATGGCATAATAAATTGCCATGCAAAAACACAGGTGCAACAGTCTAATAAAATATGACAATACTAAACTTTTAATTATTGACCTATTGGATTGTCAACAGGTGTCTGAGGCTTGGAAACAGGAATACTTTGACAATAGAATTCAAAAATATAAGGAATGCCTCCATACATATTGAAAAGGATAATTTATGCGAACCTGCTGTCCAAATTCAAGTTCCCCAATGGACTGGACCAATGCAGCAAGCCAGTAGACATCAGAGTAAGGATTCCCATTGTTATCGTTATACTGAAAGCCAATTAATAAATCAAATCCTCATGAATATAAACAGAAAATAAATACAGTGCATAACAACATCCATAAGAAATAAAGGGCATTCTAATTTATATTCTAAAAATAAAATTTAAAAAAAAAAAAAAAAAACGGCTAGCTAAAACGGCAAACATTAGAAAAATGAAGTCCCTCTTAGTGGAACATGGAATTATAAACCTCACATGTTACTTAGCACCAGTGTTCGAAATATCGGTATCGTGTTACGTATCACACCCTTAGGATACAGATACATATCGGTTATCGCATGGGATATATCGGTTGTATCGCGTAATGTATCGTTGTTGTTGGAAACATGGGGAAACATTGGAAATTGGTCGAATTTTTCAATGAAATTCCAGTGATTGTTAAAAAAGACATCAATACACACTTACAAATCAAAACATTACAAAAAACAAGTGCACATAATAGGTTTTATTTGTAAGGGGTCCTAATCTATGCGTTGTCTAACTGAATTAATGCGAGTATATTCAAAGTTTATTCATATAATTTATAAATGTAAGAAGACGTGTGGAAACACAAGCAATACATTCAAAAGTGAAAGAAGAATCACTAAATCAGGTTACATACATGTTTGATTTTATGTTTGGAGACAAAGATTGCAACCGATTTGCAAGAAATTGGGAAATTTTAATTTTTTCCAATTTTCCACAACTCGGTCCTCAAAATCTCAAAATCGAAGCTCCTAATTCATGATTTTTCATGCAAAACATGAAAAAACATGGATTTGTAACAATTCGACATTGATTTTAAATGATTTACAAAAAAAAAAAGGGAACGAAAATAAAAAATGCTCACCGGATCGAACATGTGGGATATATCCCACTACTTGTTCGTTTCATATTGCACATGTGGGATACAATATCGTGGGATATATCTGTCGATACCGTCGATATTTAAAACACTGCTTAGCACCAAGGTTCTGAATAATGGCTTCAGGGTGAGATAACAGTGGGCCAATGAAGCCCGTAATGGACACATTTTGTTTCCCAAAAGAATATGGAAAGTTCCAGAAGGAAGGGGGAAAACGGAAATCCGACGAAACTAACTTTCTTTCCATTGGTTAACAGTATTCAATGGTATTTCGGACCTATAGTTGCAGGAATGACGCGAAGCAGAAACAAATTCGGGTGCAGAAGCAGGGAAGCTTCTGTTTCAAAATGCTATCAAGCATAAAAGGCTAGAAAGTGGGATTGGGAGTGCGGATCCAAGGTGTGATTTGAAGCAGGAACAGCACCTGGTTAGGAGGATGTTGCAACTAAGATTTGACCATTCTGTGATCCTAAAATAAGATTTGAAGTGGGAACAGCACCTGGTTAAGGAGGATCCTGCAACCAAGATTTGACCATTCTATAGTAAGACTGCTGTCAGACTAAACTAAGATTTGAAGCAGGAACAGCACCTTGTTAAGAGGATCCTGGAACTAAGATTTGACCATTCTATCGTAAGAATGCTATCTGTCAGCCTAAACTGTTGAAAACTGATTTTATTTATTATTTTTTTTTAATTTTTTTTGGTATTTGACCTTGGCATTAAAAAGCACTAGCGAATTAGAAATCCTAAATTTTAGTGATGATTATTATAAATTTATCTAATGTTGGCTTTTGATTGTTGATATGGACCACGCCACTTAGATTTGTTTAATCATGCTCAAATCTTGTGTTTTGATCTCAAAAATGGGCTTGCATCATGTTGAAATTAGCCTTCCTATATGCTATGAATGAAGAAAATGGATGAAAACAAAGGGAAAAATAGGAAAGATCCCAAAATAATTTTTTTGTACACAGTCCATATAGATGCAGATATGGAACATATCGACCACCAATTTTCTAATCTGGCCATTTCACCCCCATATTGTGTACTATTTTAATCTGTACGTTTCACCCCTGTATCTCGCATCCGCATCAGCCATGGTTGATATGCAAAGATATGAGACCGCTGTATCATACAAAACAGTTTTCCTAGAGTTAAAAGTGAATGGGCTCTCATATAAGTATCATTATTCATTAGTAAGTCAATGGATACAAAATGGAAGATAAAAAAGAAAATGCATTGATCAGATAAAAACTTTCGAAATGATTAAGGAGAAATCAAATTCAAGTTAATGCTACCAAAGGGCCGTGCAAGATGGCTGATCAAAGATCTGACCAATCCAACCATCCATATTGTATTGATGATGATCTAGACTAGATCCATAATCTGATGATAAATTTGATAAGACCAACAGTCAGGTTACAGTGTGGAGCTCATGGGAGCATTTGAATGATCTTCAACGTCATAGGATTTATTTATTTTAATTAGAGTGATCATGACTAATCAACAAGTTTTCCATGGCATTTCTGTCACCTTCTTAGTGGGCCACTTTTTGTTTATCACGATGTCAAAACAACCCACAATTGGCCCTGTTTGAAAGCCTATTGAGTTAGCAAACAAGCCCAAGATCATGCAAATCCTATAGCATTTGAATGACTAATTTCCATTTTACAACCAGCTTATATGGCTACGAAGGGGTTCAAGGGCACTGTTGTTGTTTTCTACAATGTTGCAGAATCCTACGATTTACGATATACAATTTGAGTTGAATATGAAGCAAAACGATTTGAATCCCACCTTGAATCCCTTTTTATATGAATACTACAATTCAGAGCTGATACACTAATTTTTTAAAGGCTGGGCTCATTCGATCCCGTATCGCATAACGCATTAGGCCGATATAGATACGAAACAACCATACTGGCCAATGCGATACTGATATCGAAGACTATGATTACACCCGATATCTATAACACTGACATGCAATACATATAATATCGGCCAATATTATCGATAATTTCGGTGACGCCAAGAACGCTACTCACGCCTACACTAAAATACATTCCAACCAATATGCACCCAATCAGTACTTTCTAGCCCGTGTTACATTACGAATATGTCAACAAGGTAGACACTCACACTTTTTGTACCCATCCAACATATGACCACCCTTTGCCCTGCATCGTCCTTATCACCCAAATCCACACCCATAATTTTTATGGTTTATATATCAATCCATGTTCATGATCATCATATTGCTATGAAAGAATGTGACCACTTGTAGACCAACCAAAAGCACTCCATTAACAAAATCCATCTGAGGGACCAAATAAGTGCAATAAAGACGTGTGGATACGAGAAGAATCATGAAAGTTTCAGATAAACTCAAGGAAGATCTTGATAAATTCACAAAAACATTGAAGAAGGCCTCCAAACCTACAAAGATATCCTACAAAGATAGGGTGGATCTAAATTGGTAGGATCAAAAGATATAGACAAAGATATATCTGAACATGTTGCGATCTAAGACAAATCCCTCATTGAATTGATCAATGGATGATAGATATACGAAGGAATCTAAGGGTGACACAATGGACGAGCCATAGATCACAATGGAAGGCAAAGTGGCGGAAAGTACCATAGTAATATTGGTGAATTAAGAAAAAAAAATTCTAGAGTTGGTCGTGAAGGACTTATTCTAATAACTATCAGAACCCACAAAGTTAGTGGCCAGCCACAACATAGGTGACATCGCAACAATAAGAAGTTGTTTAAGAGAAACAAGTGAAGCCATGATCAATGTTCCAATCATCAGAGCCTACAATCCAACATGTGCAAGAGATTGATACTACCATCTTCAACTCAAGTACAAGTTCTTTCCAACACTAGGTGGAATTAGTGTTTGAAATATTGGTATCGTGTTACATATCACATCCTTAGGATACAAATATGTATTGGTTATCGCATGGGATATATCGTTTGTATTGGGTAATTTATCGCACTTTTTGGGAAACATGGGAAAACATCGGGAAATTTTGTTGAATTTTTCAATGAAACTTCAAGGATTGTTAAAAAAAAAAAACCTTAATTCGCACTTTTAAATCATAATATCTCAAAGAAAAAGTGCACATAATAGTGTCCTTTCTATAGGGTCCTAAGCAATGTTGTCGAATCGCATATGCGATCATGTGCGATCACACAATCGCATATGCTGCCACATATTTATTTATTTATTTGAAAAATTAATATATATATATATAAAGGGAAAATTCAAAAAAATGTAAACAAATATAAGAAACTAAGAAAAACTTTTCTAAGTTAATAGATAACTAATTTTACATATTTAAAATACATTTGAGAGAGATAAAATCAATTAAACAATGAATTAAACATCAAGTCATCGACATTTAACAATATAGTTAACATGAAGTAACAACAAAATCAACAAGCTATTTATTTATTATTGTAGAAAATCAACAAGCTATCTTCCTTGAAATTTGAAAGTACTTGAATCTTGATCCTCCAACTTCCAAGAGAGAGAGAGAGAGAGAGAGAGACCACTTGTAATTAAGAAATGTAAGAGAGAGAGTAAGAGAGTGTTGAAGTGAGAATATTGCAAATGGAGGAGATTTGGAAGCCTTATTATAGGCAAAATGTTGTTTTTTTGCAAGAAAAATAAAAATAAAAAATTCAAGGTGCCATGGCCAATATGCGATCGCATATGCCATATATGTGATTGCATATGCCATGATCGCATATGTGATTTGCATATGGATAAGTGCATATGCGGTCCTAAAATATGCGCTATCTGACTAAACTAATGCAACTATATTCAAATTGAATACATAACAATTAGATTGTATGTGATGATCATTTAATCAAATTGAATACTTCAAAATTAGTCTCAATTGACAGCTGGTTGAAGGGAAATGTTGAAAAAAATATATTTTTTTATTAATTTTAATTTAAAATATTTTTAATTTCCAAAAATTGACAAGGACTCGACAAATCAATAGATCAACCCTCATACATGCTTGATTTCATGTTTGGAGTGCAACATTGCAAGCAATTTGGGAGAAATTAGGAAATATTTGAATTTCCCCAATTTTCCCCAAATCGGACCATCTACGCTCAAATTTTAAAATTAGGGTGCATGTGATGATCATTTCATCAAATACTCTTAAATACTTTGAAATTAGTCACAATTGACAATTGGTTGAAGGAAAATTTTGAAAAAAAAAAAAACATGGAGAACATGAAGAACCAATGGATATCAAAATCAAAGCTCAAGTCCATGATTTTTCATGCAAACATGAAGAACCAATGGATTTGTAACCATTTGACACTGACTTGACATAATTTCAACAAAAAAAAAAAAAAAAAAGGGATCGGAAATTGAAGATGCTCATGAGATCGAATATGTGGAATATATCAGCACTACTTGTGTGTTTCGTATCACATAGGTGGGATACAAGATATATTGTGGGATATATCGGCCGATATCTTTGATATTTAAAACATTGGGTGGAATTGATGTAAACATAATGTCGTGCTAGCTAACCAATCAAAATTCTGACCCATGTAAGCTTATATGGTTTTGATGGGATTCAATGACATTTGGTTATTTCCTATTATATTAGGGCTTTCTTCTAGTTGTAAAAGGTCGATTTAAAGACCCCCATGTTTGTAACAACCCAATATGTTATCTTTGAAATTAAAAATCAGCTATGGAGTTTTTCATGGGTTATAGCATGTTTGGGTATGGGTTGCTTGCAGTAGACGTGACTGGGCTTATTCAGATCTTGCCTATGGTAGAACTGACAAGTAGTGGGCTGGTGGAAATCCTTTCGACATTCTTCGCTTCATCTATTGTGGTTGCTTTACTACAAACTTGAATCTTGATCTACAGAAAATCGCAACCCAGACTGGCCCACTACCTACCGGTCTGCATTACGACTCAAAATATGTAAAAGACAAACAAATTAAGAAGGCAACTCTTTTATGAACTTGCAAAAGTTGCAACCGGTTGATGGTGCACAATATAGAAAAAGAAAGACAATAAGTGAACATCAAATTACTATGTCCAAACAATTTACCTTTAACAGTTCTGAAACAAATTCAACTGCATCTCTTGGACTTTTCTGGTCCGTTGCTCTAACCATTGCAATTGCATGTGGAATAGCCTATTGAAGAAAAGAGAAAAATCAGAAATTCCATCCTAAAATCGAGTTGTCTTAGTTGTCTCCAAATTGGCAATAAACAAAACTATGATAACTAAATAGGTCCATCTAATATCATGAGGGTTACTTTAACAGTGTAGAGGTCAAATCTGAATAAGTAGGATCCCCAGTAAAATGAACTAATGAAAAACAGTAGGGACTCAAATTTCGCATGTCTCATTATTCCAAGAACGAGGATACAAAGGATTTCCTCAGTGAGCTACAAGAATCTTTTCCCTAAATTTAAGATCTTGTTGAACATGCTGAGAGTAAAATCACTTCTCAAATGCATAAAGATGCTGTACTGCAGCAATGCAATGAAATTAGCAAGGCTACATAGCACACACACTACTTAATCCTACCTCACTGCATTACCTCAAGAACAAAGTACTCAGAAAAATCATGGAAGTCATTTGGCCTGGCAAGGAAAGAAAAGGAATAAAAGTAGGTGAAACAAGTAAAGCCAACAAATAATTTACAGTTGGAGTGTACTAGTATCACAAATATACAAGCAGCCAGCATGACCAAGTGCCAACTGCAAAACAAGTGAAGAACTTCACCTAGGCATTCCAATGGTTGCATCAAATCTTCGACTTTTGTAGAACTTTATTAGATGGAGTAAACCAGCATAATCAGTTTCCTGCTCGACAACAATTTAGAGAAAATAAATAGTGGGACCATGTACGAAGGCCTGAAATTAAATTGGCAAGGTGGTATATCAAAAACATGCATTCCCATTCGAAAAAGAAAGGGGACTAACTCTTATGCTATAGAATTGTTAAAGAAATAACTTGTATTGTTGGTTTCTTTTCGAAGTTATTTGTCGCACAGATTATATTATTCATTTGTATTACAATAGGTCACACCCAGATATCTCGTACATGAATGGGAAACATCAATTTTCATGTGAAGTAAGGAAGCAAAGTCTGACTACAATTTCATTCATCACAAGGCAAGTAAAAAATGGACCCTCCTTCAGCCTTCATGCAGCATTGATTCTTCCAAATTTTATGATCAGTTGAAGGGTTCAGTGGCTAACTGATACAGGACCGATGCATGAACTAAGTAACATGTGAGATCAAATAACCGAATTAAGATATTTAACAAAAAAACAAAAACGTCGTTATATTCATTACAAATATCATGAAAATTAAAAGAAAATCATGCATAATCCTGACCTAAGCTACCAACATCGTAACAGAACATTAAATAAAAAAGAAACTAGGATCTAATGGATGTAGGGACATCCAATTAGCATAGGGTATAATCTATTTCAAAATAGGAAACCTAATACAATCTAGGGTGAAAATTAAGGTTTGGGTAATTTTAGGAAAGTAGGAAAATCAGGAATTTTAGGTTTAGGGTTAGGGTTTCGGGGATGGAAGAAAGGGGTTTTAATATAATGATGGTGGGAAACCAAAAGGGGTGGGTGTGATTCACATGTGTGTTGTGAGAGGATGGGTTTATGTCGGTTAGGGTTTGGATTATGGATGGGTATGGGAAAGTTGGGTTTGGGAGAAGACGAAGATTTGGGATGAGAGAATTAAGAATCTGAAGAAACTACCTGGATGGGGAAGAAAAGAGAAGGTGTGGGGATAGATGGAGACCTCGAACCTTCGTTGATGAAGATTAACCTCGCACCAATCTTCCTTCCAAATCGCATGGAAGTATCTTCAAATTGCATGAAGATGGGAGAAGAAAATAAGAGCTTTTCTTTCTTCTTTTTTTAATCACAAAATTCAATTGGAGTGGTCACACACCCCCTTCTTTTTATAGATCCAAGAAGTTTCACAAAAATCCCCCTATCTTGTGAATTTTAACAAAAATAGCTGTAGTCAAAATAATATCAACTAAGACACTCATAATATGTCCAAATATAAAATAATCACAAACTAAATCCTAAAATATGATAAAATCTAAAACTGATGTGGACGATCAATGGCCCGATTGTTGCGTCCTTCTGATCCAACGGTCTGGATCACTCCATAAAGCAGCCCATGTGCATCTTCCCAGTGTGGGGTCTTCCAGATGCTCGCACATGTACATAGGGTCTTCAACACGATCACGGGTACTCGCCTAGCCATAGGGAAATCGGCGTGGCCCGCCTCCTTTGATACATACGTAAGGGTGTACATGACGTGATGTCCTCATCATTGATCATTTCCATTCTAAAGGTAATTTTGAGTAAAAAGCTTCCCCCAACTATTAAGAAGGTTATTTGAAAGAATGAAATGGTAGGATTTTTTCTGCCTCACTTTTCTTCCTTGGCCAATGTTAATGATATGATAATTGTGTCTCTCATGAGTAGGGGAGGGACTAATTAATTAAGTTCACCAGGGTTGTTACGGTACCTTGAATTTTCAACAAATTGAAAGATCGTCCAATCATCCATTGGGAGCCCACTAGTGGAAGCATGGCTGATCGATTAAAGATCAGGTCCACCCAATTGTCTAATTTCAAGATCCAACCATCCATATTGAAGTTCAGGACCACATCAGGGGTCCAAAATGAGCTGACAAAAGATAAAGACCTTATTAGGGGGTCCAAGCTTAGTTGATGATCAGGACCTTATCAGGGACCAGATTTAGTTGATGAAAGATCAGGACCTTATTAACGGTCCTAATGAGTGTTTCGGACTAGCTCAATGGCCAATTGACTTGTGCGGCCCACAAGAACAATTGAATGGCCACAAACAACAGACTGGTTGAAGTGTGGACCCCGCAAGTCCAACCGACAACTCTTTTGGGATTTTATACCACAATTCTTTATGTCAAATCTTCATGGGTAGCTCGTGACAAAGAGAACGATTTCTCACATCTATTACCATTCTGGTGATCAAATTGTGAAGACATCAATTTTCAGGAGGGACTTAGTGACAAAGAAATTGATGAATTCATCAAACGCTTGGATAACTTGAGTAGGTGTAGTGTTACAAAAATCTAGAAAGTGCTGGGTGTTTCTTTGCAAAATTGTCTTACTCCATGTCATCTGGGAAAACCAATCAGCAATCAGAGCCTTGACATCATGTGGGGATTTATCCCTCCTAGGGTGATCACGAATGTTTGGCTAATCAGAAGGAAAAAGTTCTTACCATTAACCAGTTGAGGGAAAGAAGTATGATCTAATGAATGTCAATATCTTATGCCTCCGAAACATTGAATTGGTGGATCACTTATTATAATATCGAGAATTCTCACGAGGCTTCATCCAAATGTGCTAGAGTGATGCAAGCCCGCAGCCCATCATAGGGCACAAATGTGCTGATTTTTTTTTTTACTATTTATTTATAGAGTTGGGGACCTAAATCAAGGGTTGCAATTTACTATTTCTAGAAGATATGTGGCTGAATTAAAGATGTGATTGAAAATTCGAGGGCGATGTGATTGAAGATATAAGGCTGATTTAGAGATGTAAATACGATTATTTTCTATATTTGCTTTTACCATTATTAGGTTTTCACTATCTTAGGTAGGTTAGACTGATTTGAAATTAACTCTGATTGATTTGAAATCAATTCCTTACTTGGGGGAATTCTCATTAGAGATTCGCTTGAGGGGAGGTGAACTCCCCCATTTTGGTATCAGGCTAGAGGTACTCTTTGGGAATTTTTGATTCTACGGCATCTCCTAATGGCATCGAAAGCAGTGACATAGGAAGAGTTCCCGCAAGCAGCTCAATTGATCTGTGTAGTCACAAAGCGAGTAGATCAACTTACCCGTACGGTAGGTAATCTGACTAATCAACCGGGAGAACTCCAACATAGAGGAAATCCGAAGACCGAAGTTGGAGCACGTGGCTACGTATGGGAAAGTTCCCACCAATTTCAAATCACATGAACGTGGCTACGAAGTTGAAGACACAAACAATCGAATACTTCGATTATTGGAACGTGACAAATAATCCAAAATAAAGTTAGGCATTCTGGAATTTCATGGTCAAGTACATGTTGATGACTTCATCAATTGGCTAAGCAAGGTGGAAAAGATATTCGAGTACAAGGAAATCGCAGATAATCGTAAGGAGCAGTTAATAGCTTTGAAGTTTTCCAATCACACGTTAGCATGGTGGAATGATCTCAAAGCCAAAAAAAAACTATCAATGTAACGAGAAAATAAATTCCTAAGAAAATATCAAAAAAGAAGTTAAAAAGGAAGTTCCTACCCGCGACTTATGCTCACGGCCTCTATCAAAGAGCTCACAATCTACAATAAGGGAACAAGTTGGTAAATGAATATATTGAGGAGTTACATACATTGGCATCACGAACAAGGTTTCATAAGTATGAAGACTAAAAGACTTCAAGAAATCTTGGTTGTTTTTGCCCATATATCATAAATGAATTGGCTTTCAAATATATATTTAAAATGTTCAATGCATATAAACTTATGTTGAAACCCAAATAGATAATTAATTGGAGACTTAGGTGATGATTTAGTGCACCATGAAGGCCATCATCAACAATAGGGAAGCATGGTAACTTCCCACCTAAGGCAACCAAAAGGCCTCCCATAGGCCGAGGGATAATGGGCCAATGGTCAACAATAAAGCCGAGCCACAACCCGAGAGGAGATGGTTATGGACAAGGGGCTAGGGCACCCAAAATGGGACAAAGCAACAACTTTCATGTGCTTTAAATATGGGCAACCTAGATATCATTCTTTTCACTATCCTAAACATCAAGCCACAATTAAAGTGAATTTGGTTGAGGAAGAAGAATATATTGAAGACACTCCCAACCGAATACAAATGAAAGTAGAAGTGGACAAAGAATATGAAGAACATGCATTTGAGGATAAGGTACATGTTGGGGAAGATGTAGCAAGTGTGAGTGGTGATAGGGGGAGTCGTTGGTTATCCAACGGAATATGCTATCAATGCCTCGGGTGGCTAATGAGGGGATATGGTTGTGCACAATTTTAATAGGAGGGAAGGAGCAGTGAAAACATTGTTTCACAAGAAATGGTGGATAAATTAGAATTCAAACAACAAAAGCTTTTGCGACCATATCAAATTAATTGATTCAAGAAAGCTGAAGAAGTTTCTATTAACCCCGAGTGCTTGGTTTCCTTCTCTATTCAATCTAAGTACAAGAATGGGGTGTGGCATAATGTGGTCATGATGGATGCATACCACTTTTTTCTTTTTTTGGTAGACCATGGTTGTGGGACTGAAATATGGTGCATTTTGACTCAGGCCAACACCTATTCCTTTGTCAAATATGGTGTTAATATCACGTTGCACCCAATGAAACATCTTCCAACTCTCAAAATGATTAAGAAGGAAAAAAATAATTCAGTGTGCAGAAGTTAAAAGAGGAAAGCAAGGAGTCTGGCATTATTTATGTCTCAATTTCTAAAGAAGGCATGAAGCAAGCATACGTTCTGCCTCCCATCCAAGAACTCTTTCATGAATATGAAGACTTTGTAACCAAAGAACTCCGAGTAGGACTTCCTCCTATGAGGAACATTCAACACCACATTGATTTAGTACTAGATTTGAATTTTACCGAATTTTACACACTTGCGATGAGTGCAATTGAACATGTCAAGCTCCACGACAGGTTCCTTGAGTTGCTATAGAAGAGTTCAATTCAAGAAAGCATATTGCCATGTGTTGTTTATGCATTATTAACCCATACGAAAGATGGATGTTGGAAGATGTGCGTGGACAGTCATGCAATCAACTGAATACTATCAAGTGCCGGTTTCCTATTCCTCATTTGGACGATATGTTGGACATACTGCATGAAGAAAAGGCCTTTTAAAGATCGACCAAACAAGCGGATATCAATCATTAAACAGAAATTCGGCCCAAGGAAAAATGGAAACCCACATTTAAGACTCAAGACAAGTTGCACGAGTAGCTCGTCATGCCATTCAGCTATTCAAATGCCCCGAGCACTTTCATAAGGTTGATGACAAAGGTACTCTATCCCTTTATGGGAAAGTTTTTAGTTGCCTATAGGGGTGCACACGAGTCGGTTCGGTCCAGTTTTGGGGTGAAACCGGAACCGAACCGTTCCTAACGGTTTTACAAAATTTGGAACTGGAACCGGACCGTTAGCACCTTAGAACCGAATCGGAACTGGCCGACCGTGAAAAACGGTTCGATTCCGGATCAGTTCCACGGTTCTGGGCTTTTAAAAATCTAGCCCAGTTAGTTGATTTGGAAAAAAACAAAAAGATGAAGAAAGAGAAGAAAAAGAATAGAAGAAGAAAAGAATAGAGATTGTGATGTACCTTTCCCTTCATTCTCTGGCAAACATTCCACCACTTCACGGCTCGCAGATCTTAATCCTCCGAAACAAAGACCCTATCTAGGCTAAAATCCCTATACCCAATATCTGTCCGGACCCGAACCATCCGTCCATTAGAGGAGATCTTTAATGCCTAACGGGGCTTGTCTTTCTGATCAGGGTAGTCGCGGATCCGGCCAATGACTTCGACAGGGTGATCTGTCGATGGGTTTTCTTTAACAGCGAATGTCGGGTTTGGAGATGGGTGTGTGCTTTTAATGCCAGTGAGATGAGGGCGTTGTTTGGATTAGGGGGTTTTAGGTGTGGTTCCATGGCTTGGAATTGGTTTTGCAGGAGTAGTAGGGGCCATGGATAGAAATGGAGATTTTCTTGGATTCTTTGGAGAAATGAAGGTGGGAAGATGGATCTAAAGGCTGCAGTTTTAGGGTTTTGGAGATGGATTCTGAAAGAAGCTGGTTTTGAGATGATGAGCAAAGCGTGGGATACTGAAATGAAGAAGAGTAAGAATTAAGAGAGAGAGAGAGAGAGAGAGAGAGAGAGGGCAGAGGGAGTGTGGCGAGAGAGAGGGCAGAGGTCGGGGAGTGCGGCGCGAGAGAGAGCAGGGCGTTAAAGTGCTTAGGCAACTAAGGGTTTTTTTTTGGCTTTTAAATACTTCGGATCGACGGTTCCTGTCATGGATCAGTTCTACGTTTTGGATATATGGCTCGGTTAACGGTTCGGATCAACGGTTCGGTTCGGTTCTACAGGACCCTAAACCGGAACCAATCCGTAATCAACGGTTCGGAAAATTTGGGAACCGGAACCCAACCGTTAACACCTTGGAACTGGACCAAACCGGACTGATCCAACTGTTCTGGTCCGGTTACACGGTTCCAACGATTAAATGTGCACCCCTAGTTGCCTATTTTGATGATATTCATATTTTTAGTCCTCGTTCATTTGTTCACCTTGATCATTTCCGACAAATATTTGATTTTCTAGGGAGTGAGTCACTATTGGTTAACTTCAAAAAATAGTCCTTGTCAATAGTATTATGTTTTTTGGGTATGTTGTGTTTGTAGGAGGGGTTAAGGTTGATCAGGAGAAAATCAAGGCCATCGTAGAGCGGCCCACCCCATGAATTTTTGAGGTTTGTTCTTTCCACGACTTAAGAGACATTTTACTGAAGATTTATCCAAAATTTCTGCACCATCATTACACCTATCACCAATTGCATGCAGGGCAACTTGAATGGACTAAAGCGGCATATCAAAGTTCTAGTGACATTAAAAAAAAAAAAGACGACGGAGGCTTCAATTCTCTTATGGATTTCAATAAAATCTTTGAAGTGAAAAGCGATGCTTCAAATGTTGGCATTGGCATAGTGTTGAGTAAATAAGAAAAGCTAAGCACTTTCCCAAACGAGAAGCTTAATGATACACAGAAGTACTTCGCTGCATATGATCTCGAGTTTTATGCAATGGTCCAAGCAGTATGACATTGGAGACATTACCCGATTCATCAGGAATTCATTCTATATTCCGACCATGAGACATTGAGAAATCACAAGTCTCAAAAGGTTCTCGTCATGGGAACTGGATGGCTTTCCTACGAAAATATACTTTCCTTTTGCATCAAAAAGTTGGAATTCATAAAAAACGATATATGTTGAGGGTGGTTATACTAGGAACTCTAGTAGTGGAGGTCGTCGAATTCAATGAATTAAAAGAACAATACAAAGAGAACCCCATTTTTGACAAAGTACTTGACAGGTGTGTGTGAATGATTGAGATTTAAAAGTGTGAATTCATCCCACATGATGGATGTAACAACCTGCGATTTTCGGTGCTTGTTTACCCGTACATGAGTGTGTACGGTAGCATTTATTCAATCATACGTATGTAGATCAGTCGATTTTAACCTTTCATCTCTAATCTAGCTTGAATTTAAACCATAAGGAGTACTCTTCATCCATAAACCAAGCCACCCAACTGGTGATTCTTAAGACGAACCATCAAATACCATAGTATTCTCACCCATTCATCAAAATCAATCATTGATATAACCTATCACCATCATATGCAGATATTTGACCATTCACCTTGATTTTGGATCACCCGATTATAGTAAACTAACTACTTAACCTCCATATCCGCTCGTACGCATATCGAATTGAGATTTTGATTCATTCATCGTGTTCGTCACCTATGACAATGCTTAACCTACTGTCAAAACTATGATCTAGATAAGTTGCATACATGAACAAGTCCCTGGAATCTAACAACGTACGTTCCTAACATAGACCACATCCCAAAAAAAAAAAAAAAAAAAAAACTTGTACGTATCCGTTTACGAAATTGACCCTACAATAACCTGTATACATGATTAATATCTTAGCCATCCAATAACTTTAATTTTAGCCTTTCATCTGACCGTCTATTGTGTTTGTATCCGCCAAACGGGCCATCTAAATATCGAAATAAACTATTCATTCGAAAGATCATACAGTGTACATCAAAACTACCAGTTAGTTTTCACATAGGATATTAACATACATTATTGTGAATTATAGATATGTGTGAGCCATTAAAAAGGCATCTTGGCCATCTTGGTGAGATCAAGGCTCAAACTTAGTCCGTTGATAGAGCACGCAAAATGGCAGGTCATGGTGAAGTTCCGCCGAGAACAGACGATTTGAATGAGGGTTATGGGCATTTGAAATCTTCCTTAAAAATAAAGGATGAGAGACTTTTGGTCTCTGTACCAGGATATCCAAATATAATATATTGTATTACATACTTTTATAAAAAAAAAAGTTAACAGCACCGTGTTGTCACACATTGTGAATATCACATCTCAACCTCCTTCAGTTATGGAACGGAAGTGGATCCCTGACCCACCAAACACATCACCCCTTTCATCACAATGGGACCCACTAAGAGGATCCAAACCAATCATCAAGTCTGGCCACAGGGAAAGCTCCAATGGTTGGCAGGTTCAAGCCAATTTCAAATTGTGCGACACACCTGATTACTAGATAAACTCCATTTTTAGTCTCGTACAAGATCTGGAAGTTGAATTAACAAAGTGGATTTTCCAGTTGATCAGCGTGGACCCCACATGATCTGACTGTTATACATGTGCACAGGTAACTAGAGTCGGAAACCCAGATTTCGCGCGAGCTTGAGTTTCAAACCCCGTTGTCGTTTTCTGGGATCTTTCCTACTCAAACACAAGATTGTTGTAAAACTAAAAGAGGATTCTTATTTAATCCTAACCGTCCGAGCTAGACGAGCCCAGCCATTCAGTGCGTATAAACGGAATCGGCGAGAGATTGTGTTTAGTTCTCTTTGCGCTCAGTACATATAATAGCTTTGAAAACCCTGGAATCCTGATATAATCCTAGCCATCTGAATCACTTCGAATCTAATTCCAAATCACCTAGGATTCCCAAATATCCACGATTGCCTGTAACCAGTGTTCGAAATATCGGTATCACGTTATGCATCGCACACTTGGGATATAGATACATATCGGTTATCGCATCGGATATATCAATTGTATCATGTAAAATGTATTGTTGTTGTTAGAGACATGAGGAAACATTGCGAAATTGGTTGAATTTTTCAATGAAACTTCAGTGATTGTTAAAAAAGACATAAATACACTTATAAATCAAAACATTACAAAAAACAAGTGCACATAATAGGTTTTCTTTGTATGGGATCCTAATCTATGCATTGTCTAATTGAATTGATGCAAGATATTCAAAGTCTATTTATATAATTTATAAATGTAAGAAGACATGTGGAAACACAAGCAATGCATTCAAAAGTAAAAGAAGAATCACTAGATCAGGTTACATGTTTGATTTTATGTTTGGACATAAAGATTGCAACCGATTTGCGAGAAATTGGAAAATCTTTATTTTTTTTCAATTTTCCGTAACTCCGCCAATCTCCTCCAAATCTCGAAATCGAAGCTCCCAATCCATGATTTTTCATGCGAAACATGAAAAATCATGGATTTGTAACAATTTGATACTGATTTAACATGATTAACAGAAAAAAAAAAAAGGATCGGAAATTGAAAATGTTCACCGGATTGAACATGTGGGATATATCACACTACTTGTGTTTCGTATTGCTCTTGTGGGATACAAGATATATCGTGGGATATATCGGCTGATATCGTCGATACTTAAAACATTGCCTGTAACAAACTTGTGATACTATGGCCGTCTAAATCTCTTGCCCAGAAACTTCCTGTATGGGCCATCTTGAACCTGCAATTGGACCCCTTTTTGCTCTCTTACCCATCTCAGCCCTAAGGAAACCAATGAAAGGCGTAGATCTTCCTTCCATATTTCCATCTCAGCCCTAAGGAAACCAATGAAAGGCGTAGATCTTCCTTCCATATTTTGCAGTGGACCCCAACTACTAGCCATAACCCAGAAAACTTGTAGTTATCAGGACTCCTTCCATTTTAAGTAACAGCAATGCCGCACACGTTCTTACATTCTCAATCTGTGTCAAGCCCTCCCTCTAATCTTAGCCATTAAATCTCCAAGTTCCGACCTTCTTCCAACACTCCTCAATGCACAAGAACCTTTCCACAGCCGTCAACCAATCAAAGAACTACATTCTCCACTTCTTTCTCCACCTTCAGCGTAAACAGTGTATTTTCAACTGCAACTTTCTATTTCGAAAACCACTGGCAAAAACAATCCCAACTTCCAGTTCTTCTTATCCACAAATTTCGTGGGACCCATAAGAACTTTCCCCAACCATCTGTTCAACGAAAAACTCACTGATCAGAAATTCAACATGATTGCACTCTTAATTCTTGCCGAAAACCCACTAGCAGCCATTCGATCAGAGACCATTTTGTTGTGTCCAAAATTGCTTTCTATGGTCATAATTGAATCCCAGACTTACCAAACGACTTCATTCGACCAATCACGGGACTTCCATACTTATGCTGCAAATGATCTTGTACTCTACGTTGTCTCGAACTCGAGTGCAACTCCAGTTGTCGCACGCAACTGTTGCTGCAACCCCTTCTATATCTACGATTTTGGAAGCATTTAACAACCCTATTCATCATGTCCATAATACTAGTAGAAATTCCCAGAAAACCAAACAGAGAGAGAGAGAACGTTGGATAGCTAGATCCGGTAAGTTTATGATTCGTTTTTTATTTCTTTTTGTGCATTCAATCTATTTTCATCGGATCTATGCAATGAAAGAGATGGATCGGCCACACGTTCATTGCATCATTTTACGGAATCTCACGATGAAAAGACTCAAACCTTATGCGAAATCTCGTCGTAGAAATTGATGTGAGGTAGTTTGAATGTGTCAGCTTAGACCTGTACAGATCATGTGACCCCTAAGGCCAAAATATACATGGGCCCTAATTTCCAGATTGATCTAACCATCGGTTGGGCCACCTTAATCAGATCTAATTGTCGATATCAATTTATATATTTGATTCTAAGTTGATGATCGGATGTGTCAAATCTGATCCCCACCATTCATATAAATTTTGGGATAAATCTATACTGCTATCCAAAATAGTGGATGGATCTAATCATCTGTTGGGTCACAATGATCATAAGAATGATTGTCGTTAATATGATATTCGAAGAAATATGGATCTTAGATGGTTCAGAACTGGACAATTCATTGGCCATTCCTTAAATCGATCAAGAGGAAGTCGATGGACGGTTTGGATCTGATCCAAAGAAGCAAATAACCTGTGTATCTAAGAATAAAGGAAAAACCCAAACTTGTGAAATCAGATCGTCATAAACCGAGCTTAATAAGAGTATATCGATCAATCAATGGGACAATTTCGATCGATCGAAATGAACAAAAAGTGTCCAGAGAGTTAATTCGAATTAATTTCGATCGATCGTATTAGGCTTCAATTGATGGGATCATTGGTCAATCTCGATCGATCGACAATCTACTGAAATATTCCGTTTGATTTGGAAAGTTGATAATTTAATTATGCAATGTAAAGTACTAATGACTCTCGATCATCCTAAATGTTGGAATGATCAGATTAGTTTGGTTTAGTCAAGCGGGCCCCACATTGAAGGGTAACCACCCACAAGCTATACATTAAGGGCGAAAGAAAAGGAATTCAAGTCCGGTGGTGATATTTCCCTATGAATTGTAGATGGGGACATGATAAACCAAAAGTTGGTTGATCATACGAGTTGCTTATTTGGTTGTGCTATGTATTTAGGAGATTATTCGTTGATTGAATTTGGGGTAACATCTCGAAGTTCACATCACCCAAGCACAGGTGAGTGATCCCAATATGTTTCCTCTCCGTTATAATTAAAGTACTTGCTTGATTGTTGTGTTGAGTGTATCCACTTGTATTGATTACTTTACTGAAATTTGTTCAAGTTAAAATTATATTATTGAAAATGCTGACGCATTGTGAAAATGATGCATCGATCATTCTCATATCATCATATCATGCATAGCGCTCCCACGCTAATTCCTAGGGAAACACCTTGGAAGATATGTCGGCACCTAAGGTACCAGGTGACCTAGGGGACCATCCCTAGATGACCACAATGCATGGAAGCCTACCCCAAGAGGGGAGATGCGGGTTGATGGAATCAAAGTCAAGCAAGTGGACGGATCTACCCACTTGATACATTCACAACGCATTGTATAACATCCATGCATTTATTATTTTAATTACAACACGCATGAACCATGATGGGTTTAATCACTAGGCCTGGCCGGGTGACGTTGTATTGATGGAAAATCCATACAGATATTATCGAAGGTGAAATAGCTACTCAGTTTTCAAAACAAGAGGTTGAACTAGTGGATGATCCACAAGGGAAATGACCATATCTTGAAGAAGATGAATTGAATGCACTGAATCAGTAGCTCGTTGGAATGGAACTGATGTTATATTACTTGGATATGCTTTGAATATTATTTTAGTTGAGAAACTTATACTTGGGAATGTTTTGCAGTAATTGGTTGACTAACAATTTAATAAAGCCCCAAATGGGTGGGTTGTAGTATAGTGATCAGTACTTTGTGAAAATTAAAGACATATGGGCTAAATGTTTGTGAATTCTTCTAATGGTTGATGTATGTGAATAGCGGATAGAATGAAAACTTACAATGCATATGATTCTTTTCCTCTAGTCAAACGAAGTAACTCATTGATTTAAGTACATTCAGTGCACAAGTCATGGACCGTAACTCGGGTCTGAGGGTGCACACTCTGTATCCGAATTGTGGGACGTGACAATGGACATCTATTCAAGGGTTATCGCTTATGCATTCTCAAAGGATCGTTGCGAGAAAAGATCCTATTTGAGCTACACGGAGGACTGAATGGACACTTTAGAAGAGAACATTGGCCATGGTAGAGAACTCATATTATTGGCTTGTATGAATTGTGACGTTGAACGGGTCGTAGCATGATATCAACGGCAACTCATCACTACTTTATGAGTAGGACCCAACTGAAAAACATATGCACGCTAGCACACAATGGATTGGGACTCGTATTGTGTGTGATACTGATTTCCCACCCCATTCAATAAGGGTATTGCTTCAAATAAGGCTACTATTTCCTGTTGGGTCTGGCAACCCCGTCTTGGTACTCGATCAAACTATCAATCATGCCATGTCTCCAAAGGTCATGTGCAAAACAACGGCCTTTATACATTGCTTCCTATTCCAGTCGTACCATGGGTGAAGATTTTTATGGACTTCATTTAGAGTCTTCCTAAGACTCATAAGGGAGCAGCTTCGATTTTATTTTATTTTATTGTGGTGGACCATGTTTCGAAGCTGGCTTACTTCATTCCATAAAAAAGGATGATGGACGCTATGCATATCGCCAACATATTTTTCATAGAAATTGTGTGACTTCACGAGGTTTCTAACCATGATTCGAAGTTTGTGGGTCACTTCTAATGTACTTTATGGAAGCAGTTGGAGACTAAGCTGCAATTCTCTGATGCTTATCATCGTCAAACAAGACAACCAAACCTAAGAACAAGAGCCTTGATAACTTCTTGAGGAGTATCGTAGACAATAACATATCTCAATGGAACTTATCTCTACCCCATGCAGAATTTGCATATAACAGCTCAGTAAATCGTATCACTAGAAAATCCCCATTAGAAATTGTAAATGGGAGACGTCAATATCATGTACTTGACTTAGTACCATTATCTTACCAGTACAAGCTCAAGTGAGTGAAGATGTTGATGCTTTCACCAAGCACATGCAAGAACTGCAAACTCAAATGACGAACAAAATTAGAGAAAGTAACACTTTTGACTCGGTTATGGTTTATCTCAAATAAAGATTTCTGAGGGAATCTTACAATAAGCTCAGCTCAGGTCAAAAAAGATTTGTCCATGCCGAGTCAAAAGGAAGCTGGGAGTAAATGCCTATGAGATTGAGTTGCCAGATGACTTGATATCTCACCGACTTGGCGGTTTTGTTCGAGTACCATGGTAAGGTGTTTGGTATGCAAGATGAAGGCATTATTGATATTAAATAAATAGTTCCCAAAAAAAGGAAGAAGTTGAATAAGTGTCGTGAATGAAGACTATTAACACCTGGCGGGGCCAATACATCAATACTTGGTAAAATAGAAGAACAAATCCTATACTAAATGTACATAGATCACGGGCGACGAATTGAAAAGAATTGATCCAAACTTATACGATTTGTATGAAGCATCCAACTTGTCAAACTCGAATTCTTTCCAACCCGGAAGGAATGATGTAGGCCCACGGCCCACAATAAGGCCCCAACATGTGCTGATTTTTTTATTGTTTATTTATAGATTTAAGGGCCTAAATCAAGGATTGCAATTTACTATGTTTGGAATATATGGGGGTTGATTTAAAGATGTGAATGAAACTATAAGGGAGATGTGATTGAAGGTATGGGGCTGATTTAGAGAAATTATTAGGATTGCTTTTTTGTTTATGATATTAGGGTGTCCCCTGTGGATGCACGCGACCAACCGTAAACCACATGCATCGGGTAATCCTAGGGAGGGGAATCGAACTCACGTAAGTGGGGAACACATTAGGATTGCTTTTTATATTTGTTTTTACCATTATTAGCCTTTTACCATCTCAAGTAGATTAGAATGGTTTTAAGTCAACTATGATTGATTTGAAATCTCTTAGTTGAGAGAATTCTCACTAGAGATTCACTTAAGAGTCTGTAAGAAGACTGGTATCAATAAAATCATTTCTCCTGCTCGGCTCAAATATTCTTGTGAGTGTAATTCTTGTCCACTTCTTTGCGATTCAGGTGTCGATATTTCATTAATTTAATAACTAAGTTGTACCACACAGTGACCATCAAGGAAGTGGGTCTCTATGATATCTTATTCTACTTGCATCTCTGGTCAAACCCCATAGTTCTACACCGGTCGAGGTTTAGTTCTACACCGGTCGAGGTTGGGCCAATCTATGGCTAGGACTAGGAGTTGTTTGGATACTAGTAGAAACCATATAAAGCTATTTGCCGTTGTAAATTTTTTTTTTTTTTTTTTTTTTTTTCTGATAGAAATCTGGCATATTTGAAAGAATTTGAGATATTGTTCCTAATTATCTATTATTAAGCCATGCAACACTGTTTTACCATCAAAATTACGCCAAAATCAATCAAGTCATCATAATCCAGGTGAAGGGTTATCTAGGCTCTTGTCTATTGTCGAAAACATTCGATGCAATTAACAAAAGCCACCCCATACACATGCAACCCCACATACATACACAGATCCCTCATCAAGTTCACAAGGAAATGTTAAGAAACACTTGATCCACGATTGCATGTGGACCTTTCACCAAGATCATTCCCACTCTACTAAGGCATAAGTCTAAAAGGCGCAAGTAAAGTCAACAGAGGGTGTACATCATAAGTTTTTATTTGATGTACATCATAAGAAACCAACTTCATGATGTAGGGAACACCATCATTTTCATAAAGATACAGGCCGTTATCAGATGACTGGGTACCATTGGAAAACTTTGAATTACCACTCCACAAATCCAAGATCACAAATGTCACCAAGAAGCATGCTGGTTATAACAAAATTACAGTTGAAGTATATGGCTGCAATACACACTACAAAATGAGTGTTTTGTGAAAAGGTGTCTGAAGAAACAGTCGTAGTGGAGGGTGTTTGTATAAAGGGTGAGCAGAAGGGCGGTGCGCGAGTAAAATGGATGCGTGTTCAGATCAATGTGTAGCAGAGGATGAAACCACCGGGCAGCAGGGGCTGAGAAGGGGAAAGAGTAGAACCAGGCAGTCTTTCGAAAGCATAAATGTGGGCAGGTCAGGACAAGATGCGAATGACGGAGAGTATGTGAAACATCACGCATGGCCAGGAAATCAAGAGACAAACAATGTTACATCAGAAGCAAAAGGCTGTTCAGAATTGGCCACGGACAGCAACTAACATCCAAGTCAGCAACTATTTCATCAGGTCTTTGTCTAGATCTGTAAAGCAAGAGTGCCAAAGGCTCTCCCATGGAGACTACAAGACGAAGATCTGAGCCCACAGTGGCGAGCAGTACCAAACAGGGCAGAAATGGAAAGACATCAGGATGCTCCGGTATTGGAGAATAAGCAGTTATGAAGGGAATCAGCATAGTGGTCTACAACAGGGTTGCAGGTGGAAATACAGATTAGAGGACTGTTCAGTAAGCCAGTGAATCAGATGATGGAGCACATGTGAGCCAAGGAGTGATAACCAAGAAATTCTTCCTTGGGGTGATAGAAAATTGAGGTCACTGCACCAGGTGGTAACTTTTGGTTGTTTACCGGATAATTTATGCGATCGTGTGGAATGCCCAAGGACTCAGCAATGTTCTTACTGTCAGGCATTAGAATATTTTATGCTTCATAAGGATTTTGTTGAAGTTAGCCCTAACTATGTGTGGTGTCACAGCAGTGCTTATCTTTGAAAGTTCAATTCAAGAATAGTGAAGTGAAAGCTACAGTGTCGGCGGTCTATGCAAAATGTGACAGAATTGAAAGAAGAGAACTATGAGAAGAGCATCATTGTTTGGGTAGTTGTGTGACAGGACCATGGGTGGAATGTGGTGATTTTATTCAGCAGAGAAAATTGGTGGTAAGGATCCGGATAATAGTGCCATGAATGAATTTCAGGATGGGGTCTAATCGATGCTAGATATGTGGGGTGTGCATGCACTTAGTGCAACAATTAGACAGGCAAGTAATATATGGTCCAGGTTGAATCAAGCTTTAATGAATACGGAGTGGATCCATTGTTTCCCTTTGTTTAAAAGTATTGCACCTCACATATATTATCGAAAGATCTCCAATATTATCTTTATCTCCAGCTCAGCGATACCGATAACACTGGTAGCGTTACCGATAACGCTGGTAGCGTTACTGATAACGCTGGTAGCATCAGAAATTCCAGGTATTAGAAATGTATTGCTAAGTATTGCCAATGTATCAATAGAGCTACTGTAATCGTCAATATTTTCAACTATGTAAATTCTAGGTGTTGCTTGCATTGCCAGTGCATCAATATCGCCAATGTATTGCCAATATTTTCGACTATGTAAATTCTAGGTAATGCTTGTATCATAAGTGCATTGACGATATTTCAATAATATTGCCAACGTATTAACATCAAATTTTTGTTTATTTAAAAAAAAATTATTTCAATTTTTTTTCATGGGCACATGAGTGTATGTAGTGTTCAATTTGTCATTGATAAACATGAGAGATATTGAGACCACAATCTTTCATTTTCTTTCCAATTGTTGATGATTTCTTGGTGAAATATCACGTGTTGTTGATATTTTGCAATATCAATGGATGTTTGGATGGAAGGTTGGATGGTTAAATACGCTGGAGGGGATGGTTGGATGGATTTTGTACAACAATACATGCTTTCAAGGCCCCATTAAATGGAAACTTGTTATGTATGCAATCTTTTTACATTTTTCTTTTTTAATATATATTTCTAAATATGCAAATGTGTACATTTTAGCATCTCCTGAAGTTTCGCTAAAAATTCCACCATTTTTCCTATGTTCCCCCGCATTTCCGGTTATCAGCGATATTATCGGCGATATCGATATTGTTTCCGTATCCCTAGACAATGAAACTTATAAAATGATACCAATACTTCGAACACTGGTTATTACAACCAAACAGGAAATGCTACAATTGAATGGTGCAATGGTGTTTCAATCAGGCTCAAAGATGCAGCAAGTCATTAGTAGTGAGGCGATGCTGTCAGACAGGGTGGATAGGCAAATCTGGGAGCATTCGTCATCAACAGATTTCTCAGTAAACTCAGGATGAAATCTGATACCTAGCAAATAAAGCAGAAAAGACCAGGCAGTTGGGATATGGCACAGCAAACTCTGAACCAAAATATCAATCTTCATTTGGAAACTAATACATAATGCCAATCCAATTGACAGTTTAATTCAAAGAGCAGAATGTGCTTCATTTCTTGATGTATTCGCAACCAATGCAGTGAAAATGCAAACCCAGCAGAGGAAACCAACAGCTACGGAAAGGTCAGCAAGGAAGCAGATACTACAGCAAGGGAGAACAGTGATGTTTGCATTCAGCAGGTCTCCAAGATGGTTATGGGACTGCAACAGCAGCTGGTCTTACAGGTTTACATATATCAGTGGCAAGGAGACAGATGCAGGGTCACCCAATTGCACAAAGCTTGGTTACAGCAGCAACAGTGTACCCACGTGACAGGCAAGAGGATATAGTGCTAGCTGAATACCCAATTTGGAACACAATTGCAGGAGCAGTCTGTCTCTGCTGGTAATGTTAATGTAGCAGAAAATTTAGATTCTTCAATGACCCAGCATACAAGGAATGGGGGCTACAGCTCCAGTTCAATAAGGTAGAGTCACCAAGCCATGGACCAGCGATTGGTACGAAGCTTAACCTCTGGAACGACTCAACAACCTGCTGGAACTGGTATCCAGAAAGAGAGGAACCAGAGTGGAGTTAGGGAGTCTTTGACAGCCAACAGCAGCACCACAGAATGAAAAAGCTGCAGTGGAGGTGGATCGCTTTTCTATTCCTTTTTTTACTTTGATCACGAGAATTATAATGATCTGTACGGACCACTCTACCAAGGTCTTTCAAGTACCTGTATGTTGAAAATCAGTCCCAATCCAAAGGTTATAACAATGGATTAGGTTGGTGAAGAAACCCTCCCAGTTGAAGGAGCTGAACGGTTCCCCAGTCTGCTTTTTTATGTTTTATTTTAGTTAGGTAGAAGCACAAGTAGGTTTGAAGGGAAGAGGATGAACCCAACCCTGAAAATCCAGAATGTTCAGTGACTGCAAGAGATAGGAGGAATGATGCATGCAAGGTATGAAATTTTATTTTATTTTATTTTATTTTATTTTTTTTAAGGTATGAAATATGAATGGTCATATTGGGAAAATCTCACTTTATCATCGATCAGCATTAGTGGTAGCTTGACTAGATTGAAGAATGCTATAGGGGAACAAAGGGAAAAACACAGTGGTGAAGGTGAAGGTGAAGGTGAAGGTGTATGTAGGGATCGCCAAGGAAAATGACATTTGCATTCAATCACTACTATGGTACTGTAACAAACACAGTGGTGGAAGCTAAAGTTCTAAGTGGTGTGCTACAAGTAATAGCAGTGGTTTCATGAATGTTGAACTTGATAGTGAATCAAAAGTCCTCGTGGATAGTTTGCAAAATAATTTGACACTTGTGTGTAACATGTGTCATTGGTGGCTTGATTTAGAGGAAAATCTGTGCAGGATGATTTACAGGGTGTGTCATACAGGGTTTGTAAAATGTCACCTTGTTAAAAGTTCATAAATTAAAAAAATAAAAAATAAAATAAAATCAGCTTAAACGATAGGAATACCTCAGAAGCTGTATGTGCCAATGCCAAAGCAGCTTCAATTCTGACTCTCCAAAATGCCTAAACAGCAGAAGAAAAATGTAGAAACAGATTCATGTTCACAGAATGAACTGAAATAAATTGCTGGTGTACTCTTGACGAACAACAAATACCTTTGAGTCAGTGAGGAAATTATTTAGGGCATTAACAACTGAAAATGAATGATGCGGTAAAGTCTCTAGTATTGCAATTGCCTGTGCCTGAGCAACAACATCCTTGTCCTTCTCTAATTGATTTATCTGATACAAAAAAGTACAATGTGTCGGAAACATGTCAATATAAGATAAGTGGAAGATATGATCTTTTGCTAGCAGCAAACAAAACTAAATCCAATCAGAAAGTACAACACAGATCTAACAAACATCAAATACATGCAGAGCCTACATGGAAACAGGTTTCAAGTAAGCATTCAAGTATTCGTAGCCAAAACCTAATAATGAAAATCACACTAATATAAGGTACATGGTTCATGAAACTACCACAGATACGATCACCGTCATACAGAGACAGTACATCAAGGTTACAAAAAGTAGAAGAGGTGCAGCTTTATTATAGGAGTAAGGAGCAGAAGAACTTGTTTCATAGTAGGTGCTGACAAGGAGAAAGTAAATAAATAGCGAGCAAGTGAAGCCAGGTATTAGGGAAAACAAAAACATAGGCATAGTAGCAGAAAGCTTACATCACAGAATGACGACGAATCCAAGTTCGTGAAGAACTTCAATAGAACTTTCACAGAGTTGAGCTAAAGATTCTGGGAGAAATTTTCAGAGTCGTGATAACGGAAGAAAATCTCATCAAGCATCCAAAAGGGAAGGATAAAGATGCTGAAGTTGTTATCAGACAAAAGAGAATGGCTGATTGTGATTCTGGTTCATTCAATGATAAAGGAAAAATGATGAGCTCAATCACTGGCTTTCGCTGGACCCTTTCAATCAGAGATGGTAAATCCACCTAAGGAAGATGGTGACATGGCAATTGTATTCATTGATGAGAGGCAGGTAGAAGAGGTCTACTGATTACGTCCAAAGTGGCACACCTGGAAATGCATATCAATTCTCTCACAAGACATGGAAGCTTTAAAGAAGGTGCAATGATGACACTGGCTATCCCAATTCTCCTTGTGCACACTCATCATGAGTTGGGTGCATCTTGAGACAAAATGGAGGTAATAAAAAATTATCAGGGAGAAGACATAAAGGAGTTGAGGAACATTTCGATCAAGGGAGGATTTCACTGACTGTGGTGGAAGGAGGTAGCTAAATTGACATCTGCAATGGATCTTTCGAATGGGATCCAAACCCATATATGTATATTCAATGGGAATGAAGACCATGAGGAAGCAGAGGTCCATCAAGAGGTAAAGCACCAGCGGAAGGATTCAGAGTACAGTAAGTTGGAGAAAACAATATGAAATCTGTCACAGAAAATTCGAGAGACGGAAATAATCATGAGGAGAATGCGGTAATAGAACAGTGTACACTTGGCGGCTCACATTCCATGGTCAAAGGGGCTCTAAAATTGTGGAAACTTATAAAGGCACCACTCTAGTCAACAATAGTAAAGGCAAAGGCAACCAAACTGAGACATCGGATTTGGAATCCTTGGTAAATTACAATTTTAAAGGTAATGTAAAGGGGGGGGGGGGGGGAGGTTTCCAAATGAAGATCCTACCTTGGAATATGAGGGAGATCAGTAGAACCTGAATGTGACTCATAGCCTGCAACTTTGTGAGAAAAAGGAAGATAGATATTGTTTACACCTGTTTTTTGCACACTTACATGGGCCAATGCGATGCTGCCACGTGAAGGCACTACGTGCTTAATAATGGTGAAATCCTACTCATGACCTCCATCATTATTTACACCTGATCTGGCGCGGCCAGATCAAATGATCTGGAAGATGCCACGTGGCAGTTGTGCCATGTGTGGTGTAGCTCAACTTTAAGGGGAGTTAGAGACGTGCATATGAGAGCATTAAATGCTAGAATTCTATTGAAATTACTCTCTGCAGAAAATAAGAGCCTCTCTCTCTCTCTCTCTCTCTCTCTCTCTCTCTCTCTCTCTCAGCATTAAATGCCAAATCATACCAAAGCATATCTCTGTTTAAGTTTAAAATGCTAGAATCTTGCCAAAAGAAATTCTCTACCAATGCTAAAGCCAAGTGATGTAAGGACCACAACAAATATTCAATGTGGAAGTCCAGAGATGAGAGGAGTTCAGTCGACGCGTGATCCGAAGAAGCAAGAATATATCTCTTGTACATGTGGTCATGTGCGATAGGTTACTCTGACATCGAAGAATTAAGGAGATTTCCAAAGCCAATCGCCCAAATCCTTCACGATGCTGAGGACTACACAAAGCCACCACCTCCCATAAGCCTATATATAAACAGCACTCCACGAAGAGCTTCAAGCCACATGCCATTACAATCAAACCTAGCTTTATTTATCCGTCCACCATAGAAATTTATCTTTTTACTTTATTTTAGTTTATTCCCCCATCGCTGCTCATAACATGGGACCTCTGTTTTAATTCTTAGTTTATCTTTCCACTCTTCATCTACGGCATCCTGTTAAATCGCAAGAAAGATCCCTCAATTTCAAACAAAAGGCTACGTGGCTTTCCTGCTACGTGCTAGGTGATTCTGCCGGCCATCTCACCATGGGGCCTGGTTCTAACCGAGCAACGAACAAATCATCAAAGATCCACCCCCCCTATCGGTCATCGTGCCACAAGGCTCGATTTTCGATCGAGCAGCGAACAAACGACCATCCCGCACATCATGGCTCCCCCCGCTACAAAGCTCAATCCACAATTAGGCAACAAAAGGATCGTCATCCCCAAGTTGATCGTGAGTGCCAAAATTGTAAAAAGAAAAGTCCTGAAGTTACAAGGCAAAAAGAATCCATCAAAGAGGACTAGCCCCTACCCTTTCGCAAATTGCATGATTGCTGATCACAACAGGTGGCTGAGTCGATAACTGGATTTTCGAATCCAGTCCCATGCATATGTTTCGAGACGAAGGTCACCAGCATTCGATCAAACATTGAGTTGAGTACAATTCTAGCATGCACACGCATCACAATCGCACATGAAATCTAAATACAGGCCCTTGCTCGCATGTGTGGCCTCACGTTTGATTGAATTCAAATAGATACTCGTCTACAAGAAATTTAAATCCAAAGTGCATTAGGCGGTTGGATTAGAGAGATATAGGAAAGATAGAAAGAATAAGTGGTTTTTTATGTGTTTTCCTTTCGAGAATGCAGCTAAAATATCATAATTTTCTCAAACAGTTAGAGTGTCCATGATCATAGTGTGTAGCTTAAGGTGGTGCAATGTATCGGTTCCATAGGAAACATCATTTTCTGAAAGGAAGATCAAGGTATAGAGCAAGGATGTTTCTGGCAATCTGGATGAGAGAAAGGCTTCAAGCCATTGACCAAACCTCCTCAACTGACTCGAAAGAATACTCTAGTAGGATGTCAGAGCCGAATCGCCTTCGAATAACGGACGTACCGGGGTATGGTAAATTGTGTTGACTCAGAGAGGCATCATGGCATCCTAAAGCAACATCTTTTTGGCTTATGTTACCTCAAAGAGGCATCATGGCGTTATAAAGTGAGGTCCACCTAGTTAGAAAGAGGGATAGGTCTCATTTTACAATCATGTTTAATGAAAGCATCAAAAAGAAGAAATTCTATCTCATCTCTTTGAGTAAATGGTTTGATCATTGAAGACAATGGTGACATCAAAGAGGTGGTGGGTTCAGGGTTTTAAATAGCTATGCTATGTTGCGTGTAGCTTATGATACGTAGCATAGCTTAGCCTTAACGCTACGTAGCTCATGAAAATAGCTTAAGTTGCGTGAAGCCTACACAACATGATTAATTTGCATATGCTATGTGCTACTTAGCTCACATTACAAGTCACAACGTTACATTAGTTTCGTTGCTCTTTCTTTACCTTTATACTTGATCATTTTGCCCTTTCCTATTACTCCAGGTTGCATTTGATTGCACCAAATATCATGAAATTTTGTTAAATTTCATTATTAATCAGTCTAATTTGGTGCGAAATGCCATGATATTGGTGCAACCAAGTGCAACATTTATTAAAAGTCTATAAGTAGCATGTAGCTTATGTTACACACTATGAAACCTACACCTCACACCTCATAGGGGTGAATGCTACACTACACGCTCTTCACTATTTAAGACATTGGGTGTGCTATTTTCATGACCTTCATTCAAAAAGATACGATGGTCAAGCTACCCATGGAGGGGATTTCATTCCAAAGTATCTCCACTCAAGTCATTGAATAGCAAGAGCGCTCATTTCCGGAAGAGACGGTCAAGGAGGTGTTTCTCTATGGATAGTGATAAGAGCCACAGGTTAGTTGGATTTTTGGTTGCCTTCTTTAAATCTTGTTAGAACATCGTCAAAGATGATATTAGGCATGTGCATGATGAATTTCACATGAAGAGTCGTATTAATTGGGGCCTCAATGCAATCTTCATAACCCTAATTCCGAAGAAGGATAAAGAATTAAAAATCTCCATATGCAGGCCAGAAAAGTTTGGTGGGCGGCATATATAAATTCCTTGATAAAGTCCACGCCACGCATTAAAGGGGATGATGGGTTCAATAATATCTCAGTTCCAAGGGGCATTTGTCAGAAACCGCCAGATTATGGATAGTATTCTAATTGTTAATGAATGTGTCAAGTCAATGTAAAGAAGTGTCAATCCCTTCAAGCCAAATAAGTTTGGTGGGCAGCATATATAAATTCCTAGAGAAGGTCCATCCCACGCATTAAAAGGGGTTGATGAGTTCAATGATTTCTCAGTTCCAAGGGCCTTTTATCAACAACCGTCAAATTATGAACAGTATTCTAGTTGTTAATGAATGTCTCGACTCAATGGAAAGAAGTACCTACCCCAGTTTCCTCTACAAAGTGGATATGGAGAGGTGGCAATCCAAGTTTCTTTGCACCAACAAGCAATGGCGCATTCCACCATGAATTTCACACAGTTTTGATTGAGGTCATGTTAAAATCTCATTAAACACAACTCTTAAGTCTGCCTTCCAACATCTCTTTCCATGCTATGGCCTTCTCTAATCCCTTATTACCTCCAACAAACTTGCCCCTCTCTTCATCAAACACTTTCAAACCTCTTTCCCAGTTTTGGTCCTACTTTATGTCTCCTTAAACTCTTCCAGTCCTGTTTTCATTTCCCTCTCAAAAACAAATTTACCGCATCCTTCTCAAAGTTCACAAGGAGTTTCAGACCATCAAAAACGCCAACCGCCTTCTCCACCTCATCCAAGCATTTGAATCTTGTGAAGGCAAAACCCCATGACACACCTGCATACCAATTTACAGGGATCACAACTTCAGCATTTTCCATTGATTTCTCTTTTTTATTAAGTTAAGAGAAATTTGATAAAACAAATAGTATTTTTTTTTTTTTTTTTTTTGCAAGTGCAACTGACAAGTAGTCATTGCTAGTGTCGCCCCAATCACCAAAAGCTTTGTTTTCCATTCCAAATTGCGACCAATACGAATTATGGGAAATTTGCAACCTAGATTACTATTTTTAGTGTCCTGAAATTATGGTTGGACATTCTTACTGTTGATTTAAGTTGTAATGCAAATTTATATTTACAATGTAGAGATTTATACTTTAATTTATTGAGTAGCACGCAAATAATATAATACTATGCATATGGCTTTTGTATTAATATCATTCATCATTTCATATCTAAATTCCAACATGAATTCATATTCAAAACTGTATTGCATACACTTAGCATATGTATTGGAGCAAATCACATGATCCTAACCCTAGCATACCATGTATTGAAGTAAAACACCATGTACCAAAATGACCCACGATCCAAGTAACTTTGGTCATTTCAAACCAAATTACAATTTAGTAATAGGCTAGCCAAAAGGACTGCATAATACATAAACCCGAAACCCAGCATCCAAATGCTACATTATAATTGGGAGAATAATTTAAAATTTTGAAATGTGAAGGATTAATCAAGTTAGTGGATGTGAAAAACAAATGGAATGGCATGATAGGAAACCTCATTCTTTTTTCTGTTTCTTAATGGAAAAAAGGAATTCAATTGAAGAGGATAACATGTACAACTATCCATTAATAAAGAGGAGAAAACGTACAACAACCAATTAAGGCGATGTATGCACTCTTCCAGTAACAAGCAAGGGCCAGAGCTCCTTGGCCAAAGCATCCTCTATGAAATTAGCTTTTCTTGAAACAAATCTAAAAGAAACTTGAATGGACCTTGTGTGTGCCTGGATGGAGTTTCTGTGAGTGTCTGTGGTCATGGACGGACCTTTTGTGCATGTGTGCATGCCTAGATGGGCCTTGTGTGTGTGCCTGGATGGACCTTGTTCATGCGCACGTGCGTATATGCTCCTTCCTTGGCCAAAGCATCCTCTAGGCAATTAACTTCTCTAGAAACCAATCTGAACTATGTGTGTATCCGCACACATGTATTTCCTTGCCTAGAGCATCTCCTAGGGAATTAGTAGAGAATTAGCTTCTCTAGAAACAAATTTAAAAGTGTGAGCCCACTCCTTCGCCAAAGCATCCACTAAGGAATAGCTTCTCTAGAAACAATTATAAGCATGTGTGTTCCTTCCTAGCCAAAGCATCCTCTAAGGAATAGCTTCTCTAGAAACAATTATAAGCATGCGTGTTCCTTCCTGGCCAAAGCATCCTCCAAGGGATTAGTCGGTAATCCGCTTCTCTAGAAAAAAAATCTGAAGTGTGTGAGTGCATTTATGCACGTTCTCCTTCTTTGGCCAAAGAATCCTCAAGGGAATTAGCTTCTCCAGAAACATGTCTAAAGTGTGTGTGTGTGCGCACGCACCACACGCCTTGCTTGGCCAAAGCGTCCTCTGGGGATCTAATAGGGAATTAGCTTCCGTAGAAATAAATCTAAAGCGTGTCGAACGGTGTGCCTGTGAACATGAGCATGCGCGCAAAGACACACACACACATATATCTCTGTGTGTGAGAGCGAGAGAAATTCTCTCCTGGGAACCAATTCTCATGAGAACTCGTGAGAACCCTTTCAGAACACATCTTTTTTTCTTTCTTTCTTTCTTTCTTTCTTTCTTTTTTTTTTTAAAAAAAAAAAAGAAAAAAAAAAGAAGATTAGTAACAGAAATTTTATTAAGAGAACCACCCAAGGGCAGAAAAAGAATACAAACACGATGCTATAACAAAAACCAAGACTTCAAGATCAACAGTCTTGCCTGCCTTTACAAGAGAGGCCCATTCTGAAACTGCATATTTAACTAAACAGGTGATCTCATTAGCAAAGGGGCTCTTCTTATCGAAGCACCAGCTATTGCGGCCATTCCATATGAACCACAAAGCCCCCAAAGAAAGAAGTCTCCAAATATATTTCTGAGGGCTCAAGAAAGCTTCCCAGTGGACAAGCCCATAAAAAGAGATCAACAAAATTCAGCATCACCCAAGGGATTTGAAAAGGCAAGAACACATATCACAAGATATATCCACAAAATCCAAACCCTCGACTAGATGAGTCACCTCATGAAACCCCTAGGGCCCAAAAGTCAGCCTAATCCAAAAATCAGGTCGGCCATCGCAAAGTGGGAGGGAATTTCCACACTTGATTTCCACCGGGGCCACTTGAGTTGAAAAACAATGTGATTTTTTGCCCAACCCTTCATCCAACCTAAATGAAGGGATTGTATGGACCTAGATTGCATATACATATCACATGAAATTAGTTCTCACACGGTTCCTAGGAGAAGATTTCGTACGTACGTACGTACGTACATACATACATACATACGTACATACGTACATACATACATACATACATACATACATACATACATACATACAGGTGCTTTAAATAGTGGTAGCGTGATGCGTAGTGCTCAGCCCTCTAAAGAGTGTAGCGTAAATACGTAGCGTGATACTTCTATTTTTTAATTTAAAAATAGGACAAATATAATAAATAGTGGGAAAAAGGAAAAAAAAATATAAAAATGCCTAAAAGATTATTCATTTGATCAATTATAAGCAAGTTCAAACAATTTATTAGTTATCATTTATCAAAAGCCAATCCACATATATAAGCCAAATGAAATAATTATCACATCAACAACTTTCTAAGCAAACCGCTTTAATTAATGATGTCTAATTGAAGCCACAAGTCACAATTATGAAAAGAAAAAAAAATCTCATAGGTTAAAAGTATCAAGTACAATACAAGTATCACATTCCTCAACATTAGATACAAAGAAAACATGAAAAAAGTAATTAAAAATTTTTAAAAAAAATACATTGTAGCTTACGCTACGCGCTACGTAGTTGTAATGTATGCTACGACCCGTACGCTATTTAGGACGCTACATAGCGCTACAGCCACGCTACGTTACAGGCGCTAGTTGAAACACTGATATATATGTGTGTGTGTGTGTGTGTGTGTGTGTGTGTGTGTGTGTGTGTGTTGGGGGGGGAAGGTTCTATGAGCTAGATACACATTCCATGGTGGGCTATAAGCCTAAAAATCAAGCCAATCATGACTTAGGTGGGCCACACCATAGACAAAAGTTGATAGTGGATGTCTACCCATTGAAACCTTCCTGATTGTTTATAGGAGCCACGAAGATGTGGTTCAGACATCCAACCCATCCCTTGTGAGTGTCCCATTTGGATGAGAGGTCACTGCCTAAAAATCAGGCCAATCCATGACTTAGGTGGGCCACGCCATAGACAAAAGTTGAGAATGGATGCCTACCCATTGAAACCTTCTGATTGTTTATAGGGCCCACCAACATGTGGTGTAGGCATCCATCCCATCTATTGTGAGTGTCCCATTTGGATGAGGGGTCACACCAAATGTCAGGTCATTCCAAAACTCATGTGGGCCCCACCAAGTGCTTTTGGATGTTTTAGGCATGATTTCACATGATTTCAAATTGTGTGGCCCACCTGAGTGATATGGCTGATTTTTTGGACATCCTATAACCTAAAAAGGTGACCCACCAAATGCACGGTGTGGATGTCCAACACACAATATGGTGGAGCCAACAAAGTTGAGGTCGACCTCATATAACCTTTACCCATATATACATACATATATATACACATACACATACATTACATAACAATTTTCCATAAAGTGGTTGCGAAACTATTGACTTGTACAAATCTTTCCATTTTTCAATTCGATCCGATTCATTCGTTCATAGAGCTATTTACTTGATTGTAGACATTTCCATAACACCTCTAATGGAGGAACAAATAGTCAATTTTTAAAGAGCTTATTGTCAGCCTCTTTCAGATATGAATCTATCAGATTTAAAAGGAAAAAACTTATATATATATATATATATATATATATATATATATATATATATATATATATATATATATATAGTGATTGTGATGGGCATGCTTAATTATTTTTTCTACCATAAAAGGAATTGCTATGACTTATGAGCATTGAGCATTAGCATTGAATAAACATATGGAATATAATAAACTACACATAATGTTGTTGTGAGAGAGAATATAGCTACAGATGCTTACAACTTTTTAAGTAAAAACGTCTAAGAAGATAAACGATTGTGGATTATATTCCAACTGCAGTAATAAAAGTCCAGTTGCAAGGACAGGTGTAACCAACTTTGTAATTGAAACAAAAATTGATTTTCTGAATTCCAAAACTCATTCTAAAATAGAATAGACGTGTGCTATGACCTAAGAAGCAGCAGTTTTCCCATGAGCAGCCCATGATAGTAAAATAGAGAAGAAGAAGAAGAATTTTTTTAAAAAAGCTTTCTTACCCACATCTGAACGGGTTGATGAAACTGAATTTCAGCAAGGTACTCCATTTCCGGGTCCACTCTCAGCCAGAGCAAGGGGGATTCTGCACTGCAAAGGGAAATGGCATAGTCCATTAAGTTGAGAAGAAATTAGTTACACATGGTTAAGATATGTTAGAGACCCACAAATAATAACTTACCTAGAACGCATATCCAGAGTAGGAGCAAGATCAACATTGTCATCAGAGCCATCAGGTTTCGAGCCCTTCTTATGCTTCTGAATGCGTTTTGCAGAAAGCTTCGAGTGGCACTGTATTTCAAGCACTTGGCAAGTTTCTCCAGCCATAGGCAAAATTGGATGGTCATACATTCCATCAAGTTCATGAACTCGGATACTCATCATTCCAGGCCATCCGGCATCACCTTCTCGGGTTTCTTTATCAGGATTACCATTGGATTCTGATATAGTTGAATCTGCTGCTGCAGTGCAACCCCGAAGAACAGCTAACTCAATCATATTTCTCCGTTTGTTGTAGGAAAACCCCATCCTTCAATATCATAAGGGAAAAAAATAAGATCAAAACAACAGCACTCAACGGGACAAAAGCAGTAACAGGCTAACAGCTAACACTCAGGTTAAGTGAGTAAAAAAAGGAAATGATTTGGCCCATTGAATCAAACCTTAGGACTGGACATCCACAAGATCCCACCCAGCGGGGGAAAAATTCTTTCAGAAATGGACGTTCAAGATTTCCAACCTTATTAGCAAAATGCCTGAACTGCATATCATAATTTCAAAGAAAACATAAACAACATTATCCCCTATATTATCCGCTGAAGAACCAAATTGAAACAATAATCAATAAAACCAGTAACTATCAGTCATCATCAGCACATCCATGTCTCGGCTATTTGAGGGTATTGGTAAAATGTAGCAATAAGTGAAAAGCACATTCATCAGCATGGAGAATGTAACTTCACAAAAATAAAAATAAAAATCATCACCGAGAATGTAGTTGCTAATTCTTATAGAGAACGATGTTAGTAACACCATTACAAATCTACAAATATTTCAAGATAATTACAGACCTAGCTAAAACAATATCATTCTAAAGCTCCAGGTGCACCACTTGGGAAACAAAAGTAATGCCCCAGACCAGTTAATACCCCATTTTATGAATTCATGTACAGTGTTCTCTCACCATCATCATCTAGGCCCTAGACATGGAATCCTTCTTCGCCCTTTCACCCTATCAAGGGCCAAATTTTCAGATAGACCATTGGTCATCAAGTATTTTCTTACTACCTCCACCAACATCCTTTTGGGCCTCCCCCTTGACCTTTTAGAGCCTTCAACTTATACTGACTCACCCTTCTAACTGGCGCAATGCTTATTCTCCATGGCACGTGACTAAGCCATCTAATTCTACTTTCCCTCATCTTGTTACCTATTGGTGCTGCTCCTAATTTCCTCTAATGTGCTCATTTCTAATTCTATCCTTGTCTTGTAATTCCTGACGTAAATTATGATACTTCCCCACATTCATCCAACAGATATTTGCATTCATCAATAGTATATTATATAAGCTGGTTATACGATGTGCAAACAGATAATTATGTGTCATGCCTTAAATATATCATTTGTCAGTATCCATCGTACATACTTAGATACATTCTAAATATAATGAATCCAGTTATTTCAGAAGAATAAACAAACAACTACGAGGCATATCTTCCCCATAATTAGAACATTTTTAAATCTTGAAAACTATAATATGGCTAGAACAAAAATGCTACCAAATATCAAGAGAGAGAGAATAACTTTAGTGATTGTATAAACTCATCCAAAACAGGTACCACCGCAATCTAAAGATCATGCAATATGGAACAGTGTATAGACAGACACTTTCAATATGATCAAGTATGGAACAGAGCACATATCCAGATGGAAGAATATGAAGAGTGAACAAAACTGGGGTGTAATCACCTCTTTCGTACTAAGAGTTCTTAATGAACGGGTTGTGTTTTTAGCCCTGGAAATTATTGCCTGCAGAATCTGAAACTCAAACAGAGGCAGAAATCAGAAGAAGAAGACACGAAGGTACCCTAAATAAGCAATTACCATATAGAACAAAAATAGAACATTCAATAAACAGTTTTTGAAGACATGGGGTGTCTACCCCCCCCCCGAGGCAAGACTATTCCCTGTGGATACAGACAATCACCCACAACCACGTGTATCAGGTAATGTCAAGGAGGGGATTCGAACCCACACCCGCGAGGAGCAAACCCACGGTGATGGCCGCTTGCTTATAGAATTAGTGTTATAGAAAGAAATAGCATGTTTTATTGAGAAACAAAGAATCCATTAAAACCATAAAGCATCATCTACATGAATGGTCGACCACGTGGTTACGCAAAACGGAAAACCAATCCTTCCCTGGTAACAAGCATGTAGCAGGCTTTAATGGAATGTGTGTGTGTGTGTGTGTGTGTGTGTGTGTGTGTGTGTGTGTGTGTGTGTGAAGATCTAAAGTCCAACTGATTGGACTATAAGTAACGGTCCACAGAGAGAATAACATTCAACCTTCTGTTTGTGTATGAAATCCATCCTGTCCAATAGGTACACGCGAGTTAATAACCCTATTTTATGAATGAAAATATCTTACCAAAGGAGGAGAAGGAGAAGGAGAAGAAGAAGAAGAAGAAGAAGATGAAGATCATGTTGATGATGATGATGAAGAAGATGAAAAGCTAAACAAGGAAACAGATGAAAGCCTGAAACAGATAATACAGAAAACACAGAGAACTAACAAGCATCCGCTATAGATAGCTGCCTGAGCACACCCCATTCTTAGCCAGAAAGTGTGCCCTAGCATTGGTCGCTCCAGTTGGCAATGGCCAAACAGTAAACCTGAGTGAGCAATTGTTTGAATGTAAAAGGCTAAGGATAAAGAGAAAATGTCAATTAAAAAAAATCTAGTAGGATTGTATGTAAATAGTAATAAAAATAGTAAAAATAATAATAACGGCTTCACAGTTCAAAAATAAGATAAAAGATTACAAGAATATGTTTAGCAATAGTATTTATCGAAATTAGGGCTGTCAACATGTACCTGACAGACCCGATTCGATTTTAATAGTTCTGGGCCCAAATTTTGTACCCATTCAGAAATAGGGCCAGGTTCAAGCCCACCATTTTCAGACTGGTTAAAAACCGAGTCTTACCAGATCTGGGTCCACCATGTTGGACCTAATTAAAATCAGGTTTGGTCAGGTCTGCACTGACTGTAGTTAATTTTACCTGTCATTATATACTTCAAATATTTTAATTATTCTAACAACTGATTGAGATTTGGCAATCCACAACATCTCGCATGTTGTTAGGATTTCAGAAACAAGGAAGCAAAACCTTTCAAAAACAATGGTTTTATTATCCTTAAGATCCCCTAGATTAAAAACAATGCCATATAGACGAGCCGATGCCACTTCTCTCTCTCTCTAGGTTAGGACCTACATATAAAGAAGAGTAGGGGCTACATGTGGTGCACCAATTATGGTGCACTTCACTGCTACAGATTTTTGTACGCCCTACATCAAAAGTATGTCATCCCACCTATCCATGCACCCAAATTGACCCAATTCCTCCATTGGCCACAGCCATCCACCCTCAATCCGAAACCCATGCCAACCAATGGGTAGACCACACAATCTTAACCATCATTTATCCATAAAGTGTGATGATACAATTAAAACAAAATACCAATGGTTGAAAACATTTACAAAATATTTAAAACCATTTGAGTGTCGGGCCCAGCTAAAAACAACTTGATGGATAGTCCAATCACCAATATCAAAGCCATAAAAATGTTCCTAGGCAATCAGTGGATCCCTTGTTGGATCATAAGGACCTCAACCGTATCCTAATGCATACACTCAACAACTCCCACATATGGAGCCACTATGGTGACCTTGTGAATACATGCACGATTTAGAATAAACCCATATATTAATTATGGCATAACATGTCCCCACAGAACCCATGGTCATCAAGATCAACGTTGACTTTTTAGGACCACATTAACACGTGTAAAAATGGCACACATGTGTGATCTAATCCATCCATTCAAGCGGTCTACCTATATGAATGCTCTTATTTGACATGGGTTTGACGTGGGCCCGACCCAAACCAGACTCGAAACAAAGATCCAAAGACCCAATGGGCACCTCAAACCAAATCGAATCCGACCCCACGTCCTCAAAAAAAAAAAAAAAAAAAAAGAGATCTAGACCAGATAAGACCCTAACACAATTAGAAAAGGTCCAGAAAATCTAATACCTCAACCACTGACAGCCCTAATTGAAAGGTGGTATAATTAAATTCAAAATAATAATAGCCAAAAACAGAACAAAATTGATTGACTTAGAGATTCTCTTGTTAGAATAGCAATAGCGGTGGGTGGCTACTCAAATATTTGGTTACAACAAACCATAACAAAGAAATCTAGTAGACAATAACATGAGGGTCCCTATTGAACTAGGGCAAAGAAGGATAAATACCACACATGATATAGCTCTAAACAATTGAACATACAAAGCGAGAAAATTGTTCAACATAATGCAATAATTAATTAAGTAATCAAGTCTTTCACAAACCAGAGTGCAACTAGCAATAAAGCACATCATGAGAAATAACATTCAAAATCAATACAGAAAATGAAGACCACTAGAGCTCTCACTTTACAAAATGACTCAGGACCCATCTGCTTCTCCAAGATTTGAAGAATTGCAACCTATTATCCAAGACAGTACAAGAAGATGAGAAATATTCAATGGAATCCAACAAAGGTGCAAACGATAAGATCCCCTTACAGCCTTCCATGATCGAATTTTTCCATATAAACCGATGCATTGAGTTCCGTACAAGTCAGTAGAAGCTGCAGAGGAGCTCAAAGCAGTTCCACCATTAACATCTGCCTTACAAACGGCACAGTTCGCCTGCAAATGGCCAAAACAGAATCAATATGCAGCTACAAAATAAATATATGATCATACAAATTACAATCAAGGTTTGAATATTTTCACATGGAAACAAATCAACTGATACAGTTAAAATGCAACATATTCAATATTCTGTGCTCGCTTTTTTAAGTTAGGCTAACAAAGGTTCAAAGAAAGAAGAAAAAACTCAAAACTTCAGAAAAATACAAGTTTGCAAGACAATACTAACATAATAAATAATCTTCTACAATAGTATACATTTAAGTGTTTTAAACAGCGTTGTAACGTAGCTATGTAGTGTACACTACGTAATGTAAATGTACGTAAGCACCTAAATAGCACAAATCCCATATAGCGTATACTATATGGGGCTGTAGCGTATGCTACGCGTGATGTAGCACATAGCGTAAGTAACATACCCAACACATTTTTTTCATTTCTTCTGGTTTTTCTTTCCTTGTTAGTTACTTCATCATGCATTCGAAAATGGCAGTGGCTCATCCTCCTCACACGTGAGACTAAAGTAGAGCTGTCGACCTTCCAAATTGTTGGTCCTATTGTCGATGAAGCATATCTCTAGATTTAAACCTACTAGACAATCCCAGCCATCTGTGCAGCGGCATCTAATTGTACAGCTGAAAAGTCATTACCATTTTTAATGGTGTTAAACAAACAATGAAACAACCTTTATGAAAAAAAAGGGTTTTCGAAAGAGGTTTCAAAACCCCGCTGTTCGAGCACAAGTACCCCTCTGGCCCCAGGAAGAAAAAGCTCATTTCGATTCTCCCAATTCAAAGAACCATTAGAGATGAACCTAAGGGATTGATAGGCCATGTGAGAAGATCCTAGGCTCAAGTTTCACGAGCATTAGAGCCCAAACAAAGAAGAAATTCAAGATTGCCCCTTCTCTATCAAGTTTGTATGGCTATATGGCTCCAGATTGCATTTTTTGGTTGATTTAAAGATAAATAGAACAATGTCTCTTACTATTTATTTCAATTAATTCATTTTATTTTATTTTATTTTGATTGATTTAATATTAATTTAGGGTGTGTTTTAATTGTTCTTCTCTTTCTTTCTTCTTTTTTTTTTTGCATTTTTGGTTGCTGGTTTTGTGTAACATTGCAGAATAAGCTTGTTGTACAATTGTTTGTTGCGTGGGGCCTGCTATGGTGTGTTTGTCGGATGGCATCCAACCTATCAACTCCATCATGTGGGCCACCATGCTACAGAAGCATGATTGTTTCTATGGTTTGCACCATATGATGAATGGAAATGCATGATTTACTTCTCTATGGTGGTTTTTCTCATTTCTATTTTGTAGCACAGTATCCAACTCTTGCAATCTAGCATGGTTGATGTGGGCTACCACGCTGCAGTTGAGGCCTGAGGTGGTTGTCCATTGTTTTCAATGGTGTGGTCCAGTAGATGATTGGGTAGACAACTTTTGTGGAGAGTGGTTGCCGATCTGTTGTGTTATTTCACTTAACTACAAAAAATTAATATTAAGCATAGTTTCCCCTCCCTATCTCTCAAATCAATGCATTTATTAGCAACCAAAGCTCCATTGATCATAATCATCACATAAAAAAAAGGTCCACTATGATCTAGAAACAATCCCCCAAAAGAACCTCGCTAAGTCTTCCAATTAAGAAACATTGATTGATGGCATCCCAAATTGGTAACATAACAGCCTTTACATAATGATAACGATCATAACCATCATGCGTTACAAGGCCAAAATGGCTGTAACGAAAAAAATGAGCCGTAACGATTTTTCTAGAGAGAGAGAGTTGTAATGACCCGTATCGTCACAGTGGTGGCCGCTACGGCCACCATTACCGTTATGGAACACCTTCCTCCCAACTCTGCCAAAACCAATAATCAATCTAATCTAAACAACATCAACTTCTCCTAATTATTGGTCAATTGAATTGCCTAGCTCCCATTGGAAGGTCGATCGGCACATGAAAACTAACCCAATCAGAAAACCGCAGGTACTTGGTTAACCCTCTCACACCACTTCTTTTGTCCACGAATGATGCAGGACAACTAACCACTTGCTCTAAGAACTCAAATTGATAGAGCATGGCGAATCAATCCCTTTATCTCATAGCCCAGGTCAGGCCCTCAGCCGAACCCCCCTCATGGGCCCCACTTCACATGGGTCACACCTCACACGAGCCATCGGCCTCACACCACCCACCCACCCTAAGTGTGCCCCTGCTTCACACAAGCCACCCCACTCAAGCCCGGTGTGAAAATGCCCTGCATTATTCACCCCCAAGTGTCTCTTACTATAAATAAATAACTGAGACGATCCAACATAAACCCTAAGGAGGCGTTTAACGCATTGTATCAAATGGGATTGGGTGGGATGCAATTGCATTTGGTCCCGTGCAAATTCCACGAAGTGATTAAGGAGGATGGGAAAGGTTGGGATTAGGTGGGATGGAATTGCATTTGGTCTCATGCGGGATTGCCGTGGATTTTCAAATCCACTACACATGTGGGCCCCACATTGATGCATTTGTTTATCCATGTCAACCATGCATATACACCCTTTACACATGATCATTATATACATGTACAAGTGACCGACATCCGATGTTTGCTTAATCCGGTGTTTTTCCAGTAGCAAGAATTTTACATGTCAAGTGACCGACATTCTTGTTACATACATGTACAAGTGACCGATATCCATGTCCATTCTCGTTATATACATTTGTGAATTTGGTACGTAAATTACAATTCCATGGTCCGCCAAACAGGATTTTGCTTAATCCGGTGTTTTTCCAGTGGCAAGAATTTTATTTGAAACATGGGATTGGATGGCCAAAATACCATGGTATTTCTAGACAAGCAATCATTCTGCAATAATGGTGTTAATCCCATCAAATACAATTCAATACCATTTAATCCCACGGACCAAACACGCCCTAAACCAACCAATCCAACTTGCACTCCTAGAAAGGAAGGACGGAAGAAGGGAAGTGTTAGAAGTCTGCAATTTGATCTCTTACAAAAAACATGAACTTTATGCAAGCGGCATACCTCCTTCATAATAGCACGCTTATGAGGACATCCCATATCCCATATCCTGCAAATTCCAAGATAATATCTTCATCTTTAACCTCTTTTATCCACTTTCCTCGATATCCTCAACACAGTTAAGTTTTTGCCTTCTGTTATAAACCCATAGCCTTGTGCTGATAAGATTGTATTTCTCTCTCACTTCCCAAAACCTGAGTAGGGAGTGAAAAGTCTCTTCATCATCCCCAATTGAGATACCAATCGAGTTGCCTATATGTACCATAGCTTCAATGATTTGTCACCATTGTTGTCAAATAGCATAAGTGATGCGGGACAATTAACTAATAAAGCGTGGCAAATCAATCCCTTTATATCATAGCCCAGGCCCCACATCCCATGGGTTAGGTCATCGGCCGAATCCCCTCGTGGGCCCCACATCACGTGTTCCTCATCACACGAGCCACCCGCCTCACACGGGTGGGGTCTGCCTCACACGAGCTATCAACCCCGAGTGTGCCCCAGCATCACACAAGCCACCCTAATCAAGCCTTGTGGGAAAATGCCCATGCATTAATCATCCCCAATGAGGAGTTCTGAACATGAGACCTCCTGCTTTGATACAACTTTGACACGAGACAACTAACTACTTACTCTAAAAGATCGAACTGATAGAGCATGGTGAATCAATCCATTTATCTCATAGCCCAAGCCCCACTTCACATGGGTCTTGCCTCACACAAATCACCCACCTCACACGGGCCGCCCACCCCCAGTGTGCCCCTGCATCCCACCAGCCACCCCACTTGAGCCCACTGTTAAAATGCCCCCTACATTAATAAGCAATTGTATGCGACTAAAGGGGCCTGTGTGCATATGCAATATATGCTCCCTAAATGGCATATGCGATCGCATAAGCGCTTATACAATCACATTTGACAACACTGTCTGCCACTTGCTCTTGCTGACCCTTAATGAATGATTGAGTTTCTCCTAGCTTGAAATTAGCTAGCATCTTCTCTTCTGCAAGATCAACCCAAAATATTCCCCAAACTAAGCATTAGCATCCTTACTAATGCCATGATTGTTCTCTTCTTCTATCTTGGCACACTCCATTTAATGGCATTTCAATCATCGAATTGAGAAATGCACGACGCCAACTCCTATGTTTCTCAAACAAAACGAGCTTCAAAGTATTCTACACTCATCAGACATTTTTTAATGGACTGCACATTTACAGTATTCAAATTCTTCCAGTGCTCCACAATTAAGTTTTTTAGTCATGCTAAAGAGATATTAGGCTCTCCTTTCAAAACTTGAACCCTTTAGGCAGTTCTAGAGTTCATAGTAGGTAACAGAAATGCATAATAAAATATTTAATAAGACATTTTTATGGGTTGCAAATTTGTAATATTCAAATTCTTCCGATCCTCCACAATCAAGTTTTTCAGTCATACTAAAGAGATACTACGCTCTCCTTTTGAAACTTGAACCCTTTAGGCAATCCTAGAGTTCACAGCATGTAATAGAAATGTATGACAAAATATTTAACAAGACAAGCCTGTGTTTGCAAAGTTTAGAACGTATTGTTAGCATATAAGTGCAACATAATATAAAACCATTAACATATGATCCCCACTTCCTTTAAGATTAAAAGGTTGGATGGATAGAGAGTATGGAAGAAAAGAAGAAAATAGTAGGATCTTGTCGATGCATCCTCTCCCTTAATCCTTTTTATAGATAGTTAAATTATAATTTTGATTACAATTGGAGTCCAAAGGAGTAGAGACTAAAACTAATTAGGAAACATAAATCCTAATCCGACTAATCTCAATCCTGTACATATGGCACACTGCAGGTGTACACAAATCTTTGTGTGCACACTAACACTCCCCCTCAAGCTGGAGCATGGATATCGTTCATGTTAAGCTTGACACAAATGCTCTTAAGGAGCATCATGGATGTGGCTTTGGTGAAGACATCTACTAGTTAATCTTCGGAACAAACAAAAGGTGTATGTAAAAGCTTGGTGATTAATTTTTCTCAAATGAAGTGATAGTCCACTTTAACGTGCTTTGTCTGTTCGTGGAAGACTGAGATGGATGCAATATGGATGACCACTTGATTATCACAATGTATTGGAATTGAGGAAGATATCGTGAATCTCTTATCTTAAAGAATAGTGTTTACCCACAGTATTTCAGAAGTTGCATGGGCCATTGCACGGTATTCAACCTCAACAGAGGAGTAGGCAACAATGGATTGCTTCTTACTTTTCTGAGCAAATAGGTTCCCCCCTATGAATGTGCAATATCCTGTAGTGGAGAGTCGATCAAGGGATGAGCCGGCCCAATCAGCATTGCAGAACACGCTAATATTCAAATGTCTATGATTTGAGTAAAGAAGACCACATCCACGTGCAACTTTTAAGTAACGAAGAATTCAATAAACCACTTCAAAATAATGCTGACGAGGTTGTTACATAAACTGGCTCACAATTCCAACAGCATATGAGATGTCTGGTCGCATAAAGGTAAGAAAAATTAGATGACCCACTAGACAACGATATATGCCTAGAGTATCAATTTCATCCGATTGTCCCTCATACAACTTATGATTTACCTCAATAGGTATGTCAACGGGGCAAGCACCAAGTAATCCTGTCTCGTTGGGATAAGAAGCAAATCAAGCACACACTTACGTTGGGATAAGAAGATTCCCTGTTTTGAGCAGGCTACTTCAATTCCGAGGAAGTACTTCGACATCCCCAAATCTTTCATCTCGAATGACAATGCCAGGAATTTCTTAACATTGTCTATCTCAGTTATGCTTGAGCCAGTTAAAATAATACCATCAACATATACAAAAAGAATTGTCATGTTACCATCCTTGTATTTTACAAACACAAAATGATCAAAGGTGCTCCATTTAAATCCAATGTTGGAAATTGTATTGCCAAGCATTTTAAATCAGGCATGAGGAGACTGTTTGAGGTTGTACAGAGCTTTTCGAAGACGACAAACTTTGCCAGTCTCCCCCTTAGGCCAAAAACCGAGAGGAAGGGCCATGTAAATTTCTTCATGAAGGTCATCATGCATAAAAGCATTTTTGATATCCAATTGATATAGAGGCCAATCCCAATTTACGATGATAGAGAGGAGGTAACAAATAGAGTTTAATTTTGCCACAGGAGTAAAGGTTTCATCCTAATCCTCACCAAAGTTTTGAGTGAAGCCCTTAGCAACTAACCGTGCTTTGTATCTTTCTATTGAACCATCAGCATTGTATTTAATGTTAAAAACCCATTCGCATCGTACGATATGTTTGCCAGGAGGAAAATGGACTAATTCCAAAACATTTTGTTTTTCAAGAGTAATCTCTTCTTCCATTGTTGCTTTACATTTAGGGTCGCCTAGGGCATCTACAACCTTGGTTGGTATAGAGACAGATGAGATAGAAAGGGTAGGATTTGTAAGCGGGAGAGAATAAAATCTAATGGATTTTTGGATTAGGGTCTTGTTGTAGAGAATGTGAAGAAAGAAGAAGGATTTGGAAAAAAAAATGCATCAAAGTTTCTTTGATACCATGAAAGGTTGGATGGAAAGAGAGTACGGAAGAAAAGAAGAAAAGGGTATGATGTTCTCGATGCATCCTCTCTCCCTTAATCCTTAATTTATAGATAATTAAATTACAATTCCTATTACAAATGGAGTCCACAGAAGTAGAGACTAAAACTAATTAGAAACACAACTCCTAATCCTACTAATCTTAATCCTGTACATATGGTACACTGCAGGTGTACACAAATCTTTGCGTGCACACTAACAAGGATGAACTTCAGTTTCCATGTTGTAGACCTAAAATTCGAAAACGAGACCTGTGGATGGTGTGGATCACTAACTATATGGATCTATTATGGAATGCTATGCTGCCCTCAATGAAATTGATTCGATAAAAGCAGAAATTACTATATGGTGATGCAACTTCGAGTCATAGACAAGATCCATGACCTGAAACCTACTCATTGAAGGTAACATTAATTAGACAGCAGCATCCAAAGTTGGTTTTCCAAATATGTTGATATTGAGAGATTGTCTATGATTTTGAAGCTCTACAGAATATATATGTGTGTGTGTGTGTGTCCAAAGTTGGTTTTCCGAATATGTTGATATTGAGAGATTGTCTATGATTTTGAAGCTCTACAGAATATATATGTGTGTGTGTGTGTGTGTACACACACACACACACGTGTCCACAAATTTTAATAACCACACTACATGAAATGTGGCCTTGGATAGGATCGGCTTCCTGCATAACATTTCATTATGACGATATTCAAATATGCAATTCAAGCTTTCCTGGCAACAGCTACACTGCCCCCAATTATTTAATAGAAGAACACACTTAAGCTACTTCTATCCATTTAACTTGGGTGGCATCGAGAATTATTGATAATTCGAGGGGGGTCACAGACAAGAACACATTTCAGGCTAAATCATCCCTATTCTGATGGATAAAGCATACCTAGACGGTCCTTTTCATCTCCCTAAATCAAACTTTTTTTTTTTTTTGGAAATTAAATCTACGGATTTATAGATATTTAAATTCTCAAAAATGATCTGCCAATTTACTAATGCAAACCTATGTGCAGCATTGAAGTCTTCGGTTATATATAATTGCACCAACAAGAATGGCAGCCTCACATCAAACCAGAATGACCATGTCCAATAGAAATCATTACCAAAGGGTGACATAAAATAACATCACAGAAACATGGTTGTAGCAAGAAAGGTCAAACCTTGTAACGACGATAACGTGCTTCATTATTTCCAAGAAATCGTTTAACAAATGAATCAGTAAGAAAACCAGCAAGACCTTCCAGTAACCATTCTGCAATCACAATCATACGAACTAAAGAAATTTTATTCACTTCTTCACAAAAATCTAAGTCTTAACTCTTAACAGAAAAATGCAAGCTGACATTTTTAAACTAAAAAATTACCATCAGTTGGTGCCTCAGCAGTTATGAAGACCCCAAACCACTGCCTTGCAAGGGCATATGCAAGTTTGATCCTAGTATCAATTGTCTGTGAAAAAACATAGCAAATTACCATTACAGGATCCAAGAGCCATCACGACCAGCAGACAATCCAAAAAACTGAACATGGAATTAAATTTTTAAAGGCGGTTGCATGATTAGGACTGATACATTGTGCATGACAAGATGTCCAGATTATAAACCAAAATCGTTGCTTCATCATTCCAAGCAATATAATTTACATGTATGGATAAGAATACTGAGCAATTGTGCTACAAGCCTAACAAGACCAGAATAAAGACTATTATAATCCAAGACATGTAAGCCATTCAACAGAGAAAATGTGTCACATTGCTAAACAACAACTGTAGTAGTGGTACAAGACCAGCAGAGATGCATACATTGGGCAAACATATAGCCTGAAGCATCACATCCACAAATAAAAATGCATCACAATCAACAGTATTCTTGCACTACGGTATTCCCATTTCATTACGAGTAACAAAAAATAATCACTTACTAACGCTATGGCCCTGAATGGGAATTTTAATTTGTAAAGCTGACCCAAATAGCTGGGACAACATAATGATGATGGATCGTCACCATTATCATCTAGCACTTATTCTAACTAATTGAGGTCAACTACACAAATACTGTTCTGCCATTCCACTCAATCAAGAACATATCCTCAGTTCTTTTTTTCTTCTTCTCCTTTTTTTTTTTTTTTTTGTCAAGGCAATAACATATCCTCAGTTAAACCCATAGTTCATCAAATCTTTTCCTACAATATCCATCCAGGTCCTCATGGGCCTTCTACCCTCTTAGAGACTTCAACTTAACCATCTCACTCCCAAACAGAGCAAAAGTTGGTCAGTCTCCATTGCAAATGGCCAAACCATTTAAATCTACTCTGTTAAGTTCCCTCGAGTGGATTCATCTCTAATTCTATCCTTCATCATCTCGCCACCCATCCATCTCAATCCTAATATCAGCTACTCTCGACTTACGACCATGACATTCCTCAACCACCCAACTTTCTGTTCCATAAAGCATGGCTGGTCATATAGCTATCAATATCATATAAAATCCCCCGAAAGGAAATAATTCCTCCCCTCTTCCTGCTCCTTTTTTTATCATATTTCACTGAACATGAAAGATTTCTTACCAAACCATGAATGGAAGGCAATCACAGATTTCAACCCAGCCACTTTCTGAGTTCTTACAATCATGGTGATCACATCGATGTCTCTTTCTCAAAAAAAAATTCAGCACTTTTTGGAAATTGCAGGGTTTGCCTTCAAATGATTAGCCTAACTTCATACATAAGGCCATTAGTTGGTGACCAAGTGGGGATTTTTCAACTACATTTGTCTTTGAGTGTTCAAAACAATCAAATAATCGATGGAAAAATAAAAATCAACAATTGTAGACTTCCCAATATTATGGTTTGATTGTGAAAAGGAAAAAAGAAAAAAAAAAATAATAATAATAAATAATGGTGTAATGATTGCAAATTTGCAGCAAATATTCCTTCTTTTTTTTAAATCCTGAAAGGCCAGCAAATGTTCCTTATCCATGTTGTCATGTGCAGCCGCATATGTGCATATCCATATGCATATCGCATATGCAATCATGGCACATATGCGATCGCATATTGGCCATGGCACATTAAATTTTTTATTTTTATTTTTTGCAAAAAACAACTTTTTGCCTATAAAAAGGCTTCCAAACCTCTCTCCATTTGTAATTTTCTCACTCCAAAACTCTCAGAGGCCGATTGTGTGTCCCGGACGTGCCAGAGTTGCGTTGTGATCTGATGACCGAGGCACACCGATCGAGACTTACTATTCACCCGGGCTCCACGAAGATGTATCGTGATATGAGGAGGCAGTACTTCTAGCAGGGGATGAAGTGTCAGATTGCGAGTTTTGTGCCCGAGTGTGACACATGCCAGCGTGTCAAGGCCGATCATTAGAAACCCCCTAGTCCCTTGCAGCCGTTGAGCATTCCAGAGTGGAAGTGGGAGCACGAATCGATGGACTTCATCGCAGGTTTGCCGAGGACCCAACGCGGTCACGATACCATCTGGGTTATCATCGATCGTCTGACGAAATCGGCTCATTTTATTCCGGTGCGTGCTTCCTGATCTATGGACCGGCTCGCAAAGGTGTTCATTGAGGAGATAGTGAGACAGCACGGCGTCCTAGTTTCGATTGTTTCAGACCGAGACTCCAGATTTACGTCTCAGTTTTGGAGGAGTTTCCAGCAGGTGTTGGAGGTCACTTTGCGTCTAAGCACCGCTTATCATCCGCAGACGGATAGGTAGACCGAAAGGGTCAACCAGATCCTTGAGGATATGCTCAGGGCTTGTGTGATCAACTTTGTGAGCAGTTAAGATGAGCATATGCGCCTCGCCGAGTTCGCGTACAACAAAAGATATCACGCGACTATGGGCATGACTCATTTTGAGGCACTTTAGATCTCCTAGTTGTTGGACCGAGGTTGGAGAGCGTCGTCTCTTAGGTCCCGAACTTGTGCGGCAGACGTCAGAGGCTATTAATGTTATCAGGCAGAGTATGCGCACAGCTCAGAGCCGGCAGAAGAATTTTGCTGATCGTCGGCGTCGACCCCTCGAGTTCGCAGTCGGGGACATGGTATATCTCAAGGTCTCGCCTATGAAGGGTGTGGTTCGCTTTAGTGTAAAGGGCAAGTTCGCCCCGAGATTTATTGGACCTTTTGAGATTACCGAGCGCGTGGGCGTTGTGGCCTATAGGCTTGCCTGACCTCCTGAGTTATCCGCGATCCACGACGTATTCCATGTTTCTATGTTGCGGAAATGTGGGTCGGACACTATTCCCCGATTGATTGGCAGCCACTCAAGGTCTGTGAGGATGCTTCCTACATTGAGCAGCCGATTCGTATTCTTGATCGGAAGGAGCAGTTCCTCAGGACCAAGGTCATTCCCTTAGTGAAGGTGCAATGGGGTCATCATTCGAAAGCCGAGGCGTCATGGGAACGCAAGACCGAGATTAGAGAGCGTTATCCCCATTTATTCAATGATTGATTGTTTGTATTTCTTGCATTGTCTTCTCTTGTGTTTGATGATTGAGGTATACATATGATGATGTTTATGCATTTTGTTATCCCAGTTTTGTCAATTTCGAGGAGGAAATTTCTTTGTTGGTGGGGAGGATTGTGAGACCCGACCTGAGTTCGCATGTGTGTGTGTGAGTATGCATCTCATTTATTTTGGTCCCGCGGTCCTACCAATCAAATTCCGGCAACCCGCAACCCTTGAATAGTGTTTGCTGTCATCCTTGAGTTCGGTCATGTAGACCCAACTCGGATTGGCCCAAGACCTATGCCATTGTGATCGCCTCGTCACCGCGTTTCGTGCATAAATCCGACATGTCCATCAAAAGTTGTAGGCCGCACTTCATTTGGACCGTTGATTGCATTTTAGTGGGACCCACTTGGCTTGCACGTTTTTCCATATGCACTATTCCCCATGCAAGCCACCCCTAGCCTAGAAATGATGGTCTCTCTTTTCAAGAGAACATCATGAGATTTGTTTTCTCTAGGTAATCATGCTTCACCTTATCCCATGAGTAATGAGTAATTTCTCTTCTCAAAACTCATCTCTTCCTAAAAACTAATCATAACACTCCTACAACCCTTCTATATCTCTCTCTCTTCTTCTTCTTGCAAGAACACCCAAACGTCCCACCTTGCTAGAATTTCCAACAACTTCCCTTCCATCTCCCTCCTCATCTAACCCTCTACTTTCAATCTTGACCCTTCATCCATGATCCTTGGAGCCTAAGGAGTCCAATGCAACAAGAATCTTGAAGATCCAAGCAAAGTAGGTGCTCTTAGACTCTCTTTCATCTCATCCTTAGGAGCTTGTGGGACCCATCAAGTGATGATGGAGGTCCCTCATGTCTCCATGATTGAGGCCAATGGCCCATTTCCTTGCATGTATGTTCCATGGATGGGGCCATTCTCCAAGGACACCATCATGGCATTTTCTTTTGATGCATGTCTTGTAGGGGTCATCTAGACCATAGATTTTGGTGGGAGAAGGCATTCCCACCGTATGATTGATTTCCATGCATGTGCTAGATCTAGTTTGTATGTGATTTAATGGATGATATGAGTGTGTGGTGATGAAGGGAGGACCTCAATAGTGGCGGAGGCCCTCTCTTGTGGCCGGATTTTTATTTTCCCATTATTTTATTCTTGATTCCTGATGTGTGTGGCCCACTTAGTGGCCCTAAAATATCCAGACCGCCCAAGCTAGGTGGACACCCCTTGCTGTCCATTTTATGGACATTGGCGTCCCATTTGCTCCATTTTGGATACATGCAATGAAGTTTATGAAGGGAGTATGGCCTGGATGTTTGTGGGGCCCACTAAGGTGGAACATGACACAAATTTTGTGGGGTGTTTCCACCTCTACTCAGTAGTTATGTTCAGTTATTTTCAGACATACCTTGTTGTCAAAAAAAAAATCTGGACTGTTTTTGGGTTGTTTTTGGCATGGATCATGGACTGATTTGAGGGATGTTTCACCCCCATTATTAGATTATTTCTGGAGGTGCGGACCCCACCTAGAAGTATGATAAATTTCACCTTCATCCGTCCCTGTTTGATCACCCAAAAGAGTGGGCCAAGAAGGTTGGTCAGTCCAGATTTTTTAGACTGTCCCACTCTGCATGTTGTAAAAACATAACTATCAGCTTGTTTCTGAAATAGTGGGCCACCTTTGTGGACCCTACCTTGTTGTATACTAATGAAGGGATGTTGACCCTATACTTTCCTAAATTTTGGCAGATCTGGGCCCACTCTAATGGGGTGCACAAGTCAGGGGCAGCAGCATTGTTTCAGCAGGAATTATTTCTAGACCTTGCTGTCCATAATTTGTATGAATTAAATAAAATACTTCTACCACTTCAAAAATTCTAAAATTTTGTAGGGGGATGGCCCATCTATAGTAGGACACCTACAAAATTTCTGGGCCAATGGACACCTGTACACACCATGGCAATAGCTGAACCGGCCCATTATATTGTGGTGTCCAGAACAGGCAGAATCTCAGGACAGATTGTTTTCTTAAAATGAATTAAAATATTTCTAGTTGTCCAAAAATCTTGAAATTTTGCAGAGAGGTGGCCCACTCATGGTAGGACCCACCTACAAATTTTTGGAGCCAATGGACCCTTGTGCACACCGTGGCAAGGGCCAGACTGGCCCACCACGTTGGGACGTCCAAGTCAGTCCGATTTTCTGAACAGATTGTTTTATTTAAATTAATTAAAATATTTCTAGATGTCCAAAAATCCTGAAATTTTGTAGGGGTGTGGCCCACCCATGGAAGCGTCACCCTGCAAAATTTCAGACCCAACGGACATTTGAGCGGACCGTGGTGCGGCTGGGAGTGGTCCACCAGGCAGGGATGCCCAGGCTAGGGCGTCCAGCCTGCTTCGTGGGCCCACCTTGATGTGTTGTATATCCCACCATCCATCCACGTGGGGTCCTTAGGGGATTGATCATCATCCCCTTTTTTTGGTATTCAATTGGGGCCCATTGGGTGGATTCTTGGGTCAGATACCCCGGGCCCATAAAGCTGTCTACACATGGGACATCCCTACCTTAGGCTACTACTGGGCCTGCATTCCAACGGCCTAGCCCACCTGATATATGTGTTGCATATCCTCTCTCATCTGGTGGGGCCCACAGTGATGTGTGTGGGCCATCAGGGATTAAATATACTAAGAAATACTTTTATTGTTGGACTCCAACCAACCCAGGAATTTGGGTGGCTGGAATTTGGCAATGGGCCCAATGTTGCCACCCATAAATGAATTGGGGCAACATGGCCCACCAAATGTGAGGACTTAGATCAGTTATCTTACCCTTTCTCTACAGCATTTGGGGTGTGATTAGGTCCCAGCTGAGGCCCACCCAAGTTGAGTTTTATTGGAATGTTGCGTGTGATTAGTTAACTAATTCCTTAGGCCTTGTGGACTAGATCCTTTTAGTAGGCCCACTGACCTTTGGGCCTATACTCTTCTACCTATTGTGATGGGTTTAAGGGCTACAGTATGCAAGTAATTGGGCCTTTTGGCTGCCCGCTAAATTGACCCCATACTTAGGTTAGGATGTGAAGCTCAACTCGCCTGTGTTAAGTGCAAAATGGCCCGTGTGAATGAACTACTGGGCCGCCCATGAGGCCCACCACAATGTGGACTTATGATGGTTGGGCCCAAACCTTGCTTGAGGGCCCACCATACTATCTATGAGTTGGGCTCGTGTATAGCCCATCAGGCCACGTATTGCTTGGGCCTTAAACCTTATTTTATATGCACAGCGGGCTACCTCTTGGGACCCAGTTGAGGTTGGATGTCCTCCTTGGTGGCCCTAAGGTAGGACCATAAGGCCCTTATAGGTGGTTAAAGGCCCACCTTGGACCTTGTTAGGCCCGTCTCTTCCTTGAGGCTTTATGATTCTCCTGGCTTGTGAGTTATCCCAAAGTATTGTGCCCCCACTAGAGGACTTCGCTTCTCCTTAGTACTTGTCTATGTACCTAGACCTTGTCCCTCCTTAGGACGAAGGAATACATTCTACAAGTAGCACACATCATTATGACCCATATGCATCATCTGTATGAATTGATTGCATTATATGGTGGTCATTGAGGGATGGAGTTTCTCCCCTTGTGCACATTGAGTGCCTGAAGCTTGTGCATGATCTATATGCGTGACTCTTGCATTCGCATCGCATTTCATGATTATACCGCCCTTACTTCATCAGGACCTTACCTCCACAGGGACATTCGTGGATGGTCATATGTGTGGACACCGGAAATATTACTTGAGCATACCGGGTGCATAGGATGCCCATGGGTGAAATTTTCAAAACTTCCATGGTACCAAGGATCTGCTCCAACGCCGTGACCGAGTGGAAATCATGAGTGCACGAGGGTCTTATACCGTTAGGCCTCGACTCCCACTGTCGTGTAGTCGGTTGGATAGGGGCTAGCCTTACCTGCCTGGTGTGAGGAGGCATTGCTATGCTGAGTCTGACCAGCTCGTAAATGGGTCTGCTACCGTCAGGCCTAGCTGGTGATTGGCTGTCCACAGGCGGGTAGTGAGGTCTCTTACACTCGTTTGACTGTGCGGGGTCTGTAGAGCGGCAGTCATTCTGTAGTGTAATGGACCTTGGTGATTTCCTTATGATTGGAAATGTACCTGACATATGGTTTGGATATGAGCACTGTCATTACTTGCATCGCATTAGCATTGGTTGTGTAAGCACCTTCATGCATTGCCTTCGTATGGCGCCCAGTACTCATTGCATCGTATTCATGATAAGGCTAGTGATATTCCCATTGAGCACGTTTCTCTTCTTGTACCTCCTACCATTCTTCTGTGCACCATTGTCACACACTTACACCACCCTCTAAGCTTCTATAAGCTTATGCACGATTGATGCGTGCAGGTGATCCTAGGCAAGTGTCGTATAGCGGCAGAGCGTGGATTAGAGCTGAGCCTGAGGACCCAGTGTTGCAGACTTTCCTTTCCTTCTTCTACTATCTTATGTATGTCCTTTTGGACCTTATGGATATTTATAAAAGTTCAAATTCATAGTGGATTTTGTGATGTGTGTCTTTGTTATTCTCAGATATACTTGTTGTGATCTTGGATATGCTCGTATTTGAAATGATTATATTGTTATGGAAATCCTCCTTGTAGGATCCCGGGATCGGAACCTACCTCAGGAGCCGAGAATGGGGTACTACGGAGGCTGTTGCGGCCAGAACCAGCCATCGGGTTCCTTGTGAGTCCGATTACCGAGTCTGGGGCGTGACATTACTCCAAACTAAGGAGGTAGCAACGGAAAATACAAGCTTGCCCAACAGTGTCGGTTATTCACAGGAGATGGGTTAGGGAAGAGAAACGGAGAAGGCAATAGAAGGCACAAACCAGGTGGTGTTCATAAAGGAAGCACATCTGGAGCGTTCAAGAAGAGAATTGCAAAACTCGTTAGTAGCGATTACTAGAGAAGGTGCTTCGATTCCCCAAGTCAGCAGCTGGTTAGAAGAGTATTGTAGGATTCAGCAAGAGCAATACAGCATCAAACCCATTGGATACAACAAACTCTGGATAAAGGTGAGCCCCGAAGTTAATCCGGACATTCTAATCTGGGTAGGAGTGCTGCACAAAGAAGGTCTGGTTCTAAAAATGCAGAGCTGGGACGAATTTTCACTCTTTGGTATGGAAGATGTTTGGATCCTTATATGGTCGGTTCCTCTGGAACTATGGTATGAAGAATTCTTCCTCACTGTCGCAGCCCAACTAGGGAAGTTCATCGAACTGGACACAAAGATGAAGGTAGGAGAGGGGTTGGGTGTGATCAGAGCAAGGGTGAGGCGGAAAAAGGGAGAGATGTTGCCATCCCACATCCAAGTGCGGGTTGAAGACAAGATAATATCCTTCCAGTTCAAATGGAAAAGAAAGATGACCCCATCCCTCGTTGGGGCGACCTCTAGACGATAAGGGGGGCAATTCCATGTCCGATCGCAGTGTCGGAAGCCATGGAAGGTGATGAAGGAGCATGTATTTCGTGTCTCGCAGGAGTACCACAACTTTCGAACCCTAGCCTTATTAATATAGTTGTTCACAGCTATCACACTGCCAGAGAACCTCCAGATCGCGAGACACGTGGTCCGAAATCGTAACATGTGCCAACCCCTTGATCCAAAGCTCAATGCCTTCACAGCCATGCAGTCGGAGGAGATTTGACCTCGTCATCAGAATAATGCGGAGATCTTCAAGGAGCCGAAACGTCAGTTCCTGCTTCGAAAAAGCGGGACACGTGGCAGGTTCGAAGCACTTGCCGAAGGCGAGGAGGAGGCTCGAGAAGTTTCAGTAGGGTCGGAAGTCGAAATCGAGACAAAACTGATTTCCTCGGACCAAACGAACCTAACATCTCTCAATCTCAACCTCTTTATGCGTCAATCCTCTATCCGATCGTAATCCTCTGCCTATCCCTCGAGAAGCAATAGTGCCAATCGCGGAGGAAGCCTTTCACGAAGGTGAGTCCCCACTCCTGATTCAATCTCGGGTGATCTGGAAGATTACCCCGCCTCTGCAAGACATGCGCCCGGACGTTACTCAGCCCTCTAGCACAAAATGGTGGATTAACCAGGATCCTCCTCTTGCCACTGGCAAGATGCCACTAATGTGGGAAGCCGAAGAACCTTCCGAATTTGATTACCAATCTTGCAATTCGGACAATCAGGACTCCAAGATGTCCATTGTCCTCTCCCCTCTCACCGAGAAGCGTCATGTCAAAGCTAGCTCCAACCACTCTCTTTCAGGGGGATATTGAAGAAGGCATTATCAAAGCAGAGCCCTTACAGGTTCAGGTGGGAAGAACAGCAGAAGAGATGGAGAATACACAATTGATGAAGGCGGATGCTAACTTCCAGAGGGCCAAGTTGAACGACATTAACCAGAAGAAAAAATGGATCTAAGATGCCATCGGACACGTAGGAAGGTCCTTAGGGCTATCGTTTGGGGACCATCCGGAAGATTATATAGCTCTCTTCCAATGTGTTGAGACTCGCGGCCGATCGCTGTCAGGAACAAGATCTCCCAAACAACGTCCCTCTAGATCGAGCAGCAACAGGGAACTCCACAGTCTTACATCTAGTCTCAATTTACCCATCGGCCTCAAATCGGGAACAAGGAATGCAGGTAAACGAGGCGGTTCAATTTCTCTATGAAGATCCTTTCTTGGAATGTTAAAGGAGTCGGGTCCAAGCAGAAAAGAAGACTTCTCAAAGATACTAGAGGGAGAAATAATCCATATGTGATTTGTTTTCAGGAAACAAAGGTTCAAAACTTTACCGATTATCTAATGGGCTCTCTCTGGAAGGCCCAAGATGCAAAATGAGTAGCGCTGGATGCTAGTGGTAGTGCTGGTGGTATTCTAATGGCGTGGAAATCGTCTATATGGGCCCTCGAGAATCGCTGGAATGGAGTTCTCTCTCTTTCGATTATTCTGAAAAACATCTCCTCTGACTTTCGCTGCCTCATTACCTCAATCTACTGTCCTAATCTTGGAGATAGTAGAAATGTTTTGGGCGAAACTCAATGCTACAAGAGAAAAATTCAATGGCCCCTGGTGCATCTTTGGAGATTTCAATATTACGAGATATGCCGAAGAAAAGTCCCATGGCAGTAAGGTCACTACAGCAATGCAGACCTTCTCTTCTTGGATCGATGATCAAGAACTAGAGGACCTTCCCCTGCTCAGCTCAAGATTCACTTGGACTAATGGGCGGGCGAAACCAATATTTTCCAGATTGGACAGATTTTTGGTCTCCACGGATTGGATTGAGGCATTCCCTCTTTGTCCCAGTCAGCCCTCCCAAGAACTACATCGCACCACCGATATTTTCTACTCTGAGAGTTAATGTCTAAAACCAAGATGTATGGGGTGAATATGGAGGAGGAAGACATTATGAAATATGTCTTGGACTAATGGGCGGGCGAAACCAATATTTTCCAGATTGGACAGATTTTTGGTCTCCACGGATTGGATTGAGGCATTCCCTCTTTGTCCCAGTCAACCCTCCCAAGAACTACATCGCACCACCGATATTTTCTACTCTGAGAGTTAATGTCTAAAACCAAGATGTATGGGGTGAATATGGAGGAGGAAGACATTATGAAATATGTTGAATTCTTTATCTATTCTATAGGCCTTTTCCCGACCTCCTTTGTTGGTCTTCCATTGTGCATTGGAAAGCCTCCTAATTCTCTTTGGGACAAGGTCATAGACAGGTTCTAGAAATACCTTGCTAGATGGAAATGCAAATACTTATCTTTCAGGGGGCGTATCACTCTAATAAAGTCGGCTTTATCGAATCTACCGTTATACTTCATGTCTTTATTTAGGCGCCCTATTTCAGTTCTGGCTATCCTAGAAAAATCTAGACGCGATTTTCTATGGCACAGGAAAGAGGAGAAAAAGAAATTTCATTTGGTAGAATGGAAGGAGGTGTGCAAGCATATTCAAGAAGGTGCTAGGATTAAAGACCTTGAGATAATGAACCGGGCCCTTTTAGGGAAGTGGATCTGGAGATTAGGGACTAAAAGTAGGAGTCTCTAGAACAAGTTAGTCAAAAGCAAGTATGGAAGATCGAAGGGAGGTTGGTGGACCAAAGACTCTTCATCTTATAGGGCTTCGCCCTCTAGAGGGGTGTGCTATCCATGAAAAAGGAGGTCCTCGAAGGCATCGGTTTCGATATTGGAAATGGAGAAAACGTTCAATTCTGGGAAGATACATGGGTGGGAGAAGTAGCTTTGAAAGAGGACTTTCCAAACATTTTCTACATCACTCCAAACCAAGCCACATCAGTAGCTACTAACTAGTTGCTATTCCTTACTCGGTGGGAATTTGGTATGGAACCTGGAATGTAGAAGAAATTTACAGGACTGGGAGATTGTAGAGTATGTGGCCCCCCTTGATCAAATCTCCAGAAGCAAGCCAGATCAATTGAGTGTAGATAGGTTAGTATGGAGGGTTGATAAATCCAGTATGTTCTCGGTCAAGTCACTATATAAAATTTCGGACGGTTAGTATCGAGAAGAAATTGGGATTTGCTTATTATTGTTATTAGGAGTATCATAGACGGTTTAGATTGCTTTGATTAGTTGTTATTTTTTATTACTTCATTGCCAAGTAATAGGTTGCGCACATGCCACGAGTTTTAGGGTATATGGTTTTATTATAAATAAACAACCCTTGTAGTCTTTTTTATTCAATGGAAGATTAATAAAATTTCTGCGTTTTTCTGCTCTAAATTCCTGAGTTTTGGAGATTCAATTGGGTGCAAAACCCTCCCTTCTTCGAAGGACTGACTACCGTGGTGCGAAGCTACACCTATCCCAATTTGCCCCCACCTTCTACCATCCATATTTCTCTTCTCCTACAATCATTTACGCTTCAAATTCATCCTTTATTACACCCAGTTTTCTCTCTACAGCAGATTTCCAAAATCTGGCCCTGCAGGAGGGCTGAAACTCGGCGGAACACCACGCACAAACCGTGCATCGGATCGAGCTGAGATTTAGGGGTTTGGAGTCCATCCCTGGCCGACCAAGGCCAAGGTGGCCTTTTTCTTAATAGTAGGCCCCACACACGTGCGGTCGGGATCACACGCACATGCGTCTTGGCCATTACTGTTGTCCACACGTGTGGTACTTCTCTGGTTCGTCTCTCTCCTCTCTTTCACTCCTCTTTTACCCAAAATCCCTAAACCTAACCCTAAATTACTCAAATCCCCAATTTTATGCCCTTTCTTCAACCTTAGGGTTCCCCGAATTGAAATTTCTGAATCCCTTGGATTGGGGGAATTATTTTTGTGCATGTGTGAATGAATTTACCCTCCTTTGATTCTTGTTTGGTCTATAATTTTGATTGATCCGACCCTAGCATGTGTATGTCTGAATCCGTATAAGATTCCCCTTGATTGAGTGTTTGAACTTGTGTAGGATGTAGAATTTTGTGTAATTGTTTCTGAACTAGTATGATCTAACACCTGAAAAATCTTGCAAATCATACTTGAATTTCATGTCCGGCATCAAATTTGGTATCAGAGCTTAGGGTTCTTGTAGGGTCATGCATTGCATGTTTAGGGTTTAATTTATTTGTGTCCACTATGCATTAAGTAACATCATATAGAGTTGTTTACAAGTCCATAGTTACTGATATAGGCTGCTAATTTTCTGCTATCAGAAAATCCGCATCTTTTTACTGGATTTTCTGTTGATAGATTTTTTGAACAGATATGTTGCTAGAAATTGAGTAGTATTGTGTCATTTTCTCCATATAGAGTCTTATAGGAGCATTTAATCGTAGTAGAAGGTCCTTAGATTTAGTAATTGTATGCCCACACGTACAGGTCGTGGTTTTAGCTTGCACCCTACACTAAACATGGAGCAATTGCAAGAATCAATGAACGAGTTGATCCAACAGTTTGAGTCTTTGGGTAGGCGCTTGGAACAATGTATGGACCAACGCTTTAAGTAGCTTGATATGCACATTACCCAACTAGAGACCTCCGTCAAGGCAAACCCCACCATTGGGGAAGATGCCCAATCTCAGGAAGGTGGTCAGGAGGATAGACCAAGGAATGAAGGTAGCCAGGGAACCAGTTATGGATGCGCACCTGTACACCCACCCCGTGAGGTACATCAAGACCATTATGACCCTGATGTGCAACTTCTCAAAGGGGTTAAGAGTAGATGCCCCCACGTTTGCTTGCCACTTGTACCCTAAAATTTTTCAAGATTGATTGGCAGACATATACCACCTTTTTGAGTGGTACGACATGTACGGCCTTGTGGCTAGAGAGTGCACTAGAGGCTAGTGTAGAGTTACCCATTGAGGCCATTCCTGTAGTGGATGAGTTTCGTAATATCTTTCCTGATGATCTACCGGATGAATTTTCCCCCTATGAGGGATATACAGCACACCAGGATGTGGGACACCATACTGCCTATAGCCGAGTTTGCGTTTAATAGTTCTGTCGATAGGTCCAGAGGTCTAAATCTTTTTGAAGTTGTTACTGGTTATAAGCCTAGAAAACCTATTGATTTTGTCCCTATATCACTATCCCATTCCCATCGGGTGTCAGAGTCTGTAGTCTTTTGCGCATCACATTCATTCATGGCATCAAGAAATCAAGCAGAAGATCATGACTAGTAATTAACATTACTCACTTTCTGTAGACCAGCATAAACGTTTCAAAGAATTCAATATAAGGGACTCTGTGATGTTCCGCATCAAGCCAGCGATACACTCAGGGAGCCGTTCGTAACTTACACGCACGTAGCACTGGACTATTCAAAATTATAAAACAAAACGGTCTCACTACGTATGTGGTAGATCTTCCACCTTCCATGGGAATTAGTTCCACATTCAATGTGGAGGATCTAGTTGCATTTCAAGGGACCATTAATACATTGTTCAGCCTGTCACCTAACCATCCTAATTCCCCAAACCTTTCCCTTAATCCATGGCCCACTCCTAACCCATCTTCTCAGTTTCTACCTCTCATAACTACCCTTCTCACACCCAGAGAGGAGATAGAAGATATTCTAGACCATCAGATAATATCCACGTCGGACGGCGGGTTTCAAAAGTTCTTAGTCAAGTGGAAGTCACACTCAGCTTCAGACAATACGTGGCTCGCTGAGGAGCTTTAGAGACTTGATCCTTTCATCTCGAAGCGGTTCAGGAGTTTTGTTTCGCCAGTGGCAAAACCTTCGCAGGTGGGGAGAATTGATGGGGACATCTCGCGCACATGCACGCCCCCCCTACGCACGTACACAAGGGCCCCACCATCGATCTAGAGCGATGACAACATCCAAGGAGGGCCTCTTAATTAAAGGGTTGTGTTTTGGTTCATTAGAGTGGACCCGATAGTCATGTGAATCCCACCATGGGTTCTCATGATCGTGACCCACTATTCCAATTAATTTAGTACTTTGGGTTTTGCTTATTATTGTTATTAGGATTATCATGGACGGTTTAGATTGTTTTGATTAGTTGTTATTTTTTATTACTTCGTCGTCAAGTAATAGGTTGCGCACATGGCACGAGTTTTGTGGTACAGGGTTTTATTATAAATAGGCACCCCTTGTAGTCTTTTTTATTCAATGGAAGATTAATAAAATTTCTACGTTTTTCTGCTCCTCTAAATTCCTGAGTTGTGGAGATTCAATTGGGTGCGAAACCCTCCCTTCCTCGAATGGCTAATTACTGTGGTGCGAAGCCACACCTATCCCGATTCGCCCCCACCTTCTACCATCCATATTTCACTTCTCCTGCAATCATCTACGCTTCAAATTCATCCTCTATTGCAGCCAGTTTTCTCTCTACAGCAGATTTTCAAAATTTGGCCCTGCAGGAGGACTGAAATTTTGGCGAAGCACCACGCACAAACCGTGCAGCGGATATAACTGAGATTTGGGGGTTTGGAGTCCATCCCTGGCCAACCAAGGCCAAGGTGGCCTTTTTTCTGAATAGTGGGCCCCACACACATGCGGCCGGGATCACACGCACGTGCGTCTTGGCCATTACTGCTGTCCACAAGTGCGGTACTTATCTGGTTCGTCTCTCTCCTCTCTTTCACTCCTCTCTTACCCAAAATCCCTAAACCTAACCCTAAATTACTCAAATCCCCAATTTTATGTCCTTTCTTCAACCTTAGGGTTCCCCGAATTGAAATTTCTGAATCCCTTGGATTGAGGGAATTATTTTTATGCATGTGTAGATGAATTTACCCTCTTTTGATTCTTGTTTGCTCTATAATTTTGATTGATCCGGCCCTAGCATGTGCAGGTCTGGATCCACATAAGATTCCCCTTGATTGAGTGATTGAACTTTTGTGTGGGATGTAGAATTTTGTGTAATTGTTTCTGAACTAGTGTGATCTAACACTTGAAAAATCTTGCACATCATACTTGAATTTCATGTCCTGCATCATGGTGTGTAGAGCTAAATATTTGATGATAGAGTGTGCTTCTAATGTAAATAACCTAAAGGGTTGTAATCTTCTTTTTCTTGGAGCTTTGGAGGTTCACTTTCTTAGCAGCCCCGCTCCCTCTGTTGTTCCTTTTTCCTTCAATATATATATTGTGATCTTTTAAAAATAAAATTTTGTTTATTTGATTTAATCTCTCTTAAATATATTTTAAATATGTAAAATTAGTTATCTATTAATTTAGAAAAGTTCCCCTACGTTTCTTTCTTTTTTTACATTTTTTTGAATTTCCCCCTTTTTATCTTTCTAATTTTTTGAAAATAATAATAATAATAATATGCGATCGCATATGCGAATCAACAACATTGTTCCTTATCACAATATATTTTGTTTCATACTGATGAACCGAACTTAAGATGGCAATTGAAACTTGAAAGTAAATGATGGTACCTATCCCAATTTCTTGATGTCAATACTCTAAATGTAAATAACAAATTTCTAAGTGTTTCACCAACAAGGGAATCGAGTGAAGCCACGTGAGAGAGGGATATTGTGAGACAAGAGTATCATGCGCACATAAGGTGTTCGACGAAATAACTCACTTATTTGTGACAGAATATGTATGTGAGTGACAAGTTATTGACTCGATTGTTGTCGAGTTTTGCTATAGCCTCCTACTTGAAGAGAAGATTCAACGAATGAAGTACAAGCTACAGTCCATATCCTGCAATGTTATATTTGAGGGGGAACAATGATCCATGCTCATCTTTACCATTTTCATTGTATGTAATCTAAGTTGGGCATGATTAATATACATGCTCCAGCTTGAGGGGGAGTGTGAAAATATATGTAATTGTGTGTGTGCGTGTGTATGTGTATTGTGTACTCATGTGGAGTATTATAACATTACCTTCAAAACTAAGATCTGCGTGTGTGCAGGGGGGAGGGGAACATGACTCTTGTTGCCCTGGCCGTTCCTCTCCCTCTCCATTATTCAGTAGATTTCTTTTTATTTTATTTTTCTACTAAGAGGACAGTTTGAGGTCCTTCAAGGATGTCACTGCTACTCAGGAGGAGCACTAAAACTAGGGGAAGAGAAGGATTGGAGTAGAAGAGGAGGATTTGGAAGGAGAGTTCATTCGAGGACCGAAGGTCAAAGTCGACCCTACATTGGTGAAAAACGCTCGATCGGTTCTACAATGTTCAAAGGTTGCTCTGACGATGGAGGGGGCTTCTTAGATAAAATCTTGGTTTGATGTTTGTTGTGGGATGGAGGAGGACGCCATTACCAAGCCACTAGGTGAAAATAAGGTATGGATCTCAGTCAAACCCAAGGTCAATCTAGATTAGGTAGTGGTGGCGAGTGCTCTATTCATTGACGGACCAGTGTGGAAGATCTATAAGTGGTTAGAGAAGTCCTCCTTTGGTTGGGAAGAGTATGGTTTCTGGTATGGAGGATTCCACTGGTGCTGTGGTTTAGAGAAGCTTTTGTGATGATAGGCTCTTGTTTGGGGGGATGTCATAGCTATCGACCCAACAACAGAAGGCAACAAAGAGATTAGTGTTGTGAGGATTTGCATTAGGAAGAAAAAGGTGATGGTCGATCCAAAGTCCATCTTTGTTGTCATCGGTAAGGAGACCCTAAGAGTAGAGAGAGAGTGAGAAGACAGATGGAGCAGCGTCCTCAGATTTAGCGACACATGGAATGTGAAGGGCATGAGGTTCCCTCACACTTGTGCCATTTCCAAAGTGTGAGACAGAGGCAGTTTTTTTCCACACGTGTGCTCAAAATTCTTAGTAGCCCCGTGTGGAAGACCACAACTCCTTTTATACTTCAAAAGGGAAAGTGTGTATCTCGGTTGGGGAATGTTGCAATGCATGATGGGAAGATGAAGGTTGAGATGACTCTGGATGAAGGATCACGGCAACAAAGGAAGGTTGTTTCGCCCCGAGTACGAGGATCACAGCAGCAGAGGAAGGTTGTTTCACCCTGAGTACAAGGATCAATAACAATATTCTTGTTCCTATAACAGAGCAACTCAACAAGATAACGTTGCACCAGCTGAGACAATGGCAAGAGTTAAGGAAGACAATCGGGTGTTGATGGTGGCATATCAAGATGTGGTTTCAACAGACGAAAGGGAGGCCTTAATCTTAGGGATCATCCTTCCTAATGATGAGAGTCTGTCGAGATCAGTTCATCAATGAAAATGATAAGTTGGAATGTTAAGGGGTAGGAGTGCAAGTTCAAAAGAGCTCAAGTCGGGGATATATGTCAAAGAGCAGAAGTGGAGGTAATTTTGCTATAGGAAAATAAGTTACAATCTCTTAATCAGAGTATTCTAGACTCGATTTGGGGGTAAAAAAGCAGAACTTGATTTCTCATGATGTGAATGAGGTTGCTGGGGGAATGGTGGTGGCTTGGAACTGGGACGTGTGGGGAAAAGAGGACTAATGGTGCAGAGCGTTCTCAGTCTCGGCTCTGAGGGACGCCACCTCAAGTTTTAGATGGTTATTTACCACCATGCATGGTCCATGTCGATCTAATCAAAGAACGTAATTGTGGGAGGAGCAGAACTTTGTTAGAGAAAGATGGAGGATTCCGTGTAGGAGGAGATTTTAATGTGATAAGGTTTACCCATGAGAAGTCAAATGGTAGCCGCATCACATGAAGTATGAAGGATTTTGTTGATTGGATCTTTTGGAATAATAAAATGGATTTACCAATGAGGGATGCCATGTCCATGTGAACGAATGGGTAGGATGAAGATATCTTGTCATGACTTGATAGGTTCCTAATGTCTCCTCAGTGGTTGGAGAAATACCAGCTAGTTTAGCAGGGGGGTCTACCTGAGCTTGTCTCCGATCATTGCCCGATCATGCTAGAGGTGGAAGAGGATAATTATGGTCCAAGACCGTTCAAGTTTGAGTTCATGTGGCTGGAAATCGAAGGCTTTGTGAGTTTAGTGGAAGATTGGTGGGGATCCTTCAAGTTAGAAGGCTACGTTGGGTTCAGGTTGAATCAAAAGCTCAAAATGTTAAAAGGCAAGTTAAACAAATGGAATAAAGTGGTTTTCAGGATCCAGAAGCTGAGTAAGATAACGTCTTAAGGGAAATTCATGCCTTAGATGTTGAGGGGGAAGAGTGTCATCTACAGGTAAAAAAAAAAAATTGTTGAGCTATCCTCAAATTATTCAAATCCCATTAAAGAAGAGGAAATTAAGTGGAGATAGCCCTCAAGAGCAATTTGGTTAAAGAAATGAGACAAAAAAACACGCAGCTCTTTCATAGTTTAGCTAGTGCAAGGGCAAGAAACAACAGGATTGGCAGTTTCGTAGTGGATGGCAAAAGAATCGAGGAGAAATCGCAAGCCAGTGATTCAACTGTTCAATGCTATAGGAATCTGCTATCTCGTGAAAATTGGAAGTGGCCAGGAAGTGGCCAGGGTTCGATAACCTACGTTTCAACTAGCTATCGAATGCAAAAACGGGGTCCCTTGAAAAGCCAATTTCCGAGGAAGAGATCAAAGCAGTAGTGGATTCTTTGGGCAAGGATAAGGCGTCAGGTCTGGATGGCTGTCCATGGCTTTCTTTCAGGTATTTTAGCATGTGGTGAAGGGTGGTGTGGTGAATTTTATTACAGAATTCTTTGAGAGGAACTGATTATTGATAGAGCTTGGGACATCATCCATCACAATTATTCTGAAGATCAAAGGGGCGGACAATTTAAAAGACTTTAAGCCCCATCAGTCTCATTGGGGGCCCTAATAAGATATTAACCAAATTCCTTATTCCGAAATTTCAGGTGGTCCTTGCTAAAATCATCACCAAGAACTTGGGTGTTTTTGTTGGAAGCAGGCATATTCTAGATGATGCTCTCATTGCCCGTGAGTGCATTGACTCCAGACATAAGGAAGCCAAAAGGGGTAAAGTGAGCAAGTTGGATATTGAAAAGACGTATGACCACATTGATTAGGACTTTCTCAATTATATGTTGGGACGGATGGGGTACAAGCGGAATGGAGGGGTTGGATTCATGAATGTATTCGAACGGATGCTTTTCCGTCTTGGTCAATAGTTCACTAAGGCATTGTGGGGTATTAGGCAAGGTGACCCCCTATCTCCTTTCCTGTTCAGGGTTGTTGTAAAAGCTCTTAACAAAATGTTGCACTAAAGTCAAGAGGTTTATTTAACTAGCGATTTTAAGGTGGCAAACGTGAGTAGTCAAATAAGTCATCTCCAATACACCAATGATACCATTCTATTTTGTGGTGCGGATGCAGTTATGATGGATAACTTGCAGAAGATAGAAAGGTGTTTTAAGGTGATGTCACGGTTAAACATTTCTAAAAGTGAGATGTTAGGTATTCGCATGGATAGGGTTGAGGTGTCAAGGCTGGCCGATGTTTTTAGGTGTAGTGTTAGGTCCTCCCCCTCAACTTATCCAAGCATTCATTCCTTTGTGTATTGGGAAGCTGGATAAGCATCTATGAAATACGGTCATTGAGAGGATTAAGAGGAAGCTCTCAAGCTGGAAGTGTCGTCATTTTTCATTGGGAGGACAAGTAACTTTAATCAAAGCTGCCTTCTCCAATATGCTTTTGCATTTTATGTCCCTTCTCAGGTGCCCTCAGTTTATTCTAGATGGATTGGATGAGCTGGGGCAAGATTTTTGGTGGAAAGGGGTAGAGGAAAAGCAGAAGTTTCATCGCAAGATGGCAGCCAAGGGTAGTGCGGGTATCAGGATGTGGGTAACCATGGACCTAATATTATCAGGTAAGTGGTTGTGGAGATTTGGAAAAAGAGAAGAAATTGTGTAGAGATGTTCTAGCTAGTAAATATGGCATCCAAGAGGGAGGGTGGAGTGTTAAGAGATTTTCATTACATTGGGCTTCAGATCTATGGAAGGCGGTTGCTCTGATATCCCCTAAGTTCAGTAAGGGGGTTTCCTGCTCGCTCAACGATGGGAGGTATATTTGCTTTTGGGAGGATGCATGGCGTGGAGGCAAACTGCCAAAGGAGGGATTTTCAGGATCAGCCCACCTTTCCCTAGAGAAGAAAGATTATACTAGCAAACTATTATTCCATGAGGTTCCATGGTTTTGTCTCCTCCATGCCAGCGGGATTTGTCAGACAAGAAGTGGGTGAGGTCGTTAGCCTTCTGGACCAGCTGCAAGGTTGTTACCCCTGCCTGGGAGAGAACTCCATGGTGTGGCATGCACATAGCTCAGGTGGCTTCTCTATGCGATCTTTCCATAGCTTGACTCAAAAGTCCTTTTTCGAAGTCATGTTGAGTCACCCTTTCCACTCACAGTTCTTGTGGCTTTTGTGTGGATAGGGGGTAGGAAAAAATTGTTGACCATATATAACCTCTGAAAGAGATCCATGATCCTCCCGAACATTTGTGCTATGTGCATGGACAATGCAGGGTCAATTGATCACCTTTTGATCCATTGCCCTTTCACTCAGAAGGTGTGGGAGTACTTCCATCTTGTGGGAGATGTCAAAGTATGTTGAAGACCTCTTGTCGGCTTTGGCATGGCGGAAGAATAGGGAAAGAAGGGAAGGCGGTGTGGTAGCATGTCATAATGGTTGTGCTATGGATGATTTAGGGGGAGCGGAATAGGCTTCGTTTTCATAATAAGAGCTACGCACAGCTCTATGGAAAAGGTAGTGAGGAAGATTAAGATGGAAGTGATGGGCTGGGCATCCAATGTTAAGGTTGTGGATGCTTGTAATCTTTTTGCTTTATCTGGGTTGTAGCTTGGGGCTTATTCTTTCACAGCCTAGCTTTTGTTCGAGTCCTTCTAACCAAATTTCACTACTTTCCAAAAAAAAAAAAAAAAGGAACTAACAAAACAAGACTAACCAATGCAATTTAAAAAAGAAATACAACTAAAAATTCCCAATCAAGCGCCTTTAAACAAAACTCAATCCATTGTTGAGAAAAAATAATAACAACACAATGTATTTACGGGCTTTAATGCAGATATAGGTTGAGATGCTCTATGCAGTCACATGTCCAAAATCACATATACTTTTGGTTTAAGAGGTAAATTTCAAGAATAATGAACTGAAGACTCATAAAAAAGGGCAACAAACTTAATACAGAACAAACCTGATCAATAACCTTCTCATCAAATAAAATTTGAGAACTGAAGATACACATTGAGGCACCCAAGCTCATAGGGGAAATAGCCATTTCAGGGGTAATGAAAACGTGTTTGTAGGAACCAAATGGAAATGAAGTAGAAAGGTAATCCTCATAATGGCTGTTGAGAAAACCACAAATAAAAATGAAACATCGTAACTTCAATATTAGTGGGTAAAAAAAACATTAATAAGTTATCAAGCATAGAACGCTAAAACAAACAATACAAATATTGCTTTCCAGCAACATGTTCATAAGACAAGAAGCAAACCTGAATGTACTATAGAAAAACCCGACTGTATTTTGAAGCTTTGAAATGCTTGACGACAAGCATATATGTGATAAAATGCCATTATGGCGATCTGGAAGAATTTCGAATGGTGCTACTGCTAGTGATATCCACCTGGCAGTAACAGGAACACTTAATCTATAAACATATGTTTTGCGTGGAGGATTGTCTTTGCTCAAGACCTGCACAAAACAGCCAATAAAGGAAAGAACAGTCAACCATCAAGAGATATACTTCAATTTTAAAAATAAGGATAAGTTAAAAGATTAATGTCAAACATATTGGGGCCTATTTGGTTTACTTTCAGCAGGTCAAGCTGAGATATTCCAGTGTTTTACATTTCTTTCCTATTTTTCCAATAATTTTTCAAGATTTTTTGTGATAAAAGAAATTCGGCTTACATGGCCTTGCATCATCCAATACAGTCTGATGTCCCCTATCTATCGTTTTTAGGCCCGGCTGATACACCCACCAATATCATTATTGAAAACCTTGGTTGATATAGCAACTTAAAGAACTAGAACATGGTTGAATCAAATAAGGAAATGCATACCAACTCTCTATGACAATTGATCCCCAATTAACTACCAAATCAGCAACAATTGATAAACAGAAAATAAAAGGATAAAATACACAGAATGCTCCAGACATACCCCACAGCCCACGGCCCATCACAAGAAACAATATAAAATTATTAACTACTCTAAAATAGTTTCATCTATTTAATAATCCATGCCCACTACATACATCCCATCCTTAGACTTGTATATAGCTCTCCACAACCTATAGAATGTTCTAGAGAGAGGTTTCTAGAGCTACACCACGTTGGTCCATTTTTAGTGGCCTCCTTCTACAAGGATTGCAACAAAAGGGAGTAATTAATTGAGGAAAACTGAAATAAAGAAACCAAATTCAAATCTAACATCAATTATATCAACTGAACAGCCTCTTGTGGGATGGTGCTGTAAAGGCCGTTATGGAGCCGCAAAGGCTATTACATAAAGGTTACAGTGGCAACCATTACACATTACAGGATCATAAAGGCCATAACGGCTATTATGGAAAAAATGACCAGTAAAAGCCGTTATAGCCCTTTTAAACGGCTGTTATGCCCCCTGTAAAGGCCATAACGGCCCTGTAAATGTCCGTTACTAGGCCGATACAGGTTTTTTGAGGTTTTTTAATATATATATATATATATATATATATAGAGAGAGAGAGAGAGAGAGAGAGAGAGAGAGAGAGAGAGAGAGACCAGAACAGTCGTTACGACACCCATAACAACCATTACACCCTGTATCGTAAAGGTAGTGGTGGTGGTCATACCATTGGAATATCTTGATACATCCACATGCAAGAGTACTGTTGTGTATTGTCTACTGTTGTATCGTTGTCTACCAACATACGTATGCTTATGAAGCTAAATGACAAAATTAACCAAAATAAAGGAGTCAACCAACATGAAGACTTCTAACTAACAGACCAATGCCTCCATATATGTCAGCCGTTTGGGGCAATAGATACAACTGTATGGTTGTACATGGTTTCTCACTCTAACGCGTCATTTCTGAATACCCGACAAATTATGGTGTCCTTCCATAGAGATGGGAAGGACATTGATACACCTCAAGTCAATAATCATGGATAGATGAGGATTAGAGCAATAGCAAAGTTAGTAAGAATCATTAAAATACACAAGTTTCAGAAAAGAGATAGGGATTGTGATGATAAGAATATGGATATTTATGATCATAATAGATATGAGATTGTGATGATAAGAATATGGATATTTATGATCATAATAGGTATGGGAGTCTATAAACGAGCAAGTACAGAGTGTAAGAGCACCCACCTCCCATAGGCATCTCAAAAAGAACAAGTAATTGAGAATGCTTAAGAACGGGGTTGTGGCAATAAACTTCCAGACCGACACTCTGGACTGGATCTGAGCAAGCTATGGGCTGTAACTATAAGCTGCTTTGGACTAGAATTGGGTGTGGCAGATAATGGGCAGATTCTACACTTTCATTTTGATATGTTTTAAGGGTAGGGCGAAATTAGGTTTGGAGGATAGGCCGACAATAAAGGCTGAGATGAACACTGGTTTAGGAACTAAAAAGTGGCAAATTGGTTGCAAAGGGCTGACATGAAACTGATGTTTGGAACAACTTAGGTGTTCAATTTCGGACTGAAATCAGGCTGAGATAAGGGAATGGTTTACGGTTTTAGTAAAGAATCAGAAATAATTAAGGGTTGGTTTGATGACAGCTTGAGAAATGTATGGTTTTTCTCAAGATAAAAGGTTGTATTATAGACTGGATTTTGAGAGTGGGAACTGGGCAAGTTTATGGAATAGGTATATAGGCTAAATATAAGCTGCAATTAAGGCTTCAGTATGGATAAAGGCTGTGTGTAGGGTTTATGACCCAGAATCGATGCATGAACTGAGTAACGTGTGAGATCAAATAGCCAAATTTAGATATTTAATTTATAATATTAAAAAAAAAAAAAAAAAACACAAACATCGCTATAATTATCACAAATATCATGAAAATCAAAAGAAAACCAAGCATAATCTTAGCCTAAGCTACCAACATCGTAACTCAATATCATTAAAATAAAAAGAAACTAGGATCTAATGGATGTAGGGACATTCAATTAGCATAGGATATAGTCTATTTCAAAATAGAAAACCTAATACAGCCTAGGGTGAAAATTAGGGTTTTGGTAATTTGGGAAAGTAGGAAATTTAGGAAATTTAGGTTTAGGGTTAGGGTTTCGAGGATGTAAGAATCGGGTTTTGACATAATGATCGTGGGAAACCAAAAGGGGCAGGTGGGTTTCACACGTGTGGCCGTACGGTCGCAGGTGCGTTGTGGCTGTACGATCACACGTGTGGCATGGGCGGATAGGTTTAGGTCAGTTAGGGTTTAGATTGGGGATGGATATGGAAAAGTTGGGTTTAGGAGAAGACGAGGATTTAAGATGGGAGAATTAAGAATCTAAAGAAAATACCTGAATTGAAAAAAAAAAAGAAAAGATGTTGTGGGGATAGATGGAGACACCCCGCACCTCCGTTGATGAAGATTAGCCTCGCACCAATCTTTCTTCCAAATCACATGGAAGTATCTTCAAATAGCATGAAGATAGGAAAAGAAAGCAACAGCTTCTCTTCTTTTTTTTTAATCACGAAATTCAATGAGGGAGAGGTCACACACCCTCCTCTTTTTATAGATCAAAAAAGTTTCAAAAATTACAAAAATCTTCGTCTTGTGAACTTTAACGAAAATATCCCTAGTCTAAATAAAATCAATTAAAACACTCATAATGTGTCCAAATATAAAATAATCAAAAACTAAATCCTAAAATATGATAAAGTCTAAAACTGATGTGGACGATCAACGATCGATAACCCGATCATGTGATCCATGCAATCCAATGGCCCGATCGTCGCGTCTCTCTGATCTAACGTTTTGGATCACTCAATAAAGCAGCCAATGTGCATCTTCCCAGTGTGGGGTCTTCCAGATGCTCGCATATGCACATGGGGTCTTCAACACGATCATGGGTACTCGCCTAGCCACAGGGAAATCGGAGCGGCCCCCTTCCTCCTCTGATATGTACATAAGGGTGGATGTGACGTGATGTCCTCATCAGTTTAGAACTTCGAAAACCTAGATACTCATCTCAAAACTCGGCAAGTCAACTCAACTCGGTGAGATTTCAATCCATATGACCAAGAAACTCTCTCTTAAGCATGATTCAACAAGACTCATCAACTCGGCTAGCTAACCCGGCTGACTCAATGCGACTTGCAGTCACTCGCCTGGTGAGGAGATAAAAGGTTAAAAGCTAACGGCAGGAGTCGATTTCCCAAACTCGTTTGAGGCAAGTAAATGCCTCTAACCACCAACCACAATTGCCACTTGTGTTCAACTCTACTTTATGCTTAAGATAAAATGTTTTTAGGGATAAATGTAAGCACATTCCCTTTGGCTTCTGACAGTTGTAAACACCACCCCTCTAATTTGGATTATTGCAAGTACCACTCATCCAGTTTACAGATTGATTGCACACTTCCCCACACATTCTATTAGCAATGTTATCTTTAAGAAATTGACCATTTTACCCCTATCTCATGTGTAACTAATTGTAGATGTGTGGGCTTACCATAGTGAGTGTGTGCCATCTAACCTATTCAGCATGGTCACTACACATTAAAATAGGAAACCCAAAAAATCAGGTTGATCTAACCATTAGGTGGCACACCACATAAATTTGGAGGTATAGGGGCGAGTGTGGGCCACCCAATTACTGGATTAGTCTGATATATTTAGTGTCCAATATTGTGGTAGAGAGACCCTGTTGGATGGGTTGGATAGCATTTATACATGAAGGTGGGACCCACACATGGGAAAAATGAATGCATAACGGTATTTTGTCATGTGGTGCATAATCCTCTAACGTCTCTAGAAGAGGTAAGCTACTTTAAATATTCCAGACCTAACAGGTGTACACAATTGTCAGAAACCAGAGGAGGTGCTTACAATTATCCCTGTTTTTTATTACACCATGCCTTATAAGCAATGTTCACAGTATCTGTATTGATGCAAGTATCCCACCCTTGGGATATGGAAACATATAGGAATCGCATGTATTTCGAAAGAAACAATGGGGAAATGATGGAACTTTTCTATGAAACTTTAGGAGATGTTAAAAGTGACATGACTTTTTTCTTTGAAAGATGCTAAAAGCAACATGTTTTTTTTTTCTTTTTAAGATGTTAAAAGCGACATGATTACACACAACTCAAAACAGCACATAAAATAATTATTATGCATAAAAGGTTGTCTTTAAATAGGACCCTAAAATATGGGGTCTAACAAAAGTGATGCAATTATATCTAAAATGAGTTCATATCATTCAAATAGCTTACAACTAACTCAGATTAAACCAACCAAATTATGGGTCCAAATTTAGATGCATTATGAACCAAAAATTACACTTATTTATTTATTTGACTGTCGGATTAGTGGGTGAGCGATTTGGACAGTCTAGATTTCCGTACAAGTATGCAAATCATTTTTTTATATGGTACTAAACTATCGTGGCAGTTTAACTTCTAAATGAGAACTACGATACACTGATGGCTGGGATGAATGATACACAACAACTTAGAAATTACTAAAAATTGCAGAAGTGGCATACGAGTAATTCAATTAAACTGTCCAAATTATGCTTCCTAGTTTAGACGCAACAGAACCCGAAAATTATGCTCATTTCATCATTTGACAATCAAATTGGTGTACATTTATTAGATGGTTAAGAATGAAAAATATGAAACGGTCCTATTTTAACAAACAATTTTACCTGAATCAGAGATAATATGTGACTGGACAGTGGATCCATAATTTAATCGGTTTAATATAAGTTAATAAGTGCCACATGTACAAGTTTTGAGTGTATGTTGTTAGTGCACTGATTTGTAAACCTTATTTGTCAATCGCGTGAGTCTATGTCATGAAGTCTGTTGAGCCCTTGGAAGCTGAAGACCGAATACATAAGATGGCGTGGAGCATCAAGGAGCAAAGAATAGATATATGAGATGCCTTGGTGACCCTAACTCTTGACTCAAAGCCAACTTAAACCTCTAGATGATCTTAACCCTAATAGGTAGACCTTTTATTGATCATCCCTTAGCTATAGGATCCTAAATTGAACATCCTTAGATTGGCTTTAGAGGTCTTGAGTTGCTGGAATAACTACACAAATTCACCAACCTTCGGTCCCACCAAACACCCATTTGGTCCCACCGAAAGTGTTAAGAACAGGACAGCAAGCACAGCCTTGAAAGTCATTCTAAATTCGGCCGCAACCGAACAAGCTTTGGCTAGACTTGGTGCCACCGAACAATGAATTCAATCAAACCGAAAATGACTAAAAATGGTTAGCAAGCCTTCTTGAAAAATCAGTATATTTCGGCTCCAATCGGACAATCCTTCGGCTTGATTTGGTACAACCGAAGGTCATGTTCGGTCTGACCAAAGGTACCAAAATTTGTCCAGCAAACTTTATGGCTTTTCACAGGCTATTTCGGTGTGATCGAAGCCAATTTCGGCCTGACCAAATACTAGCCATTATAGATCTATTAAAGTCTTTTTCCTATAAATCTAGCAACTGGATCTTTGTGGAAACGATGGATATTGGCATTTTAAAAACACTAGTGCATCCCAAGCCCTAACAAACCGCGTAGGCTCTATCCAAATGAGATTCATGCTCTCTTCTTTGTGATTCTTCTCTAATGAGCATTTCAAGCTCCTCTATAAGAAGATCATGATCTCGAGACTTCTCTAGAGTTTAGACACCGTTTCTATTGGTAAATGCTAGTGTCTACCAACCTCTAGAGTGTCCAACAAATAGAATCCCCTAGGAATTCAACTTCTCATTAGTTGTAGGAGATTCTACCTATCACATTGGTCACCTCCAAGGAGTACTACATGTAAGGTGTTTGATCTTAGAGCTGAAGCATTGGCAAAGCACCAGCATCAACATCAGGAGAGCAAAGAGAAGCTAATTAAAGCATCCGAGAGCATCGATCAAGCAACCCAAGATGACGCATCAACGGGGCTCAATCTAACAAGGTTGTCGAGTGTCGAGTCCGTCTACACTCCTTCCTTGTGTAGGATTGAGTGTAAGAGTTTAAATTGACAAATTCAATTAGGTTCTTGTATAAGACATTAGTTCTTGTGTAAAACCTAAATCAAAGTCCTTGTGTAGGCCACTGAACACGGGTGTGTACGTGTTAGTCTCCGACGGGAGTAAACGTAGGTCCTTGGATTAGGACTGAGGTTGTTGGTTAGCCAATAAAAAAATCAACTAAAGTCTCTTAAGGGAGCCTCTGGCAGGAGTGTACGCTAGATAGGTTCTTGTGTAGGACCGCGATCCTTGTGTAGGGCTGTAAGGGTTAGAAGTAAACCTAATTTAAAACCTCCGATAGTGAAATCCGGTACACTCATGGGTTGAGTGCGTCCGCCGAGAGTGGAGTAGGGAAACCGAACCACCATACATGCTTGTGTTTAGGATTGTCTTTGACCACTTGTTTAATTACGCTTATGTGATGAACCGATGAATTATATGGATGTAACGTCTTGAAAAAATTCGTACAAAGACCCAAGTATCACCTCAGGAAGAAATCACCAAGGACTGAATCCTTTAGAAATCAGACGAAAATTAATTAAGTACTAAACCGAATTAATCGTTAGATTAGCTTGAACCGCTTTCTATACGATTTGTAAGGCCCAAAACCAGTAGAATCACTAACGCAACATTACCTAGAAATGTAAGATCAATCTCAAAACCCAGTTGCTCTCGGGAGCATCACGAAACTCCGTATCGGACCTAGACCACGCGTCAAAAGTCCGATTAACGCAAAGCTATACAGTTATGACCGCCTTACTGGGCTTGACAACCATCTCGGAAATCAAGTCCAAATAGTATCCAGAAACGCACAACTTGAGCCTGGAGCGAAGTGTATGAGAAACGCGAACATCTTCAGAAAATGAACTCAAACTTAAGTGAATTGGGCCGTTCGCTTGCAGGTCAAATTTAAGGTTTCGGACCGTTAGATTCTGACCCAACTACACCCTCGGATCAAGGAAATTTCCCTACACAGGTCAGTGTACTTGTGGCCCTGATCGAGTGACGACGTCCATTAAACTGAAACAGATCCACCGCGGTCGATCCACTAATTCGATCGGACCGAAAACGTAACCTGACGTAGATCCATTGTCAAGGAACCTTCTCCGGACCAACGTAGATCCATTGTCAGGGAACTTTCTCCGGACCGTATACAGGTAATGGGCCTCCAGATGAGCTCCACTGGCTCGAAACAACCGCCATTTGGCTATAACCTAAGTATACCATGGTCCTGGGGCCATTGAGCTAGCTTCTGAGCCTATATAAGACCCTTAAACCCCCTCTCCCATGCCATACGAATTCTATAAACCCTAGGAGAGAGAAGAGAGAAAAGAGAAGGAGAAAGTGAGGAGAAGTGAGAGAGAGTGAGAGATAGTTGCTGGGATTTGATCCCACCACTCTACCTATCAAATCGCATTTTCCCGTATTGCTTCACCGGCGATTCCGATTCCATTGTTGGGTAAGAAATCCTAACCCTAACCTGTTTTAGGTATCCAAATAGAGTAAATGGTGAAATAGCTAGCCTATTTCATGCCATAGGTAGCCGTTGTACCGTAGACGAAGGCATAGCGTTCGAACTAAATTCGATATGAGTTTACCGGCGAAAGGTGCGGACTATAAACGTTTAAGTTATGGTTTTCAAGGCTTTCAATGTCAGTTAATGATTTATGACTGACTTGATTGCTATCACATGTGCTTAGATACGATGTTTCCGTATATTACACATATATGTAAACTATGTTGTTTTAATGCATTCTATGTGTTTTGTTCAAATATTTGATTGAATATGGAATTATTATTTGTGTTTGCCTTGATTATTGATTGATAATACATGATTATTGTATGTGTGGCAACTCCTTTGTGAAAGGATTTGCTATGATATGGGTTATAACTAATTTATTACATGTATGTTAATATATGTAGCCTAAGTGTTTGATAAAATGCCTGAATGAGAAAATGCTTGTTGAAATGGATTTAATTAGGATGTTGACATAGGATTCTCAATCCCCTTATCTATAGTTACTGGTTCCTTTAGGTAACCTATCTTACTACTATATAATTTATGGATGAAATGCCTATGTATGAAAACATGTGTACTATTTGTTTGATGAAATGCTCAAATGAGGTTTATATTTAGATTGGTTGTCACATGCTGTCTTTGACTATCCATGTGAATGCAAATTGTTTTGGAGTGTGATTGGGGCTACGATGTAGTCCAGGCAATCGGTAATGATTCCCGAATCAGTGGCCGAGGTCGTTCCGCCACACAAGACACGTTCAATGAATCCGAATCGTACGCTGTTTGTCACCAGTGGTTAGGCCACGCAGAATGCTTACATGCTCCATGTCGATTAATCCAACGTGCGCTCGTACCAGTCGAGCTTGTCAAGTAACCCGATTGACCTAATGTATGTTCACCATGTATGGACGCTACTGCTTAAATCTAAGGTACCAACTTACCAGTGAAAAACTCGTTTAACCTTGGTACCATGATCCACTAAGACTCATAAGCCGAGCATGGTGGTATGGGACACCGTGGTCGAGCTGTCAACCTATACTGGGGTGACGAGCCTCCCCGTAGTGATCAGTGAGCAAATCAAACTCGTGAGCCGAATATGGTGGTATGGGACACTGTATTCGAGCTGTCGGCCTACGATTAGGTAACGAGCCTCTCGTAGTGACCTTGAGTATACACTAGGACTACGTTAAGGTGACGAGCCTTTCCGTAGTAACTTCAAGTATAAACTAAGCATGCACTGAGGTGACGAGCCTCTCCATAGCGACCTAAAACTGCTTTTGTATGAGATTAACTAGAATTGACGGCCCTAGATGGATTATTGTTTGGGTAAGTGATATAAAGGGAGGTGCCTTAGCTTCCCAACCTGCTGTATGAATAAGACTAAGTAAGAACTTGGCTAATCAAGTACATGCACCGCATTGCATGTGCCTTTTGCGTTGTAGTTGAGCACAAAGGAAGGGGTGCATGCCGCGATCGTGAGATGATATCGCAAAGGGAGTGTAGGCGAGGGCATGCATCATTAACACATATCATCCTTGCATTAACCAGAGTACCTAGGAATGCTTGTTGTATTGCTTCATCATTACTTCTTGACTGAATTGATAACATGTTAACCTTTGCCTTAAAGCTCCACTGAGTTGATCACTCACTCCCACTCTGGGACAGTGTTTTAAAACACCAACCAGACTCTGTTGTAGTTGCAGATGATGATACAGCTTACGATCTGGAGCCGGCCTTCTACGACGACGAGGAGTTCTCCTACCTGCAACTCTCTGATGGGTCTATGTAGACCTGGAGTTGCGTCACCGAGACTACAGGGTTATGGATTAGCAGACATTACACTTTATCATTTTGTAATTTTGGGAATTATACATATAATTTACTTAACCTAGCGACATGTTGATACTCTGGGGACTTACCACTTACATGCTTATATGTACTTATCACAGTCTTCCGCTTGCGTAATTTAACTGTCTCTGGAGTATGATATGTTGATTTGATATAATCTCACTCATGTTTAATGCACTAATACGGATAACATTTAATCATCATTATTTATGTTGCATAAGTGATGTGTTGGAACTCGGGAGTTGGGCTCCTACTCGACCCCCGATTTTCAAGGCGTTACAATGTCTGCGTGATTAGATGAATGTTAGGATCTGATTGGTAGCATATCCTACACACACACACGTACACTATCATGTTTATAGACTACTTGCTTAATTGTCATATCTCTTGTAGTCCATGTGATTGGACCACAAATGGCTTGGAAGCCTTGGTGTTAAATTGTTTTACTTAGTTTAATTTGTACATTAGTTTAAATTAAGCAATTGTGTTTAAATAGGCATAAATTTTATTTAGTCCTCATCACCCCCCCAAGCTTCCGCGCACAACCGTGGTATCCTACACCACGTGCAAATTTATGTGTATCATGTCATATGTTGCCTGACTATCATACAATACAACTACCATTTTAAATATGACTTATATGATTCTCAGGCTGTGTATGATGCTTGATATGCAGGCACTCAGAAATTGTACACATGGCATATATTAACTCAAATGAACTAACTAGATTGTGCATCCCACCACAATCACAACATCAAAGCTCTGATCGGTGGACACTTGTTTGTGGATATAGGAGTGTTGGATAGTTTTCATTTTTAACCATCCAATAAATGTCCACCGATCTGATAGGCAGATAATCAAATAAGCTTAAGTTTTGGTTCATGATACATCTACAATGGGTACCATAATTTGGATGGTTTAACTTGACTAATTGTATTTCATGTGCGCAATTTCTAAGTTCCCATGTATCATCTTGTCACACTCAAAGGATCTTTAAATATGATGGACATGTTGCAAAGCCTTGCAAGCTCTTTTATTTTGAAAAGACAAGGTGGAGGGCAGAGAGAGAGAGAGGGAAATGAAGATGTAGCAAAGAACAAGAAAGGAAGAAGGAGATGGGCTTTCACAAGTTGTTTTTTCTTCTCCTTTTTAAATGTTCATTTATACAAAATGGAGACAGGCTGCCCTTGCATGTATCAAGGGTTCAACAGAGCTTCAGAATGGGACTTTGACGAGATTCTGTGATATATCAACTATATCTCGACATATCGCACGATATCGTCAATATATGGTGCAATATGGGGAATTTTGTAATTCCCCCAATCCACTTACCAGAACCATCTCAGGTCTTTGGAGCACAGGACCAAGCCATCACAATCTGCTCTCCATTACACTCCAAAACAAAGTGATTACAAAGTCTTAACAAAAGAAAAATCCCAGCCTCCTGTGCATTAAGGCAAGTACCTATTTTCACAAGCCACAAGACATCCTCCAATTTTATGCTGCCAAGCACCAGCTCAGCATCAATAGGATAGCAGAAAGAGGCGTGTCATGCACACAGGAATGTTGGCAATGGTTTCCTTAGTTAAAAGTAACTCTAGCAAGAAAACATATAATTCACTCTCCAAGCTTTCAATCATCCTCTGAACCCTCTCAACAATCAGATCCCAGTTACTAACCAAGAGCTTTTAAAGGTTTAAATCCTACGTAAAGAAAATGTTAACAACAGGACAAGAAGCTGAACACTTTAAAAAATCATGAGAAATGAAGTCAATCCATGAAAAGTCTCACCTGATAAAGTAAGGTTCCATTGCTGACAGCCACAAGATTAGCATCAACTGTAAATTCCAGATCGTAGCTGGAGAAGGAGAGTGATTACAAGCATGAATCTCAAGATAACTTACAATTCAAACAGTCAAAACTATTGGAACTCCTAAAAGAGTATGAGTAAATAAAAATACAGTAACCATATCAATCTTACCAGCAACGTTGCAAACTACTATCAATACAAGGGAACCAGCAGTGTGCACGCCTTATCTGGTTATCAGTGTGTAGCACGTTGTCCTTGAAATGAATGCCCGTTTCTGCTTTATCTACCCAATAGTCAATGCGAACCGATTTCACATTCTGCACCCAATATCAACCTACATGAGAAACCACAAAAGTGTGAACCCCTTCACAGCGACTTATTACGTAAAAAAATGAAGAATTGAGTATAAAATTGAGAAATGCTGGACAGATTCTCCCACGGGTAAATAGAAGAAGAGATTCTTGGCACATACGCGAACGTGGCATGGATGCAAGATCTTGGCCATTTATCAGGTGGGGCCCAGTGTAACATGCAGCAGCCCAAAACCCATGTGGGTCCACTCATCAGGTAGGTTGAATGCGTACGTAATAAAAACTAGCAATCATTTCTTCTAACCACTGTTCTTCTTATAGACATGGCCACCCAATGAGTGGACTGACCTAATTTTTGGTTAGATATTTAGGTTAGGCCTTTAATAGGTGTCCAAAAACTAGGTGGTATTATTTCAAAGGAGAGAAAATAACGTTATTCAGAAATAAATTGATGGAAGAAGGAAAATGGAACATCAAGGAAGAAGTAAACATTATGTGAAATGAGTTGGTTGAGTGCATTAGGAAAGTGAGAAAAGATGTTTTAGAAGTATCTAGAGGGAAAAGCCAATTATATAGGGAACTTGGTGGTAGAATAACGGTGTACAAAAAGCTATTAACAAGAAACGTGCATTTTCAAAGCCTAGTAAGGGATTATAATGCAGGGGCATTTTCACACTGGGCTCGAGTGGGGTCGCTTGTGGGATGCATGGGCACACTCGGGGTGGGTGCGGCCTACGGAGGAGGTCTCGTGTTCGAGACTCCTCACCAGGGGTGATTAGTGCGCATTTCACACCGGGCTCGAGTGGGGTAGCCCGTAAGATGCGGGGACACACTCGGGGTGGGCGGCCCATGTGATTTGGGGCCCACGAAGGGGGTTCGGCTGAGATCTTAAAACCCATGGGATGTGGAGCCTGGGCTATGAGATAAAGGGATTAATTCGTCATACTCTAACAGTTCGAGCTTTTAGAGCAAGTGGTTAATTGTCCTGCATCAAATTGGTATCAGAGCGGGAGGTCTCAGGTTCGAGACTCCTCACCGGGGGTGATTAATGCAAGGACATTTTCACACTGGGCTCGAGTGGGGTCGCTTGTGGGATGCAGGGGCACACTCGGGGTGGGTGCGGCCTACGGAGGAAGTCTCGTGTTCAAGACTCCTCACCAGGGGTGATTAATGCGCATTTCACACTGGGCTCGAGTGGGGTAGCCCGTGGGATGCGGGGACACGCTCGGGGTGGGCGGCCCATGTGATTTGGGGCCCACGAAGGGGGTTCGGCTGAGGTCTTAAAACCCATGGGATGTGGGGCTTGGGCTATGAGATAAAGGGATTAATTCGCCATACTCTAACAGTTCGAGCTTTTAGAGCAAGTGGTTAATTGTCCTGCATCAAATTAAAAACAATGAAAGTCTTGAACAATATATAAATACCAAAAAGATTGCTAAGAAAATAGTATGTGAGGTTAAACTTAAAGCTTATGATGATCTTTACAATAGATTGGGGACAAGAGAAGGTGAGAAAGATATCTAAAAACTTGCAGAAATGAGAGAGAGGACGAGGCGGGACCTAGATCATGTTATATACATTAAGAGCAATAACCAAAGGGTACTGCTCAAAGACAATGAGATAAATGAAAGGTAGAGAAGCCATTTTCTTAACTTGTTAAATAACAATCACTCTAAGAACATAGAGATGGAAGGAATTATAAACTCAAAAAATGTTGGAGTCTAAAGATACTTTCATAGGATTAGGATATCTAAGGTGAAAGAAGCTTTGAGAATTATGAAAACAAGGCCTTGGACCAAACGGTATACCAATAGATGTTTGGAAGTGTACGAGAGATACTAGGGTATTTTGGTTGACAAAGTTGTTCAACAAGATTTTAAGATCAACGAAAAATGTCAAATGAATGGAGGAAAAGTATCGCGGTACCTATTTATAAGAATAAAGGAGACGTGCAGAGCTGCACTAACTATCATGGGATTAAACTTGTGAGCCATACTATGGAACTTTGGGAAAGAATGATTGAGCAAAGATGAAGACATGAGACTAATGTATCAAAAAATCAGTTTGGTTTCATGCTAGTGATCTACACAAAAGCTATTTTCCTACTTAGACAATTAATGGAGAAATGTAGGGAGATGAGGATCTCTATATGGTCTTTATTGACATAGAGAAAGCTTACGATACGATCCCTAAGGAGTTAATCTTGTGGGTGTTGGGAGAGAAAGGAGTTTCGATATTGACATGATTAAGGATATGTATGAGGGCGCAATAACAATGTGAGGGCCACTAGTGGGGGGACAAGTGAGTTCCCAATTACCATAGGCTTGCACCAAGGGTCAACATTAAGCCTACACCCTTTTCACATTGGGTATGGATGAGTTAACGAGGCATTTGCAGGAAGCAATCCCATGGTGTATGTTGTCTGCAGATGACATAGTTTTGATTGACAAGACATGGGAGGGAGTAAACACAAAGCTAGATTTATATCAAGGAGCTTTAGAATCCAAAGGATTTAAAATTAGTCAAACTAAAATAGAGTATGTGGACTTTTAGTAACAATAGGAGAGGGAACGAGGAATTGGCAAAGATTGTTGACCAAGAAGTTTCCCAAAATTACCACCTTCGATATCTTGGGTCGATAATTTATGAGTGGTAGGGTGGAAGAAATTGACACGTACCTTTGAAGTTTTATGTGATTGTCGTGTACCACCCAAATTGAAGGAAATTTTTTGTAGGATGGCTTAGGACCAACATGTCCATAGGATGAGTGTAGCTGAAATGAGGATGTCGAGATTGATGAGTGGTAAGACAAGGAAGCATAAAACTAGAAACAAATGTATTTAATGGAATTTAGGAGTAGCACTGATAGGTAACAAGAAGAGGGAAACTAGGCTTACATGGTTTGGTCATGTGCAATGGGGAACAAGAACTGCGCCGGTTATAAGAAGTGAGTTTGTACAGGTTGATGGCTTTAAAAGGGCAAGGAGAAGGCTCAAAAGGACGTTAGTGGAGATAGTAAGAAAAGACTCGATGACATAAGGTCTAACTGAAGTTATGGCCCTTGATAGAGTAGAATGGTAGAAAAGGATTCATGTAGCCAACCCCAATTAGTTGGAATAAGGCTTAGATGATGATTATGATATTTAGGATAGGCCCCATCTGATGAATGGATGGATGATGTGCATGTGTACCATGTTTTCATGTAAATCATGAGTTTCCTCTTTAATCTGCCTTTACGCGAGCTTGCTATAGATTTTTTTTATAGGACTTGAAAGAAAATAAATGGTCCAACTTAGCACTATCACCTCATGCATTGCATGTCCATTGTTGCCAGTATGAGCTTGCTTGCTATCACCACATGAGTATCGTGAACTGTCCTCCCCATTTGCTTGCCGCTGTGGGTCACTTGCTGATTTCACTGACTCACAACACGAAATGAATAGATTGGGAGCCACTTCTTTATCTAGAAAAGAGATATATGACGAGCATGCAGCATCAGCAGCAGAATTAGTGCATGATACGGAACGCCATTTCTGTTCATCCTCAACGAGTTGATAGTGTGGTAAGAATTCAAAGTCAGCCGGTTCTCCATCTACAGATATACAATCGATGGTCATATTATCAGCATGCAATCCAACACGCCCACTCTCTGGTACAACAACCTTCAGTTCAGTATACCTTGAACAAACACGAGAGGAAAAGAGTCAGTCAGACAAATGGAAACCAAAAATCAAAATACAACTTGCAACTATAAATGCTATTCATTTAAAATTGTTGCTGCCAAAAGAATATGCACATGTGAACAAGGCTACAAAATCACACAAAGTCAAGCAAATATCACTAACATCATGGAGCAACGCGAGCAGATTAAATTCATAGAACAAGCCTTCTCCTCCGACTAAATATATGATGATGTCAATTAGGCAGTGAATAGATCAGCCCAATTCATCTAGCAGAACTTTTGCCTTTTCAATCGAAAAAAGCGACCCACTGCCAAGTGCCATCCTAGTCCAATCACAATCTTAGAAATGACAGACTAGTTTTAATTACAAGCACCATTGTGTTAATTTATCATAGCTGTACAATCATTGAAAAATATCTAAGACTTGGAACTTGACGTTTGTTAATTAGGCATGGATACATAAGAGTGTTAGCCATGAATACGAGGTACCCAACTCAATAACCTTAAGATCCAAACATCAAATTTTAAAGAAAGACGCTAAATTCTTTGTTTCTTTTTCTTTTTTTCTTTTTTTCTTTTTTTTTTTTGAGGGGTATAAGGATTTTATGTCACTTGTATACACCCACACGTACAAGGGTTTATGTCTTATCCTTCCATATTGCTGCGGGATGCAAAGATGAGGCGGTGAATTCCTCCTACAACTATTTGGGAGGAGACAGAGACAGGAAAGGAACAGAGATTCCTGCCTCTAAACTACAAGAAGGTCACTATCTCCACTAATTGTGACAGGGAAGTCTCACCATAGAGGAGCATATTGAGAAGTTCTATGATCAAACAGTGTGATGTAAAGTAATGGGGAATGATGCAAGACAATCAGTAGCCTATAAGTGCAATGGGTTGCAGAGAAATTCAAGGGAGATGGCAGCAATTAGACATCACAGCAGAGATGAGTCTTTCAAGATCTCTCTAAGAGCCTAAGGATAGAAAGGTCTCAGCCAGATGTGACAGCACCCAAACCAGGGAATATCCAGCCCAGGCCGACCCTGAAACAGGACTTCCACACCACGAGTTAATAATGGTTGGCACACTCCTATAGTTAATAATGGTTGGCGCACTCCTATAGATAATCAGAGGACTGCAGAAACAACAGACCTAAAGGAAATGATTAAACAGGAGAAACATTGACAAGAGACAGCAACAACATCACTTGCTACAAGTTCGCAAACGAGCTTTACCAGATTTACCTATTCCTCCACCATGCCACACCCATAGAAGGCCCTCTACAGATTCCAACATAACCCAATGAGTATGAAGAAGGCCCAAATAATTATCCTAGATCTTTTTGACGAAAGGGCAATAGATAAAAGATGATCGATCGATTCCGAATCTTGCATGCACATCAGGCAAATATTTGACAAAATCAAGGATCTTCTTCGGGGATTGTCTATAGTGAGGATTCTCTTCCTTCCCGCTAACCAAACAAGCACCACCATCTAGGGAGGGGCACCATAGAACCAGTGGTGAAAGGGATGATGGGGGCTTGACGAAGAGGAAGCGGGGATTAGTGAACGCATAGAAAACTTGCCTAATTGATGCGCTATCCAAATCTAAGAATTCGATTCTTGACTTGAAAGGACTGAATTTTTAACGTACTCAAGTAATTGAACGAACTCCGCAATGTCCTCGTCCACCATATTCCTCCGACAAGGAGGATTCCGAATGATGGAACCACCACACACAGAGAAACAATCTACAACAAATATGAGACAATCAGGGGCAAGGCGAGCCAATCTGGGGAAAAAGATCTTGGAGCACACTATCACCACACCAGATATCCACTCAAAAGCTAATATGCTGACCATTACCAAGAGAAAAAGCAAATCCCTGTTGCACCAAATGCTCCCACAAGAAGCAAGAGTTTGTCTAACGAACGGAATTTGGGATTTCTACTGGATATTCAAACAAAACCGCTAAATTTGGAATCAAACTTTCTTCAATAAAGATAGAAATAATCATTACAATTTCCATATCCACACCTTGGATTCCTTATTTCTAAGCACACTAATTCTTTTTTATATAAGAAATGGATGGGTCATACAACCTATGGATGGACCACATTCAAGCTCCACGCACATGTCGGAGATCGCCAACAGCAACATTCTTTGACCCAAAGTCCAGACAATCCTTCATTAAGGGGGCCACACATGGATGTTGAATATCAATCATAAGTTATGCTTTACAAACTGTCTATCTCTCTTCCATCCATGTGGCCCGCTTGATGAATGGATCATCATGATTTTGGTGCCAAGGCATATTTATTGGGGCATACATGGTGAAAGGATCAGATAACGTACATGGAAATCATATCCAAACATGCAATGGAGCCTATAGCAAAATGTGTCTCAAAAATACCATGAGCACACCTTTGTTGAATTCACGTGCAATGGACCTTTTTGGTACTTGTGCCAACTTTAAAAGATTTAATCCAGTCATCTAGTGATCCATAGTGTAGAAATAAAACAAAATGCATGCATTTACAGAAGAACAGCTCTCGAATCTCCACTAGCATGAGGGGTTTTGCAGATTTTACCGACAGATGGGTCATGGGAGCTGATTGATATGGCCCTTCACGAGGCCAAGTAAACTTGATCAAGCAGGCGTCATGCGAGCAAGATTGATAAATTCTTGATAGATGCAAGATGGGATGAGATGTTTTTAGAAGCGAATCTCAAGGCCTTGGTGAAAGCCCATCCCTAACCATAGACCAATTTGTCTCTCATTAATGGTGGAATTGCGACACATAAGGCAGTTACATTTCAAAAATATGTGATCGGAGCTTCCTACTTTCTTCCAGTTGGTTAAATCTCGGTGGCAATCCTTCCATATCTCACGAAAGATTAGGGAGAAGTTCAATTCTAAGCTGAAGATGCTAAGTCATAGACCAAGGTCGTCGAACAAGGTGAATTTCGGCGAAATTCGAGAGACCAAAGGGAACTCTTGCTATTAGTTTACAATCTTATCTGAATTCAGGAAGATCAACTTCTGTCTTGGGAAGGGAAAGTCAAACCAGAAGAGTTGTGGGCAGAACTAGAAGTTTTGGCCTTGAAGAGGTTCACTAAGACAGAAGTCCAAATCCAAGTGTATCTTTTGAATGGGACGGAAACTCTAAGGTACACTGCCACAAAGTAGCCAGTAACCATAGAAGGTTTTAATCTTTCGTACTTTTTTCCTTTAAAAGGTAGCTCATTGTTGATTGTTATCAGCATTTCTACGCCAAATAATTTCTCATGAGTTGGCAGATCAACTCAAGGACTTTTCCCAATAAGAGGTCGACTCGGTGATCATGAGTTTGAAAGGAGCCAGAGCCCCAAGGCCAGATGATCAAAGCGTTCCATAACAGTAACAATTATGGCCATAACGGCCACTGCCATTACCATTACGATACGGGCCGTAATGGCCATTACGACCCTTGTAACAGTCATTGCAGCTTTTAAACAAAATGTTTCGGGGCTGTTACAGTTCATTTTTCTATAACAGTCATTACGGTCGTTTTGTCCCTGTAACACATAAAATTACAACCATTATCATTACATAACAGCCCTTGCATAACCGTTTTGGCAAGCCATGCAGATGGTTTTCCCTAGCCTATCATTAGTGTTGGGCATTTCTCAAAGATGATATAGTGGAAGTTTACGTGGATTTATTCAGCAGCAAAAATCTTTCCAAAGGTTTGAATCATCATTCATGTCTCTTTCTAAAGAATGGAGATACAAAGGATATTAAGGACTTTAGGCCAGTCAGCATAATTAGAAGCCTGTACAAAATTCTAGTTTAAGTGTTATCTTCAAGAATTCGTTGTGTGGTTAGCCAAGTCATTTCCATCTCCTAATGCGCTTTCAACAGAGGCTGAAGGTTTGTTGATGGCCCTTTTCTGGCTCAATCGTTGATGATATCTCTAGCCAAGTCATTTCCATATCCTTATACAAATGTCCGAAATTGATATTGTACAAGCTTGAAAATTTATGAAGGAACTTTTTATGGCAAGGAGCTGAAGAGAAATTCAAATTCCACTTACTTAAATGGGAAGAAGCATGCAAACCTCTAGCCGATGGAGGTGCAGAGATTAGGGAATTAGAAGCCATGAACATAGCTCTTCTAGGGAAATGGCTATAGAGGTTTGGAATTGAAGAGGGGAAGCTATGGAGGGAAATGATAGCCTCTAAGTATAGACTAAAAGAGGGGGGAGGGAGGTCAAGAAGTCATCGGTGTATAGAGCTTCCAGCATTGAGAAAGCAATCTCCTTTGTCGCTGCTAAGGTGAAATCAGGTTTGAGATTCCCACTTGGTAATGGCACTAGAATCTGATTTTGAGAAGATAGATAGACTAGAGAGAATCCACTAGAGGCAGATTTTCCATCACCGGCTCACCTTACTCCCTCTACAAATGTCCTAGTGGCATCATGTTTTTCTTTTGATGGCGGTGCGGGGTTATGGTGTCCACCTAGCAGAAGGGCCCTATCTGACGAAGAGACAACTAAATTCAAGGCTTTTGGATCAGATAAAACCTTTTTATCCCTCCCCGGATCTTTCAGACTCCTTGATTTCGGCTGCTACCCCCTCAAGCATCTTCTCCATTAAGCCATTATACATCAGGATTCGGACGAAGGCAGGATAATCTTCAAAGGTGTGATATGGTCCTCCCCAACATATGCTCTCTCTGTAAGGCTGACACAGAAACAGTAGACCATTTGTTCATGCATTGTCCATCAATGTTGTTAAATCGGATATGTGACCTTTTTTTTCTCCTATTTTTTTTATTTTTTTCAACAAATTTTAAAAAATGGAGAAAATTAAAAATGTAAATAATAATAATAATAAGAAGAAGAAGAAGAAGAAGAAGAAGAAATTAGGGGGAACCTTCCAGAGGGACTGTTTGGATTCATGAAAGGAACGAGAAAGAAAATAGAATTTCTTGAGAAACTTTATTTCCAGGAAATTGTGGGAAAATATTGTTTTCCTCGTTTTTCAACAAAATTTTCGTAGAAATTTATGATCTAATTTCAAGTTTATTGTTTGACAAAATAAAATAAAATTTGGAAAAAAAAAAAAAAAAACTCAGGTGGTCACTAGCATGTGCTAGATTAGCACATCTAACACGTAGGATGCTTAGAGATGAACAGCGGTACATGTGGCATATACGGTATATGTGGGCACTTGAAGCTGAATTGTGACACGCATGGTACATGTAAGGTGCTTAAAGTTGTACGGTGGCACATGGCACAAGACGCGCATTGGCACATTTGACATGTGGGCATTAAGTTAGATGACAGCTCTTGTGCACATTAGCACCATTGGCACGTTGCATATTTGGAGGATTGAAGATGGATAATGGCACGTGTGGCACATTGCTGCAATGTGGGGTGCTTTGCACATGTGGGGCACAAGTAACATGAATTGTGGTAAATGTAGCACAATAGCACGTGGGGCGCAAGAGAAGATAGATGGTGACACATGTGGTACATTAACACATTGGGGGCTTTTTACACATGTGGAGCACAAGATAAGATGGATGGTGGCACATGTGGGGCTTGATCGGAGATAGACAATGTCTCATTTGGCACAATGTGGCACTTGTGAGGCGATTGAACATGGATGGTGGAGTATTTGGGCTTTAACCTTTGGGAAGCACATTTTCCTTCCGCTACAGGAAAATGCATTTCTTAGGGGTGGAGGTGGAAAAATAATTTAATTATTTTCTAACAAAAATAGGAAGTAGGAAATAGTGTTTCCCAGAGTTTCCCACAAAGAAAGGCTAAACAAACAATGGACAGTGAGTTTCATGGGAAACACTAGTTCCTTTCCCTGCTTTCCATGAATCCAAATAAGCCCTAAGTTAATAGATTACAATTTTACATATTTAAAATACATTTGAGAGAAACAAAAACAATTAAACAATGAATTAAACACCAAGTCATCAACTTTCAACAATATAGTTAAAAAGAAAGAAGTAACAATACAATCAACAAGCTATCTTTTTATTATCATAGAAATTAGAAAATGAAAATATAATAATTTACAAGTTATACACTGACAAAATAATACTAAATGCTATATACATTGATCCATTTGCCATTGTAGCATTTGATCACCACCATCGTTGTCATCGTCGTCGTCAACAAAGTCATCTCCTTCTTTTACATATACTTCATCTTTTTTTGCTTCTTCATCATCCGAACATGCTAATACTTCATCAACATTCATTGGTTGATCTTCAGCTTGATCATCATCTCATCCTTCTTCTATCTCATCAATCTCTTCCACCGGTTGACTGCTACTTCTCACCACCCCTCATCCGCCTTCGAGTGGAAGTACATTCATTAGGTATCGATCCATATGCAACATCTTCAACTTGGGTCCATGTCGGTTCCTTGCCAACGAAGATCGGGTCCTCCATCTCTACAAGCCACTCATTACCTGCATCCAGCCCATTAAAGCAAATAGAGTCATAAAAACCAGGCTTTTCTCGCCTACCCTGGAATCATTCTCATATAAAAGTCCAGTAGAGCTGAGATCCTATCTTGTTGTACTCCATCTGGAACCATTCTTTCCAACCTGTCAATAAATTCAACCATATGCGTAGTCTATGCATCTACCGGATCGGGGGAAGCTAATAAACAGGCTAGTTTAAGGATGTAGGCAGCCGAATATAATGGAGATGACATTTGGCTACCCCATCTTCTATCTATAATATCTAAAATGGGCCTGCAATCACGCTCTCTATAGTTAAAATGGTTCGTGATTTTATTTCTCGTCATCTCTAAATAGCGTCTCTTCTCCAAAAGAAGACGACCAGCAACTATATACAACGCTACGTGATTTGTAATTACCTGGACAACATATTCGTCTCCTACTTCCTCAACTACACCATTTAGTAATTAAATAAGTAATTTCCAGTATGATAATAGCCCGATGCATACATGGACTTCAAGAAGAATGTTCCATCTAGACAATTAACCAGAAAATTTATAATAGTTGGATCGGATTTATCGATCCATCTGTCAGCCATGAGTGAATAACCATATATTTTTCATGCTTCCTTATGTTCGGCTATGAAGGATCGTACATAATCAACCTCGACTTTAAGGCACGGCTCCCTCATTTCATGATATGAAGGAGGTTTAAGCCCAGTTCCAAATTGACCTATTACATCAACCATAACTTTAAAGTTTTTCATTTTAATTGTGTTGAAAGCAATGTCGGCTTGGTAAAACCATTTGGCAATATATTGAATAATGGTTTTCCTATATTTTGTTTATTATCAGTTTTCTATTGTTGTTTGTGCGAGCCATTTACCTCGACCCTTTTAGTCGACCACATCCTCAAGGTGTGCTCTACACCATCTATCCCATTGGCCCATGCCCACGAGCTTTTTTTGAGGCCGGTGGTCTAGCTAGCTTCATCTACATCAACTATATTTATATCATCGTGCTTCTTGTTCCATAAATTCCTCTTGACGTAGGACACTATCGCATTTTTTCTCGATTATTTATCAATATACTCGTGATTTCCCTTTGGATTTCTGGAGTAATGTTGGGATATACTCTTACTTTTGATCACGGTGTATGTGTAAGGTATTGCTTGTGCCGAGCATTGTCACTGGCACTTACAAATCTGCATAAGTCACACACTATGTGTGTCTTTTCCATAGTACTACAATAGTGCCCATACTTTCAACTCAGTCATTCGATTTGGGTTTCAAAGAAAAAATTGGGAAGAAAGCATGGTGTATTGATTCTTCTTGTTATAACCTATAAAAACTAAAAAGTAAAAAGTAAAGACTAAAGATTAGAGAATAAATGAGACAGATGGGAGAGGGGGAGAGGGAGAGAGGGAGAGTTACATACTTCCACTAGTACTTGTAGACTTGTTGTAGTCTTGTAGAACAGAAAAAAGGGAGAGACGAAAAATAGAAATAGAGATGAGGGGGAGAGAGACAACATATGGACAGCAATGTTGTTAAATGTGACGTGTATACGCATACACGCATACTCATATGCGGATCGTACATGGCATATACGATTGAGGTGCATGTGCGGTCGCATATGCCACATATGTGACAATACGCGAATGGAGTTGAAGGTTGATGGAGTTAAAGGGGAGTTTGAGAAATTACCAGAAGGGAGGGAATGGTTGATGGGGTTGAAGGAGAGTTTGAGAAAGTAATAGAAGGGAGCCATTAATGGTTGATGGAGTTGAATTGGAGGTTCAGAAAGTGAAGGAGGCTATGATGGAGAGAGAGGGAGGCTACGATGGAGAGTGAGGGAAGCTGTGATGGAGAGTGAGGGAAGTTGTGATGGAGATCTTGTTGAAGAGGCCTTTTTTTATAGAGGGAGGCACGATTGGTAGCGACATACATCACAGTGGGCCCCACAATCAGGGGTCGCACAGCTAGATCCACTGAAGTCGTGCCCGTAGAGCCCATGCGTCCAAGGTCCACCTGAGTTTTGGCATATTGGAGCACGACTTGGCTTCAACCGTGGAACTAGCGATGTGGGTGGGACCCTAACCATAGGCCATAAGTGAATGCGTTCTGGGAAGGCAACGTAATCTTCCACTTCCTCATCACAGAGAAAGTGTCTAAAAGGGGGTTCCCAAACCACTGTCCCACCAATGCCGGAGAAGCAATTTACCACATGAATAGAAGGATCCGACACCAAATTAAAGATGAAAGGGAATTTGTTCTTTAATACGTACGAACCCACCCCACTCATCCTCCCAAAATCTGATTTTTTCACCATTGCCTAGAGAGAACCCAACTCCTTCCAAGAAGACCTCTTCGATTGACGACACATCTTTCCACAAGGTGTTCCTATAGAGCAACAATTCTCTAGTCCACCATCCCTCTCTCGAAAGGCCGTATTTGCATGTGAGAACCTCTTTCCAAAGGGATCCATCCTCCTCCTCAAATCTCCAAAGCTATTTCTAAGCAATGCCTTGTTCATGGAACTAAGATCCTTGATGCCAACCCCTCATGCCTTATACAGTTTGCAAACCTCCTCCCACTTAAGAAGGTGAAACTTCTGCTTATCCTCCACACCTTGCCATAGAAAGTCTCGCCTAAGCTTCTCAATTCTTGAAATCACCGACATTGGGCATTTGAATAGAGACATAAAGTACACAAGAAGATTGGATAAGGCCACTTTAATCAAGGTAATGCGACCAGCAAGGGAGAGATCTACTTCTCCATTTTGCCACCATCCTCTCAACTCTTTCCACCACTTTGTCCCACAAATGCTTTGGAGGTTTGCGCACACAAAACGGAAGCCCCACAAAGGTAGCCAGAAGCACACTGGCCGCATAAGCAAAAATCTCAACCAACCTCTCCACTTCTTGAGACTCCATCCGCACCCCGAACATCTTGTTGTTTGCAAGATTGATTTTGAGCCCTGAAACAACTTCAAAGCATTTTACAATGATGCACAAATTCTCCACCATGACCGGTGAGGCATCACAGAATAAAAGAGTATCATCCGCAAATTGTAGATGCAAAAATCAAAAGGGATGTATTAGAATTGTCAGCAAGACCAATGGTGTAAAGTCTTTTCCCTCTCAGGGCTAACTGTTGCTCTCATTTTTTGTTTCTTTCTTTTTATTCTTTGTTGTTCTTAGTAATTGTTGGGCAATTTTTTAATAAAATTCAATTAGCCTTCAAAAAAAAGAAAAAAAGATATCTTTAAGAAGAGCAATACAGGATTTCTTCTAAAGATTGAACAAGAGAAAGCCTATGACTGCGTGAACAAGCACTTTCCAAAGCATTTGCTAAGCAGGATGGGTTTCACATCCAAATGGAGAGGTAGCTCAGAGCATGTGCCTCTTCAACTTATTTTTTTATTTTGATTAATGCATTCCAATTGGTTTCTTCGAGTCATAGGCGTCTCCATGAAGGGGACGCTCTCTCTCCATCCCTTTTCACAATCGTTGTGCAATAACAACATAATGTTGGAGCAGGTTGTCAACATGGGTTCAATTAAGGGGTTACCCATTTATGGTGTTATCTCAGCCATTGACACATATAAGGTATGATGATGACACTGATTTTCAACGAGTTTCCAAAGGAAGCTCAGGACTACAAGGAAATTGTACGATGTTTCGAGGTGGGTTTGGGGCTGAGGATAAATATTTCTAAGAGCATAATCTCGAGAGTTAGAGGTAGCAATTGTCAAAGTAATAGACTCATCAATATGTTGCGGGGTAACGATCCTTCCTATAAGAATTTTAGGATTCCCTTGGGTCCTAGAAAACCTCCATTGTAAGCTTGGGGCATCATCATCGAGTAGTGCACTGGTAAGTTACTAATTTGGAAATCTAAGTGGTCCTCGGGAGGCAGGATCACCTTTCTCAAAGCAGTCCTTACTATATCCCTTGTCCCTGTTCTACTGTCCCCCACAAAAGCGGCAACCAAACTCGAAACCTTCAAAAAAAATAGTTTTTTTAAGAATATTAGGGAGGACTACCATAAATCCCACCTAGTTACTCAGACAAACGTTTGGAAACCGATGAGATAAGATGGCATGGGCATTAGGGCAGCCCAGGATGCTAATTGTCACTCTATTGGCTTACATGGTGGTGGAGGTTGAACCATCTCAAATATGAGAAGAACATCGAAGACAATTACAGGATTGCTGCAAATAAGTGGGACATCAAAGCAACTACGGGAAGGAAGGCCTCAGCCATTTGGAGATTAATATCCAAGATAGATATGGATTTCTTCTTGAACACAAGGTTTAGGGTTGGGGGTGTCAGCAGGATTCAGTACGGACCAATGGTGCACAGACTCTCCTCTCATCCAACTATTATCAAACTGTTATATCCAAATGTGGCCACATTTCCATGTTTTTTCTAGTAAGCAGCTGCAAGAGTTGTTTAGACACCAAGCAGGTGTGTGATGTGCTGTGGAACAGCCAAAAGTGTTCCACATTTATTGTTGCATTGGGCATTCACGAAGAGTTGGTCAGAAGTCTCTGCTAGATTCAAGATTAGTTGGTCATTACCTGCTTCAATTGGGGATTTGGTTGCTTGGCGGAACTAAAAATCCTAGGGCTAGTCAGAAAAGCAGTTAGGAAGCTTGCGGTTAAAGCGATTTTTTGAAACTTACGGTAGAAAGAAACAGGACTTTCCAACAAAGATGCAAACTGCTAATGTTGTTTTCAAGAAATCTTTGTCGGCAATGGTGGAGTGGACTGAATAATTTAAAGGCACTCTGGGATCCACCCTTCTCTCTTTGTGTTGAATTGGGAGGAGGTGCTTGATTGCAAGTCTTTTCCAGTGAAAGCCACTGCCATTTGGGAAGCCCCTTCGATCAGTTGGTATAAGCTCAACTTCAACAATAATTCAGCGGGAAACCCTAGCCAAGCAGGATTTGGAGGGGATTCTCTAACCATCTGGGAGAAGTGATTCCAAAATTTTTATGACCAATGGGGATTCAAAATTAAAGTAGTACTTTCAGATAGTGTTTGAATCCCAAAAGGGAAATACAGAACTCACCTTAAATATATAAGCATACCTATATACGCATGCCATGCTATCATGAAATTTCAAAGTCCAACAGAAATTTGCTGCGTTTTTATACGGTAGATGCTTTGGAATAGGAAAATGTGATACAGTCATAGATTTAAGGGAGTGATTTGATGCAACTAAATGGCCACACGTGCCGATTGAACAAGATTTGAAGAAAAGGCCCGCATCTCATGCTTCACACGTGTGTACAAGAAAAGAACCACCTTCCTTTTTTTAGCCCAATATCACTTCCCATTTCTTTCTAATCTCTGGATTAGGAAATCTACTCTTTCTTTCATATCTCCATTTTAGGCAGGGAATAATTTTACATATTTTCTGATCCAAGTATCTTTTTATTTTAGGCATTTTCTTAATTAGAATGCTTTGTTATTTAGGTGCTTTCCCATTTTCATAGATTTTTAGATTCCATATCTTTTATTACAGATTGTGAGGTTGATTATAAATAGGAACTATGGCCTATGGAATAAGACAAGCTGATTAATATTCTCTTTATGAAATTCTCTTATTTTCTCTATGGTGGCTGTTGAAGGTAGGGAGAGTGGTCTCTAGTTCTAGACTAGAAGACTGTTGAGCTTGCTCACAGTCTTGCATTTGTGATCTCTAACATTCGGCTAGAGGATTGTTGGGTCTTTTCCCACAATCTCTTTCTTTTCTTATTAATTTATTAGCTTTTCCTTTCACGTTTGCATCACGATTGTTCAGTAGCAGCAGTGGGGAGAAAGCTGATGGTGTGCTTGAATAATGCACGAGAATAAATTTTTGCAGTGATTTTTGCTGAAAATTCTAGCATGTTTTCTGCAACTACTTTCTGTCCCAATCTAGCTTGGGTCATCAAACCTCTGAATTTCAGCCGTTGCCTACTTATCATTCTGTTCATCATATCCCACCAATCAGCAGTTATGACCATTTGTCAGTATGATTCCCAGACTACAGCCCATCTGCGACAGGCCCGTGTATTGATAGTCTGGATTGAGTAACATGTATGCCATGTACACATTGTCTGCATGCATAGAAAAACACCATATGCTCTGAAATCTAACCTAAAGGTGCGTTTGGGTGCCCAATCGCCACAAAATCGAATCACAAGAAAAGAAAATCACAAATCCAATGAGAGAAAATATAAATATAAATACATTTTTTTCTTTTCTATATATATAGAGAGAGAGGGGACAGAGAATTCAGAAGGGAGGAATGAGAGGGCATTTTTCAAATACCCGTAAATGCGGCGGTTAGACATGTCGACGGAGATGCAGAGCTTCTGATGGCGGACGACAGCGCCCGAGTTCTCAGCTCTCTGATCCTCGGCCTTCTGCTTCCGAGGCTTCGCCATTTTGGGATTTTCTTTTTCTTGTTTGTTTTCCTTTCTACTCTTATCTGTCGTCTGATTTTCCAAAAATCTACTGCTTTCTGCACTTTGCCTAGGGCGTGCGGGAGCGAACCCCTTTTTATAGTCCTCTTGGAATTGGAATGGTGAGGCGATTGAGGGGCACGGGGATTTCCTGCCAAACCCTTCGCAGGAAGTTCCTGCACAAGGATGCTGGTTGGGGCCCACCGACATGTTTTTGAGATATCCACCCCGTACATCCGTTTTGAGATCTCATTTTAATACGTTTGCCATAAATGAGGTTTATTCAACACTCAAGTGGACTACACAAGAGGAAACAGTAGGCATTTATTGAGAACCGTTGAAGCATTCTCATTACCACAAAAGTTATGTATCAGGCTATCCTTTTTTGTGTTTTCACTTCATCACACTGGGAATGACCTTATAAAGGAAGCCGATTGGCTGGTGTGCCACACCAGCTATATAACTGTTGTATGTCCGTGTCGTGCGAGACGCTCCCCGAAGCTCTGATTGTACGGACGGTTCAAAGGAGATAAAAGTTACATGGCCCACACTGATGTATTTATTATATCTATAAATTTCATTTATTTTTAGAGATTATTTTAAAGCATTATCCAAAAATTGAATTATATCCGAAGATCATTCGGACCACACCACAAATAGTAGCGGAGATAATAATTTTCACCGTTAAAAATTTCATAGGACCGGCTATAACATTTATTTTCCATCTAATATGTTCATAAGATCACAAAGATCTAAATTAAGTTAAAAAACTTTTCCTATTGATCTAAAATTTTCGTGACCCCAAAAAAAGTTTCAATGGTAGACGTTCAATCTCTCACCGTAGTCTACTTGATAGTTAAATCTGTCTTATTTTTCGTCTCAAGCATTAAGACGAGCTAACCAAATGGATAAACGGTTTGAATATATATAACACATACCTTATGATCAGACTAACAAAACTTGCTGACATCATTATTGTAGATATATTAACCGTGTGAGGTACACCAGCCTTCCCTTTATAAAGGGTTTGGATGGCTTATAAATGGCCTTATAAACTTTTGGATAGCATATAAATATCAATGTAGAGCCAAAGAATGTTTCAACAGTAGTAATTTCTTTCCCCAATTTTCCGTGTCATTTCGTATTACCCATTTGGTTTTTACATCTCATTTATATTCTCCCTTCCTAAAATGATCTTTAAAAAACAGATGAACCGAGTGGATTTCTCACGTACATTGCAATAGGCCCGACTATCATCCTTGGGCAGGAACTTCCTGTGAAAGGCTTTCCCAGGAAATCCGCGTCTACGTGAGGAATGGAATGATGAGAGATATTGCTTGGAAACCTAGCCAAACCGCGGTGCCTGTATGAGATCAGTGTCGTTCATCATGTGAGGCCCACTTTCAATGTCTTTTTACTAGTAAATAGCTTGGAAAAACTTCTTAAAAAAAAGGCACACTTCTGATTCCTTGGACACAGTGTTACTCGTTTACTTCTAACCGTCCATTATATGCAATGTGTTTTAATGTTTCTAATAAGTGAAATGGGGAATTACTTTAGATATTCAAATTGCATCGTTTGTGATGAATGGATCAGATCTTATATATGTGTCCTATGTTTTAATTTGTGACGCTAAATGCCTCTTCAGTCTTACGCGCGGATCGCCTTATTATCATTCCATTAAAATTATGAGCTGCACCGGCTCGCCCCCGGAGGAATTCTGAATTTGGGTCCAAAATGAGTGGTCTATGCAAGTTGCCTGCACATCCGTGCCTTTGGAGAGTTCGCGTGCGAGATCTGGAACGTTGCCTAGAGGGGCCTTTGGGGGATTTGTGTGCGAGATCTGGAACGTTGCTTAGAGTGGCCTAGTGGGTTTGTTTTGCCATGGACCAAGCACGATCGGCTTGTCATGTGGGACACTTGTGCAAAGAAGCAGATGTCAAAATAATGGGCTGAGGATTCACAACAAACGTGCACGGCTGTCCCACCAGACTCGTGTAAACGAGATTGGTGGGGCCCACTGGATCAATGGTGCAGATGTATCTGGCCCAACTTTTACGACTCATCGCCTAAAGGATGCTATGAGAGTCCTCTGGCAGACATCGCATGGCGATGTACTAATGAACCGCGTCTGCAGCAGCTATCTGCACGTGTAGGATTGGTACATGTGCGGGAGATTAGGGCCATCCATTGGGTGCTGACCGAAGATTCTGCTCTGCAAGTGGGACACCGGTGGATGAAAAATCAACAATCGCAAAACCACCGCTAAGATGCACATCCATGTACCTTTCAAAAGTGCAAACGATGTATTGAACCCGGCTTGCGGATTTGGTTGGTTGGTTGTTCAGGCAGGTTAAAAAAGTATATATTTTTATTACATTTTTTGTAAACTAAAATAAATCGCTCTTTAAAATACATAACACCAGGAGCTAAAGGACCTTTTGAACAATTTAGTTAGTTTTCTTTGAAATTTTATTGGACATTAGACCGTTTAGATACCAGCAAATAAGTTACCTTTTCAAGTTAAGTTAATTTTATAAGCACAATTAAAAAAATAATTTACGTAATAAAAGTTACTCATCTACATTAAAAAAAATCTTGTCTTTCAATTGTAAACTTCTCTCTCCCTATACACACCATAGGTGGGACCCATACCATGGAGGGTCCACGTTAAAAGGTAGGCCCCACACGATGGTGACCCATATAAATGTGAGCCCACGTAATGGATTTTCCACATTAAAGGTAGGCCCTAATGATGAATGGCCCATATCCAAAAGTGGGCCCCACATGATGGATGACCCACATTGAGAGCGGGGCCATGTGATAGACTATCCATTTTAAAGATGAGCTCCACATGACAGATGATCCATATCGAGGTGGGCCCACATTAGGATAGTTCATATTGAAGATCAGCTCTTAATGATGAATGACACCCAACCAAGGTGGGCCCCGCTTGATGGATGGCACACTTCAAAATTAGGACTGCATGATGGATGGTCCACAATAAAGGTGGGCTCACATGATGAATGGCCCATTTCCATTGTGGGTCCTGTATGATGGATAGCCCATGTCGAAGGTGGACCTCATAAGGTGGATGGTCCACATAGAAGGTAGGTCCCACATGTTGGACAATTCATGTTGAAGATAGGGCTAAGGTGGGCCCAATATAATTAACAGTCCACATCAAAGGTTGGGCCCACATGATGAACACTAGATATTAAGAGTAGACCGAACAAACTTGAGAGACAAGTACTTATGTGATGGTGGTTACCAAATATGTTTTTTTTAATTTTTCGTTAATAAGTATGTTATTTAAAAACGTACTTATCTATTAAATAAGTAGAAACCAAGATAAGTACCCCTGAGGGTCTATTTAAATATCACCTAGGGCTCGTTTGGGATGGAACTCCACCTGTTTAAGTAACTTTTCTCACTTGTGTAAGTTAATAAATTACTCTTATAACTCAAATTAGTTTCATAAATGGCGTTATATAAGTAACTTGTCTGATGAAAGTTACATATCTCGTGAGTTATTAGTGCTTGTTTTTTAACTTTTAATTTTTCTACTTCTCTCTCTCATTCCTCGGAAGGGTTGATGGTTCATATTAAAAGAGGCCCCACATGATAGACAATCCACATCAATGGTGAGGCCCACACATTTGATAGTCCACATTAATGGTGGGCCCCACATGATGTATTACCCATATTAACATGGTCCGCATCAAAGGTCAGCCCCGATGATAATGAACAACCTACTTCGAATGTAAGGCTTACAGGATGGATACTTCACATTAAAGGTGGGCTCCACATAATGGATAGTGGACATTGAAGGTGAGCCACACAAGATAGACAATTAACATTAATGATGGGCCCACATGATGGATGACCCACGTCAAGGTTGGTCTCACATAATGTGCAATCCACATCAATGGTCGGGCCCTAATGATGAATGGTCCACATCCAATGGGAGTTGCACATGATGGACAACCCACAATGAAGGTGGGACCCACACGATGAGCAATTTACATCAAAGGCGGGCTCCATATGATGGACAATGAACATTAAAGGTGAGGCCCACACAATAGACAATGGATACTGAAGTTGGCCCCCACATGATGAATGACGAACATCAAGTTGGACCCCACGTAATGGATGGTCCACATCAAAGGTCAACCCCTGATGATGGAAGGGCCACATCCAAGGCAGGGCCACATGATGGACGACGGATCTTAAAGGTGGACCCCGCATAATTTACGATCCATATCAAAGGTAGGCCCCCTAATGATGAATGGCCACATCAAGTGGGCCTCGCGTGATGACGACCCACATCAAAAGTGGTGGCCACATTATGGAATGTGCATATTAAAGGTGGGCCCCATATAATAGACAATAACATTGATGGTGGGCCCATTTAATGGAGAGTCTACATTAAAGGTTAACCCCTAATGATGATGAAATTGTGCTTGTGATGTAATGGAATTATCATGGCTGCGCTTGTAAAAGCTTGGTGGAGCTAAGGAATGAAGGTTATGTCCCAAATGGGGGTGTTAGGAACTATTTAAAAATTATACTTTTAAAAAACTTAATTGCCTAACTTAAATTAATTTTCAGTTAAACTTAGCAAGATAATTTAACTATAAGGCTTCCAATCAAATAGAGGATCCAATCACATATACTATAAATGATTTGCAAATAAGTAACTAGTCTATATCAAGATGGTGTTTGTGCGTGTATGAGATGTGCTAACTATTAACACTAAGCATTCATCTAATCATGCATATATAATTAAGCATTCAAACACATAAGCATAATTAGACAAGTGCGCAAATGACAATCCCAAACACAATCATATATAGTAGTTTGGCTACTTGCCTACTCCACTCCTAATGGACGCATTCAACCGATGAGTGTATCGGAGGTTTTAAATTAGGTTCACCTCAAACCTTTACAGCTCTACATAAGGATTCTAAAATTTATGCTATACTCCAAAGCCAAGGTCCTTCACAAGAACCCGATGATTAAGTCCCTACGCAAGAGCCAAAGTCCTACACAAGAACCTGGAAATTTAGGCTCTACATTTGAGTTAAGGTCATACACAAGAACTCGGTGATTTAGGCTCTACTCCCAAGCCAAGGTCCTACACAAGAACCTATAATTTTTAAGCCCTATATAAAGGCCAATGTCCTACACAAGAACCTAGTTCGAGTTTGGGTTTACAAACTCTTACCCTCAATCTTATACAAGTAAAGAAAGTAACAATTGACTCCTAAATATGACAACTTACTTGTTGGATTAAGCTCATTTTATAGCACCTTCTTGGGTAGCTTGATCGTCACTCTCACGTGCTTCAATCAGCTCAATGATGCTCCCCTGATCATGATGCCGTTGCTTTGTTAAGGCCTCAACTCCAAGATCAACTATCTTTCATATGATGCTCCTCCAAGGTGTCCAAGGTGATGAGAGGTTGGTTGAATCTCCTACAATTAGTAGGAAGTTGTTTTTCCTAAGGGATTCACTTAGATGAGTCTTCTAGATGATTTGAAAAATGGTATGCCAATATAACTTAAGTCCAATCTTTAAAAAATGAAAGAGTTCAAGCACATCTCCAATGTTAAGGTTGGAATCCTTATTAGAGTTGTCATATCAAGGAAGATTGCTTAGAAATCAATGGAATAGAGGCTTGGGATGGAGGATATGAATATAGAATATCCGAAGCTTCTATTGCACCAAACACTCATCAAAATGCCCAAGATCTGATCGCCCTTTATAAAAAGTTCAAGCTCCAACAGTAAAAAAAAAAGAAAAAAATGGCAGAAAATGGCCCTGTCAATGTCATCAAAGGCCTTTTGATGTCATCGAAAGTCCTTTGATGTCATCGAAGATAGCTTCGATGTTATTGAAGGTTTCCTTGATGCCACCAATGAATTTAGATATTTATATTGATTTATTGTTGGACATATTGGGACAATTTTCGATGTTATTGAACGATCCTTCGATGTCATCGAACTTACCTTTCGATGTCATCGAAGGTGTCGTCGATGTCATCGAGAAAGTCAGAAATAAATTTGATTTTTTACTGGATAATTATAATTCTCAATTGATTTCATTGATGGGTCCTTCTATCCCATCGTAGTTATCCTTTGATGTCATTGAAGGTGTCCTCGATGCCATCGAGAAAATTAGAACAAATGTCATTTTGTTGTTGGACAGTTCTGACTCTAGATCGATGTCATTGAAGGTGTCCTCGATGCCATCGAGAAAATTAGAACAAATGTCATTTTGTTGTTGGACAGTTCTGACTCTAGATCGATGTCATTGAGCAAGCCTTTGATGCCTATTTCGACCAGAAACGAAATGCATTTGATTTTGGAGAATTTCTTATTTAACATCGATAAAGATAGAACAAAGAGAATATTCATCAATTTCATTTGTTCTGAGTTCATTATCATCCTTTTAATCCTTTGATTCCAAGATAGAATCTCTTAATAAAGAGAAAAATATACAAGTCAAATATAATCAAAATGTAAATTTTGACAGCATTCCGGCGCGTTTTCATCAAATCTCCAGGGGAGACGAGTTGTGTGGGTTTCCCATGCTAGGATCCCTTGGGAGAAATAGCCTGATCGTCTGTCAGAAATTTCAGCATAATGACTGCCCTCAAAGATAACCCGCGCAACTCATACAAGAGTTGCGTGGACCCGCGCAACTTGCTACGAGTAGCGTAGCCTTCCTTCCTTCTCTCTGTCTTCAATACCTGTCAAAGAGGCTGACCTCCTGAACATCTGATCCCTCAAATGAGGGGGTAAAGGGGTATTTATAGGCATCCGCACGTGTAAGCCCTCAACTCCTGTGCCATGAGCCCCACCTCGCATCATCAGATCCTCCTTCTCTGATGAAACTTGTGCGTCCCGGCGCAACTTGAGTGAGTTTTGCGGACCTATGCAACTCAGATTCGGCACAACTCAGGTCTCGCACAACTCGGGTCGCGTACAACTTAGGTCCCACACAACTTGTACTACTTTCTCTCTCATTTTCATCCCTTTCTCTAACTTTCTCTCTCTAATCACTTTTTGGTACCCCAACAGATGCCCCTTTGATCCAAAATTTGATTTTTCTAAATTAATTTGAAGGATCAAACTTGTCATGGAGAACCCGAGTTGTGCGGCTTCACGCAACTCTCTGGCAATGCCTTGAGCCTATAAATATCAACACCTTCCAATCATTTCTTTCTTCCAATCTTTTAATCTCCAAGCAATTCTCTTTTTCGCGCTTCACTCCCGCACAACTTGCCCGCGTAAGTCTTCTGCGTAACTCATCCGCACTTAATGCAGTAAATTCTTGCCCTGAAACTCTACTGAAATTTCTAACTTTTTCCAGACTAAACCATTTTTCGAATTTCCCAACTATGGCTCGTACTAAGAGAACTTTTCATGTAGTAGAGCCACCCACAAATCGTCCCTCTCATGCTAGCCTCCCAAATTCTCCTCCAACTTCTGATCATTCACCAACTCCTGCAACTCAAGTGGCCCCTTCTTCCCCAGTTCAAGTAGTTGCTCCTTCTCCAGCTCACGTAAGTCCACCACGTAAGCGAGTTAAGGTGACCAAGAAATGACCCACATATATAAAGGAGCCGATCTTACTTGTCCTTGACTTCTCTGACAAAGACAAGTTGCTATCTTGGCCAATATGTCAGGCAATCATCTCTGGAGCCATAACATCGCCTTCAAAGCAAGGTCGAGAAGTTGACTGGGAGACCTGGTTGGAATCCACAGCCAATCTATGTACAGACATCATTCGATCGCCAATAAGAGAAGACACACCACCACCCACTCTGCCTATTACATGACGGGCCTGGGTTTTCACGAGCGTTGGCGGTTTGTGGAGTGCCCATCAAGGGTTTCTAGAAGAAGAGGAAGAAGTCGAAGCAACAGATACTTTAAGAAAAGATCCAAGAACACAAAAAGAAGAAAGTTTCAAACTCCTGGGACACGGTAAAGGTTCATGATGACTTCATAAAATTCAACAACCCCCTCAGGAACGAACTGGTGACAATTCTCTTAAACATTCGACGACATTAGTCCATTCTTAAAAGCGAGCCAACAGATCAAACCTTGCAAAGCCGTATGATGTATACTCCGAATTGGTCGATTCGAGAGCCCCGAATGTTAGAGGGCATCCTTTTAGAGAGATGATTAAAATAACAAATTGGCAAAGTACATCCGATGTGATTCCTGGTTCCGTGTTACAACCCCCATGCACGCTTTTCTACAGTCTTTTATGAGACGATACGTTAGCGTTTCAGAGAGAGAAGATTGTCATGGAGAGCTGAAGAATTTCGCACGCAAGGCTTCCTGACGTCTCATAAATATTACACCGACTGGGCTAAGGCTATCCTTACCAAACATTCCACGACACTGATGCATGTTGGCCTTTATGGCGCTATTGAAGCAACTTCTGAGTACTTTTACAAGGATCACATGATTTATAAGGGTTTCCTGAGCCATTGGTGTCCCACCACAAAATCCTTTCATCTTCCTCTGGGTAAAGTCAGCATCACTTATGGGATCTTCATAAGATGGCAGGTCTACTTGTGACAGGTCATTTCTATGATGAATACGTTCCTACCAATGAAGAATTCTTGCATTTTTCTTCTTCCAAAAGAAAAATGCTTGTATCAGATGCTGCTGTTGAACTTTTCAGGGAGATGTCCAAATTTCCCAATACCGGCAAAATTTCTCATTTCCTTTGGCTAGCTCATTTTTCGCAAGAGCTACAGTATATTCTTCTTCTTTTCATTGTGATATTTATACATTCGTTAATCGTCATTTTTACTCTTGATTTCCCTTTCTTGACAAGTTTGAGAATAGTAATTCGGATGAACTGGAAAACGTGCGTCGTAAAATACGAAACCCATCAGAATTTTCATCCAAGGGTGAATTAGCGGCTTTCTTAGCATACTGGCTGAGCACGGTAATGCTTCCAAGTTCTAAATGGGTAGATGCCATCAGACCATCTGTATTCGTTGTTGCAGGTGGATTGGCAGAAGGATGAAAATATTCATTAGCGCCCCCTGTACTTTGCTCATTCTATCGAGCCTTCGGAGACGTTGCTACACATTGCCAAAACCCGTCTGTCAGGGCTAGTTCAGCATTCACCCCATGACACTACTTTTCTGGATGGTTGGGTATATATTTCCCATGGACATACGATGACCTAGAAAAAGCTTATGTTCATCCCTCCCGACTCCTCTTATGCCATTATCAGAAGAGGATTATGCCAAAACGAATGTATGAATGGGTCATCGATGTCATTAAGTCAATGAACGCCAATGATTTTTACCAGTTCTCATTTGCCCAATATATTGTGGATTATGAAGCCGTCGATGATGACAAGCTCCCTCTAGCCGAGAGAGCATTTTTCATATCGATACAATCTAACGGCTTGCCTTTACGAGAAGGCAGTGAGTTTTAAAGAGAACCGTATTACCCCAGCCGATTCACGCGACAATTTGGATTTGATCAGACCAATCCTGACCATTCAGAAGAAGTGACTCGCAACATGCGCTGTTATGGTACAAGGTCGTTCAGCTAGGGCTTAATCTAGAGGCGACTTCTTGCAGCCTGCATTAACTCAAAGTTCATTATACCAGGTTTTAGTTGTTTTGTTCGCATGACTTATCCGTGGATGCGGTGGTGGGCACATCAATCATTTCTCATTCGCCGATGCTTACCAGTAAATTCATCAATATGGATCCCCGCCCCTCGACTCAGGAAACACGACAGAAGAGATGGGATAAGCTATACTATTGAAAACGATCATGCCCATTCCCTTAGCGATATTTACATAAAGATTTTTATAGGAGAACACACTTATGAAGTTAAACCAACTAACACTCTTAAAGGCTAGATTGCTCATGGGTTTCTGTTAACACTTTTCAAATCTCAGAAAAAGCCTATGACTAAGGAAAATGCCCCCACAGACGTCGACGAAGAAAGTGGCCCTGCCGATGTTGACGAAGCACCTCATATTCTGGCTCCTACTGCTCTTATTCACGCCTCAAAAGCTGTTGGGCCTTCAGAGCCCCAAGAAGTACCTTCGCCTGTTCTATCACCGCCTTCTCATAGAGAATCCTTATCGCCTGTGACCCAGTCACAAACGCGAGTAAGATCTTCTATCTCCCCATGGCTACTACTACAGAAAACCTAGCCTCTACCGAAAGGAGGGAATCTATAAGGAAGGGAAAACAAGCGGTTACCAAAGAATCTCCTCCGAGATCGCCATCATCTTCATCGTCTTCCGAGGAAGAAGATGAAGAGTTTGTCTATTGCAGCTCTACTTCTACTAGTCAGACATCCTCTTCCAGCAGTTCAGGAGAAGAAAGTGAATCGGATGTCGTCGCAGAAGAAGTTGAGGTCATAGAAGAAGTGGAAGAAGGGGAAGTGGATATTGGAGAGGATGACAGAGTCGGAGCAACTACTGGCATTGTCGAAGAGCTTCCCCAAGTAGACATTCCTCAGGTCATCACTGGAGATGTTGGTGAGGGAGAAGAACCCCTAGACTACGAAGATTATGAGGATACAGCCGGAGTTGATTTAATTATATCTTTCAGTAGAAATTATTCTCCCCTCCCCCGTGTAACGCCTTCAAATCCTCCGGCTGATATTATGGCATCTCCAGAGATTCCCCCTGCTCCCCTGGATACGGTTTAAATTATTCTTCCCACCTCTGGCTCCGATAAGCGTTCTATTAAAAAGAAGAGAGAACCTCCCAAACTTCCCATGAAGACTAGTAGAGCAGTTCGTGGCATAACTTTCCAAACAAAACCTACTACTGTTATGACCCCAACCACTGTGGCATCGAGTACTGAACTCTGAGCTCCATCTTTTGTCAACATGGCTTCGAACTTACCCGAACCTCCCTTGGAGGAAAGACAATCCGTAGAAGCGGCGACTCTAGTTCCATCTCCTTCAGCAGTTGCTGGTATACTTTACTTTATTTTCCTACTTCATATTAACTTTCTTATAATATATATCCCCTGACTTATGCATTTTACTTGTATTTTTCTATTTGTGCTCTCTAGTGGTTCTACAAGCTCAAATTTTGTCGCCACCGGATCAATGTCATATCTCTGAAAAAGATTTCTCCCCCAGCGTTGTCTTTATTACGAAGCTCCATGTCAACAGCCGTTTACATCTTTAAGGATCCATCCCAATGGCCCGATTTATAAATAATGCCATCTTCTCTGGAAAATGCCCACAAATTGCTAGGCTCAATATTTCTCCTTTGCACGAGTCTTTATCCCATTTTTGTAAGACCTTCCACAAATCGGTAGACGTCTGCAATATGACTATCGCACCTGAAATTCGTGCTCGACAATAGAAATTATTGCAGCTTAAAGAGAAAACTTCAAAGGCAGTGGTAACAGTATCTATTTACGATAAGGAGTTTCATTCTTTAGAGGAGCAAGTAAAGGCTACCAAGCATTCCTCGGTGACAATAACAAAGAAAATTGAAAACCTCGAGCAACAAATCCTAGATTTGGAGGCTCAACAATGCGAAATAAATTCAAAGGCGAGTCAACTCGAGGCTGATATCGAAGTTAACAGGTGGATAACCGATCTAGAGCGGCTAGAGTTTTCAAAAGGGGAGGAGGTGATAAATTCCTTGGAGCGGGAGCTGATCGACGCTCCAAACCAAATCAGGTTTATCATTGAGGCTGAAGTTGAAAGTGTAGCCGCCAAAGTTCAACTGAGAGATTACCTACGTCGTTACATGCTTGCTCTAGGAATTTCAGATGACATATGAACTTTCTTTTTATCTCTCTTTTTCTAATATTTATCATAACTTATTTTTGCATTTGCTATCTCTCTTTTTTGACATTATAGACAAACTTTGATGAGTCATGCATGCTTATCATAAACAATATCATGTTTGAACATAATGGCTAAACATCATGCTTAATCATCAATTTTCTTTATGTTGTGTTTTTATTATTAATCATATACTGTTGTCTATATGGTGTTATTTCGTGTGGGCGGCACTAAGTTCTGGTTTCAGTTAGTAGCACACACAGTTTAAGCTCATAAGTAGTTGGAACAACCACAATTTAGACTCATAAGTAGTTAGAGTTTGTCTTATGCAAATGGCCGCTGTAACTCTCTAGAGTTCACGGGGCTTATCGCGGCCGGGGAGTTCACAAACCACGATCCATCAGAGGGGCCCAATAAAGCTACTGGGGTCGTGAACTCAATAGGATTTACATACAAGGTTGGTCATAGTAACTCTCTAGAGTTCGCGGGGCATGCAAGGCTACCGTGGGATACCAAATCCAAGGCCACCAGTTCATCAGTGGAGGGTCTCCTGCTTTAAAGACTGCCCTCATGAGTTATTATTGGAATCAAACCAAGGATCTAAGGAGTCATCCTGCTTCGGAAACTCACTTTTTCTATGCCTGCAAGGTCAAACCCATTCACAAGGGGCGCTCTCTGGCCACCCTCATGACACTGCCTGAAACTATACAGACATCATGGGTTGTACATAACTGCTTTGTCAATTGCCCACATGGGTGCACATGAAGCTCTCTACGGGTTTTTTAGGGCTACAGACTCCACTGCCGCCCAAATAATATATATGCTGCCGATGATAGTAGGCCTTATGCGTAGTCAACCATATACGGCTTGGCTAGGCTGCTTTAAATGATAAGTTGTCATTATTGTCGTAAACTTTATATGTGATTGGCCATATGGTCTTATTCCACTGTCAAAAATAGTGAATCAAAATTTATATTTCACCATTGCTGATAATGTTCTGCCAATATTCATACTATATTTAAGATAATATATCAACTTGGCCATGATAACAATTTTGATAAGATAAGCTTTGCATGAGCAATTAATGATGATAGTGATAATCATCGACATAATAATCATTGGCGTAATCATCAATGTAATCATTGGCGTAATCATTAGCGTAATCATTGGCATAATCATTGGCAACCTGCATTCCATTCATCTACATTCTATTTATTTTTTTTTACTACCCATCCTACCCCCTTTTAGGTTTGGAATGTATGTCATCAATACCTTTGTAACCAAAATCATTGTCACTCTACAGGCCAGCTTGTTATTGACAAATCAGACATAGGCCTTTTTTGCGAAAAACACTCCACACCTTTCTCCTTCCCCCCTTTTTTTATCGGGGTATTCAAGCTGCAACACTCTGACTTTTCATTATCAGGCATTCTGAGTATAGATACCCCCAAGTTTTTCTTCTGATCAATAAACTGCCTCACTGATTTGTTGTTTTGACCGCTGATGGAAAATAGATTTTTTGAGTCAGTCTCCCTGACCGGTATCACTAACGATCTTTTTACAGTTGTTAGATTTGTTGTTGCCTTCTGTCGCCTTTCATTGTCCTTTCTCAGGATGATATCTCCTCGTCTTATCATTCTTTGCAGTATATTTTTCAGTGTCAAGTGGTCTTCTGTTTGATGTCTCAAATAGCGATGATAATGACAGTAATTCCTCTCCTTTGTCATCGTAGCTTCCTCCGGGTATCTTGGTGAGGGTAGTCTGATAGTTCTAACGGCTAATAATTGTACCATCATTGACACTATATCCTCTTTTTTAAATGTATACTCTTCATGCGAATCGTATGACCGTGGTCATTTATCATTCTTATAATCTCTTCACCAGTCCAATCCTTCTCTTCCTTTCATTTCCTTCTTATCGTGGAATGTATTTTTTCTTTTCTCCTGATCGACAGCATTTATCACCGCCCTATTCGGCCCTCTTCTTTCAGTCTAGCTTGGAATGCTGGTATCTTTTTAGTCATTAACTCCAATGCATGTGCTTTAGTAGCCAAATCTTGAAAAGTCTTTATATTGGCACTGGTAAGTCCAAATGCGATCCCTGTATACATGGAGCTTAAGCACATTTTTACATGTTCCTTCTCTTTAGGCAGCTGACGGCATGCTGCTCCCAAAGTTTTCCATCTGTAAATGAATTTCTCCACTGATTCATTTTTCCTTTGCCTTACGAATGCTAATTCTGCTATGCTAATATTGCGATTTGACGAAAAGAAATTTGACATAAACGTATCTTGCATTTGTTCCCACGTTTATATTGACTTCGAGGCTATACTTGAATACCAGCGAAATGCTTTGCCTGTCAAGGAAGACCCGAATAGATGTAGGTAATATTGGGGAATAATGAAAAAATTTCCCATAAATGTGATGAAATGCATCAAGTGATCCATCTTTGTTAAATTTCTGAAACTCGGGGTGTTTAAAATTAACAGGAAAGGGCACATCCTCTACTTCTTTCAGATATGGCGTTCGATACTGAAACCTTCCCGTACTATCATGCTCTTTTATAGCTTTTACAACCACTTGTCGCATTTCTTTTTGTGTTATAATTCTTGTCGTAGGAATGAATCCATGAGTCCCTACTCGAGGCGGCTAGGAGCCTTAAGGTTGCTGTTCCCGTTCATTCGTAGTAACCATCATCGGAGGTGATATTATTTGGGCTACATTGCATTCATCCATTAATGCCTTTTGCACTTGAGCCATTTCAACTAACCTATCCTCAGTGGTGGGCAGAGGATCTTTACTTGTCCCAGCCATACATACTGTGGCTTCTCCGTTTCCTGGTGAAACTGTTACTAGGATTGAGCGAGAATAGGTTGGCGTGAAAGGACTTATCGAAGAAGGTGTTCTGCTTGACCCTTCCGTGCTTTCGTAAAGTTCAACTGATTGCAGCGAAACACTTCGAGGTGATGCATATATTGACGAATCCTCCATACATGATTTACCCTTTTGTCTTTTAGTCCATTGAATTCTTACTACGGATAGAGCCGGAAGCTCTTGGAACGATGATGAATATGAAGCCTTTTTTGGATATATTGCTTGGGGAGCAAGTTCAGGGTTTTTCTTTGCTACGTTCCATGTAATGGGTCCTCTAGTTCTCGGTATCGACAGGCTCATCCTGACTGAGACCCTTGATCTCCGGTATGTCACTACTATCCATTCATTCTCATTTTCTTGTGCTATTGGGGAGACTGTTACGACCCCAACAGTGACTGCAAGTTTTTTTGTTATATTTTGCATAGGCTGCTTTTGTTGAGTGGGATGTTGATCAGATACATACTCAATTACAAATCCCGTTGGTATGAAGCAGAAGGTTGTATTTCTTATTAAGAGCACCATATCTCCTAATTTCTGGAATTTTAATGTATATGTTCCTGTCAAATGTCATGTGTAATGTTAGTTGGTGTTTATCTGTAAATAGATTCTATTCTAAAGATGAAAGGAAGGATGTTTCGACTGAGAGTCGCCATTTTGCTGTCTTATAAGACGCCAAACAATGATAAAATCCTCTAAGTCATCCTTAAATCAACATTAAATAAGAAGTCCCCTGCAGAGTCGTCATTTTGCTTCAACCAGAAATGAAATGCATTTGATTTGGGAGAATTTCTTACTTAACATCGATAAAGATGGAATAAAGAGAATATTTATCAATTTCATTTGTTCTGAGTACATTTACATCCTCTTAATCCTTTGATTCCAAGATTGAATCTCTTAATAAAGAGAAAAATACACAAGTCAAATATAATCAAAATGTAAATTTTGACAGCATTCCGGCGCGTTTTCATCAAATCTCCAGGGGAGACGAGTTGTGCAGGTTTCCCATGCTAAGATCCCTTGGGAGAAATAGCTTGATCGTTTGTTAGAAATTTCAGCATAATGACTACCCTTAAAGATAACCCGCGCAACTCATACAGGAGTTGTGCGGCTGACAAGTTGCACGGACACACGTAACTTGCTACGAGTCGCGCAGCCTTCCTTCCTTCTCTCTGTCTTCAATACTCGTCAAAGAGGCTGACCTCTTGAACATCTAATCCCTTAAATGAGGGGGTAAGGGGGTACTTATAGGCATCCACACGTGTGAGCCCTCGACTCCAGTGCATGGGCCCCACATCGCATCACCAAATCCTCCTTATCTGATGAAACTTGCACGTCCCGGTGCAACTTGAGTGAGTTGTGCGTACCCGCGTAACTCAGGTCTCGCGTAACTTAGGTCTCGCATAACTCGGGTCTCGCACAACTTGGGTCCCACATAACTTGTACTACTTACCCTCTCCTTTTCATCCCTTTTTCTAACTTTCTCTCTCTAATCACTTTTTGGTACCCCAACAATGCCATCGAAGACTCATCGAGAACTACTGTCTTGGCTATCTTTTATACATCAGCTCTAAACCTCTTCTAGCCTTGCTTATCATGTTTCACTTAGTTTTCTAAGGCTAAGGAATGATTAATTAGGTATTCCTATTAAGTCTAGAACATTTAGAGGTCTAAGGTTTTTTTTTTTAAAAATTATTATCAAGGGTTAGGGTCACCAAGGCACCTCATTTACATGTTCTTTGCTCCTTGATACTCCGTCTTTACTTGTGTCTTCGGTCTTCACCTTTTAAGGGCTCAACCGATTATGTGACACAAAGACTCACGTGATTGACAAACATGGTGCAAAAATTCGTGCACTAACAGATAAATAACCACATTTAAGGTGGGGCTCACATGATAGATAATCTGTATCAAATGTGGGTTCGATATGATGGACAATGGATATTAAAGGTGGACCCCACAAAGTGGATAATAGCATTGATGGTGTGCCCTACATGATAGATTACCCATATCAAGGTGGGCCCTCATACGAGGAAAATTCACATTGGAGGTTGACCCAAAATGATGAATGACCCACATCCAAGGTGGATGATCCACATTGAAGTTTATCCTTACACAATGTTCGCATTAAAAGCAAGGCCAAGGAGTAATGAATGATCCACGTTAAAGGTTGGCCCCACATGATGGACAATGGATATTAAGGGCGGACTAGACAAACATAAGGGATAAGTATTAATGTAATGTTAAAAACCAGATATACTCTTTAACTTTTTAGCGGTTAAATATGTAGTTTACTAAACACACTTAATTGTTGAATAAGTAGAAACTAAGATATGCTGCTTAAGGTATAAGTAGACTGTGTAAAGTAACTTACAATCTAGATACTCGCTTAACAAGTAAATTTTTTAACTTATGTAAGTTAATAAGTTATTTTTTTAAACATAAGTTTGTTTGTTAAGCACCATCCTAAAGGCAACTTAATAGTGAAAGTTGAAGAGACCCCACGTGATGGATGGTCCACATCAAAGGAGACCCCACGTGATGGGCAATCCACATCAAAGGTGGGGCCCACACAATAGACAGTCCATGTTAAAAGGTGGGCCCCATATTATGGATGACACACATCAAGGTGAACCCACATAATGGATTATCCACATCAAAGGGAGGCCCCTAATGATGAATTGTTCACATCTAAAGCGGCCCCTCATGATGGATGACCTAACTTGAAGGTAGAGCCACATGATGGATGATTCATATTAAAGGCGGGCTACACATGAGGGGTAGTGGATATTGAAGGTGGCCCCACATAATGGACAATAATGTTGAAGGTAGGCCCCACATGACGAATGGCTCACATTAAGGTGGCCCCACATAATGGATGGTTCACATCAAAGTTCAGCTTCTAATGATGAATGGCCCACATGCAAGATGGGCCCCATTATGAACGTTGATTTTCCGTATCTATGGTTTTTCCCTACACATGTAGGTTAACTCAAGTGCATGATATAGTTGACTTGGTGTAATACCCCTAGTGAATTTTGGGGGTACAATTTTTTTTAATGAATCTATACTTGCAAAAGAATATAACCTACAATCTTAAGATCTGCCTGATTTAGTTGATACGAGTTTTTGCTTTCAAAGTAGGTAACCTTGTTATGAAATTCATGTACAAGATTACGCTAGAGCTCTTGCTTAAACTATAATACTCCCTCACACTCATCCAACCATTGATCACCGAATCCGGGAAGATCCATCCATTAAATTGTCAATCTTAACATTTAAAGACGATATCTAACCATTGATCCACCAAATAGACAAATAGATCAGGCATTTAACAGATGAATTCTCCAGTATATGAAAACCCACTATCGGACCGTTAGATCCACCATTCACTATTCTCTTTATCATTTACTAATGACCTTAGATGCACGATAAAAAGAGTGAGAGAAACCTTCCTTGCATTTCTATACCAAGTAGAAGTCATGTATATTTCATGATTGCTTTTTTATACTAAATAACCTTAAACATTCATCTTATTATTATAAATAACTTATTTGGGTGAGTGGTTAGACTCTTAGAAAGGTGAGTAGGGTCAAATGTTAAAATCCCCATGTTTGCATTTTTTAAAGTCCTTTGTGAAAATCTTAAGTATTATTTCTTTCTTATTCCTTTCAAAACTATATAGTTGGAGACTTAAAAGAGAAGGATAGGTTGAGGGTTCTACTCATCATTGTTCTTTCTTCTTTTTTTTTTCAAAATTTTGCACCAAAAAGTCAAAATATGTCCTATATAGCCATATTTATGTTTTGCCATTAAAATATGGCATACATAGCCACATTTATGTTTTACCATCTATGGAGAGGAGAGCCACCTCACGCCAAGGCTCTCCCCATACCTAAAGGCTCATGCCCCTCCCCTTGGGGAGTGTCGCGTGAGCAAATGAGGGAACTTCAGAGAGAGAGGGAGGGAGAGAGAGAGAGAGAGAGAGAGAGAGAGAGAGAGAGAGAGAGTGGATGTTAATGACCACCATTATCACCTATCGTCACTGTTGTTTTCATCATATAGGTGAGTTAACTGTGTGATCCTACATCATGTCTTTACATTAATGGTTATTTATAGAACATAAGGTTGAAATGTCAAAAGTTTGGTCAATCAAATCATGATCTAAATTAAGATTTATGGGGCTGATTTCACATGTAAGATGGATAGTTTGAAAGGCCAAAAAGTTGTTAATCAGAGATCTCCTTATGATTAATGGGATCTTTTTTAATAAAAAAACTGCCAACTTATTAGGCTTAAAATCTACCCATGTGTACAACTCGGGGCCCCCAAAGCTGGATAGTTATTAAAGTCACTTGATATACATTGATACATCATCCTCTGACAGCTTGAGCTTTTAAAGAAAGTGGTTGTTTGACATGGTATTAGAGACAAAGGTCATGGGCTCGAGCGAAGCCTTTGCGAAAGGCTTGACTGGTGAATGATGGCCTTAGGGGTAAATCTTCGTGTGGTCTGTGACACTGAGATAAAGTTATATATTAGTACTCTCCTTAACAACTTAAGATTTTAGGCGAGTTGGTTGGTCATTATCCCCTAATCAGTGTCATACATTGATACACCATCCTCTGACAGCTTGAGCTTTTAGAGAAAGTGGTTGTTTGACATGGTATCAGAGAGGAAGGTCTTGTGTTCGAATCTCAGGAGTAGTAAATATGCCACCCTAATATATTGTCCCACGAGGATCCATTTATGGTGTGAATTGTGAGTGTCCCTCTACCCTTGCCCAATATGTTCCCATGTCGAGTTCCATCCTGCACATGCGGGGAGTGTTAAAGTCCCTTGAATCTTGGACATCTCGTAGGTCCTAATCTTCTCCTGTAGGTAACTCCACTCCTGCAATGATCAATTTCTTGATCATTGTTAGAAATAGAGGCTCCCCAATGGTCAAGTCTATTTTTAATTATGGGACGCCTAATGAGCCTGCTATTTCTAGGGCCTTGAAAACCGAGTCTGGAGCTTCATGGCCAGTGATTATTGACCCCCCTGGATTGATTGCTCCCCTAGAAACAGTAGCGAACAACAACCTACAATCTAGGCCAAACCCCCTGCATTCGCAAAGTGTAGGGCCATCTAGGCTGCAATCTGGATGATATGGGGAACCACAATCTAGCCTACAATCTAGGTTACAAAGAGGGACTTTGGACACAATTGTTGGGCCATAGATAATATTAGTTGTTGGGCTTCTTGGACCCACAATTACTTGGCCATCTAACTCTAATGCTAGCTCTAGGCTTAATCTTTCAAACTCATTTGCCAATGCCAATCCAACAATCTTAAATCAATTGGGAGGCAAGTGGCCCCTTACGAACATTGGGGGGGGGGGGGGGGGGGTGTGAACCTCTTCTAATAGCCAAGGTCAAGTCAAAGGCACCCTAGGGGGATGGGCTAACTTTTTCAAATATGATCCAGACCCTTCCCTAAATATATATTTCATTACTCCGAATCCAAATAAAAACTTTACCATTATGGTAAAGGATGAAGAAGTCCTAATGGAGAGAAACTATGGAACAACACACTTCTAGATCATTTCATTGGTAAGAGACCATATTTTCCCATTGCTTAATCAGCCCTTGAACGTGCTTGGAAGGTTAAAAATAAACTTGAAATCACAATACCTGAAAAATGGAATCTACATGTTCAAGTTCCAAATTTTTGACAAGAGTCATCCATTCTTGAAAGGGGTCCATTGCTTGTTAGTGGACGTCCCTTAATGTTTATAAGGCGGACTTTCATAATTTCTCTCCAGAAACTAGATTTGGATGTCATCCCTTTGTGGATCAAATTGCCTAACCTAAACTTCATTTATATAACTCCACAAATCTTAAGCAAAATTGGTAGCACTACCCCATTATTCATGGACAAACCCATGGCCACGGGTACACGTTCTTTTGCTCATGTTTGTGTGGAGATTGAGGCCACTCTGCTCTTTCAATTTCGGTTTAAATTAAATGTAAATGGAAGATTATTGAGCAATCAGTGGAGCATGTGTGGAAACTACAGGGTTGCAAGGAATGTAAAATCTTTAATCATTCCGAAAATGCATGACTAAAAAATCATTCTGCAAAAAAGGTGGTTCCTTTCACAAAACCTTCTTCTTCAATTGGGACTTCCTCCTCTCTTAAGACCTCTAAACAAGTATGGGTCCAAAAGCACACTACAAATCCACCAATCATATCGAAAGCTAACCCCGATGACATATTGAGGTCCATAGTGACCCAAGTGGGGGACCCTCTTCACCTAGTGTACAAACCTTCAGTAGTAGAAGGAGATACCACAACTCTCCCCAAAATCGTGGGCAAGCAAGATCCCTTAGTATATCCACCTTAGTTAATCAAACCAACGATTTTAGCATCTTATCTGACTTGGATGGAAACATGGAAGTAGATGACATTCAAGTTGTCGATCTTACAAACCAAGTGACGATGGTCGCTAGGGGAAACTTGATTACTCTTTGCAACCTAACTCTAATATTAGATGAAGATTATTACTTAGAATGTTTGAGGCCTCAATAGGCTTGCCATGTAAAAAGAGATTAGAGATACAATTCATAACTTCACTTTTATATGATTTGTATAATTGAAACTCGTATAAAAAAACCAATCTTTACACTGCTTGTCATTTTTTTCCTCCTCATAATTGGACTTATGACTTTAATGTAGATCTCTACTCTAACTGTAAAATCCTTCTTGCCTGAAATAATTTGGTCCAAGTTTTTATTTTTCATAAAACTGACTAGCTCATCCACTTTCAACTAACCTCTAAGGATACTCCTAACATGTTGTATTTTATAGTGATCTATATTACTAATGTCTAGGGTAAAAAAAGATCTCATTTAGAATAATATCTTATAGCTTGTCCCCGGTTTGGTTGGCTCATGGATTCTTGCAAGGGATTTTAACTGCATTAAATTCATCCACAAAAAGTATTGACCCCAACCTTAAGCACATTGAAGATTTTAACAATTGTATTGCTTCCGCTAGCCTTAAAGACCTCCAATTATCGAGTAATATCTATTCTTGGTCTAATAGTAGTGTAGTCCCCCAAAGAACGGAATGCAGATTGGATAGGCTTCTTGCAAATTCAACCTTCATTACGTTCTTTGGATCTTATATGCCCTCTTACTTTAATCTTGGCCTTTGTAAACTTGCTTATATGCTCTTAGATCTCGCTCTCCTGTCTAGCTCCTATAAATCACCTTTCTGCTACTTCAATTATTGGTGTAAGATGGACTGGTTCTTTCATGTTGTTGTAAAAACATGTGATGTGCATGTTGTGAGCACGCCAAATGTTCGTTGTTGCAACAAAACTCAAGATGCTAAAATTAGTTCTAAAATGCTAACTTGCAAATAAACAAAAATTACTAGCTGATTAAAGCTATGGATGCCCATTTGGCTATCCAAACCCTCATCCAATCCGACTCTTCTCTTACCAATATTAAAGGTGAGTGTGTTGCCAAGGAAGAGCTTGATCATCTCTAATCCATGGAATTCTCTGTGTTAAGGCAAAATGCTAGAGAAATTAAGATGAATCTCAATGATAATAACTCAAAATATTTTTATGAATATATTAAGAGTAAGAAGGCATCATTTAGGATCTGAAAAATTAAAGATAAAGATGATGCCTTTACTTAAAATCAAGATGAGATAAAGGCCATAATTGTTGACCATTTCAAATCCATTCTCACCTCCATTCAAAGGGATTGGCCTCAAGTCAACTTGGGACTTATTGACAATATCTCAAAGCTGTCCTAAGCCTAGAGTGGTGAATTGATTAGACTTGTAACCACACCAAAGATTGAGGTTGCTATTAAGTTAACGAACCAAAATAAGGCCCCTAGACTGATGAAATTAATGCTCATTTTTATAAGGTTTGCTGTCTAATTATTGGGAAGGATAATTGTGCTATTGTGATTACTTTCATTAATTCATCTAAAATGCTTAAGCAACTCAACAACACTGTAGTTGCATTAATCCCAAAATCAGACAGTTCCAAAACTCCCAATCAGTTTCGTCCAATCTCTTTGAACAATGAGATTTATAAATCATATCTAAAATCATGGTAAATAGAAGAAAGGGATTATGCCATCCATTATTAGTCACACTTAATTTACTTTTGTTCCTGGTTGTAATATCTCAAACAATATTTTGCTAAGCCATGATCTTATTCAGGGAATCCATCTCGATGGAGGTCCACTTGGGATGTGTGTAAAGGTTGATCTTAAAAAGGCTTTTACTTCTGTTGGATGGGATTTCCTCATCGAGGCCTTGCGAGTCCTTCATTTTCTTAATACTTGGATTAAATGGATCTATGTGTAACACCTCGAACTTTTCAATATCCGAGTATTGAAAGTTCTCGAGTGTTACCATGAAATCTAACTTAGTATATACATGTGCACGAGACCCATTTAACTATCCTAACCTTACGCCTATTCTCCAACATGAATCTAACCGTTAGGAATGATCTTCATCCATGGATCAAGCCATCTGACCATTGATTTTAGGACAGGACTATCATATATCTAAGTATCCTCGCCTGTTCATCATAACCAATCACTTAGTCAAATACGTATTGTTAGATAGAGGCATCTGATTGTCCACTTTGATTTTGGACCATTCGATCGTAGTAAACCAGTTACTTGATCTCTACATCCACTCGTACACATATCAAGTTGAGATTATGATCCGTTCATCTTGTTCATCACCTATGAATATGCTTAACCCACCATCAGGACTACAATTTGAGGAACTTATACATGTGAATAAGGCACTTGAATGCAACGATATACATGTTCTACCTCTTGATCACTCTAAAAACCTACTTGTGTTCATCCATTTACAAAATTGACCGTACAACTACTTAAATACATGATCAGAGTATTAACTATCAAGTTTTCTATTTTTAACATATTAGCTAACCATCCATTATGTTGGTTGATATATGTACATTTCCTTAATTAATTTGGTGAATAATTTTTTATTTATAATGATTTAGATATAAGTTCTTTTGTAAGAATTACTTAAAAACATGCCTATAACCATGTAGAACCATTAGATTTTTCAAAACTCTAATATCAACAATAATTACAAAAATGCCATTAACTTAGACCCTCGAATTCTAGATCACATGGTTCTCACTAGAGCTGAGCATCGAACTGAGTGGGCTCGGATTTGGCCCAACTCGACTTGGTCCGGATTTTACATGACCTAACTCGAACTCGGACTGAGTCCGAGTCATCTGACTCGATCCGAATTTTACATGACCTAACTTGAACTCGGACCGAGTCCGAGTCTTCTGACTTGGTTCAGATTTTGCATGACCCAACTCAAACTCGGACCGAATCTGAGTCATTTGACTCGGTCCAACCCGAGCATATGCTGGCCTGAACCGATCCGAGTTTGACTCGGTCGGGAAAACTGAGTCGGATCGGATTGGGCAAGGTTCAGATCGGTCCATTTTTGGGTTGAAATTGTACACATGGTTGGTTGTGTTCAGATTGGCTTGTGGCAATGGTCAGTCCTTCCCTGTAGAGGCTTGAAAAATTATGCTTAGGAGATTCAAATCTTAGGTAATTGATTGGAATTCCTTCTTAATCATATTCAAGGAGAATTGAATGAGGCTTGATTGCTCCAAAAAAATTAAAAAAGAATAAGGCTGTGGATTGTTCATGTCTTTACCTTCAAGAAATATAACTGATGTTGCAATCGTTGTGATGGTTTCATTTATTCTTTTTCAAGATATGATATATTGAATGGGAGGACTATTTTGTGTTTGAAGTGTTCCTACTTCCCATAATAGCTGCATTGATGTGTTTAAAACACTCATCTAACTGGGCATGGCGAATTTTTTTAATAACAAAATGGAGTGTAATTATTGCATGGCCTGCGATCTATACAAGTAGAATGCATTTTGAAGAATTGTGGCACTAGATTCGCCTTGGACACATGTCGTGCCGACATGACTATCAGCAAAAAAGACTTTAGTTTTTCTTCTTTCATGTATTATTTTAAAGCATGTTTTGTAGAGAGATGCTCTAGTGCTGCTCCTAGTTACATTGGTTAACTTGGACACTCCAACTGATCAATCTAAATTATCCATTAAGTCCAGAACAAATTTCATGGGCCGCATGCAGAATCACACTGATTGGATGATCCAATCCATCCTTGATTTGGCCTTATTTTCTATAGCTATCTTCTTCCCAAGCCATGGATGGATGGTTGCAAATTGTAATTGCCTAATAAAAGTGATTCTTTATAATTACAAGCAATCCATGATGCTCTTTAACAAAAAGATGAATCAAATCGCTGATTTAAAGTACATTCATCAAGTGGTCATTAGTGTTAGATTTGTGTGACATTTGCATGCTGGCCCATGAAATGTGCATTGGACGTAATGAACAATCTAGACCAATTGATTGAACAATCTAGACCAATTGATTGGACTGGCTATGTCTTCCAATGCAACTAGGAGTACTATAACTTAAAGTGCTTTGAAATCATTTGAGCATTTCTCTTGTTTATACACTGGCTATACAGTTTTTTTGTATTGATTTATTTTTATCTATCAAGCAAAATTGTCATATGTAGTATTTACCAACACTATCATATAACTGTACAGATGTGCTGGCATGTCAGGTATCTAAGAGTCCCTGTGTTCGACACTGTATTCAAGTCCAACACAAACAGTTCTGCATCAGAGTTGCATTCCTGCAATATTTATGAAATTAATGCATACATACCTCCTCTGCAAAGACATTAAAGGGCCTTTGCCCATCTGATACCATTGTAGCACTTACGAAGACTGCTTTAGAAATCTTCTTAGGGCAACATTCCAGAGCATAAGATATGCTTGCCCCTCTGCAACTGTGACCAACCAAAATTACCTGCATAGCAACATGGGTCATGATATTCCTTGAAATCAATAACCATTAAAATGCCATTGACATGAAAACATTAGCCATTTGTTCGAGTTCTTTTCACCTTTTCATTCTCGAAAAGCCATTACCTTTGCATTTTGGTTGTTGAAGAATTTTACAACAAAAGGATGATTATTGGGATCTTTGTTAAAGATAGTTAGAATGGTTATGCTAGCTTATTCAACAAACTTCTCCATCGCATCCACATGAAAATCCATTCGACCAACCATCAGTTCCTAAGGAGATTGCATTATCTCATCTCCATTCGACTAACCAAACACCCAATTGAAAATCCAAAACAACCCAACAAATAAAAAAAAAAAAACTTAAAAATCGAACATTAGTGCTAAAAAAAACATAAATCCCACTCAAAAATCCACCACACCCACCAAAAAGGCAAAAACCCACAACAAATTCACAAACCCCCTCCCCAAATTGGATGCAATCTAGGCATAAACCACTTCATTTTGTGAATGAGGAAACATACAAGATCGTAACTATATAAGAATGTTTTCCTCTATACAAGATCATACAAGATCTACCATATCCCTTAAACATCGCATCGCCAGGTCCACCAAAACATTCTGAAAACAGGAAATGAAAGAGAGAAATGTATGCAAAGAAGGGAAAATGTTCATGATGACCTAATAATGAAAGAGAGACTCCATTGTCCAAAATCAGTTATCAAGATCATAACTATAGAGGAAAACATTCTTCACTTCAAAGAAAAGCACATTTTGACATAAAATGAAAATCTAACATACAAATTCTGACATAAAATGAAAAAAGAAAATAAACCATGTCCAAAATCAAAAGTAAATAAACCTAACATACTGAGTCACTAACATATAGATTATGTAAAACTTTCATACATTCAATACCCTCTATATGATGAATGCCTTTGTGGCATGTAACTAGATGAACCTTGTCCTTGTCCATAATAGTAACTCCCTTCGCCACCTCCACTTTCATTGCCAGATTCATCATTTGGTTCTCTTTTTACTTATTCAACTACAGGAGAACTCTTGGCCGACTCTGAGCTGGACTTGTCCAATAAACAGTCGTTCACCTCTGCTGAGTCGGATGGTTGGGATCCCTTCTCATCGTCATCATTCACAGATGTAAGAAGTTTTTTCAGACGCTTTTTATGATCCGATTTGTAAGGGATTCCCAACTTGTAACACTCCGTACTTTTCAGTACTCAAGTGTTACCATAAGAATCTGCATCAGTTTACATGCGTTTGATAAACACACGTAGCTTTCCTTACACATCGGCACCTAGTGATCCTCAAATCATCCACCTCAACCATCTAAAATAACATTCATTTGTACGACAAGCCGTCCACCCGATTGATCCCAAATTAGTTCATCATAGCTTCTAAAATGTTGATTTTAGGATCTCAATTGCTTCGATAGATCAAAATTTTTAGGTGTAATTGATAATTTATTTATCATATAGAAATGTATAAAAATGTATTGAAATCGGCTGATATGTGCATATTTGATGTATATGAAATATTACGAAAATAATATTATATTAAGTAAACGTAAAGAGTGAAAATTTTACAATGCATAATTGAACTATAAATATTAATGTAGTAGTAAACATCTTGTATAAATATATATACAAAAGATTATTAGATATTTTAATAAAGTTGTAAATTATTTAACAATGCAATTTTAAATATGGTCTTGTACAAATTCCAATTCATATATATGCATAGTATGATATTGTATATTAAGAATTATATATTAATAAATACGTGATCAATAACATGAATATAGTGGTGTGTTAATAATAAAATTTATATTTATATACGTGTAAGAGATTTTAACCATGAAATTATAAGTAATATATAATAGTAATAAAATTTTACATTAATATTAGCATTGGTTGGTAATATATGATGGAAATAGTGCAAATGGCCCATTAGGGCCCTTTTAACCGTTGACGTCCGAATTCAGAATAATTCACCCCTCAGATCAGGGTAGGTACATAAGTGGACCCTCCAATCGGCTAGTATGGCCCACTTGAGATTTGGATCCGCCTGATTTTTGGTGTGATGCCGTATCCAGGGCCTCTAAAACTAATGAACGGAGTAGATTTCATGAATACATCACGTTGGGCCCCACCTCGCAGCACGAGTGCACAGAAGAGATGTGCACTCGCTGTGTACTGATTGGGAGAAGCTCGGTCAGACGCCTCTGACTGTGTCTCTCTCGAAATGGAGAGATTTCTCCCTCTCTCCTCGGATGTGGCAGCGGACGGACAACGTCCGCCAATTCCTGATCAGTGGGCCACCACCTGCGATCACACGTGTGATCCGGACCGTCCATCTGACGCGCAGCGTGGCCCTAACAAAAACTCCCTTCGCACCCCTGCAACCACGTGCGCACAACCCTTGCCGCAAACGGGCCCTACAAACACAACAATACCAAAAATGGAAGCTCTCTTCCTTCCAGCTCAACGATCCGTGTGTGGAGAAGGATTCTCCATCCTGACCGTCCCTCTTGAAGTAATCCTGTCCCTACAAATTAGTTTGTTTTTGCTTAAAAGGAAGAAAATGAGAGAGAGAACAGCCGTCCCTTCCTACGAACCCACCGAGCAAACTCCCCCCAACCTCCTTAGAGCTTCGATTTCAGCCATCCAGAAGCTCCATTGAGCTCATTCGAATCATCCACAGAAGCTGGATCGGAGGGAGAAGCCGGGATGCCGAAATCGCCATTAACGGCTGCCACCTCCGCCGTCCAAGCTGAGTCTGGACCGTGGCGAGCTAGATGGGCGTCCTCTGAGGGACGTTTCTACCTGGAAAGAAAGAAAAGAGAGAAGAATAGATAGAAAAGGGAGAGAGTGAGAAAGAGCAGAGGAGAAGAAACGAGAGAGAGGAAGAGGTTGCGGTTGCTGTCACGGCTGCCACACCACCTGCACTCCGGCCTTGAACCGAGCACGACTGAGCGTGTGGGGTCACTGAGTCTAGTGAAACTCGAGCTCAGGTCGGGTCCAGGAGCTGCTGGTTGTCATAGCAAAGTAGAGAAGAGAGAAGGTTGAGGAGGGGAAGAACAAAGAGTTGGAGAATCCAGGTAAAATTCCAACTTATGCCATTATTAGGATCTAACCATTCTCCCGTTAGTTGGATTCAAATCCTCCTGTTTCGACCGATATCTTAGTTCATCTCACTTGGTTTTCTGATTTGGGTTCCAATTCCAGTTCCAGTGCGGATCTTTTGAAACCGTTTTGCATTACGGCCACATCAAAAGGTTTGGTTCTCACTTTCTGATTTTGACATATAAACCCTTATCTTTTCATCCATTACTATAAAACCCCTCCCTTATTAGTATTAATGCGTTAGCCCAAAAAATCAGGTTGATCCACTGGTCAGATGAGCCACAATCTGCAAAACGGATTATGCGGCCATTGAAAATTTGGCTGAAGTTTTTCATCCCACCAACTTCTCCAGTTCACTTCCCCTAAGAGATTGTATTCAGGTAAGTTGGAATTTGGTCCGGGCCCAGACATTGGGTTGGGAGAGATCTGAGCTAGGTCCAGCCACAACCACGGGCCTCACCTGAGCCAAAAGGTCAATGGGCCACGCCCTGCATATTGCAGTAGGACTGCGCTTAAAGCCAGGCATGGGCCTAACAACCAGCCAGGCCCTGAATACATCTTGTTGGGCCAGCTTTAATGAGATCCCGGCCCATTCAGCTTAGGAATGCCAAATTCAAATTCTTTTGTCCAATTGAATTTTCGAAATTGTTGGGAATTATCGTTAGACGCTATAAATTCCACTACTTGATTATTAGTGCTAAATATTAACATTAATGCTATTCTTATTTTGTCATCAGTAGGTTATTGATTATAAGGTTAGTATTAACTAACAATTTTTGCTTATCATCATTTCACTTCTAATATCATTATAAGTTAATTATAAGAATTAGATTTCGACTCTAAAATAAGCCTAAAAATAGATTAATGGGTAAACCACTAGACCTAGGTAATCCAAACCTTAGGTTAAGACCTTAACCCTAAAAAATGTATAAAACTTGTATCTGACCATACGATTTTACAATGTATGGTAGGATTTGGTTCTAATGACACCCGCGTTTCCTAGTGACAGTAATGGGTGACTCGACACGTAAGGTGAGGACTCACCCTTTAAGATTCCCACTTAATTTCATCAATCTGGATATAGATGATGGCATGATTCCTCTAATTGAATTACTTACCTTACTATTGAATAAGCTAAATTATTGTGTTAAATGGTAGATCTCTTTAATTATAACATGCATAAATGATTTGGTGATAACATGCTATCTTTGGTTGTACATTGTAAATTAATTGTATGTCTATCATTTGTGATCGAGTGATGTAATGAATGAGACCCGTCATGCACTCACCATCTTGCGGTCCATATTTGACTTACGCAACTTGGATCACGCATCCTTACATGTCTTGGATCGCATATTTACCCTACGTGGCTTGGATCATTTATTTGTCCTTCGTGGCTTTGATGGGTCGTTCGTGCCCTTTTGTTGCTTAATGGTTATATACGTATATCTTATTGTTTCCTAGCCATCTTGTGGTGTTCGGTCATATTGTGATTTCCGGGTGGAGCGGGTGTTCGCTTGATGATTTTCTAGCCATCTTGCGGTGTTCACATACGATACGATTTCCGGGTGGTCTAGAGTTTATATGTTAGTTTTCTAGCCATCTTACGGTGTTCAGTCGTACCATGATTTTCGGGTGGAGCGGGTATTCACTTAGCAATTTCCTAGCCATCTTGCGGTGTTCACGTACAATATGATTTCTGGGTGGTCTAGAGCTTGTATGTTGCTTGTCTCTTCATCTTGCGGTGTTCAGTCCTACCATGATTTTCGGGTGGAGTAGGTGTTCGCTTAGCGATTTCCTAGTTATCTTGTAGTGTTCACGTATGATATGATTTCCGGGTGAAGTAGACGTCGGTATGTTGTTCTCTCTTCATCTTGCGGTGTTCAGTCTTACCATGATTTTCGGGTAGAGCGGGTGTTCGCTTAGCGATTTCTTAGCCATCTTGCGGTGTTAACGTATGATTTGATCTCCGGATGAAGAAGAAGTTTGAAGGTTAATTTTCTATTCACCTATTTCACTTGTACCATGATTGTCGGGTAGAGTTGAGGTTCGCTTATCGATTTTCTATCCATCTTACAGAGTTCACGTACAATGTGATTTCGGGTGCAATAGATGGTCGTATGATTGAGTGTTTGACTTTCTAGATGTATTTCCTTTATATTACGATTGCTATTATATTCTGCTTATGATGAGATTCTGTTGATTTGCTAAGTTTTTGAGTATATGTTCATAATTATGAATTGCCCTATTTAATATATACATTTTCATGACTTGTGATCTATATTGGATTATGAATGATGAGTGTGCAATCTTAGAGGGTGCTCCTCACTGCGATAGCCATTAACGCTATCAAACCATAACAGTTGATGCAGGTATAGAGTAAGCCGATGCTGTTCATAGGGTTGCTACCGGATTTCACATCCTAATATTGTTATAATTTACTTTATTTCACATGTAATATTTTTTCATTTTGTAATTGTAGGAATGGGGGCATTGGTTTGTATAAGTCATTATGGGCAGATTCTTGTATATTCCAAATGTAAATGAAATTTTCCTTTATGCTGATTTGTCCACTCTACGCTCATCTGCTTACTTTGAATGAATGAAAAAAAATGTATATTCGAATTTGACCATCCTTTAAGGTTAACACTCGGGTTTTTGGGAAACGGGTCATATACTAGGGTCCTAAAAATACGGGGCGTTACACAACTGCCTATAAAATGCTGTAAGACTTTTAAGAAACTTTGATGGTTTACTTGTGCCTGCTTCAACATCATATTGTCTCGGAGGTGGATGTTGTTGTGTGGAACTTCTTGATCTAGATGCCATTTGCAAGATTTCTTTAACGGCTTCTTTATAATCTCGTTCTTCTTGTTCCCTTAAAATTCCCTCTTGTTATTCTTCTCTACTAATTGTGTTAGGCCTAGAACCAGAGCCAGAGGCACTTCCTTTGCTTAACCCTTCTTCATTTATAATAAGCCTACTTCTATATATTCTTTGGTTAGTTATATTGGTTGTAGTTGCAGGGCGAGGGGTGTAGGAAGTCTTCCTATTTGAGTCGAGAATGGCTCTAAATAAATCTCGGACTTCATGAGGAGCTTTGCTACATGGTGCGGCGTCTTCACCCCGGCAAGCCAAATGTAATTTGAGCCTGTTTGTTTTGTTGACAAATTGCTTTCCATCCTAGGAGTAGACTTGGATTCCATAATCCCAAATATTTGGCAGTGCATCATCTTCCGATGACATATTTAGTGTATATCTGGTTAGGATAGGACAAGAAAAAAAAAGTTAAAGTTATATAACTTATATTCATGCACCCACAAAATTACAAATAACATGATATAACATGATATTCATGCACCTACAAAATTATGTAAAAAGTGAAATATTCATTCACCCACAAAATTACAAATAATATGATATTACAGAAATAGAAGGCATCAAAATCATATTGCAGCTGTAGGTATTGTCACTCTCTTCTTTATCAAACTCCTCATCAATAGAGTTCTCTTTCCCTCACATCGGACGGAACCAATCCTAAGTACAAATGAGTACTTCAAGTGATTCAGGCGTAAGTGAGCTTTTATACTTGCTTACGACCCTACTACCCATACTGAAAGTAAATTCTGAAGCCACAATTGAAATTGAAATTGATAATATGTTGCGTGCCATTAACGAAAGCACATGGTACTATAAATTACCAGATCTCATCCTCCACCACTCCAAAATATCAAAATCATCGCCTTTGGATTTTACAACTAGAAGATCCTCCTTGCAATAGTCTTCAAGTTCTGATCTAGGCATCTGTATTTCAGTCCCTTTCATTTGTGCGTAGTAAGACATGAAATCATCTGCCGTGTCTTCTTGCCATTCATCAACAGCAGAATTAGAACCTACATGAGGAGATTATTCTTTTACGACACACACATACAAATTGTACAATTCATTGACTGCATCAGAAATTTTTTCAGCCTAAAAAACATCCATCCCACCATACAACTTATTACATATGAAGCCAACGATACACATCTTATATCAGGGACCAAGAACGACCGCAAGACCCATTACCAGACTACACTCAGACTAATACTTATCAAACTTTACCTGTATACCCGTGGTCATAAAATGTAAAAAGTATTGTTCACTACTGCTTTTGCGCAAGACATCTTATACCTTCCAAAGTTCAGGCAGAAATATATTTGCTGTTGGATACTTGTAACCTAAAAATTTCTTCGTGCAGTTGTAAAAAACAGAAAGGTATGAACTGATTCAGTTCTTGACCAATCATCTTCAGAAGGCAGCCAAGCATATGCACTATCACGCTCCACATAGTGAGAGAATGAAGGTCTCAAATCTATCGCTGAATCTAATATTTTAAAAGTTGAATTCCAACGTGTCGTGACGTCCAAATTTGTCACTCTTTGAGTTGACAAATTCAACCGCTTCATGATCTCATTCCTTGCATGTAATCATGAAGGTGACCCCTGTATGTATTTTACACTCTCTCTTATGTTCTCGATTATTTTAAGGTCATCTTGTACAATCAAGTTTAGGATGTGGGCACAACACCTAACATGAAAAAACTTTTCACCAAAATACAGGTCATCGGTGGAGTTAACTAGTTGCGCAAATATATTATCACGCTATCATTTGCAGAGGCATTGTCTAGAGTAATTGTGGAGATCTTCTTCTCCATTCCCCACTCCATAAGACATTTATGTATGCAGTCTAAAATCATCAAACCATTATGAGGAGTTAGGGATCAAGTTGTAAGACCCGTGTCCTAGCTCGTATCATTCCGTAGGCTTCCGCGGTCCTTCCGGTCGAATTTCGGTGACCCGCGATCTTTTATCGGCAGTTGCGCGTGACCCTGAATTATATCTCATATTTCAGAGTTGGCTCGACCCGAGACTTGTACCAGTGCAACCGCGCCGTCACCGCGTCTCGCGCGTCGAGGTCATACCCAGGCAAGGAGATGTGGGCCCATGTTCAGTTCGAGAAAAACACCGCGTGTTGTAATTTCTAAGAGAATCTCTACCCTAAACATCACATCAATCCATTAATCAAGTCTGAATACACAACCTTACCTAGCCATCCTTTTTCGCTAACAAGGCATGACACCCATTCCTTTTTCAACCAAAAGTCAACTTGCATCATGCTCTCTCATCCCATCACCCCATCCATCACCACTCCTCTCTCTCTCATTCTCTCTCTCCATTCTCCCAAGCAACCCCACCATGAGAGATGTCCAAGCTATCTCCAAGAGAGGGGAGCTTGGTGTGGCCCACCTCCCTATCTTCCATCTCCACCGTCCAATCACCATCATCCTCCATTAAAGTGGTAGCTGAGGAGCTTAGCGTGCCATTGATCCAAGAAGAAGCAAGTAAGGTGGGTGATTTTATTTGTTGATTTTGATGACTTGAGGGCCCACTTGTAGTGGGACCCATCTTGATGTATGCATTGTAGTGAGGGGCCCATAATGGCGGGGTCCCTCCATCTACGCCGTCTATCTTTCTCTCTCTCCCTCTCCCTCTTTTAATGTGTGGCCATCCATGATGAATGTATTTTATCCACCCCGCTGTCCATCCGGTGGCTCACCTTGCTGCCCGTTTTCGGGTGGGCCTAATCGTGATGTATTTGTTTCATCCACACCGTCCAGATCATACTGGATGGTGCTGGATCAATTGCATGGTGATGTGGGGCCCTGATGTATGCATTTTAACCACACAGTGCAGACATGGTGTGTGGACCCCACCATATATATGTATTCTTCATCCTAGCCATCTAGCAGGTCTGGACAGTGGGTACCCACCATGATGTATGCGTATATGTTTTAGGTCTTGGCCGTCCAGGCCCTGAACGCTATGAATCCCTGAACGCTGGGGTGCTTTAAAAAAAATAAAATAATAATATTGTTATTATTATGATATAACATTATGTATATAAAATAATATAATTTATTATATAAAATAGTATGGTGGCCCCAACATGGGACCCACTTGCCTAGAAGCCTATTGGCTAGGGCACCATATCAGCTATATAGCTGCTGATTTAACATCTGTAGCCCTGAGGGCCTGAGGTATGTGTTATAATCCAGACTGTCCACTCTCGTGCCCACGCTGATGAGTGTATTCTTGATCCACCCCATCCATGCACAGCTATGTGGGGCCCACCTTGCAGCTGCCACATGTGGCCTGCCATGATGCATATCTAGCCGTCCATTTTCTTTACCATGTGGGACGATGGGTCCCAGCAGCGTAGCTGCTTCATTGACGTCAGTCAGTGGGTCTGATCCAAAGGGACGCGGATTTCCTGCGAAAGCCTTTCGCAGGAAGTTCCTGCGCTGCGAACGCACGTGGGGCCCACTGGGATGTTTATGAGAAATCCTCACCGTCCATCAATTTTGTGAGTTCATTTTAGGACATGAGGCCAAAGATGAATCGTATCCAATGCTCAAGTGCGCCGAAAACGTGATAATTAAACTTCTACAGTTGAAATATTCGTGGGGCCACTAAAATTTGAATCATGATAATATTTGTGTTTTTAGTTCATCCCAGTAGGAATGATGTTATTAACGGTGTGGATGGCATGTAAACATCACTGTTGAACCCAGGGAGGTTTCAACGGTAGGAATTTCCCTAAATACTTTTTCTTTTAGTACGGCCCAATTTTTGTGTTATCTCCTAAAATTATCTCACAAAACGGATGGACGGAGTGGATTCCCAAAAAACATTACGGTGGACCCCATCTGCGTTCCCAGTGCAGGAACTTCCTGCGAAAGGCTTTCGCAGGAAATCTGCGTCCGATCCAAAGTACATGTTATATTTAAACGTCCATCCATTTGGCAGGAGAGGCCCACCAGGATACGTGCTTCACTCACACCGTCCAGCCATTTTGAGATGGCAACTGGGGCCCACGTGATGTACGTATCTCATCCATACCATCCACAACATTTGGACGATGGCTGGACGGTGACTGGATGCTGGACTCCTCACTCTCTCACACACCCACATATGTATATATTAAATGATATATATTATATTATATAAATATATCTTACAGTGAGCTACTCCCATGTGGGACCCACGTTAAAGTGAATTTCATCCACTGATGTATGGGTTTTGTCCAAGCAGTCCATCTGGACGCTGGAGTGGAAGAATAAAATATATGAAATAATATATTATATTATATATGAAATATATATAAGAGTGGGCCCTACGTGGGACCCACCTCTTTCTCTTTAAGGCAGTTGAGGCTGCACGTGCAGAAGCTATGTAGCTGCTCCCTTGGCGTCAGCTAGGTCCGTAGGACCTGTTGCATGTGTGGATACAATCTACACTGTCCAGCACTGTGGGTCCCACTGCTATTCGACGTGTAGGCCCCACGAGGATGCATGTGTTTTATCTTCACGGCCCACTATTTCGGTGGTGGGGCCCACCATGATGCATGTGTTGTATCCATACCGTCCAACCACTTGTGAGATCATTTTATGGCATGAGAAAATGAGTAAGTCAGATCCAAAGTTCAAGTGGACTCCACCATTTAAATAGTGGTCAGTGACATCCACCGTTCAAACTTCTAAGGGCCACAGTGGTTTCCAATTAAGCTACTACTTGTTTTCACTTCATTTACCTCTATGTTAACTTATGAATAGGTCAGATCTCAAATATACATCAGGTGGGCCTGATTTGACATATGTGAGGCCCATCGACACGACCTACTAGATATACATGAAGCTAGTTGGTGCGGCCCAAATAATGCGGCCCATAGTGATATATTAGAGGCCTATTGTGATGTATTCGAGGCCCATGGGCGAAGCCCATTATGATATATTTAAGGCCTAGGTGCAAGGCCCACCTGTTGTGTATTCAAGGCCCGATGTGATGTATGTTGGCCCGTATGACGAGGCCTATGTGAAGTAAATGAGGCCCATCGTGATTGTACGTGAGGCCATGGGCCCACTATATGTTTGGCACTATGTAGGTCACTCCTTGGGAGCAATGTTGGTTATATGTCCACATTGATGGGCAATGATGGTTGGATTTCCACATCGTGACCTTCCCTTAGGCCTTGTTCACTTGATTATTGAGGCCGATTCCAATTGTATAGACCGATTTCGATTGTCACGATCGGTTGCTGATTCCGATTAACGTGACTGATTTGTCAATTCTGATTATCGATCGGTTTCGATTGTCCTGACCAATTGCCGATTCCAATTAACATGACCGATTTGTCGATTCTGATTATCGATCGATTCTGATTGTCGTGACCGATTGCCAATTCTGATTGACGAGACTGATTTGCCGATCCTGATTATTGATCGATTTCGATTGTCATGACTGATTGCTGATTGACATGACCGATTTACTAATTCTGATTATCGATCGATCCCGATTGTCGTGACTGATTTGCCGATTTTGATTATCGATCGATTTCGATTGTCGTGACCGATTGTTGATTCCAATTGACGAGACCGATTTACCGATTCTGATTATCGATCGATTGCCGATTTTGATTGACTAGACCGATTTGCCGATTCTGACCAATTTACCGATTCTGATTTATCGTGGCCGATTGTCCATTATCAATCGAGGCCGATTACCAATTCTGATTTATCGTGGCCAATTGTCTATTATTGATTGAGGCCGATTACCGACTCTGATTTGTCTTGGCCGATTGCCGAATATCGATCGAGGCCGATTACCGATTCTGATTTGTCTTAATCGATTGTTTAATATCAATCGAGGCTGATTATCAATCGAGGCCAATTACCGATTTGATTGCTGATGCCGATTGTCGAGACCTATATATATGATCCGTAGTTGAGGCCCATTGTGATGCATTGGAGGGTCAGGCGATGGAGTCCATTGTGATGTATATAAGGCCCATGTGAGAGGCCCATCGTGATATGTATTAAGCTCTTGAGTAAGGCCCATGGTGTTATATATTTGGTCCTTGTGTGAGGCCATGGGTCCACTATATGTTAGGCTCTATTTGGGCCATTCCTTGGGGGCAATGTTGGTTAAATGTCCACATTGTCAAAGTCGATTGTCGATGCCGGTTATTAATACTGATTATGAGTAGGTGACAACGTAACATCATGATACATGCCCATACGCATCATCTGCCTGCTTGTTATGAGATGTGGTTGGCCATTGCATATGTCATTGGGCAGGTTGTTATGAGACTCCCTGATAGGTGGAGATTGTCTCACATGAGCGCACGGTATGTGCAGGATTGATGCATGACTGGATTGTATGACTCATGCATCTTGCATTGTGATCACTGTATGCCCTAGTGACATCAGGGTCGTAGCCTTCATAGGTATTTCATGGATGGCCAGATGGGACACCAGAAATCTGTTCTACATGAGGTGCAATAGATATCCCTGAGTGAAAGTCCCTAAACCCTCTTGGTTCCAGAAGTTGCTCCAACGTCTAGACCGAGTGGATGCATGAGCGCATGAAGGCCGTATACCGTTAGGCCGCGTCTCCCACTGTGTCGTGGTAGGTCAGAAGGGGGTACGGCCTTACCTGCTCGAGAGGAGGGGGCATTGCTAGGCTGAGTCTGACCAGCTCGAGGAATGGGTCCGCTATCGACAAGCCGGGCCCGATATTGGCAGGCAGATAGTGAAGTCTCTTCCACTCACCTTGTTGCGTGTGATGGGGTGGTAACCTGGGTTGGAGTGTAATAGACCCCGGTGATTTTCTAGAGAGGAACCGTACTGATATGTGGACTTATTGAGTAGGAATTGCATACTCATTCATTCATTCATTCACTATCCACTCGGGCTTATGGTACGCAACTATTTGTTACGTGTACCTTCACATGGCCAGGATATCGGTTGGGAGCGCGACTAACCTGAGATTAGGAGTTTACCACATTGAGTCTGACTATCTAAATTTAGGTATGAGACTGGTTTGGATAGAAGTCCCTTGTGATGGACCCCATAGCCTGCGATACTATGTACTATCACCCCGACATCACACTCCAGCAGGATCATTACATTCGCACCGCATATCGCATTACATTCGCTGCATATGACATTTTGGGTTACTATGTTTCTGCATTTATATGGTTTAGATACGACATCTGATATTTGACTCTTTATGACTCCTCATTTATATAGTTGATCTGTATTACGCATTCTGATATTGCTTGACTCATGGACTTGTCAGTATTTTCGCTTACTCTGATAACATATTATTCATGACCTTGCACTATTTCGACATTATATGAGTATGACATTACATTGAATACTTGACACTTATCTTGTGCACACACTTACACCACCCTCTAAGCTTTCTATAAGCTTATGCACGATAGATGCGTGCGGGTGATGTTAGATTGTAGCAGTGTTGAGCTTGGAGCGTGTAGCGGTCTTCTGGAGCTTGACTTTCGATTTATGTAGTTTCCTTTCAGCATTGTACTCAAATGATTATATTAGTGGATATATGATGATGATGTTGCTTTTGTGAATTGGGTAATCTTGTGGTTATGCTTATTATGAGTTAAATGTACAAAAAAAATCCTCCTTGTAGGATCTCAGGATCGGAATCTGGCATATGGACGCTAGGAGTCGAGAATGGGGTACTACGGAGGCTGTCGGCATTGGATTCGGCCATCGGGATTCCTGTGATTCCGATTTCCGGGTTTGGGGCGTGACAAATGTAGTGAGCAGTTAGGGACATATACCCCTTTCATTCATTAGATGCAGTCCACAAATCTGATCTCAGGCTAATTCGAGAAATCGTTTCCAACTCTCCTTTCAACTTGACCATCTCGCCTTCATACATCTTCATACACACCCTCTTGATTGTTGTATGAGAGATCTTCTCGTTTTTGGAGTTAAGGCATCTGCCTAGTCCAACAAAAGCAGAACTCTCTACCATCTGAAATGGTTTTTCATTTACAATAATTAACTTGGCCGTCTACTCATTCACCGACTCTTTATCATACTTGTAAATGGACACTAATGGACCCCCTGCAGATTGCGAAAATGAAAGTGTTTGTTGCCTTGTCGCACTTCTCACTTTTTTATAACACTTTGAAATATGTTTCTTCAATGTTGTGGTTGAACCATCTGCTTGCTTAGTGTATTGACTCTTGCAGTGCTTGCATTGTATCTTCACTTGGCTGTTCTTTAGGGTTACTTCTTCAAAATCTTCCCACACTGCCAACCTCTTTTTCATTTTCCACACAACATGTGACTGTGTGGTACTAGTATCAACGACATCGACGATCACCTCTTCATGTTTAAGACCTAATCCTTCATCTTCAAGGATCATCGGTGATGTAATTGACCAACCACCAGGGGCCGGGGACAGGGTATTGGAAAGACCCTCACTTTCCATTTGATAGTTGAAATATACTAAATCATATTAGCATTAGCAATCTATTGCAAACAGAATTATACTAAATCCTAAATTAGTTATCCATCCAAGGTTGGATAGATTGTAATACTTTCATATTCTCATTTAAACGTCCATGCCAAAAATCTGGCAGTATCTCCCCATGCCTTTCCATATAATTTGATCTTACGTTACATTTCGATATCAAATATTTAAAGCAATGTAAAGATATTTGGCATTAGATATAAAACGGAAGAAATATATCCAGAGAAAAATGAGGAGATGGACCGCGGATCAGGCATGAACATTTAAATAAATTATATGAAAGCATACTATCCAACTAACCTTGAGCTGTCCAAAATGGGATAATTTGAGCAATTTTTATGCCACCGAAAACACACCATATCTATGTATGACCACATAAAAATCCTCAAACGAGTAACTGATTATCTAACTTACAAGTAACAATTAAATCCTAAATTAGTTACCCATCTAAGGTTGGATAGAGTGTAATACTTGCATATTCCCATTTAAACATCCATGCCGAAAATCCAGCAACATCTTCCCATGCCTCTACAGATAAGTTGATCTCACGTTACATTCCGATGCCAAATATTTAAAGCAATGTAAAGATATTTGGCATTTGATACGAAATGGAAGAAACATATCCAGAGAGAAATGAGGAGATGGACCGCGGATCAGGCATGAATATTTAAATAGATTATATGGAAGCATACTATCCATTTAACCTTGAATTGTCCAAAATGGGAGACTTTGAGTGATTTCTATGCCACCAAAAACACACTATATCTATGTATGGCCACATAGAAATCTTCAAATGGGTAACTAATTATCTAACTTACAAGTAACAATTAAATTCTAAATTAGTTACCCATCCAAGGTTAGATAGATTGTAATACTTTCATATTCCCATTTAAATGTCCGCGCCGAAAATCCGGCAGCATCTCCCTATGCCACTCCAGATAAGTTGATCTTATATTACATTTCGATGTCAAATATCTAAAGCGATGTAAAGATATTTGGCATTGGATATGAAACAGAAGAAACATGTCTAGAGAGAAACAAGGAGATGGACTGCGAATCAGGCATGAATATTTAAATAGATTATATGAAAGCATACTATCCATCTAACCTTGAACTGTCCAAAATGGGACAATTTGAGCGATTTCTATGCCACCAAAAACACACCATATCTATGTATGGCCACATAGAAATCCTCAAACGGGTAACTAATTATCTAACTTACAAATCACAATCACAAGTCACAACTATAAACTAATAAGTCGTGCTAATAATTTTAGAAAAAAATATAATACATTTATCAAGAAGATGTTGGGATTTTGAAGGAGAAATTATTGGTACGAGTAAATTGAATTACAATTACTCACATTTATCAAGAAGAAATGACAATAGTTAAGTGATGTTTTCCTAGCATTCATAAATTAAGAAGTAGCCCTCAAATTACAGATGTTTCTTTGAAGTCCAACTTAATATAGTTACAAATGCAAGGAAACTACAATTAGGATAGTGATTATAAGGCCAAAATACACTAATTGGAAATTCATAAACATCTGATCTGATCCATCATTTATTTTAAGACAACCACAAAAGTTTAGTGCAGTGGCCGAGAAACAACCAATTGCTGTAATTTTTTTAACCAATATTGGCCCATCCATCCATGAAGTGGCCTTCAGTTGGGGTGAGTTAACAACCCACATGCAAATGCTACGCGTGCAGTATTTCCCCATATTCCTATTCCACTCATTTTTTTCATAGGTTTGTTTTGCAATAAGCCTAAGCGCAGATGCTTTCATTAAGACAAGAAATAAAGAGAGGCCAAAAATAAAAATAATTGACCTTACAAAAGGTGAAATAAGGGACTACTGAAATCGAATACGAGTCTAAAATCTCAGGTTGTTCCTCTGCTTTAAGCCTTCAACTTGAGAAAGAAATAGAAACAAATAAAGATTAATATATTGAGATAAATGATTAAGAGAAAGTAATGTCAAGCATATATGATATAACCCTTAAGCAATCACCGAATGAGTCTGCCGAAAAATAGAGTAACAAAAATAGCTGTGGAAGATCTGATTTGACTGAGAACATAAAATATTTCACATGATTTTGAGTTTCACACCCTAGATAAGAATTGTAAACCAACCATCTAACAGGTCCAATCTGTAAGGAGTCACTTATGAAAGTAGAAATCGAATAAGGTATTATTTCATATGGATGGTGGCCTAAAAGAACTAAAAGGTATTATTCCAACCCCTGAACGAACTAGAGTTGGATGGTGTAACTTTTTTTAAAAAAATGAAAAATGAAGAAGTCTGTTTTTAGATTAGAACAAGTAATTTGTAACAGATCTTCCTATAATGTAATGCGGAACATCAATGAAGTGTTAGAAATAATAAATTAAGTGACTAGATCACCTACTTGTCACCATGCCACAACTTGTGATACCATAGCCTCTTTCTTACCAACACCCACTCTTCTAAGGAATTAAGGTCACAAAAACATGGGCCCCACCAAGAGGCTGACCATTTTTGAAAATTAGGCATATCAGCTCAGGAGGTAGGCCACAACTATATGTCGAGTGAAACCATCAATTGTTTATTGATCCCAACAGTGTGGCCCACTTATTGTGCACACCAGGCTGATTTTTGTCCTAGGTGATCTTCCTGGTGGGGTGTACTGTTCTCACTGTACTGATGTCTTGCACAAGTACCATGTTGGAGGTAGGGGTGTACACGAGTCGATCTGAGTCAAACTAGGCTCAACCCGGCCCGGCTTAGTCACCAGCCAAACCCAGCCCGAACTTGGCCCGGCCCGGTCACCGGGCCAACGTGTCCAGCCCGAACTCGGCCCGGTCAACAATCGGGCGAGTTCGGGCCAGTTTCGGACCTTACAGCAAGTTCATGGGAAGGGTTTTGACAGGTAATCCATGTCCCATTACAAGGCCCTCGATCAACGGTTTAGATAGTTGAACTATAGACTCCACAAAAAATCTAACTAGTCAGGACATTATAATTCTTTTTTGTATTTGGATGAATCTAGGCTGTTCAAGTTATACGTCTGTGAGGTGGATGAGTCACTGTCACTTCAAAGATAGGCGGTGAACTATCCTAAAAGGGTAAAGGGGAAAGGGACGGGTAGGGTTTTAAAGAAAATAATATATTTATATACACCACTCGACCGAGTTGGGTCGGGTCGGGCCAAGTCGGGCCAAACTGGGACCTATCCGAACTCAGCCCGAACTCAGTTTCGGGCTGAAGAAAATGGCCCGTCCCGACCGGAACTCAGTTCCAGGTTGGGTCGAGTCGAGCGAGTTAACCAGGCTAGCCCGGTTCGTGTACAACCCTAGTTGGAGGAAAATATCGAACGATACAACAAGTTTCGGTTCCATGCCTTAGGTGACCGTTCTCATGAATTAAATCCAATCTTCCAATTATCCCCCCTTTTCCATCTCTTCTTTCACACACGCAATGGGCAGAAAGATAAAAGCACCGATGACGCATGACTCAATGTAAACGACGATAGGAGACTGATTTATGAATGTCGACAATCTTATCAACATTTTATAAGGAAATACGAGGACCAACCTACTACAAACATTTATGCTTTAACATGTGGGCCCACTGTTATATTTTGTTGACATCCAATTAGGCCATCATTTGCGGTCCATATTTTTTTCTTGGAGCAAAAAAGTCAGGCAAATCTAAAACTCAAGTGGGCCTCACTAGGGGAACGATTGGGATTATGAAATCCCCATTAAAAACCTTCTAGATTGCATGTGGGGTGGCCCACTATGTTATGTGTATTCCATCCAATCCATTCGGAAGATCTGTCTGACCAGGAATGATGGACCCACAAAAAAATTACGCAATTCCAAAATTTAGATAGGGACAAAATACATGATTTTAAAGGTGATGGATTGTTTTACTAACACATTAGTAGCTACACGTAATGGGTTGAATCTTCACTTACAGATCTATTATTAGATTTTAGCCCTAATTACCTAATTCGAATGGATCGACCCGTCGAACTAATTCGATTGAACAGGATCCCAACTCAATTCACTCTAATTCGATGGCATGGATTGAACTAGATCAATCCGATTAGAGGTGGGGTTTGAGGGTTGTTTGATCTAATGCTGCAAAAATCCACTCAATCAGGTTATTTTGAAGAGGAGGAATAAGAAGAAACTATCAAAAGGGAATCCTCACCAAAACCTGATTCAATCACGAAGAAGAAGAGAAGATTGGCGTCGGGTGACGGGCAGGCAGCAGAACGGGTATTGAAGAAGAAGAGGAGACTGGAGAGGAAGAAGATCGGGTATTGGGCAGCGCTCGTTTTGTCGTTCGGGTTGGGTTAGGGTAAGAAAAGAGGGGAGAGGGAAAGATGGTGTAAACGAATAGGGTTGGGTAACTTGGGTTAAGGTAGAAAAATAAAAAAGTCATTTTATACTACCCGCTTCGCTGCTCAGTCCGGGTCTGTTCGATTCGGTGTAGTTCCACTCGGTTCTGGTATATTGGTTGGATCGGTCTAGATAGATCTCTATCTGGACCCAACCCTAAAAATGATCAGATCTGGAAATCCACACCCGATCAGGCCCAATCTGGGCCGCCAGTTCCGTTTAGAACGGGCCAGATGGGGTCGGATCCACTGAATTGGGTCAGAAATGCCCACCTTTTCATCTAATCTTGACTTGTCCAAAAGGGGACAATTTGAGAGATTTCTATGCCATAAAAAATACACCATATCTATGTATGGCCACATAAAAATCCTCAAATGGGTAACTAATTATCTAACTTACAAGTAACTATTAAATCCTAAATTAGTTACCCATCCAAGGTTGGATAGATTGTAATACTTTCATATTCCCATTTAAACGTCCACGCCGAAAATTCGACAGCATTTCCCTATGCCTCTACAGGTAAGTTGATCTTACGTTACATTTCGATGCCAAATATCTAAAGCAATGTAAAGATATTTGGCATTGGATACGAAACGGATAAAACATATCCAGAGAGAAACGAGAAGATGGGCCGCGGATTAGGCATGAATTTTTAAATAGATTATATGAAAGCATACTATCCATTTAACCTTGAACTGTCCAAAATGGGACAATTTGAGCGATTTCTACACCACCAAAAACACACCATATCTATGTATGGTCATATAGAAATCCTCAAACGGGTAACTAATTATCTAACTTACAAATCACAATCACAAGTCACAACTATAAACTAACAAGTCATGATAATAATTTAAGAAAAAAATGTAATACATTTATCAAGAAGATGTTGGGATTTTGAAGGAGAAATTATTGGTACGAGTGAACTAAATTGCAATCACTCACATTTATCAAGAAGAAATGACAATAGTTAAGTGATGTTTTCCTAGCATTCAGAAATTAGGAAGTAGCCCTCAATTTACAGCTATGTTTCTTTGAAGTCCAACTTAATATAGTTGTAAATGAAAGGAAACTACAATTAGGATAGTGATTATAGGGCCAAAATACACCAATTGGAAATTCATAACCATCTGATATGATCCATCATTTATTTTAAGACAACCACGAAAGTTTAGAGTAGTGGCCAAGAAACAACCAATTGCTGCAATTTTTTAACCAATATTGGCCCATCCATCCATGAAGTGGCCTTCAGTTGGGGTGAGTTAACAACCTACATGCAAATGCTATGCATGCAGTATTTCCCTATATTCCTTTTCCATTCATTTTTTTCATTGGTTTGTTTTGCAATAAGCCTAAGCGCAGATGCTTGCATCAGGACAAGAAATAAAGAGAGGCCAAAAATAAAAATAATTGACCTTAAAGGTGAAATAAGGGACTGCTGAAACTGAATACGAGTATGAAATCTTAGGTTGTTCCTCTAGTTTAGGCCTTCAACTTGAGAAAGAAATAGAAACAAATAAAGATTAATATATTGAGATAAATGATTAAGAGAAAGCAATGTCAAGCATATATGATATAACCCTTAAGCAATCACCGAATGAGTCTACCGAAAAATAGAGTAACAAAAATAGCTGTGGAAGATCTAATTTGACTAAGAACATAAAATATTTCACATGATTTTGAGTTTCACACCCTGGATAAGAAGTGTAAACTAACCATCTAACAGGTCTAATCTGTAGGGAGTCACTTATGAAAGTAGAGATCGAATAAGGTATTATTTCATATGAATGGTGGCCTAGAAGAACTAAAAGGTATTATTCCAATCTGTGGGTGAAGATTCAACCCCTGAATGAACTAGAGTTAGATGGTGTAACTTTTTTTAAAAAAAAAATGAAAAATGAAGAAGTCTATTTTTAGATTAGAACGAGTAATTTGTAATAGATCTTCCTATAATGTAATGCGGACCGTCAATGAAGTGTTAGAAATAATAAATTAAGAGACCAGATCACCTACCTGCCACCATGCCACAACTTGTGATACCATACCATCTTTCCTACCAACACCACTCTTCTAAGGAATTAAGGTCACAAAAACATGGGCCCCACCAAGAAGTTGACCATTTTTGAAAAGTAGGAAGATCAACTCATGAGGTAGGCCACAATTATATGTCGAGTGAAACCATCAATTGTTTATTGATCCCAACAGTGTGGCCCACTTAATGAGCACACCAGGCTGATTTTTGTCCCAGGTGATCTTCTTGGTGGGGCGTACTGTTCTCACTGCATTGATGTCTTGCACAAGTAGCATGTTGGAGGAAAATATCCAACGGTACAACAAGTTTCGGTTCCATGCCTTAAGTGACCGTTCTCATGAATTAAATCCAATCTTCCAATTATCCCCCCTTTTCCATCTCTTCTTTCACACACGCAATGGGCAGAAAGCTAAAAGAACTGATGACGCATGACTCAATGCAAATGATAATAGGAGACTGATGTATGAATGTCGACAATCTTGTCAACATTTTATAAGGAAATACGAGGACTAACCTACTACAAACATTTTTGCTTTAACAAGTGGGCCCACTGTTATATTACGTTGACATCCAATCAGGCCATCATTTGCAGTCCATATTTTTTTCTTGGTGCAAGAAAGTCAGGCAAATCTAAAACTCAAGTGGGCCTACAAAACTCAAGTAACGGTTGGGATTATGAAATCCCCATTAAAAACTGTATAGATTGCATGTGGGGTGGCCCACTATGTTTCGTATATTCCATCCAATCCATTCGGAAGATCTGTCTGATCAGGAATGATGGACCCATAAAAAAATTACGCAATTCCAAAATTCAGATAGGGACAAAATACATGATTTTAGAGGTGATGGATTATTTTGCTAGCATATTAGTAGCTACACGCAATGGGTTGAATCTTCACCTACAGATCTATCATTGGATTTTAGCCCTAATTACCTAATTCGAACGGATCCACCTGTCGAACTAATTCGATCGAACAAGATCCCAACTCGATTCGCCCTAATTCGACAATGTGGATTGAACTAGATCGGTCCAATTAGAGGTGGGTTTTGAGGGTTATTTTATCTAGTGCTACAAAAATTCACTCAATCAGATTATTTTGAAGAGGAGGAATAAGAAGAAACTATCAAAATGGAATCCTCACCAAAACCTGATTCAATCATGAATAAGAAGAGGAGACTGGAGAGGCGACTGGCGTCGGGCGACGGGCAGGCAGCAGAACGGGTGTTGAAGAAGAAGAGGAGACTGGAGAGGAAGAAGATCGGGCGTCAGGTAGCACTCGTTTGGTTGTTCGGGTTGGGTTAGGGTAAGAAAAGAGGGGAGATGTAGAGACAGTGTAAACGAATAGGGTTGGGTAACTTGGGTTAGGGTAAAAAAATAAAAAAGTCATTTTATACTACCCACTCCGCCACTCAGTTCGGGTTTGTTCGATTAGCTGTAGTTCCACTCGGTTCGGGTATCCGGGTCGGATCGGTCCGGATAGACCTCTATCCGGACTCGACCTAAAAAACCATTGGATCTGGAAATCCACACTCGATCAGGCCCGATCTGGGCCGTCGGTTCTGTTTGGAACAGGTCGGATAGGGTCGGATCCGCCGGATCGGGTCAGAACTGCCCACCTCTAGTTCTCACGATTCGTCGGATGAGAAATTTTATACCGTGCCTTTGTATCATAAGTTAACCATACATGTCAAATTTCAATCCTTAGATCATTATAAAAAAGATCAGTTGATAAATCAACCCTTTAATAGATGATTTTGGTGTCCATCGTGTGAAGAAACCTCGTGGGTAGTCATAATAGGAATTTTTCTTCATATGAACGACTTAGGTTGCCCATCATATGGTCTAAGCGTGACATATGAAGACCCCACTTTGGTAAGCTTTTCCTTAGGCGCCAAGTTATCCTTTCGAGGCTTACCAACTCCTTATAAATCTGGATCTTCCGATTTAACCACTTTCTGCCATCCATCGCCACTTAAATTTAGACCACACTTTAGTCTCATATGACTACGAGGTTATACCAAATTTAGACCCCGATATATGATCTTACATCATTGAATATTGAAGCCAGTTTCTTCATTTTGCTACAAAAGGTGTAATTTTAAATTTAGGCTTTTTCCAGGCTTACCAACTCCTTATAAATCTGGATCTTCCGATTTAACCACTTTCTGCCATCCATCGCCACTTAAATTTAGACCACACTTTAGTCTCATATGACTACGAGGTTATACCAAATTTAGACCCCGATATATGATCTTACATCATTGAATATTGAAGCCAGTTTCTTCATTTTGCTACAAAAGGTGCAATTTTAAATTTAGGCTTTTTCCACCATCGTTCAGTAACCAAATTTTGTCTAACTATTTGCATATTCTTACTACACATTTCTCCCAAACTTAGGCCCTGATCATCAAGTGTTGACCGTTAATTGAAATCAAGTTCGTTTTGGCACCCGTATGGAGAATTTTCAAGATAGACCAATCTAAATTTTGGATCACCAAGAAAATCATATATCCTGCCTCTATTTGACGACCTTGACATAATGGACGAATTAGATTTAAAGAAAGATCGTCAAAAAAGGGTTGATTGGAGAAACCCAATCCAAGTGGGATGTGAAACACTCCCCTCTCACATGCCCAATCTCCCAGTGCCAAGGAAGAGAGAGAAAGAGAAAGAGAGAGTGAGAGAGAGGAGAGAGAAAGAGAAAGAAAAAACCTAGATGCCATCATCCTCTTCCTTCTCCACACGTGTAGTGTCTCCCTCTTGTTCAAGTGATGTCGTGATTCATGTAAAAGCTTTCCTACATCGAGATCTACCTAAGATTTAAATCTAAGGCTAAGGTGAGGGATTCCTTTAAGCTTACATTAATTTGAGTTGATTTGATTTATCTTTTTTTATATACGTTCATGTTACTATGATTCTCAATGCAATTGATTGATTTACTATTAACAATTATTTATCCTTTTGAGAATTATGGTTAAGGAATAATTTTAATTATGCGTGATTTTTATAAATTTATGTGGGGTGATGGATACAAGTCTCGCCCTTTGCCAATTTTAAGAGCGACGTGTGTTTCCACTCTATATTGAGTTGGCCTTTTGCTCATCTCTCCTTATTCTTATTGAGTTAGCCTATTTGCTACTCTCCTCTTTTATCGAGATAACTTAATGCTACTTTTCTCATTTATTAGGTTAACCTTGTGATACCTTTCTTTATGGCTTGGGCATGTTCCTTGGAATTTCAAAACTCCCATGGTTCAATTTATTTCTCCTTTGGTGAAATTGATGTGTTAGAAGTCTCACAACTAGTGATTCAAATATTTTATCGTAGACGTAATGCGCTCTGGGTAGTGACCTTCTTGGTCGACACGTAATTCCATGGATTTTAGATAGTGGTGCACAGATCGATGTAAGTAATTCGCAATGCATGTTATATCACTTAAGGGATTGGATGTCATAAATAGTTGCTCAATGAATAAATCGTATCACGTAATTCATCCAATTCATGTATTGTGCCGCCTCGAGGTGTTCACATAAATCTACGGAAGCATTGAATACACCGATGAATCTTCGTAGTATGAGAATACGAGGCGAGTCGGGTTTTCTATGAACTATATTCCACATTGTAATGATCACTACATATGATGAGCCGTACACACTTTGTTAGGCTTGCATTCACATATATATATATATATATATATATATATATATATTAGTTGCGCATACTGATACTACTTGTAGTGGTAGAGTATGAGATGTATCAGAACCCTTATATTACTTTTATGAATCCCTTGAATTATTGTTAATCTTAAATGATAACCATCACTATGAGTAGGGCATTGATCCTCTCCAACCGTATAGATGATGCATGTGATGTGCTGATTGAAGACACGGATGATAATCCTCCTACAGAAGATTATTATGAATAAATAAAGAGATAGCTTTATGTTTAGCTTTGTTTATTTTCGCTGAAATCTTTGATAATGTAATAACCTCCCATTGGGAGGACATTTGATAATTTGTTGAATTCTTCACTCTTATGAAATAATAAACACAATCTATTTTATTGTCGTGAATGGTTACCTTCATGAATGTAACTGGATGTAATCTAAATACAAAGAAAATCAAGATAAGATTTTAAAGCATCCAATTTTTACATTATTAACACCCATAATTCTTGAGCACGAGTATGTACTCGGGCAGTGAAAATTCAGGATGTTACACTATGCCTTTATATCCCCTCCTCCTTGATCATTATTGATGGGGAGACTTACAGATTCTTCAAAAGCAACAGGGGCCTTTCGATCCTCATGAATGAATTTTTTTTGGTCATTTTGTAATTAGTTGGCGCTTTCAATTTCAAAGAGCCGATGTGCAATTATGCATAGTTTGTGGGTTGGGCTTAGCCAAACTAGCCTAATTTATTCTAGTATCTGGGCTGAATATTCAAAGAGTCGCGTAAGGGTACCCGGAGCTATTAAAAATCATGACCATCCATAACTAAGGCAGGCCACACTTATGAAAAAGTTGAGATGGGAACCACACCATTAGTTTTGCATAGGCCAACTATAGTGTTTATATGCCATCCAATCTATCAAATATGACTAATCAGAATGGTAAAAATTAATAATCAAATATTCCCATAGGGACTTGGCTGCAACCTTGGAACCAATGATGTGGGTGAGACCCTAACGTAAGGCCCATCTTGACAAATGAATTGTATCCATCTATTTTTTCAAATTATTTTAGGGTGTCTTTACAAAATTGAAGTAGATATAAATTTCAGGTGGACCATGCCACATGAAACAATGGTTATTGACATTAAGAACCTTTTGCGGGCAACACAAGTTTTGGATCAAGCTGATATTTGTTTTCCCCTTTCATCCAGGTCGCATGGTCAACAAACATTACGGTGGACTCGAGGAAGTTTTTAATGGTGTGCGTTCAATGACCACTATTTCTTATGGTGTGGTCCACCTGAAATATGTCTTCTTCATTTTTCGGGCAACACCCCTAAAATAAGCTGGCAAAACATATGGATGATGTGGATATATAATGCATGCATTAAGATGGCCCGATAGTTAGGGTCTCACCGACATTGCTGGTTCCAAGATTACAGCCAAGTTGCACTCCAAAATTCCAAAACTCAGCTGGACCTTGGACGCATGGGCACCACAGGCACAACTTTGGTGGATCCCTGGATCCACCAGTATGGGTGGGATCCCTGATTGTGGGGCCCACCGTGATGTATGTGACTACCAACTGTGCCTCCCTCTATAAAAAGGCATTTTCAATGAGATCTCCATCACGATCTCCCTCACTCTCCATCACAACCTCCTTCACTTTCTCAAAGTCCCATTCAATTCCATCAACGATCCCCCTCGCCTCCTCTCTTTCTCCTCTGGGAAAGTGAACATTTCTTCTTTTCGCACCTCCTCCATTAAACAGATGAGCAGTGAGAAAGAAGAGGATCCCAGTAGCGAGTAAGGAGGATGAAATTGGAAAGGACAACGGTTATTGACCATTAATAACCCTTTGTGGGCCGCATAAGTTTTGGATCCAATTGATATTTTTCAATAACCCTTTGTGGGTCGCATAAGTTTTGGATCTATCTGATATTTGTTTTCTCATTTCATCCAAGTTTATTTAAACTTATCAACATGTTGGATGGTCAACAAACATTACACCAGACCCAATGAAGTTTTTAATAGTGGGCGTTCAATGACCACTATTTCTTGTGGTGTGGTCCACCTGAATTTTATATTATCTTTATTTTTTGGAACTACGCCCTAAAATAAGTTGACTAAAAATATGGATGGCATGGATATACAATGCATGCATCAAGGTGGGCCCTATAGTTAGGGTCTCACCCACATTGTTGGTTTTGGGGTTGTAGCCAAGTTGTGCTCAAATATTCTAAAGCTTAGGTGGACTTTGGACACATGGGCTCTACGGGCGTACCTTTGAGGATCCATCGAGGAGGGTGAGGCCCATGACTGGGAGCCCACTGTGATATATGTGATTACCATCCGCGCCTCCCTCTATGGAAAGGCCTTTTTAATGAAATATCCATCACAACCTCCCTCACTTTCCATCACAGCCTCCTTCGCTTTCTCAAACTCCCCTTCAACTCCATCAACCATTCCCACCGCCTCCCCTCTATCTCCTTGTTCAACTCCATTAACCATTCCCTCCACCTCCTCTCTTTCTCCTATGAGAGGGTAAACCTTTTTTTTTTCCGCACCTAATCCAACAAACGGGTTAGCAACGAGAAAGAAGATGAACCCATTCGCGAGAAAGGAGAGGAACGTAACCCTGAGAAAGGAGAGGATGAAATCAAAGAGGACAATGGTTGTTGACCATTAAAAACCTTTTGTGGGCCACACAAGTTTTGGATCAAGCTGATATTTGTTTCCCCCTTTTATCTAGGTCTATTTGAGCTTATCAACAGGTTGGATGGTTAACAAACCTTACGGTGGACCCTAGGAAGTTTTTGATGTTGGGCGTTTAATGACCAAGGTTTCTTGTGGTCTTGTCCACCTGGAATTTTTATCTTCTTCATTTTTAGAACGACACCCTAATATGCTGGAAAAACATATGGACAACGAGGATATACAATGCATGCATCAAGGTGAGCCCTATGGTCAGGGTCTCACCCACATCACCAGTTCCTAGGTCACAGTCAAGTTGGGCTTGAATATTCCAAAACTTAGGTGGACATTAGACCCATGGGCTCTACATATGCGGCTGGATCCACCGAGGCGGGTGGGACCCCTGACTGTGGGGTCCACCATGATGTATGTGACTATCATCCACAAATCCCTTTATAAAAAGGCATTTTTAATGAGATCTCATCACAACCTCCCTCTCTCTCCATCATAGCCTCACTCACTCTCCTTTCTCAGATTCCCCTTCAACTACATTAATTGTTCCCTCTGCCTCCTCTCTTTCTCGCTCTTCGATTCCATCAACCATTCTCTCCACCTCCGCTCTCTCCTCTAAGAGAGTGAACATTTCATCTTTTCGTACCTCCTCCGACAAAGGGATGAACCATGAGAAAGAAGAGGAACCTAGGTGCGAGAAAAAAGAAGATGAAATTGGAAAGGAAGTGGTTGTTGACCATTAAAAGCATTTTGTTGGCCACACAAGTGTTGGATTAAGCTTATATTTATTTTCTCCTTTCAACTAGGTTTGTTTGACCATATCAATAGGTTGGATGGTCAATAAACATTACAGTGGACCACATGATGTTCTTAATGGTGGCTATTAAACGACCATTATTTCTTGTGGCGCGGTCCACCTGAATTTTGTCTCTTCTTCATTTTTGGGATCACACTGTAAAATAAGTTAGCAAAAAATATGGACGTCGTGGATATGCAATGCATGCATCAAGGTGGGCCATATGATTAAGGTCCCACTCACATCACTAGTTCTAGGGTTATAGCCGAGTTGCGCTCAAATATTCTAAAACTTAGGTGGACCTTGGACGCATGGGATTTATGAGCGCAGCTTTAATGGATCCCTGGATGAGCCGAGAGAAAGAAGATGAACCCATCAGTGAGAAAGGAGAAGATGAAATCAGAAACAAACGATTATTGATCATTAAAAGCCATTTATGTGCCACATAAGTTTTGCATCAAGCTTAGATTTGTTTTCCCTTTTCATCCAAGCCTGTTTGACCATATCAATAGGTTTGATAGTCAACAAACCTAAGAAGTTTTTAATGGTGGGCATTTAACGACCACTACTTCTTATGGTGTGATGCACTTGAAATTTGTTTCTACATCATTTTTTGGACCGCGCCCAAAAAAATTTGTCAAAACATATGGACAACGTGGATATACAATGCATGCATCAAGCTAAGCCCTATGGTTAGGGTCCCACCCACATTGCTAGTTCCGAGGTCATAGCCAAGTTGTGTTAAAAAAATTCAAAACTTGGGTGGCCCTAAAATAAGATGGCAAAACATATGGACGATATGGATGTATGATGCATGCATTATGGTAAGCCCAATGGAAAGGGTCCAACTCACGTCATTAGTTCCAGGGTCGTAGCCAAGTTGTGCCCAAATATTTCAAAACTTAGGTAGACCTTGGATACATGGGCTCTACGGGTGTGGCTTTCGAGGATGCTAAGATTGTAATAAAACTGGATTTAAAATCGTATAAAGCCCAAATTAATTAGGATTAAAAATATAATTTGTGATTTATAACAAAAGTAAAACACTTAGCAAATTAGTAAAGGTATTCTTAGTAAAGGGTGAGGTTAGAGGATCTATTCTTGGCATTATATTATTAACTTTTTACGTAAGATTACAAAGCCCCGAAGGAAACTTTTAGATCCAGGGCTTATCTCTCTACGAAAGGAGGGATCATAGTTTTTGCGTAAGATTACAAAACCTTGAAGGAACCTTTTAGATCCAGGGCTTCTCTCTCTATGAGAGGGATCGTAGAGAATTCTCCTGTGAAAACCCTAAAGAAAAGAGAGAGAGAGAGGTAAGTTCCTAATCCAACTTTTTCTAAAATTTTCTATATTTAGATTAAAAACATTTATATTTGTACAATGAATGGGGTGGATCAGCCTTATGTCCATTGTTTTGATCGATGAGAAGGTTTGAAGAATAGACAAAAGCCTTATACAAGATCTCATGTCTTAGAGATCGACATTGAACTATATAACAATGTCAATCCATATAAGTTTGGATCAAAAGTTTCTTAAGGCCAGAGCATACCATGGCTGTAAATTTTATAGTGATTTGACTGTTGGATTGTCCACAATGATCTATGGATAATATTAATGACGAATAATGCTGTAGGACGATTATAGATCTCAGAATGTTTGGTCCGAGCAACTCTTTTTCCCAAACTTTGTGATGGGAAATCATTGGATGGTTTGAACCTAATCTATGTTATGATAAATCCATAAAACTTAAGGAAATAGAGAAAACCCTAAAAGTTGAGAAATCAATTTTGAAATTACGGCTGAACCTGCTAATTGAAGTAAGGAATTATATCCAAGTGTCCTAAAGGGGGTGAATTTAAGTTTTAAAAATATTCCTATTGAAAAATTAAATTGCCTAACTTAAACTATTTACCAATTAAATTAATTAAGGAAATTTATCTCTACAGCTTCTGTGAGACCCGTATCCTAGCCCGTACCATTCCGTAGGCTTCCGCGGTCCTCTCGATCGAATTTCAGCGACCTACGATCTGTTATCGGTGTTTACACGCGATCCTGAGTCGTGTCCCGGATATCAGAGTCGGCTCGATTTAAAACTTATATCCTTGCGACCGCGCTGTCGCCTCGGTTCTGACGTCGCATCTCCTGCACTGAAGTGATACCCGGGCAAGAAGATGTGGGCCCGTGTTCAGTTCAAGGAAAATGAATCCCAAGAGAATGTCCCATCAAATGTCAAGTACACACCCCATCACTCCCATCACTCACACCCATCCCCAAGTACCATACTCATCCCCAAAAGTCAACTTTCCATCACTTCACCCATCCCTCTCCCCATCACTCCACTCACATCACCTCTCTTTCTTATCTCTCTCTCATTTTTCTCCCAAGCTCCATGAAAGCAATCCAACACCCAACCTCCATGAGAGAGCTTGGTGTGGCCCACCTTCCTACCTCCCTTCCCCACCATCCAAAGTCCATATCGACCATTGAATCGCACCCCTTGGAGCTCTACATCGCATTGGCGAAAGAAGGAAGAGGAGATCAAAGGTGGGTGTTTTTTTAATTTTTGATTTATGTGATTTCGATGTGATAGGGCTCACTTGTGGTGGGACCCATCTTGATGTATGCCTTGTATCAAAGAGGGGCCCATAGTGGCGGGGTCGCTCCCATCTCCACCGTTTTCTCTCTCTCTCTCTCACTCTCTCTCTCTCCTTCTTTTGATGGCCCACCTTGATGATATGCATTGTTGACACTGTCCATATGTTTGAAGTGTGTGGCCCACTTGACACATGTGTTGTATATCCAAACCGTCCATCTGTTCTTGGATGGTGGGCCCTACTAAGATGTATGGGTTTTATCCTGACCGTCCAGCCTCCTGGACGTGGTCATGGGCCACCATTGATGCACGTGTTTCATTCGTCCATCCATCTGGGTGGGACACACCCTACACATGGGGCCTATCTTGATGTGGGAAAGCAGATGGGGCCGATGTACCTACAACAGCTAAACAACTGTTGTATTGATGTCAACAGGAATGTGGGGCCCCATCATGCGGTATGCATTATATCCCTACTGTCCATCTATATGGACCCCACCACGATGCATTTGTTATATCAATACCGTCCATCCAAACGTCCAGCGTCTGGACGCTGGACTGGATCTAATATAATAATAATAATAATAAAAAATAAATAAATAAGTAAATATCAGCTTGATTTAAAACCAGGTGGGCCACACTGACGTGGACCACCTCGCCTGGACGTATGTGCATTACATCTACGTCATCCATCCAACCATGATGTATGCGTTTTATCTCTGTCGTCCATCCAGCAGCATGTGGGGCCCACCCCACACATGCTGTAGGTGTGTGATGGACCACCTTGAAGTATGTATTCCATATCCACCGTCCGTCCATCTGTCTGGACACTAGACCCTGCCTTAATATATGTGTTTTACCCAAGCCGTCCATCTGTTTTGCCATGAACGGCCCCACCGTGATGTATGTTTTGTATTCCAGGCCATCCATGCCTAAACGGTTCTGTGGGGCCCCACCATGTTGTATGCATTTCATCCATACCATCCACATATCTAGACGGTGTTGGACAATGTTTGGATGGTGCTGTCCAATGTTTGGATGGTGTAGATTTACATGGATAATGTTTGGATGGTGCTGATTTACATAGACAATGTTTGGATGGTGCTGATCATCATTAGTGGGCCATGTGCCCCATGGAATGATAGTGTACAGCAGTACACATGTTACACCTGCAACCATTGAAATGATTTTTAGTGTGGTCCAAGTCCACTTGAGGCCCATTGGTGCGGCTCATCTACGAGGCCCATCATGATGTATATTTGAGGCCCATGTGATAGGGCCCACTTGCCTTGTATTTTGAGGTCCATGTGATAGGGCCCACCTGCTTTGTATTTAAGGCCCATATGATGGGGCCCACCTACTTGAATCTGAGGCCCATGGCAAGGCCCATTGTGTTGTATTCGAGGCCTATGGGCAAGGCCCATTATGATGTATTCGTGGCCTATGGGCAAGGCCCATTGTGATGGGTATTAGGCCCTTATCGTGCGGCCCATTATGACGTGTATTAGGCCCATGACGTGTGGCCCATTTGATATATTCGAGACCCAGATACATGGCCTATTTAATGCATACGAGACCCATGTGTAGGGCCCACATGTTATGTATTTGAGGCCCATGAGCAGGGCCTACCTGTTGTGTATATGAGGTCCATTGGTGCAACTCATTGACGCGGCCCACTTGTTGTATTTGAGGCCCATGGGTTGCGGCCCATCATGATGTGTATTAGGCCCATGTGATGTGGTCCACTATGACATGTATTAGGACCATGTGATGTGGCCCATAGTGATCTGTATGTAGCCCTTGTATGAAGCCCATTACGATGTATATTAGACCTTTGTGTGAGGCCATGGGCCCACTTTATGTTTGGCTCTATGTGGGCCACTATTTGGGAGCAATGTTGGTTGAATGTCCACATTAATGGGCAATGATGGTTAAATATCCACATTGTGACCTTCCCTTAGGCCTTTTGTTAGGCCGATTCTGATTATCGAGGCCAATGCTAATTAATGTGGCTGATGCTGATTATCGAGGCCAATTGTCGATGTCGAATATTGATTATCGGTGCCGATTGTCGATACCGATTATGAGTATGCAATAGCATAGTATCATGATACATGCCTATATGCATCATCTGCATGTTTATTATGAGATGTGGTTAACCATTGCATATGTCATTGGGTAAGTTGTTATGAGACTTCCTGATAGGTGGAGGTTATCTCACATGAGCGCATGGTATGCGTGGGATTGATGCATGACTGGATTGTATGACTCATGTATCTTTTATTGTGTATTGTGATTATTGTACGCCATAGCGACATCAGGGCCGTAGCCTCCACAAGCATATTATGGATGGCCAGATGGGACACTGAAAATCTGTTATTAGCATCGGGCTGCCATAGATGACCCTAGATGAAAATTTCTAAACCTCCGAGGCCAGGAGACACTCCAAAGTCGAGACCAAGTGGATATATATGAGCGCATGAGGGCCCTATACCAGTAGGTGGCGTCTCCCACTATGTCATGGTCGATTAGGTGGGGGGTGTGGCCTTACCAGCCCGAGGGTAGTGGGCATAGCTAGGCTGAGTTTGACTAGCTTATGATTTGGTCCGCTATCGACGTGCCAGGTAGATATTGACTAAGTACTGGCCAGGTGGATAATGAGATCTCTTGCACTTGCATGGTTGCACATCTAGTGAGCAGCAATTACATGTAGAGTGTACTAGACCCCGGTAATGATCCAGAGATATACAATACTGATTTGTGGAGTAAGAGTTGCATACTCATTCATTCATTCATCCATTCACTATCCACTCGGGCTGGTTGTGCGTAATTATTTGTTACATGTACCTTTATAATGGCCAGGATTTCGGTTGGGGCGTACGACTAACTTGAGATTAGGAGTTTACCACATTAAGTTTGACTATCTAAATTTAGGTATTGGACTAGTTTAGATAGAAGTCCCTTGTGGTGGATCCCATAGCTTGTGATACTATGTATCATCATCCCACTTTACACTCCTGCATGGTCATTCGCATCGCATATTGCATTGCATCCTTGGTATCTGATACTTGACTCTTTATGACTACTCATTTGCATAGCTGATTTGTATTGCATACTCGGATATTGTATGACTCATGGACTTGTCAGTATTTCTGCTTACTCTGATATCATATGATTCATGATCTCACTAGTATTTTCGACATTGTATGATTATGAGGTTGTATTTGTGTGCTTGACACTTATCTTGCGCACACACTTTCACCACCCTCTAAGCTTTCTATAAGCTTATGCACGATAGATGCGTGCAGGTGGCGTTGGTCGTAGTGGCGTTGAGCTTGGAGCGTGCAGCTGTCTTCTGGAGCTTTGATTTTATTTTAACATATGTATTTTCCTTTCAGCATTGTATTCAAAGTTTATATTAGTGGATATGTGATGATGATGTTGCTTTTGTAATTTGGGTAAATGTATGTTGAAAAATCCTTCTTGTAGGATCTCAGGATTGGAACCTAGCATATGGGAACTGGGAGCTGAGAATGGGGTACTACGGAGGCTATCGGCACCGGATTTGGTGATCGAGATTCCTATGAGTCCGATTTCCGGGTTTGGGGCGTGACAACTTCCAAGCCATAGAGGGTCCAATCACATAAACTATGAAAGATATGCAAATTTGTAACTAGCCTATAGAGATAGTGTATTTAAGTGTGTGGGATGTGATTCCTGTTAATCCTAAACATTCATCTAATCATGCAGTATGATTAAGCATTTAAACCACATAAGTGTAATTAACAAATGCGCAAAGACAATCCCAAGCACGATTATATATAGTGGTTCAACTACGTGCCTATTCCACTCTCGACGGACGCACTTAACCCATGAGTGGACTGGATTTCACTATCCAATGGTTTTAAATCAGGTTAACCATGAACATTTACAACCTACACAAGGTTAAGCTAAGGAGCCTACACAAGGCAACCTTAGGTGCCTACACAAGGCAACTCTGTGCCTTCACAAGGCAATTTTAAGCCTACACAAGGCAATGACTACACAAGGTAATAGGTCCAACACAAGGACACTTCTAGGGCCTACACAAGGCACCTATATGCCTACACATGATAATAGGTCCTACGCAAGGACACTACAAGTATTCTTCAGTTGGAGGCCTACGAAAGGTCTTAACGAGTTTGACAACTCAAACTCTTAATCCCAATCATACACAAGGAAAGGGCTTCAAACTCAATGGACTCTTAGACTTACTTGTAAGTGAGTGAGCCCAGTTTCAACACATGTTGTTGAAGATCTTCCTAGTGGTGAAGAGTCTTCAGCTCCCTTGAACTGCAACCGCTCATAAATGCTTCAATCGAGGTACCAAGGTTATTGGGTTTAAGGTATGGTTGATCTACTCAAGTTAATGATATGCATTTAAGATCTAGAGAAGATTCATACGAGTAAAGCCTTTAAAAATCCCAGCACAATGATTTTCCATTAAAGAATACTGCTGGATGATCAATGAAGGACAGAGTTCATTCTTCAATCCAAGCTATGAATATACCAATAAATACCTTTAAGTCATGGATTGAATAATGAACTCCTATAGGAAAGAGGACTTGAGAGTAAGGGAAATAATTCTAGTAATAACTCCCTCAAAGTTCTCTTAAATACTCGCTCAAATATCACAGAAGCAACTCAAGTATTTATATAGAGTCAAATCTCAAAGGTAAAAAAATGGGCAGAAATCTGTCGTTGTCGATGCCATAGAAGGGTCTTTGATGTCATCAAACCTTATTCGATTGTATCGACTATCTGCACTATGATTTTCAAATAAGTGTAGGACAAATTTTGTTTGATTCTGTCGAATATCCTTTGATGTCATTGAAGGGCCCTTCGATGTCATCGAGAGACGGCTTGATGCTATTGAGATTTTCCTTTGAAAATATCACTTGGTTGCTGAACATATTAAGCACTATTTTCGATGCCATCGAACGTGCTTCGATGTCATTGAGTGAAAAATAGATTTTCCTATAAAACACTTTTGATAGTGTGGCATGAATATCCACAAAATATCCAAAAATATAGCATCATCTATTCACAACCCCAAGTGTAGGGTCGCTATGTTGTAATAATCTCAGTGAAACCGAGGTTGAATCCATGAGGACTAATCTTGTGTGTCTATTCTGAAAGTAATTAGAATCAAAACTAGGAGAAGATCTAACCTAAATCTGGAAGTGTAGAGAGTAATTGTGAGAGATTTTATGAAAAAATTGAAGAAATCCAAAGGTGGGAAACTAGGGATCCACTTGTAGCAATTGTGAAGCTACCTTGCATGATTCAAGGACACAACTGAAATCAGAGTCCTATCTTATCCAATTGGAAGATATTCAATAAAATCAGATCTGAACTTCCATTGACCTAATTCTCAACGGATGAAAGTTATGAAGATTGGAAGTGATTCCATCACCTAACCATGCCTAGGAGACAATGGTAGATAACAGGATATACCGATCCAACAACCACCATGGGATAGTTATGAAGAATAGAAGGGATTTGATCACTCAGCTATGCCCAAGGGATGATGGAGAACAATAAGATTTCCTAGTTTCACAAACTTCGAACAGAAGAAGAAGATACTTCAAGCTATTGTAGATCTATTGTAATTTAAGTCACAATAAACCATTAAATACTAAAATTTTTCCTCAAATATCAAACTAGAATCAAAGGAGTTCAATAATAGCAAGAATTAAACAAGAAAAGCATCCTTATCATGCTATAAGCTTCATCCCTTAGCCCTAGCTAATGGATCTAGCCAACCATAGACATGATTAGATTAAAAACACTAGAAGAAAGCATTAAAAACTAAGGAGAAAGGAAGAAGAACTCTTGGGAAGTGGATCTACCCTTTTGCTCTGCTCTTCCAAATCCTAGATATCTTAAAAAGTGCCTAGAAACCCCTATTTATAAGCAAAGTTTCGCAAAATCGCAAAACTGGATCTAGTTTATGCAAACTGCATAACACCTTCAATGTCATCGAACACCCTTCAATGTCATCGAAGGGGTTTGAATATGAAAGTTGTGCCTTTTCTTCTTTCGCGCTGCATAAGTCTCTGTGTCATCGAACCACCCTTCAATGTAATCAAGCGAAGCTTCGATCCATCGAACAAGTCTTCGAGTCATCGAAAATGTGTCAAAAAGAGTCCAACGAGCTGCTTCAATTTCTTTAATAAAGTCGATGTCATTGAGCAGTCTTCGATGTCATCGAGCGCCTTCCTTTAAGTCATCGAACATCTCTTCGATTAATCGAGAGAAGCACCTAATATGTCCAGCAACCAACTCGGTTTTTCCTCATCAATTCGATGTCATCGACCAATGTTCAATGTCATCGAACAAATCTTCGATGTCATCGAACGGTTCTCGATGATAGAGTCTTTGTGATTTATGCACTTGTTCTTTCGACTTCCTTCCTTCTCCACTTGGTTTTCTTGGACCTTAGGTTCTTGAAATCATCAATCTTGGTCTCTGAAGATCCATTCTTTGCTTTGGTGGCTTTTGAGCACTAAATCCATACTTTTAGCATTCTTTTTATTCCAAGCTCTTAAATTCACCTTGCGACACAATCACATGTAAAATATACCATTAAGACATATTATGTTTGTAAAACCAAGAAATAGATGGGGGATAATATGCAATATTTGACCCTCAACAAAACCCCGAACAACATTTTGCTAATCCCAAGCAAAATATGCAAAAAATAATCTTCAATCTCAAGTTTGAAACCTTTTTTGAAAAATAATCTTTTATGCAATCAAGTATGGATGAGTACAGGCAATCAAGTATGGATGAGTACAGACAAGACAAGAAGGTGAGATTTTGAGAATCCTAAAGCTTAATCACATAGGTAACCAATCAAGTTCTTATTTAATTAAATCAAAGTATAAGTCTATATACCATGTTTTTCAATGCACTTAGTGAAAATCAACTTACTTTCCATATGACTACTATCGTTTCATAATGTCACCCATGCTCATCACTTCAAGGTTGGTTTGAACTCAAGTACCGATTCCGAACTCATCCCCTTCTCCTTTTTTTTTTTTTTCCAGTTTTTGATTTTATATCGATGGTCAATTTTTTTTCTCATTCTTTATTTTTGCATTCTTTTCCAGATTTTTGCATTCTTTTTCATGACCTCTCTGTCGATCTCCTGTTTTTTAATTGGTTCTTTTCTTCTTTTAAGGTGGATAGAATTCTCCAGACTCAATTCTCACCATCTATCAATGATTCTTTTACTGACGACAAATTAAATGTGTCCCGTGACCTAGATTAACATGATATTCAAAATACCTCTAAAATAATTGCGCACAAGAACTTAGATGGTAGATTACTTACATGATTAGACTCCAAGAATTCAAGATTCAATCTCTATCTCATCAAACTCAAGGCATTCTTAAGTACACAAGTTATCGCTTCCCAAACAGATTTCAACCTAAAAATCTTGAGAAATTTTCAATTTTTTTAAATTATTTATTTTTTTCCCAAAACTGATAAAAACACTGATTAGGTTACCTAATCCCCGCCCCCCCCCCCCAAAAAATATATATATATATATATATATATATATATATATATATATATATATATCTACATTGTCCTCAATGTACAAAAGAAAGGGAATGGTGATGGAAAGATAATACCTGGAGGAAGGAAATTGAGCTTTTCCCCGGATCTCAGCATAAAATGGGTTAGCACAAAACAAAACTCAATGAAGTTTAAGCAAACTATAATAAAATAGCAAAAAGCAAACTATCCTAGTCCTATGAAAGCGATAAACCTACCTATACCTCCATCAGACTAGGAGATCAATCCTGGTAAACTCAGAGGTATGGACGTTTTCTCTGAATCGAATTTTTCAACAAATGGCTTTAAATGATGTCCATTTACTTTAAAAGCATTGTCATTGTTTAGATTCTCTATCTCAATAGCCCCATGAGGATAGACATTTGTAATAGTGAAAGGGCCGATCTAATGAGATCGGAGCTTTCCCAGAAAAAGATGTAATTGAGAGTTGTACAAAAGGACTTTTTAGCCTGGTTAGAATGATTTACGAAGGATGTTCTTATTGTGAAAAACCTTCATCTTATTCTTATAAATTCTCGAGTTCTCGTATGTATCATTCTGGATCGCCTCGAGTTCATTCAATTGAAGTTTACGCAGTGAGTCAGCATTGTCTAAGTCAAAGTTCACATTCTTTATAGCCCAGTAGGCCCTATGTTCCAATTCCATAGGTAGGTGACAAGCTTTCCCATAGACAAGTCTAAAGGGAGACATTCCAATGAGAGTTTTAAAGGCTATACGGTAAGCCCATACGACATCGGTCAAGTGGATTGACCAATCCTTACGGTCAGGGTTAACTGTCTTTTCCAGGATGTGTTTGATCTCCTTATTGGAAATCTCATCTTGCCCACTTGTCTGAGGGTGGTATGGAGTGCTCAACTTGTGGGAAATGCCATATTTCTTCATTAAGTGTGTGAATGGCTTATTTCAAAAATGTGATCTTCCATCACTAATGATGGCCTAAGGCATTCCAAACCGGGAAAGGATGTTCTCTTTTAAGAATTTAATGACCATCTGATGGTCATTATTCTGGCTCAGGATTGCTTCGACCCATTTAGTGACATAGTCTACGGCTAATAAAATATATAAATTTCTATGAGATTGGGGGAGTGGTCCCATGAAATCGATGCCCCAGTAATCAAATGCTTCAATGATCAAAATGGGGTTTAAAAGCATCATATTTCTATCAGACAATGCTCCTAGCTTCTGACAATGCTCACAAGCCTTGTAAAACTTATGAGTGTCCTTGAACATAATGGGCCAATAAAAGACACACTGCAGAATTTTGGCCATGGTCTTTTTAGCAGAAAAGTTACCACCGCAGGCCTGAGAATGACAAAAAGAGATGACAGTCTGGTGTTCATTGTTTGGCACGCATCTCCTTAAAATATGATTTGGGCAATATTTAAATAAATAGGGATCATCCCAGAAGAATTTACGTACCTTGGTGAAAATGTTCTTCTTATCTTGCACAGTCCAATGTGTCGGCGTGAAACCTGGGCAAGATAATTAGCAATATTGGTGAACCAAGGTGAATGAGAGACTTTAAACAATTGTTCATCAGGGAACATGTCATTTTTGGGTGCCGTCTTAAGGGAATCATAAAGGTTAAGCCTAAAAAGATGGTCAGCCACTAAGTTTTCTATTCCCTTCTTATCTTTTATTTTCAAATCAAATTCTTGGAGTAGGAGGATCCATCTTATTAGGCGGGGCTTAGCATCATTCTTAGAAAGAAGATACTTGAGAGCCGCATGATCAGTGTAGATAATGATCTTGGATCTGATCAAGCAGGCTCTAAATTTGTCCAAAGTGAATACTATGGCCAAGAGTTCTTTTTCTGTAGTAGAGTAATTCATTTGAGCCGAATTTAGCATCCTACTTGCATAATGAATAACATAGAGCTTCTTTTCTTTTCTCTGGCCTAACACCACCCTAATAGCATAGTCAGACGCATCATGCATAAGTTCAAAAGGAATGTTCCAATCGGGCTATATAATAGGTGTGGTAATCAACATGCCCTTGAGCTTAGCAAAAGCTTCTTGACATTGCTCAGTCCACTCATATGGAATATCCTTTTAAAGTAGATTATATGAAGGACGAGAGATGTGACTAAAGTCCTTTATGAATCTTCTGTAAAATCTAGCATGTCCTAAAAATGATCGCACGTCTCGTATGCTTTTGGGTGGGGGTATAGTAGAGATATGATCAATTTTAGCTTTATCTACCTCAATTCCCTTGGACGAAATAATATGTCTAAGGACTATTCCCTTACGAACCATGAAATGACATTTCTCTAAATTAAGTACCAAATTCTTTTCTTTACATCTTTTTAATACACATTTAAGATTTTCTAAACAATCGCTGAAAGATGGACCAAAGACCGAGAAGTCATCCATAAAGACCTCTTGATATTGCCCCACCATGTCAGATAAGATACTCATCATACATCGCTAAAAGGTAGCGGGGGCATTACACAGCTTGAATGACATCCTTTGGTAAGTAAAGGTGCTAAAAGGACATGTGAACGTGATCCTTTCTTGGTCTTTATGGGCTATCTCGATCTGATTGTAGCCCGAATATTTATCAAAGAAACAGTAATAAGAATGACCAGCTAGCCTCTCAAAAATTTGATCAATAAAGGGCAAAGGAAAGTGGTCATTCCTTATGACGGTATTCAACTTCCTGTAGTCAATGCACATTCTCCAACCAGTAATAACTCTAGTTGGCATGAGTTTATTATTGGCATTAGCTACGATGGTGATTCCAAACTTCTTAGGAACCACCAGAGTTGGACTCACCCATTGACTATCAGATATTAGGTATATGATACTCACATCCAATAGCTTAAGAACCTCAACCTTAACCACTTACTTCATGTTTGAATTCAATATACGTTGTGGTTGTTGGGAGGTCTTTGCATTATCCTCTAGATAAATGCAGTGAGTACAAATTAAAGGGTCAATTCCCTTGAGGTCCGCAATCGACCATCTAAGGGCTCTCTTTGCTCAATGAGAGTAGAGATGACTATACTCTCCTCGTAACGCCCTGAAAATCGGGGGTCGAGTAGGAGCCCAACTCCTGAGTTCCAACACATCACTTATGCAACATAGAAAATGATGATTAAATGTTGTCTATATTAGTGCCTTAAACATGAGTGGGATTATACCAAATAGCATATCATACTTCAGAGACAGTTAAATTTCGCAAGCGGAAGATTGTGATAATTATATAAAATGTATAAACTGTTGTAAGTCTCCAAAGTGTGAACATGTTACCAGGCTAAATATATACATGTATACTCTTAAAATGGACAAAATGAATATACATGGGTGCTCCAAAATGTAAAATGACAAGTGTAATGACATTTAGACAGCATCCCTGCAACCCCGTTAATCAGAACACGGTCTACATAGACCTGCCTGATAGCTGCATATAGGAGAACTCCTCATCATCGTAAAAGTTTGGCTCTACCTCGAAAGCATCGCCATCATCTGCATATACAACAGGGTCTGGTTGGTGTTTAAAATACCGTCTCAGAACGTGGGAGTGAGTGATCAACTCAGTGGAGCCATAAAATAAAGGTTAACATGTTATTAATTCAGTCAAACAATAATGATAAAGCAGTACAACACTCATGTCCTAATGCTCTTGTTAATGCAAAGATGATATGCGATAATGATGTATGCCCTCGCCTGCACTGCCTCTGCGACATCATCTCATGATCGTGGCTTACAACACTCCCACTGTGCTCAACTCCAATGCCAAAGGCACATGTAATGCGGTGCATGTGCGTGATTAGCCAAGTTCTTAATTAGACATATTCATACAATAAGATTGGGAAGCAAGGCACCTCCTTTTATATCATATACCTAAACATTGATCCATCTAGGGTCATCAACCCTAGTAGTCACATATGATAGACAGTTTCCAGGTCGCTACAGAGCGGCTCGTCACCTCAGCGTAGGCCTAGTTTATGCTCGAGGTCACTATGGAAAGGCTCGTCACCTTAGCATAGTCCTAGTGTATACTCGTGGTCACTACAGGCTCGTCACCTGATCATAGGCCGACAGCTCAAATACAATATCCCATACACCACCATATTCAGCTCATGAGTTTGGGTTGCTCACTGGTCACTACGGGGAGGCTCGTCACCCCAGCGTAGGCCGACAGCTCGACCACAGTGTTCCATACACCACCATGTCTGGCTCATGAGTCTTATCAGATCGAGGTACCAAGGTTAAACGGGATCTTCACTGGTAAGTTGGTACCTTAGGTTCAAGCAGTAGCGTCCATACATGGTGAACATATAATGGGTCAATCAGGTTACTTGATAAGCTCGGTTAGTATGAGCGTACGTTGACTTAGTTGACATAGAGTGCATAAGCATTCCGTGTGGCCTAACCACTGTCAACAAATCTGCGTACGACTCGGATTCCCTGAACACATCTGATGTGGCGGAACGACCTCAGCCACTAACTCGGGAATCTTTACCGATTGCCTGGACTATGTAGCAGTCCTAAACATACTTAAACATAACAGGAAAGCATATGTGATAGGCATATCAGTAATAAACAATTAATTCAAATAAGGGAACCACTTAAGCATTTTTTTATGAAGTACAAATAAACATGCTTTTACACATATACATTTTATACGTAAATCACATCAAATAAACTAAATTACATGAATGGATTTATACACATCGCTAAGGTAGTTGAGAATCTTATCTTAATACCCATATAAAATACAATTTACCAAATATTTACTCATTCAGACATTTTTTCAAACACTTAGACTACACACTATAACATACATGACGTATGTTAGTTATAACATGTTTTAAGGCAAATCCTTTCACCAAGGAGTTGTCACCTATACAAAAATCATATATCCACGACATATAATCATGGCAAGCATGATTAAACATTTCTATACTCATTCAAACATTTCAACAAACACATGGAATGCGTTATAAATCAACATAGTCTATATATAAGTATATGTATGGAAAACCTTGTATCTAAGTGCACGTGATAGCAATCAAGCCAGTTATAAATCATTACTGACATTGAAAGCCTTGAAAACTATAACCTAAACATTTATAGTCTGCACCTTTCACCGGTAGACTCGTAACGAATTCAGTTTAAACACTAAGTCTCGCCTACGGCACAACGGCAACCTATAACATGAAATAAGTTAGTTACTTCAACACTTACTCTATTTGAATCCCTAAAATAGATTAGGGTTAGGATTTTTTATCCAAGTACAGAGTCAGAATCGCCGGAATAGCGATACGGTAACGGTGGTTAAGCACGTGGAATGGTAGGGAAGAATCCCAGGAATAATCCCCCACTCTCTCACTCAGTTTCTCTCTCTTTCCTTCTCTTTCTTCTCTCTTCTCTCTCTAGGGTTTGAAAATTCGTATGTGAAGGGAGAGAGAGGGTTTAAGGCCCTTATATAGGCCCAAAACTGAACTCAATGGCCTTAGGGCCATGGTATACTTAGGTTATAACCAAATAGTGGTCGTTTCGGTCCAACGGAGCTATTCTAGAGGCCCCTTTTCTACATGCGGTTGGAATTAAGCTCCCTAACATTGGATCTAGGTTAGGTTATGATCTCGGTCTGATCGGATCAATGGATCGGCAGCGGGGGACCAGTTTCAGTTCAACGGTCACCGGTACTAGATCAGGGTCACAAGTGCACTGACATGTGTTGAAAATTTTCCCTGATCCAAGGGTGTAATTGAGTCAGAATCTGACGGTTTGAATCCTTAGATTTGGCCTGCAAGCGAACGACTCAATTCACTTAGTTTCAGTTCATTTCCTAAAGATATTCACATTTCTCACACACTTAGCTCCGGGCTCATGTTATGCGTTTCTGGATACCTTTAGGACTTGATTTCTAAGATGGTTCCCAAGTCCAGCAAGGTGGTCATAACCATATAGATTTGGGAAAATCAGACTTTCGACACGCGATCCAGGTCCGATACGGAGTTTCGATGCACTCCCAAGAGCAACTAGGTTTTAAGATAGATCCTAAGTTTTTATGCAATGTAGCGTTAGCGATCCTACAGATTTTGGCTCATACAGATCGTATTTAAAGTGATTAGTGCTAATTTCACAGATAATCTAGTTTAACACCTAATTAATCCACATCTAATTTTTAAAGGGATTTGGTCCTTAGTGATTTTTGCCTTTGGTGGTACTCGGGTCTTTGTACAAATTTTTTTGAGACATTACAATCTACCCCCCTTAAAGAAAAATTTCATCCTTGAAATTAGTACCTTTTTGTACTCCTCGAGAATCTGAGGGTAGTTCTTTCGGACCTTGGCTTCTGTTTCCCAAGTAGCCTCCTCCTCAGTATGGTGCATCCACAGTACCTTCACAAGTGGAATCACCTTACTGCGAAACACCTGGTCCTTCCTATCCAGAATACGCGTCGGTCGCAGAACATAAGTAGCATCTTCACTCAACTGCACCTGCTCCCATTTGATAATATGGGAAGGGTCAGGAATGTATTTCTTCAACATAGACACATGAAATACGTTGTGCACGCCTACGAGTGGTGTAGGCAAAGTCAAGCGGTACGCTACCACCCCCACTCGTTCTAGTATCTGAAATAGGCCAATAAATCTCTACGTGAGCTTCCCCTTCTTGCCAAACCGAAGAACTCCCTTAATTGGGGAAACTTTCAGGAATACATAGTCCCCGACCTCGAACTCTAGCGGTCACTGCCTCGTATTGGCGTAGCTCTTCTGCCTACTATGTGTTGCCAGGAGTCGACGCCTGATAATGTCGATCTTTTCTGAAGTCGCTTGAACTAACTCTGGGCCAATCAAGCTCTTCTCGCCAACCTCTGCCCAGCAGTGCGGTGCTCGACAGGGACGCCCATACAAGGCCTCGTAGGGAGCTATGCCAATACTCACCTGAAAACTGTTGTTATACGCAAACTCCACATAAGGAAGACAGTTATCCCAACTGTCCTTAAAATCTAGCACATAAGCTCGTAACATATCTTCCAACACCTGATTTACCCGTTCCATCTGCCCGTCAGTCTGTGGGTGGAACGCGGTACTGAACTTCAATTTCATACCCATTACTTCCTGGATACGAGTCTAGAAGATAGATATGAATCGCGTGTCTCTATCTGACACGATCTCTATAGGAATTCCATGCAGACGCACAATCTCCTTGATGTACAACCTGGCCAAATCGTCTGCTGAGTTCGAAACTCTAATAGGGAGAAAACGAGCTGATTTCATCAACCGGTCCACGATCACCCAAATGGAGTCATGTCCCTTCCTCATCTTCTGTAGCCCTAAAATAAAATCCATAGATATGAAATCCCACTTCCATTCAGCTATGGGCATGGGCTGAAGTAGTCCAGGAGGTCGGCGATGCTCGGCCTTGACCTGCTGGCACGTGAGACAACGTGATACGTGCTCTGCTATGTGGGCCTTCATGTTGTCCCACCAGTGCGAACGTTTCATGTCTTGGTACATCTTCGTACTCTTAGGATGCATCGCCATCCTCAAATTGTGAGCGGCTTCGAGAACTTCCTCAAATCATGAAGAGTTGGGATGCATAGGCGGCCTCGATAACGTAGACCCCCATCCGAACCAACTCTCCATTCGGAATCTTCTTCGTCACTAGCTCGCTTCCTCATCTTCACTAACCATTTATCCTCCCCCTGAGCCACTATGATTCGGTCATCATTTGTGGCTGTGCACGAATATGAGCGACACTCTCGAACGGCTTATCTACAGTAAGCTTCTGCTCGAAGTCTCGCACAAATTCCACCATGTTCCACTCGCCTATCATCGGCAGAGCTGCAAAGGCTATAGCCTTCTTGCGGCTCAACGCGTCTGCCACAAGTTAGCCTTGCAAGGATGGTAAGAGAACTCGAACTTGAAGTCCTTCAAGGTTTCCATCCATCGCCGCTGCCTCATATTCAGGTCCCTCTGTGTGAATATACACTTGAGGCTCTTGTGGTCGCAAAAGAGCTCAAACTTCTCTCCATAGAGGTAATATCTCCAGAGCTTCAATGCAAAGATGACGGCCACTAACTCTAGGTCATGCGTAGGGTAGTTTTTCTCGTGTTTCCTCAACTGTCATGATGTATAGGCAATAACCCTGTCCTTCTGCATCAAAACACAACTTAAACCAACATGAGAAGCGTAAGTGTATATCGTATACTTGACCCCTTGCTCTGGCAATACTAGCACAAGGGCGGACGTTAACTTGTCTTTCAATTCCTGGAAAGCTGCTTCTGCCTTCTCATTCTAGGCAAACTTGAGATCCTTCCGAGTCAGCTGAGACAACGGTCTGGCTATCTTAGAAAAGTCTCGAATGAATCGACGGTAGTAACCTGCCAGGCCTAGAAAATTTCTCACCTCAGTAACTGAACCGAGCTGCTCCCAGTCCTGAACTGTGGCTACCTTAGCAAGGTCCACAACTATCCCTTCCTTGGACACCACATGTCTCAGGAACTTGACTTCTTCTTTCCAGAAGTCGCACTTCTTGTACTGTGCAAACAACTAGTTCTTCCTGAGAGTATCGAAGACTGCTCGCAGGTGTTTCTCGTGCTCCTCTTGACTCTTGGAGTATATTAGGATGTTATCTATAAATATGATGACGAATCGGTATAAGTATGGCCGAAACACCCTGTTCATCAAATCTATGACCTCGGCTGGTGCATTCGTGAGTCCAAACGACATTACCCAAAAATGGTCCTGAAAGCTATTTTCTGCAAGTCCTCATGCTTGACACGCAACTGGTGGTACCCTGACTGCAGATCAACCTTTGAAAAATATTGTGCTCCCCTTAACTGATCGAACAGATCATCAATCCTGGGCAAAGGGTACTTGTTCTTCACCGTCACTTGGTTCAACCTGCGATAATCAATACACAATCGCAGAGATCCATCCTTCTTCTTTACAAACAACACAGGTGCTCCCCAAGGAGACACTCGGTCGTATGAAGCCTGCATCTAACAGATCATTGATCTGTTTCCTCAGCTCCTCCATCTCATATGGAGGCATGCGATAAGTTGGAAGAGATATAGGTGTCATACTAGGCACTAGATCGATGGTAAAATCAATCTTGCGCTGAGGGGGTAATGCATGTATCTTTATGAATACGTTTGAGAACTCTTGGACTACAGGGGTGTCCTCAAGTGCTGGACTATTAACATCCTCTAGTAATGAAGCGTAACAACTAATGCGATAGGGCCAACTGACCTGCACTGAGAATGTAAAGGTTGTGCCCTCTGGTCCATGGGCTGTCACCACTCTAGTATCGCAGTCGATCTCTGCCTTCACCTTTATAAGCCAATCCATACCAAGAATGATGTCATAATAGTGTAACGAAGTGACAATCAGGTCAATGAGCACTGATCTGCTCCCTAAGTCTATTAAACAACCCTTACATATCCTGGTAGCGTCTGAGAAAGTCCCTATGGCGGTAAGGATTCTCACCCCAACCATAGACTAGTTTCCAACCCCAGTCGCTTGACTACTGGGCGTGATATTATAGAGATAGTGGACCCAGTGTCCACTGATAAGAAGTCTGGTGTACCTTGAATATGCGCAGTGACTTCAAAAGCCAGTGGTACTGTGGTTGTTGTCTCGGATGCCTCAGCTGCAAGTGAGTGCACACGAGCCTGCTGAGAACGGTTCGGCTGCGGTACCATGGGCCGTTGAGGCGGCCTAAATCGAGGTGCAGGCAGCTGGAAAGATGGATGTGGTGGTGCTGACCACAGGGGTGGAGTTGAGAGAGGTGGTGGCATCTGACAGTTGATCCTCTGAGGGGGCATAAAGTCGTTGTCCCTCATCTTAGTGAAACAGTACGTGTCAGCATGGCCCGACCTCTGAGAGTAGGTGCATCATATATCAGGTCACCTCGGCTGTGTCGATGGAGCCGTAAGCCTGGGAGGTGAGTCAGTACGGGGCCTCTTGCCGAGGAACGGCCTGCTCGGTAAATCAGGTCGCGGCCTAGGAAGCAGAGGAACGTGAGTAAGGGACAATCTATTCCCATCATGCTCAGCTCCCAGAGACATGCCCACTAACTCAGCATAGGTAGATACGCTAGCGCAACACATCTTCAAGCGTATCTCGGGTCGCAGGCCCTTAGAAAATCGCCGCATCCGCATCGGCTGGTCAGCCAATATCAACGGAGCATGCCTAGCCAACTCCATGAATATGTTCTGCTATTCTGCCACTGTCATCCCTCCCTGACAGAGGCGAAGAAACTCACTCTCCTTCTCATGCCGATAAGTGAGGAGAAAATACTTCTCATGGAAGCCGGTCTCAAAAGATGCCCACATCTATATATATCGAACGACAATAGTCCGAAGGACGCTGTCCTACCAGAGGCTAGCCCCCTTCTCAAACATGAAGGTGACCAGCTCCACCTGCTCTGCCTTAATGCGGTGCAGCGGCTTTAACATCTTAGAGATGCGATCAAGCCAATACTCGGCCTCCTCAGGTCTGTGAGTACCGGCAAAGGTAGGAGGTCGGAAGCGCTGGAATCGCTCAAACAGACCGCTAGCGCTCATATGGCCAGCAGGCTGCATAAGAAGTGCAGGTAGAACCACATCCATGCTCTGGGCAAAGACCCCTGTAATGGTGGCCAAAAACCGCTGCTGTTACTGTTGCTGCTGTTGCATCAAGAGCATCATCTGCTCCAACCTATCAGTAGGGGGAGCCGACTGAGGCACGTGTGGAGTCGAAGTAGACGCACGGTTCTGCTCAGGAACCAATGGTGCAACAGGTTCGGCCCATTAGTGGGGCCAGTAGCCTGCTAAGAATCCGGCATAGTGTCGTGAGTTGGGCTCAAACTGGGGTCCGTCTGGCTATTGCTTATGGGAGGTGCCCCGTCAATCGATTCACCAAGTGTGAGCCGTGCCGTGCTCCTTGTGGCCTTAGGTGGCATTCCCTATATACAACATAGGGTGCGACCCAGGTCAGATTCAGCATACTTACAAACTTAACAACATAACATTTACATTATAGTTCAAAGAAACTTCATGCATTTCATTTAACAAAATTGTCATAGTACATGAGATGTAGTATTACATGAATCATGACAGAAGATGCATGTGAGCTAACCCAAGCAAGGCTTCAGACACTGAAACGTACTAACCAGTCTACCACACCATTAAGCCTATCAAGGCTACACATAAAAACAAGCAAACAAGCAACAAAGCAAACTAAAGGGCGACTACATGCACGACTAGTCGTCCGAGTTTGGCAATAGAGGAGGGGCATCTTGTGCTGCACACAGCACAAGATAGCCCTTAAAGCACGAGACACCTTCTTGAACTTTCGTTTCACTAAGGCTCGGGTCTCACCATCCTCTTGTCGCAGGGCAGCCTGGCCCTCCTCAAGTCGAGCCAAGAGGGCTTTTATAGTAGCCCGATCACTGTCACGTCCCTGCATTGTAGGAGGAGAGCCCTCATCAGTGTCTTGGGCCTCTTCTTCCTCTCCCTTTTTCCCTTCTTCTATCTTATCGCCATGTTCTTCATCACTCTCTTCCTCTTCACTCTCTGTCTCATCCTCACTCTCCTCGAGTCGGGCTTAACGCTGTCGTGGCCCAATCTCCATGTTGTTGAGAGTAGTGTCGTTGATGAAATGGATCGGCATAAGAAGTTTTGCTCCAAGTCTGTAGGTGAATTCATGTGCAAGCTTGCATATAAGTCGGCCGAAGGGGAGTAAGACAGACGTCCTAGAAGAGCGCACTGTATGCACTATCTGTAGCAGTTCATATGTAGGCGCGCACAACTTCTCTCCCTACCCAGCTCGGTACAAAAAGTCTACCATCAGGCATGTGTACTTGCTCCTATTGCTCCACCTGGGGTACATGTTGTATGTGAAGATGTGGTGGAGCTGGCAGAAGTCGTCAGTCATATTACATGTTAGGAGGCTATTGTTTGGATTCTAGTGGGCCAGTTGCCCACAAAGGAATCACGTGCAACGATCCCTTTCACGTGCACTCCTAAGACTCTTCTCACTAGCATGGACTTCGCCAAGCGGCATCCCCATGAATCGGGCTATTATGCCAATATCAACCGTGGCCTCTCGCCTTCCCATGAAAATTTTGAACTGCAAAGGCTCCAGCGCTGGTTCCCGTATATGAGCGTAGATGGCTCGGACAGTGCTCATATTTGCGTGGAACTTGCCCTCAAATATGGGACCTCACCCTGCATCCACCAGGCGGTCCATCACCAGGTATTCCCCAAAGAGCTTCTCGTCCACGTGTGCTTTAAAAAGGACCCTACGGCCCCGAAATCTTCCATGAGACAGATCTGCTAGTAAGCTCTCTCGAGGGGAGCCTGGGGATCGAGGTCCCGCTTTATCCTTATCTCTCGATCGGTGCTCGTACCTGTGATGGCGCTTCTCGGCCTCCTTGAATGCGTAGGGCGGCTAGGCCCGACCTCGTCCATGGAAGCCCTCTTCTTCCCCATGAGAGAAAGAAGCATGGAAATGGAGAAAATAACTGCTACAAGCTCAAAAAGAGCCATTTGAGTAAAAAAACAATGGGGGATTAGGATGGATTGTTGGTTTTGGAGAAGTATGAGACACAACTATGATCTTGTGTGCTCAAAAAGGGGAAAATGAAGGAGATGGAAGATGGGTTTTGATGAAGGTGGTGGAGGTGTGTATCGAATGAAGGAGATTTATGAGAATGGAGGGGAGATTGAGAGGGAAAAAAGAATTTTAGAGAAAAATGAAAGCTTGGAGGAGTCTATTAGGGGAGAGGAGAGCAATTGGGGAGGTTATCGGGGTCCCCACACATTTTGGTGGGCCCCACAACCTTAGACACCAGCCGGCCCGACAGGCCCGGACCGAGCAAGCGGTGAGGCATCGCCGGTCGCTGGACATCCGGCCGAGGCCTCGCCTAATGGGCGATGACTCTCCCCCCCGGGGTGCCGTATGTGTGCGGGGTCCATTTTGGATCCCTCGAATTGTACCGATTTGGCCCCTGACTCTGATCGAGTCGTTTCAGGTTCCATCTCGCGTATATTCGCGCTCTTTGGTTTGTTTAAATGTGGAACTGGTTAAATTTCCATCTAAGTCCGTCGATTGATGGTCTAAAAAGGTGTTGGGATCATTTCACATGATCACAAAGGCCTACAGATCCAATTTCTATGGTCGATTTCGATCAATCTCGCCGTTTGGCGAAGTTGGGAATCCTATGTCCGTTTCTATGTTTTCTCGCACCCTCCTACGTTGAAGTACGTCAGCGTACGTCGTGTGACCATAACCCAGGTCTAGTTTAATCCAAATCATGCTCTGATACCAACTTGTAATGCCCTGAAAATCGAGGGTCGAGCAGGAGCCCAACTCCTGAGTTCCAACACATCACTTATGCAACATAGAAAATGATGATTAAATGTTGTCTGTATTAGTGCCTTAAACATGAGTGGGATTATACCAAACAACATATCATACTTCAGAGACAGTTAAATTTCGCAAGCGAAAAACTGTGAGAAAAGTGGTGGATGCCCAAGCATCCCAAGTGAGAGAAAAGTGTGTTTTGTGTGGCCCACTTCCCACCCCCAAATCCTTCATCCTAGCCATTCCTTACTCATCATCTTCCATCAAAGAGAACCACAAGGAGATCAGCGTTCCATCGGACTAAGAAGATCGAACGGTGGGTGTTTCTATAGGCTTAGGTTTAATGCTTTGATGATGGGCCAAGTGAGGCCTACCGATTGATGGTCCCCATAAAGAAAGGCTGTCTTAACATCTAACTGCTCTAGATGTAAATCCTCTGTAGCCACTATACTCAAGACCATAAGAATCGTAGACATTTTCACTATCGGTGAAAATATTTTAGTGAAATCAATACCTGCCTTTTGTTGAAACCCTTTCACAACCAGTCTAGCCTTGTACCATTTTGAACCATCGTGCTCCTCCTTAAGTCTGTAAACCCACTTGTTATGAAGAACTTTCTTACCCTTAGGTAAAGTTAAAAAGGCCAAACAAAGAGTCTTAAAGGGAGGGGGAGGGGGTGAATAGGACTATGCCAAATTAAAAAATTAAATGTGAAATTAAACAAATATAAATAAAAATAGCATTAAACAATCCCATAAAACAGAAATGAATAACAACCTCAAATGTATAAGTATTGAGAGGTTGATACAGATGTTATTCTAAGGACAACCTTACACCAAAAACCAATGGCTTATTATATGACCACCTGATTTCTAGAATGGTTTGTGTATCAAAATCCCAAACTAAGACAGAGGAGAAGAAAAATAGCAAAGAAAGTAAACTAAGCTATTACATCATTCCCACACTTGCATAAAAGATATTATAGCATTCTCTACAAAGGCTTAAAAAGAATTTACAACATTCACATAAAGCCACAATCAACCATCCACCACTACACCAGATATTATAGTGGTTCACTTGTGTGTACACCAACTATTTAGAGAAATAGCCACACAACTACTTCACTCCCAATATCCTCTCCCTCGGGATATTGGCTTTCACTATGAAATAGATTTTTCAAGGTTCACCTAAAACCTTCACAATTGTGTCTTTCAAGTGGACTTACACAATTCAAAAGCCCCATACTCTGAGATTTCCTGGTTTATATCAGACAAACCAAAATAGAGATTTTCCTAGCACAACCTCAAAAACTAAAAAGAGATTTACAAAAATGTAAATATACTTATCTGGATATTTGTCACGCCCCGAATTCAGAAACCGGGCTCACAAAATTCCCGATCGCTGAATCCGGCATTGACAGCCTCGTAGTACCCCATTCTCGGCATCCCGGTACCCATACACTAGGTTTTGATCCTGGGATGCTACAAGGAGGATTTTTAATCATCAATTTGGTTTGTAATGAGCATCACCACAAGCATAACCCATGAACATAACCACAAGAACACCATTATAAAATCCACTATGATCAAAAACTTTTGAATACAGTGCTTATGAAAGGGAAATGCAATATAACGAAAGTAACAAAACTCCAGAAACTTGGCTGTACACTCCAACTACGATAAGGCTACGACTGCGTCCTAGCGTCACCGGCACGCATCAATCATGTATAAGCTTAAAGAAAGCTTAGAGGGTGGTGTAAGTACGTGCGCAATATGATCATGCTCAGAATGCAAGGACAGAGTAATGCGGAGTCATGCGGATGAGTACATGAATGCGATTAGTTGTACCAAGGCTATGCGGTGCATAATATAAATGCTATCGGCCATATCAAGGCCATGCGATGCATAATGCAAGTCAAGCAAGCCAATCCATATCCACATATCAATGCAGCTCCTCTCTAGAGCAACAAATCAGTACGGTTCTCAGTCCGGATAATCACCGTGGTTTAGTAAACTCCACATGGCACTGCCGCTCTCCAAGCCGCACAGTCCATGTGAGCGTAAGAAACCTCACTATTCGCCCGACTAATAGTCTGCCAATACCTATTCGGCACATCGATAGCGGACCCATTCATGAGCTGGTCAAACTCAGCCTAGTATTGCCCCTTACCCTCAGGCGAGTAAGGCCACACCCCTTTCCAACCGACCATGACACGGTGGGAGACGCGGCCTCCTGGTATTCGGCCCTCGTGCGCTCGTATATCCACTTGGTCTCGACATTGGAGTCATCCTCTGGTACCATCAGGTTTAGATATTTTCACCCAGAGACATCTATAGCGCCCCGATGCTAGAAACAGTACATACATAAGTGGGGCCCACCATAATGTTTATTTTTCACCCAACCTGCTGATGAGGTCACAAGGACCTAGGGCCCACTAAAATGTTTATTTTCTATCCAACCTGGGGCCCACCATAATGTTTATGCGTCATCCAAACTGTTCATAAGGTCACTTGGACCTTGGGCCCACTGTACTGTTTATTTGCATCCAATCTGTTCATAAGTTCATGTGGACCTGGGAGCCCACTGTACCGTTTATTTGCCATCCAACTGTGCATAAGGTCACGTGGACCTTGGGAGCCCACTGTACCGTTTATTTGCCATCCAACTGTTCATAAGGTCACGTGGACCTTGGGTTGAGGAAAAACAAATTTCATATTGATACGAAACTTCCGTGACCCATAAAGAGTTTCAATGGTAGGCGTCCAATCCTACTGTTTCTAGTGGTGTGGGCCACCTGAGCCTTAAATGAGGCTAATTTTTGGGGTGGGGCTCACAGTGAAAGGGGCCCACCCAATGGACGGAGTGGATATCCCACACACAACATGGAGGGGCCCACGGCTGGGACCGTGGGTCCCTGCCAATTTGTCTGCCTGTCCCTGTCAGTGGCAGCAACAGATGCTGCTGCCTTTGTCATTTTTTTTTGAAATCACAATTCCTGTGGTTTTTAGTAGGTGGGGCCCACCTCAGACAAATCCAACCCAGCCATTGGATTATATAGCTCAATACAAACGCATCAAGCCCAATATTCGAGGGGTTTTGGCATACCAAAACTCAGGGGGATATTTTAATGGTGAAATTTTTTTTGTCCATACTATGGCCCGTTAGGAAGTCAGATTGGCCTCAAATTTTAGCTCAACGCCAAAAATGGCCTGAAGAAAAGGATGGATGGCTTGGATTAAGTACATACATCAAGGTGGGGCCTGTATAAGTGGCCCACCATGTTCTTCTCTCTCTTTTTTTTGTTAGCTTGCAAGTACACACCCATGTCAGTGCACATACTCCACGTTAGCCACACCCGTCCAGCGTCCAGGGACGCTGGACGATATGGATAAACACATGTATTGTGGTGGGTCCCACATGGACGTGTCCTATCATTCTAGTCAAGGTGGGTCCCACATAAATGTGGCCCACTTGACCTAGATCAATCTGATATTTATGTTTTCCTTCCATCCAGGCCCGTTAATGGGCTGGATGGGGTAGATCCAACACATTCATCCAATGGGTCCCACATGAAATATGTGATTCATGGTGGGCCACACTCACCCTTTCACCATCATCACCATTCAACGAAAGAGGGAGAGGGAGAGGGAGAGAGAGAGAGAGAGAGAGAGAGAGAGAGAGAGAGAGACGGTGATAGAGGGACCCCGCCACTATGGGCCCCTCATGGATACAACACATACATCAAGTGGGTCCCACAACAAGTAGGCCCTTAAAAATTGAAATTAACGGAGGATCACCCACCTCTAGGCCTCCTTCTTGCTCCCTTAGGCTCCTTAGCTCCTATGCCTAGCTTTTAACGGTGGATGATGGAATTTTGATGGTGGGGATGAGAGAAGAGAGGGTTAGCCACACTTGGCTTGGGAGAGAGTAGCTTGGATGTATGGTGTTTCTTGGGAGGTTTGAGAAATGAGAGAGGTGGGGTGATATGGATGGGATGATGTAGTGGTTGTAAGGAAAGGAGATGGATGGGTATGGTTTGGTTTGAAAATTGGTAAAAGAGGGATGGGTAGGGAGAGAGAGAGTTGACTTATGGAAAAGAGAGAGATGGGTTGCATGTACTTGACTTGTACTTGAGATATGGAGTGTACTTGATTGATTGATTGACATATCGTAGAGATTCCCTTGAAATTCACAACGCGCGGCGTTTCTTCGGAACGAACGCGGCCCCACATCTTCTAGCCTAGGCATCGGTTCGGTGCGCGAGTCATGTGGTTGGAACCGTGGCAACGGAGCGGTCAGTAAGATACAAGTTTTGGTTCGAGCCAACTTCAGCATGCAAGACTCAGCTTAGGATCGCACGTAAACATCGGATACGGTGCGAAGGATGCCAACCGGAAGGACTGAGGAAGGCAATGGAACGGTACGGACTAGGACACGGGTCTTACAGCTCTCCCCTCTAAATAAAAATTTCATCCTCAAAATTTACACAATCATTGCAAGTAAACATAACTCAAAAAGAAAGAGGAAATATGGTATCATCATATAAAATCGGAGATAGCATACAAGATACAACATATAATCAATCATCAAAGAGATGGGGATAGCGCTCTCGAATCTCTGCCTCGCGCTCCCAAGATGCCTCATCAATAGAATGGTGACCCCACTGAACCTTCACCAAGGGGATGACCTTGGTTCGGAGGACCTGCTCCTTCCGATCAAGGATATGAACTGGCTGCTTAATATAAGAAGCGTCTTCACGAACCTCCAACGGCTGCCAATCGATAACAGGAACTATGTATGACCCACTTTTCCTCAACATAGAGACGTGAAAAATATTGTGGGCGCCAGACAACTGAGATGGTAAGGCAAGCCGATAGGTCACGATGCCAATGCGCTCATTGATCTTGAAAGGTCCAATGAATCTCGGGGCATGCTTGCCCTTCGCTCCAAATCGAACTACATCCTTCATGGGCGAGACCTTAAGATACACGTAGTCCCCTACATCAAACTCCAAGGGATGACGTCGGCAATCAGCAAAACTCTTCTGCCGGCTCTGAGAAATGCGCATCCTCTGCCTGATGATATCGATAACCCCTGACGTCTGTTGCACAAGCTCGGGACCTAGGAGACGCCGCTCTCTAACCTCGGTCTAATAACTCGGAGATCTGCACGGTCTGCCATACAATGCCTCAAAAGAAACTATGCCAATGGTCGCCTGATAGCTATTGTTGTATGCGAACTCAGCCAATTGCAAATGCTCATCCCAGCTACCCCCGAAGTCAATCACGCAGGCCCGAAGCATATCCTCAAGGATCTGGTTGACCCTCTCGGTCTGGCCATCAGTTTGCGGATGATACGTAGTGCTGAGTTACAAATCAGTGCCCATAGCTCTCTAAAAGCTCTTCCAAAACTGAGACGTGAACCTCGGGTCTCAGTCAGAAATGATCGAGATTGGAACGGCGTGCAGTCTCACAATCTCCTCGACGAATAACCTCGTGAGCCGGTCCAAAGGCCAAGTCGCACGAATCAAAAGAAAATGTGTCGACTTCATCAGACGGTCAACGACAGCCCAGATGGCGTCATGACCATGCTGAGTTCTCGGCAAACCCATAATAAAATCTGTCGACACGTGCTCCCACTTTCATGTCGGGATGCTTAATGGCTGCAATAGATCAGGGGGTCTCTGATGATCGGCCTTGACATGCTGGCATGTGTCACACTCGGCCACAAAACTAGCGATCTGACGCTTCATCCCCGCCCAGAAATACTGTCTCCTCATATCACGATACATCTTCGTAGAGCCAGGGTGGATAGAAAACCGCGATCGATGTGCCTCGATCATAAGATCTCTGCGTAACTCAGGAATATCCGGGACACATAATCGGCCTCTGAAGCGAAGTCCACCATCAAAACCAATCTGCCAATCTGTCTGACTCTCAGATGCTGCCTCTGCTTAATAATCCTGTAACGACTCATCTCTCTACTGAGCCTCGATCACCCTTGCACATGAGAAGGTTGAATCGACAGGCTCGATAGCTGAACGATAGAAGATTGCAGACCAAAATTAAAGTCGTACTCTGCTATATCCTCGAGCATCCTCCACTCCTGAATCATCATATGTGCCACCAAGCCTCGTGGCTGATGGCTGAGGGCATCCGCCACCACGTTCACCTTACTTGGGTGGTACTGGAGGTTAAAATCATAGTCTTTTAAAAGCTCCATCTAACGTCTCTATCTCATGTTCAGCTCGGACTGAGAGAATAGATACTTCAAGCTCTTGTGGTCAGAGAAGAGCTCAAACCTGACCCCATAGAGATAGTGTCTCCACACCTTCAGTGCGAAGACAACTGCTGCCAGCTCTAAATCATGTGTGGGGTAGTTCAGCTCATGGACCTTGAGCTGACGAGACACGAAGGCTACAGGCCTACCGTGCAGCATCAGGACAGCACCTAACCCAATACGTGAGGCATCGGTAAATACAACAAATCCATCACTCCCAGAGGGAAGAGTGAGGAAAGGAGCGGACGTCAGACGATCCTTCAGCTCCATAAATGCCTGCTCATATGCGTCAGTCCAAATAAAATCTGCGCCCTTCTGAGTCAACCTGGTCAACGAGGCTGCAATACGGGAGAAACCTTCAATGAAACGCCGATAGTATCCCGCTAAACTAAGGAAATTGTGGATCTCGGACGCAGTCGTGGGCTGACCCCACTGACGCACTGCCTCAACCTTCAAGGGGTCCACTGCGACACCCTCCCTCGTCACCGTGTGACCAAGGAATCTCACCACCTCCTGCTAGAACTCGCACTTCTCCAGCTTCGCATATAGCTGGTGGGCATGGAGGGTCTGCAAAGTGATCTCCAGATGTTGCTCATGCTCCTCACGGGTCCTCGAATAGATCAGAATGTTGTCGATGAATACCACAATAAACTGATCGAGATATGGACGGAAGACCTCATTCATCAACTACATGAAGACTGTGGGTGCATTGGTCAACCCGAAGGACATGACCTGAAACTCAAAATGACCATAGCGCGTCCTGAAAGCTGCCTTCGGGATGTCCTCTCGGACATGAATCTGATGATAACCGGAATGCAGGTCAATCTTCGAAAAGAACTGTGCACCCTATAGTTGATTAAATAAATCATCTATCCTCGGGAGGGGGTACTTGTTCTTGATTGTGACCCGGTTGAGCTTGCGGTAATCCATGCAGAGCCTCAATGAACTATCCTTCTTCCTGACGAAGAGTACCGGCGCTCCCCAAGGTGAATTGCTCAGACGAATGAATCCCAACTCACGCAACTCATCTAACTGCCGCTACAGCTCACGCAACTCCTTCGAGATAGGCGCAGTACCAGGCACAAGATCTATCTGGAACTCAATATGACGACGCGACGACAATCCCGGAATCTCCTGGAACACATCGAAAAAATTGCAAACAACCGGCCACTGACCAATACAAATGGTAATAGGCTCCTTGACGGTGCAGGACATCAAGCATGACAACAGCTCTCTTCTAGGCTCGGCGACGAACTGAAACTGTGGCAAGCTGGGTATAAAGAATGTGACGGTCCTCGCGGAATAGTCCAACACGGCGTGGTACTCGGTAAACTAATCCATGCCTAGGATGATGTCAAAATCTGACATCGACAGCACAAATAAGTTGGCGGGCAAGAAAATCTCTCCCACTAACACGGGGCAAGACGAATAGAAACGACCCAACACTGTAGTCTTCCCCAAGGGCGTCGATACGGTCAATCTCTCGTTAGAAGACTCGGTCAGTAATCTAGTCGATCGGTAAAAATCCTCAGACATGAATGAGTGCGAAGCACCAGAATCAAACAATACTCGGGCGATGCATGAAGAGACTGGAAATATACCCTTAACTTCTCCTCTTGAGGTCTGCGAGTCCTGCTGAGCCGCATAAAATCTAACCTGAGCTGGCTAGGGAGGTACCTGTCTTCTCTGAGGTCCCTGGTGCTGCTGCTGCCTCTCGGTGGCCTGTACTGCTGTCTCTGCTGCTGTTGGGGTCTCGGCGGCTGAGGTGGCTGTGGACGTTGCTAATGGGGTCGCTGCTGATGCGGTCACTACTGTGCTGGAGGCTGTTATGGTGCTCTCGGCTGTTGCAGATGAGGGCGAGGGCACTCAGACAGGCAGTGCCCTGTCCCACCGCATCCAAAATAGGTCCCTACAAATGGCTGCTGAGGTGGTGCTAAAGGTGCTACTGGTGCTCAACAGGTGGGTGGCTCCTGTACCTCTATGTGCGTCGATGCTACTGGGAGCTACTGGAGGGGGCCTGCCTCTTCCGATTCTGTCCTCTCTTCTGATTTCGATCGCTCTGCGAGTCGGCCCACTCAGTCTCTTAAATCTGAGCACTCCGCACTACCGCCTGAAAGGTCGGGAGCTCATGCCCAACAACACGGCCTCGAAGACCGTAACATAAGCCGTTCTCAAAACGGCGGGCCTTTCGCCCCTCATCATCAACCATATAAGGTGCGAACCTCGATAGCGCCACGAAACGGGCCGCGTACTGCGCCACGGTCATGTCCCCCTACACCAAAGTCTCGAACTCCAGTGCTCTCTGACGACGAATATGGTCAGGGAAGTACTGCTCCTCGAATCGGTCTATAAAATCATCTCATGTTCAGATGAAGTTGGGCCCTACAACACGGGTAACCGAGGTCCACCAGTGCTCAGCCTCACCTTAAAGAGAAAACACTGCCAATCGAACCCACTGCTCGGGCGTACATGCCATAATATCGAAGATTTTCTCCACATCGGAGCGCCACCTCTCGGCTGCAGTCAGATCTGACTTACCCTGGAAACGCGGAGGATCGAGCTGTCTGAACTCACGAAGAAGGGCGCTCACGCGCCCCTGCTCAGCCTGAGCTAGAGAAACAACTGGTGCCTACCCTACCCCTGAAGAGCAGCAGTCACAGCCCATAACATCTGCTGTAACTGTGAGGTACTTACAGGCACGGTCTGATCTGCATCGACATCAGGTGGAGGAACGACATCCTCAGGCTATGGAGCAGGGATCTCTGCTTGTGGAACGAGAGGCGCAGGTAGTAAAGCTGGAGCCTCAGGTGGTGGAGCGGGAGTCGATCGGGTTACTCGCCTATGCGGCATGTCCTATAGGAAGAATAAGGACGCCGATCAACCTTGAGAATCGCATGTTAGGGAATTCAATCGGAAGGTTACGCACTCAGAACTTAAACTCATAGTAAATATGTGATGTTGTTCTCAGTTATTCCCAAGTTATGCTTTGATGCCAACTTCTGTCATGCCCCGAACTCGAAAATCGGGCTCACAAAATTCCCGATCGTCAAATCCGGTGCCGACAGCCTCCGTAGTACCCCATTCTCGGCATCCCGGTACCCATACACCAGGTTCCGATCCTGAGATGCTACAAGGAGGATTTCTAATCATCAATCTGGTTCATAATGAGCATAACCACAAGCTTAACCCACGAACAATAACCACAAGTACACTATCACAAAATCCACTATGATAAAAAACTTTTGAATACAGTGCTTATGAAAGAGAAATACAATATAACGAAAGTAACAAAACTCCAAAAACTCGGCTGCACACTCCAACTACGACAAGGTTACGGCTGCGTGCTGGCATCACCTGCACACATCAATCGTGCATAAGCTTATAGAAAGCTTATAGGGTGGTGTAAGTGTGTGCGCAATATGAGCATGTTCAGAATGCAAGGACAGAGTAATGCGGAGTCATGCAAATGAGTACATGAATGCGATCAGCCGTACCAAGGCTATGTAGTGCATAATATAAATGCTATCGGCCACATCAAGGCCATGCGATGCATAATGCAAGTCAAGCATGCCAATCCACATCCACATATCAATACAGCTCCTCTCTAGAGCATCAAATCAGTACGGTTCTCAGTTTGGATAATCACCAGGGTTTAGTACACTCTAAATGCCACTGCCGCTCTCCAAGCCACACAGTCCAAGTGAGCGTAAGAAACCTCACCATTCGCCTGGCCAATCGTCTACCAATACCTATCCGGCACGTCGATAGCTGACCCATCCACGAGCTGGTCAAACTCAGCCTAGTATTGCCCCCTACTCTCAGGCGAGTAAGGCCACCCCCCTTTCCAACTGACCACGACACAGTGGGAGACGCGGCCTCCTGGTATTCGGCCCTCGTGTGCTCATATATCCACTCGGTCTCGACATTGGAGTCATCCTCTAGTACCATCAGGTTTAAGAATTTTCACCCAGGGACATCTATGGCACCCCGATGCTAGAAACAGTATTTTCGGTATCCAATCCTGCCATCCACGATGTGTTTGTGGAGGTTATGGCCCTGATGTCGCTAGGACATACAATAATCATAATCACACAAATGCAAGTGTATGAATCACACTACCAGTCATACAACAGCCATGCACGTACCACGTGCTCATGTAGGGCAACTTCACCTATCAGGGAGCCCCCAAACAATCTGCCCGAAGGCATATGCTATGATCAGTCACTCCTCCTATCAGGCATACATATGATGCGTATGATCATGAATCATGGATTTATACTAAACATGTTATGTAAAGAAGGGCTCTGTGCATAACGGAGATGGCCTAGATGGCCTACTCACTACAAGTGTGGGCCTATCAATGGGCCCTAGGGAGAGTGACAATGCGGACATTTAACCAACATTATACTTACAATGTGGACGTCAAACCATCATTGCTCCCAAGGCATAGCCCGCTATAGAGATCGTCACCTAAACCATGGTGGAAACACAATATGATGGGCCTTATGTACATCTCGTTGGGCCTTGAACCATGGGCCTCCAATACATCAAATGGGCCTCAAACCATAGTCTCATATATATCAAAGTGGGCCTTAGTGGGCGGCCACAAATACATTAACATGGGCCTCAACAAATGGCCTTATACAAATCAAAGTGGGCCTCAATGTGTCACGCCCCAAACTCGGAAACCGGGCTCACAAAATTCCCGATCGCCGAATCTGGCGCCGACAGCCTCCGTAGAACCCCATTCTCGGCTCCCAGCGCCCATTCGCCAGGTTCCGATCCTGGGATGCCACAAGGAGGATTTTGTACATCAGTTTGATTCGTAATAAGCATAACCAAAGGCATAACCCACAAATAACAACCAAAAACTCCATCACATTTCCACTATAATAAAAAACTTTACAAGTACAATGAGCATAAGGGAAATACAATGATGATAGACAAAGGAAGAGCTCCAAAAGATCAGCCACGCGTCCAAGCCTCAGCGCTGCTGCGATCCAACGTCACCTGCACGCAACGGTCGTGCATAAGCTTATAGAAAGCTTAGAGGGTGGTGAAAGTGTATGCTCAAGGTGATAATGTAGTCATGCAGTATCAGAGTAATGCGGAACATGCTGATGAATGCTAAGAATCCCATTAGCCGTACTAAGGCCATGCGGTGCAAAGAATGTGTCGGCCATACCAAGGCCATGCAATGCAAAATGCAAGTCAAGCATACAAATCCTCATCTAAGTCCACATGTCAATACGGCTCAAATCTGGAATATCACCGGGGTCTAGTACACTCCAAGCCAGATTGCCGCCCCATCGCGCGCAATAAGGTGAGTGGAAAAGACCTCACTATCCGCCTGCCAATATCGGGCTCGGCTCGTCAATAGCGGACCCATTTCTCGAGCTGGTCAGACTCAGCCTAGCATTGCCCCCTACTCTCGGGCGGGTAAGGCCGCACCCCCTTCCAACCGACCACGACACAGTGGAAAGCGCAACCGTCTGGTAATCGGCACCCAGCGCTCATGTACCCACTCGGTCTAGACGTTGGAGCAACCTCCTGGTACCATAAGGGTTTAGGGACTTTCACCCAGGGATATCTATCGCACCCCATGTAGAACAGTATTTCCGGTATCCAATCCTACCAACCACGATACGTCTGTGGAGGCTACGGCCCTGATGTCGCTAGGGCGTATAGTAACCATACCACACAATGCGAATGCATGAATCACACTACCCAGTCATACAGCAATCTTGCGCGTATCATGCGCTCATGTAGGGCAACACCCCCTGTACGAGAGCCCCTAAACAATCTGCCCAAAGGCATATGCTATGATCAGTCATTTCTCATATCAAGCATACGTATGATGCATATGATCATGAATCATGGAATTAAACATGCTATATAGGATGGATGATGTACATAACGAAGGTGGGCCTAGACGGCCTACATATTACACATATGGGCCTAACAGTGGCGCAAGGAAAAGTCATAATGCGGACATTTAACCACACTACACTTACAATGTGGACGTCAAACCAACATTGCTCCCAAGGCACGACTGCCACAAATATCATTTCATAAACTGTTTTGGGATCACACATTGCAATGGACCTTAGGTACATCCATTGGGCCCTTAAATACATCAAATTAGCCAAGTCATATGGGCCTTATATTCATTAAGTGGGCCACACCAATGGGCCGCACCAATGGGCCTTATGTGCATTGCAATGGGCTATAACCCGGGGGCTTCAGAACATATCAAATAGGCCTAAGCTTATGGGCCTTACACGTGTCAAATGGGACTCGACAGTTGGGCTCCATATGTACATCAAATGGGTCTACTCACCTGGGCCTTATATGTATCAAATGGGCCTCACCAATTGGGCCCCATGTGCACATCAAATGGGCCTCAACTCATTGGCCCCATTGCATCAAATGGGCCTTGACCCATGCGCCCCTAATACATTAAATGGGCCTCAACTCATTGGCCCCATTGCATCAAATGGGCCTTGACCCATGCGCCCCTAATACATTAAATGGGCCTTGACCCATGGGCCTCTAATACATTGAATGGGCCTTGACCCATGGGCCTCTAATACATTGAATGGGCCTTGACCCATGGGCCTTTTATATACATCAAAGTGGGCCTCAACCATGGGTCACAAGTACTGAGGTGGGCCTCCCACCATCAATAAATTATATAATATAATATATATACACACACACACACACACACATATATATATATATACAAAACATATAATATTATATTTAATATAACATTATATATATATATATATAACATATATTGTATATAATACAATATTATATATATATAACATATGATATTATATATATAATATAACATTATATATATATACATATAACATATATTATATGTAATATAATATTATATATAAATATATATACACACACCAGCACACACATGCACCCACACACACACGCGCACACACACGCACAAAGAGGACTCCACCGTCCAGGCGGACGGTGGAGGTAAAACACATACATCACTGTGGGCTCCATGTGGGGCCCACCGAAATGTTTCTATGCCATCCGACCCGTTGACAAGGCCGAATGGGCCTAAATAGAGGGTGGGAGAAATTCTCACCCTGATCCAAAACTTCTGTGGACCCCAAATGGGTTTCAAAGGTAGAGGTTCAATCTCACTATTCCATACGGTGTGGGCCACCTGGGTCTTGGATCGAGCTGATTTTTGGGGTGGGCCCACGTCAGATAGGGGCCCACCATATGAACGGTTTAGATAGCATATAAACATCAAGGTGGGGCCCACGGCTGCAGCCGTGGGTGGCTGCTCGGTCGCACTGACACAGCAGCAGCAACAGCTGCTGCTGTTATTATATATATATTTTTTTTATTTCTGTTTTCGCATGGATTTTGCAGGTGGGGTCCATATCCAGCGAATCCACTCCGTCCAGTAGCCCTCTATGGCTCGAGACAAGCAAACCAAGCCCAATATTGGGCATATTTCGACGTATAAAAAGTTTAGGGAAGGTTTCAATGGCGTAAACCACCATTTGCTACGGTATGGCCCGCCTGAAAGTCTGATGGATCCCATCTTTCAGGTCAACGGCTAAAAAGAGCTTGGGAAGGGAATGGATGGTGTGGATTTAATACATGCATCAAGGTGGGGCCTACATGAGTGGACCATTCCAAGCTTAAAAAAAAAGGGGCTTGCATTTGTGTTTCTTTTCCAGCAAACGTCCAGCGTCCCTGGACGCTGGACTTGGGCACAAATATTGGAGGTGGGCCCTACTTAGGTGGGCCACCAAGTCATAGGTACTACACATATAAGATGGGCCCCACTTATAAATGGTTTGGATAGTATACCTACCTCATGGTGGGGTCCATTCAAGTGGGCCACACAAACTCATTATCATAAAAAAAAAAAAAATAAATAAATAGAAGAAAATAAAATAAAAGAGAGGGGGATAGAGAGATAGAGGGTGAGATCCGCGTGATGGAGGGGCCCCGGCACTATGGGCCCTCCCTTGCACTAAATCATACATCAAATGGGTCTCATTACATGTGGGCCCATTAAAGTTAGATCTAATGGTGGAGATCCCTTCTCCACTAAATTAGATGGTCTAGATGACCCTAAATGTGCAAGAAAGTAAACATCATGATGGGGTCCATGGAGAATGGCCCCATCATGGAACGATCATGATGATCAAAGTGGGCCATCGGCCACATCTTAGGATCCAAAGTGAGATCCAAACCATTGATCGGTTGGCCTCACTTGGTCCATCTTAAAAATATGAAAATCTACCCTATCAAGGCACCCACCACATGATCTTCTTGCTCCCTTGGCTTCCTTAGCTCCTTGTGCTATTCTTTGATGGAGGAAGATGGGAAATGGATGGTTGAGATGAGAGATGAAGGGGTGGGAAAGGTGGGCCACACAAGTAGTTTGGGAGAAATGGGGGAGGGTCTCATACGTATGGGTTTGTTGCTTGGAAAAAAATATGAAGGAATAAAGGAGAGAGGGAGAGATAAGAGAGAGGGAGAGTAGCTTAGGTAGGTAATAATGAGTTGTAAGAGAGGGTGGCTAGCATTAAATGCTTGTAAGAAGGGATAGGGGTAGGTAGGGTGGCTATAGCTAGGGTAGGGTGGCTATAGCTAGGGTAGGGTGGCTTTAGCTAGGGTAGGGTGGCTATAGCTAGGGTAGGGTGATGTCATCGTTCTCATAATTTCCTAGAGATTAGTGCCACATGGAATAGGTGGGCCCCGCAATACGCGGTCCACGGTCATTATAATGCATAGCCCCCAACTTATGATCTAAGCGTCGGTTTGACGCACAAGACGCGGCGTTAGAACCGCAGCGACGGAGCGGTCGCTATGATACAACTTTCGGATCAAGCCGTCATCGGTGCGCGGAACCTGGCCTAGGATCGTGTGCAAACACCGGATACGGTGCGAAGGTTGCCGGAATTTGACCGGAAGGACCGCGGAAGCTAACGGAACAGTAAGGATTAGGACACGGGTCTTACACAATGGACGGCCCATAAATTCACCAAGATGGGCCTCAACACATGGCCTTAAAATAATCTCCAAAATGGTTGGACAGTTTGGATGAAACTCATGCATCACGGTAGGTCCCATAGGGATGGAAGGCATAGATAAATCACATACTTCATGGTGGAGGTCCACACTGATGAAAGGTGTGGACACAATACATACATAAGTGGGGCCCACCATAATGTTTATTTTCCACCCAACCTACTGATGAGGTCACAAGGACCTAGGGCCCACTAAAATGTTTATTTTCTATCCAACTTGGGGCCCACCATAATGTTTATGCGTCATCCAAACTGTTCATAAGGTCACTTGGACCTTGGGCCCACTGTACTGTTTATTTGCATCCAATCTGTTCATAAGTTCAAGTGGACCTAGGAGCCCACTATACCGTTTATTTGCCATCCAACTGTGCATAAGGTCACGTGGACCTTGGGAGCCCACTGTACCGTTTATTTACCATCCAACTGTTCATAAGGTCACGTGAACCTTGGGTTGAGGAAAAAAAATTTCATATTGATACGAAACTTCCGTGACCCATAAAGGGTTTCAATAGTAGGCGTCCAATCCTACTGTTTCCAGTGGTGTGGGCCACCTGAGCCTTGGATGAAGCTAATTTTTGGGGTGGGGTTCACAGTGAAAGGGGCCCACCCAATGGACGGAGTGGATATCCCACACACATCATGGTGGGCCCACGGCTGGGACCATGGGTCCCTGCCAATTCGTCCACCTGTCCCTGTCAGCGGCAGCAGCAGATGCTGCTGCCTTTGTTTTTTTTTTTTTGAAATCACAATTCCTTTGGTTTTTGGTAAGTGGGGCCCACCTTAGACAAATCCAACCCAGCCATTGGATTATATGGTTTAATACAAACGCATCAAGCCCAATATTCGAGGGGTTTTGGCATACCAAAACATCAGGGGGGATATTTTAATGGTGAGAATTTTTTTGTCCATACTATGGCCCCTTAGGAAGTCAGATTGGCCTCAAATTTTGGCTCAACGCCAAAAATGGCCTAAAGAAAAGGATGGCCGACTTGGATTGAGTACATACATCAAGGTGGGGCCTACATAAGTGGCCCACCATGTTCTTCTCTCTTTTTTTTTGTTAGCTTGCAAGTACACACCCATGTCAGTGCACATACTCCACGTTAGCCACACCCGTCCAGCGTCCAGGGACGCTGGACGGTATGGATAAACACATGCATTGTGGTGGGTCCCACATGGACGTGGCCCATCATTCTAGTCAAGGTGGGTCCCACATAAACGTGGCCCACTTGCCTAGATCAGTCTGATATTTATGTTTTCCTTCCATCTGGGCCCGCTAATGGGCTGGATGGGGTAGATCCAACACATTCATCTGATGGGTCCCACATGAAATATGTGATTCATGGTGGGCCACACTCACCCTTTCACCATCATCACCATTCAACGAAAGAGGGAGAGGGAGAGAGAGAGAAAGAGAGAGAGAGATGGTGATAGAGGGACCCTGCTACTACGGGCCCCTCATGGATACAACACATATATCAAGTGGGTCCCACAACAAGTGGGCCCTTAAAAATTGAAATTAACAGATGATCACCCACCTCTAGGCCTCCTTCTTGCTCCCTTAGGCTCCTTAGCTCCTATGCCTAGCTTTTAATGGTGGATGATGGAATTTTGATGGTGGGGATGTTAGAAGAGAGGGTTAGCCACACTTGGCTTGGGAGAGAGTAGCTTGGATGTGTGGTGTTTCTTGGGAGGTTTGAGAAATGAGAGAGGATGGGGTGATATGGATGGGATGATGTAGTGGTTGTAAGGAAAGGAGATGGATGGGTATGGTTTGGTTTGAAAATTGGTAAAAGAGGGATGGGTAGGGAGAGAGAGAGTTGACTTATGAAAAAGAGAGAGATGGGTTGCATGTACTTGACTTGTACTTGAGATATGGAGTGTACTTGATTGATTAATTAATTGATTAATGGGACATATCGTAGAGATTTCCTCGAAATTCGCAACGCGCGGCATTTCTTCGGAATGAACACGGGCTCACATCTTCTAGCCTAGGCACCAGTTCGGTGCGCGAGTCGCGGCGTTAGAACCATGGCGACGGTGTGGTCGCTAAGATACAAGTTTCGGTTCGAGCTGACTTCGATATGCAGGACTCGGCTTAGGATTACGCGCAAACTCAGATACGGTGCGAAGGATGCCAAAATTCAACCGGAAGGACCGCGGAAGCCAACGGAATGGTACGGACTAGGACACGGGTCTTACAATATTCTCCTTTGATGAAGCCCGGTAGAACCAATTCAAAGTAGATGTTCAACATAGATGTTCAATTTTCCCACTCACTTATGAAAGGGTTGTAGATGATTTTTAGATTAAATCACTTTGGGCTAGCTTAATTTGATTTTGATTCCAAAAAATGAGAAAAACTTAAATCCCTTCTTCAAGTAAGATTGGAATATAGAACTCAAAATCAAATACAAAAAGCTAATTAAAATAGAATATTAAATGAGCACTAAATTGCTTAAGAATGTCATAAACTTATCTCTTAGAGTGGTGTCTTGATTTTGCTTAAATGACTTATCAAACTCTAAAAATCGTGCTCTATTTATAAGTGAGAAAACTGTTCACTCGACTGGCTCAGAGGACAGCTCGACTGGTCGAAGGACCAACAAACTTTTGAAATTTCGGGCGCAATAAGATAAGACGATTCCATGACTGGTCGAGTGGCTTGCTCAACTGGTCGAGTGGCCTGCACGACGGATCGAGCCCTGCTCTCGACTGGTCGTGTGGGACCCAATTTGGTTGTTGGACTTTGAGTCATGCCTGCTCAGCTAGTCGAGCACTGTTCACTCAACTGGTCGAGCAGTCTCCAGGACTGGTCAAAGATTTAATAGAAAATCTAAAAATTCCATAACAAACCTTGGACTAGTTAAGAGAATTCTTAGACTGGTCGAGCCAGTACTTAGACTAGTCGAACATAAGTCAGGACTAGTCAAGAAAAAGTCTATAAAATTATATAGTGACTCAATTTAAGTATGTAAATAATATGAACTAACCTATGGTCAATCTAGGGTCATTCATACCTTATAAGTGATATTTGAACATTGAATCATCATTTGCTTTGGTTGATAGTCGATCTTGAAGTACACGAAGCTTGATATCTACATTTACTTTGAATCTTGAACTTGAAGTACTTTGAAGTTTGAACTTGAAGTACTTGACTTGACCTTGAGTTTTGAGTTCCAAAGCAAAGCACTTTGTCTTGACATCCATGAACTATCACTTGATGTTGTACTTGAACTTGTAAGTCTCTTAATCTTGCATTTGAAGTTCTTGAGGTAAAGACCTTTGTTCTTGTATATGAATTGCATGATCTTAAATATGTAAATGGGCTACACAAGACAGATTCCAAGAGGTTTTGGCATTACAAAATTTGACAATCATAGGAGCTAGAAAACATAACACTTACAATCTCCCCCTTTGTCAAATTTATGATAAAACACACTTCATTAAAATAAGATAAGCATAATACCACAATAAAGAATCATGCACTACCAGTTAAGGAACCAAATAGTAAACCAAATACTCTCCCTCAATATATTACTCCATAGAATTCAAGATGAGAAAATTTGCTATATTTCTCTTTTCCACTCTTCTCAACCACAAATTCTCCCCCTTTTTGTCACAATATGACAAAGGAAAGAACTTAAAAATGAAGATGGAAGTAAAGAAAAGAGCAATGAGTAATGAGAGAAGATATGGGCATGATAACCAGTTAAACATGTCCACAATAATAAGAAAACATGTCCAAGTACATAAAAACAAGAGAAATTCAAGCATAAAAGTTATTACATATCAGATATTCAAATACTAATCCAAACCAGAAGAAGGAGCAGGTATGGATGAATCAATTTGATGAAGTCCCTTGTTAATGCGCCTAAGATATTTGTGCATATATTTAAATTGTATTTCTTAGGACACATGCATACCTTCAACCTTTTTCTCAAGAGATCATAGTCGCGCATAAAAATCAAAAGGCTGATAATCAGGATCAGCTGCTGAGTCAGATTCAATCTCATCGAAAATGTCATCCATATTGATATCATCTGGAGGTAAAGCATTCTCCTCTTCAATTGCTTCTGCTGCTCCACCGGCACCTACATCAACTTGGCCTGGAGTCAATCTCAAATTCATCTTGTTTATGTTTGAGTTATTGAATGGTAAATGGTTAATGGGAGCCTCTCCAACAGGCATAGCCACTAAACTATGGGTGGCTAAAACAGTCATAAGATAAGCGAAGGGTATGTCATTGTGACCTGGATGGAGACGGAACTGAATCATGATATAACAGATAAGAGAAGGAAGACATACAGAGACTCCAGTAACAATAGAATGAAGAATACGAGCCATGAATGTAGTAAGCTCGGTTTTATTACCAGATCGAGGGTAGACATTTGAAATGAAAATCCGATGGAGAACCTTGTATCTGGGTAACATAAACCTAGAAGCGAGCGCAATCCCAGTACTCCATTCCGCATCCGTATTACATAAATGTCAGTGAGCATTCTCTTCTCAGATTCAGAAGGTTTTGCAACAAGTATATGAATGAGAATATTGTCATCATTGACAGGTATATCCATTAACCCAGAAATAATATGATGGTCCACATCATTTGGACCTTCTCTGGTCGTAATTGTAAATGCCAGATTCTCAGTAGAGAAGTTAGTAATGCAAGCATACATAGCCTGCGCAATGGAGCGGTATGCCAGTCCACCCCAATGTAATATGTTATCCCAACCTACAGACTGAAGGAGAGAAACAACACCAAATGGTGTTAAATGATCAGGATTAACAGTCCGTTCAACTATCACATTGCGCAAGCGAATATCCCGCACATTCTCGGGATCTTCCTCGGGTGACCGAAGATGGCGCATCATGATATGAGCGGAACGAGAAGAAGATGGACAACGAGATCCTTTCTTCTTGTTTCTACCCTCCATTGTAATAAAGAAATCATGGAATAAAGATATTGCAAAAGAGGTAAGAAGGGTTTCTAGTAGATCAATTTTTTTGATAGAAAACCACCAAAATAATTATAAAGCATGAAATAAATCACACAAATGAAGAAAAAGAAGTGCAAAGGACTTAAATCAACAAGAAAATAAAAATAATGCACTATCCATGGAGAAATCGAAGATGGGTTCGATCGGTCAAGGTAGGGCTCGTTGGAGAAGAAGACCCAAATGAAGAAAATGTGATTTTTTCTCAAATAAATGGGCAAACCCGTGATACACGATGGGTTAAGTACATGCTCGACCAGTCGTGCCATGACTGGTCGAGTATGTACTCGACTGGTCGTGCACATCACAAATTTTATAATTTTTCATAAAATTTAAATTTTAAAAATTTTAACAAGATAACTATATACATAATGTTACAGAAAGACAAAAATCATCAGTTCATATTGCTCATACCAAGATCAAATTTCAATTTCGCAAACTTATTTTTGTGGAGCGGTTTTATGAATATGTTAGCAAGTTGATTCTCGGTCTGAATATATTCCAATGAAATAATCTTGTCTTCCACTAATTCATGAATATAGTGATATCTAATGTCAATATGCTTGGTTCGTGAATGCTGAATTAGATTTTTAGAAATATTAATTGTGCTTGAATTGTCACAGTATAAAACCATGGATTCTTGTGCAAATCCATAATCACTTAGAATTCTCTTCATCCACACAGGCTGAGTACACGCATTACCCACACCAATATATTCAGCCTCAGTTGTGGAGAGTGATACAGAACTTTATTTCTTACTTTGCCAAGAAACCAAACAGTTCCCGACATAGAAACAACCACCGCTAGTTGATTTACGATCATCAATATTACCTTCCCAATCAACATCCATATAACCAGCTAATTGCACACTAGTATTGTAAGGCCCGTATACTAGTCTGTACAATTCCGTAGACTCCCGCAATCCTTCCCATTAAATTTCGTCAACTTATGACCTATGATCGATGTTTGCGCCCGACCCTAAGTTGTATCCCGTAGATCTGAGTCGGCTCAATCCGAGACTTATACCTTTGTGACGGCATCGTCACTATGGTTCCAATGCCGTGTCTTGCACACCGATTCAATATCCTGGCCAGGGGATGTGGGCTCGTGTTTATCTCAAAGAAACGCTGCACATTTGTGAACCCAAGAGAATCTCTATAACCCATCCCATCAATCAATCAATCAATCAATCAAAGTACACAACCCATGCTTTCTTTCTCCCCAAGACAAGCAACCTACCCTAAGTCAACTCTCAAGTCAAGTACATCTATCACTTACATTCATCACCTCTCTCTTACAACCACCCTTTCTCTCTCTCTTTCTCTTAACATTTTCTAAGCAACCAAAGAGGTGCATGACTAAGCACTTCCAAGAGAGAAAAGTGTCTTGGGTGTGGCCCACTTATTATCTCAAGATCTATCATCCTAGCCCTTCAATTCTCTGCATCTTTCATCAAAGTGAGACACAAGGAGTTCAGCGTTCTATCAGACCAAGAAGATCGAACAGTGGGTGTTTTATAGGCCTAGATTTCATATTTTGATGATGGGACAAGTGGGGCCTACCAATTGATGGTATGGATCTCACTTTGGACCCTAGATGTGGTCGATGGCCCACCATGATTCACATGATCATTCCATAATGGGGCTATTCTCCATAGACCGCATCATGATGTTTACTTTTCTAAGTTTGAAAGAGGTCATCTAGCCTTCCATTTTGATGGAGAAGGAATCTCCACTATTAATTTTGATTTAGTGAGCCCACATGTATTGGGACTCACTTGATGTATGATTGAATGCATAGAAAGGGAGGGCTCATAGTGGTGGAGCCCTCCATCACACGTCTCTCTCTCTCTCTCTTTCTTTTATTTTGTGGCCCACATGATGAGTGTATGTGATATCTAGACCGTCCATCCAATGGACCACATGGCTGTCCAAACATGGGGACCAACCCACCTTACTACCCTTTTTGTTTGAAGGGTCCAAATGATGGGAAAATGCAAATATAGGTGGACCCCAACATGGCTAGATGGGCCAGCCCAGATGTCACACCCCAAACTCGGAGACCGGGCTCACAAAATTCCCGATCGCCGAATCCGGTGCCGACAGCCTCTGTAGTACCCTATTCTCGGCTCCCAGCATCCATATGCCAGATTCTGATCCTGGGATCCTACAAGGAGGATTTTTTTTAATGTACATTTAACTCGTAATAAGCATAACCACAAGTTTACCCAAATCACAAAGGCAACATCATCATCACACCAGAACTTGCTGGACATCTGTTATCCAGACCGTCCAGCAAGCTCTAGATGTTGCCGTGTAAAGAATATATATATATATCAGCTTGATTCAAAACTTTGGGTGGGCCACTCATGTAGGCCAACCTTGATGTATAAATCTAATTCGCACCATCCATCCCATCTCCCAACTCATTTTAGGCGTGAACCGAAAAATGTAGCTAATCCCATAATCAAGCGGGCCATACCATAGAAAATAGCGATATTGACTGTTAAAGACTGTTAGGACCCACCTTGATGTTTCTACACACCAAAACATGCTGAATATTGGGCTCGTTTGGACTGTCTTGAGCCATAAAATCCAATGGGTGGAGTGGATCCACCTGATGTGGGCCCCACCTAGGAAAAACCTCCAGAAAATGAAAATAAAAAATAATGCAATAGGCACTACTGCTGCTGCACGTCCAAAGGATGCTGCAGCATTGTCCTGTTGTTGCGTAGGCGGGAGAGGCAGGGACCGAGGGTCTTAGCCGTGGGCCCCCACCGTGATGTATGTGCATCCGTCCATTCATCCAACTGACCGTCCGTCCATCTAGTGGGCCACATGTGTGGACCCCACCATGAGGTATGTGATTTATCTATGACTGTCCATTTTTATGGGGGCCCACTGATGGATGTGTAGCATCCAAACCGTCCATCTTATCGGCAAGCTCATCTTACAGCTTCAGATTAAAAATATGACAGATCTAGGATCAGTTGGACCACATAATAGAAAACAGTGGGTTTGAACATCCACTATTAAATCCCTTCGGCTACCAAGTTTAGACCTATATGATATTTTTTTTTCAATGGGGAATAAACCCTATGGTGGGGCCCACAAGAATTTAACCGTGGAAATCATTATCACCACGGTTAGACATGATATGGTCCAGTTGATCTTTTGATATGATTCATTTTTATATATTACCCTATATTAATTTCTAAGAATATATGAATTCGACTTGACCTATTTGAATCGGCTCATTCAACTCGGCCCATTCGACTCGGCCCATTCGACTTGGCCCATTTGATTTAGCCCATTTGATAAGGCCCGATGTGATATATGAGGCTCTGGTATGAGATCCAACTTGTTGTATTTGTGGCCCATTGTTGAGGCCCACCTTGATGTGTATAAGGCCTAGGTGATGCGGCCCATTTAATGTATCTAAGGCTCATGGGTTGAGGCCCAATAGGATGTATATAAGGTCTATTGTAATGTGTGATTTCACCATGGTTTATGTAATGATGTTTATAACAGGCCATGCCTTGGGAGCAATGATGGTTTGACGTCCACATTGTAAGAATAATGTTGGTTAAATGTCCACATTGCAACTCTCCCTAGGGCCCATTGATAGGTCCATACTTGTTATTTGTAGGCCATCTAAGCCCATCCTCATTGGAAGGATAGTTCATCACCATATAACATGCTTAGTATAACTCCATGACTCATGCCTATACGCATCATATGTATGCTTGATATGAGTAGTGACTGATCATAGCATATGCCATTGGACAGATTATTTATGAGACTCATTGATAGGAGTTACCCACATGATCCCGCGGTATGCGCAGGATTGTTGCATGACTGGATGGTATGACTCATGCATTTCGCATATGTGTGACATGATCATTGTATGCCCTAGTGACATCAGGGCATTGGCCTCCACAGGCACATCATGGATGACCAGATTGGATACCGAAAATATTGGCTTTAGCACTGTGGGCACGTAGGATGTCTTTAAGTGAAAATTTCAAAACCTTTTTTGTTCCAGGAGATGCTCCAACGTCTACACCGAGTGGATACATGAGCGATGAGTGTTGAATACCAGTAGGCCGTGTCTCCCACTGTGTCGTGGTCGGTTGAAAGGGGGTGTGGCCTTATCCGCCCAAGTGAGGGGGTTGTAAGTTAGGCTGAGTTTGATCAGCTCACAAATGAGTCCATTATCGATGAGCCGGGTAGGTATTGGCAGACTACTAGTCAGGAAAAAGTGTGGTCTCTTCTACTCGCTGGGCTATGTGGCTAGGGAGGTGGCAGTCAGTGTGGAGTGTACTAGACCCCCGTGATATCCCAGAGGGGAACTGTACTGATATATGTACTTCATGAGGACTGTCATGCTTGTATTATATCTCGCATATGACATTCGGCTACATAAGCCTCGCATTGCATAACCTTTGTACGGCTGATAGTATTCATGGACTTACCAGCATATTTTCGCATTACTCTGATACTGCATACTTGGCACTCGTCTTGAGCACACACTTGTACCACCCTCTAAGCTTTTGTAAGCTTATGCATGACCATTTCGTGCAGGTGACGTTGGATCGTAGCAGCGCTAAGGTAGGAGCGCGCATTAGATTATTTTGGAGCCTTTTGATCACCTTATATTTCCCTTTCCACATTGTACTTAAGTTTTTGATATAGTGGATATCTGGTGATGTTGTTTTGTGACTTGGTTATGTTTGTGGTTATGCTACATTATAAAAAAAATCATATTGAAAATCCTCCTTGTACGATCCCAGGATCGGAATCTGGCATATGAGTGTCGGGAGCCAAGAATGGGGCACTACGGAAGCTGTTAGCGCCGGATTCGGTGATCGAGAAATTTGTGAGCCCGTTTTCTAATTTTGGGACGTGATAGAAGTTGGTATAAGAGCATAACTTGGGAATACCTGAGATCACATCACATATTTACTATGAACTTAGAATGAATGGTCCTGAGTCCGAATGACTTAGCGATTTTTCGACATAAACCCTTAACGTTTATGCGTTCAAGAATTCTCAAGGCTGATAGGCCCTTCTTCCTTCCTATAGGGCATGCCGCCTAGGAGAGCAACCCGAGCGACTCTCACTCCCCCGTGTGGCTTGTCGTAACCCCGACAGTACCCATGACTACAGATCAGCTTCAGCAGATGCTGCAGACGATGACCGCTATCCTTCAGGGGCAGGGCGGGTGGCCCGTTGTTATGCCAGCCTGGGCAGAGTAGGAGCGCACAAGCGCCCTTCTCAGAGACTTCCGATGGTATGATCCCCCACACTTCCAGGGTGTGTCAGACCCTACTATAGCAGAGATATGGTGCTCTGAGTTGGAGAAGATTTTTGACACTATGAGATGTACGACCCAATAGCGGGTCCCGTTAGCTGTATTTCTTCTCCAGGGTGAGGTTTAGCACTAGTGGGCATCAGTCACTTGAGCGACAGCGGTAGATTTCCAGTAGACCTGGGAGGACTTTATAGACTAGTTACAGATTAGAGTTCAAGACCATGGTCCTGGGAGACACGTCCGTGTCGCAGTATGAGGTGCGTTTCGTCGAGCTGTCGAGCTTCATTACGTATCTTATCGATGATAAGGGGCTGAAGGCTCGCCGTTTTCAAAATGGCTTGCGTCCTACCCTCAACAGCCATGTGATTAGAAGCATGCTTCCGACATTTGAGCAGATTGTGCAGAGGGCCCAGGTCTACGAGGCAGATTGGGCCAGTCTGCAAATGGCCCGTGACCAGAGAGGAGACCGAAAGAGGAAGGCGCCCTCCGGTAGCTCCCATCAGCAGTAACATTGTCCACAGCAGCGACGCATGACTCGTCTAGCATTCTGAGCACCAATGCACCCCCAACACTACCTCCAGGACTGTTCTCATGTACTTACTTTGGATGCGGTAGGACAGGACATCGTAGGCACGAGCGTCCTTATCCATGGCAGCAGCAGCCGAGGGCACCGTATCAGCCTCCTTAGTAACCCCCATAGTAGCAACAGTGACCACAGCACCAGCCTCCTAGACCTCCCCCGCAGTAGTAGAGGTAATAGATCAAGCCGCCACAGTGGCAACAACAGCATCAGAGACCTTAGAGGGGACATGCACCTCCCCAGTAGGCCCAGGGTAGATTTTATACCGCCCAGCAGAACCCTCAGTCATTAGGAGGGGTTGTCAAGGGTACTCTCCCTGTTTCTACATGCATTGCACTGTATTGTTTGATTTTGGTGCATCACATTCCTTTGTGGCAGATGATTTCTGTTAATTAACCGGTTTGTCGATGGAGTTTGCTCGTGAGGGTTTGTCGGTATCGACGCCTTTGGGGAAGACTGCAGTGATAGACCGATTTTGTTCATCTTACCTCGTTCTGATTAGGGATATCTTTTTGCTTGTTGATCTGTTCGTATTACCGATGTCCGAGTTTGATGTCATCCTGGGCATTGGTTCACCAAGTACCACGCCATATTGGACTGCTCTGCGAGGACAGTCATGTTCTGTATACCCGTTGTGCCAAAGTTTCAGTTTGTTGCCGAACCCACAGGAGAGCAGCTTTCCTGCCTGTTGATGTATGCAGTTGAGGAGTCAGTTACTTTGAGTATCGACCAGCTGCCGGTCGTTTATGGTTTTCCCGATGTGTTCCAAGAGATTCTGGGGTTACCACCTCGTCGGTACACCGACTTTCAGATTGATCTCGTACCCGGTACCGCCCGCATTTCGAAGGCCCCGCATCGTATGGCACTATTGGAGTTGCAGGAACTGTAGAAGCAGTTAGACGAGTTGTGCGATCTAGGCTTTATCTGTCTAAGTAGTTCACCGTGGGGAGCATCGGTACTCTTCATGAAGAAGACAGATGGCTTGTTAAGGCTTTACGTAGACTACCGCGAGCTCAACAAGGTCACGATCAAGAACAAGTACCCGCTCCCAAGGATCGATGATTTGTTTGATCAGGTGCAGGAGGCGTAGTTCTTTTCAAAGATAGACTTACGGTCCAGTTATCATCAGGTTCGGGTCCAAGATGAAGATATCCCAAAGACAGCCTTCAGAATGCATTATAGTCATTTTGAGTTCTAGGTCATGTCCTTTGGACTAACTAATGCACCCGCAGTATTCATACAATTGATGAACGAGGTCTTCCGTCCGTATCTCGACCAATTTGTTATGGTGTCCATCAATGACATTCTGATATATTCGAGGACCCGAGAGGAGCATGAGCCGCATTTGGAGATTACCTTGCAGACCCTCCGTGCACTCCAGCTTTACGCAAAGCTGGAGAAGTGTGAGTTCTGGCAGGAGGAGGTGACGTTCCTCGATCATGTGGTGATGAGGCAGAGAGTCGTAGTGGACCCCTCAAAGATTGATGCCGTCCATCAGTGGGGCTAGCCTAGAACATGCCCGAGATCTGAAGTGTCCTTGGTTTGGCGGGCTACTACTAACATTTCATTGAGGGATTCTCTCGTATTGTAGCCCTGTTGACCAAGTTAACCCGGAAGGGTACCGAGTTTGTTTGGAATGATGCTTGCGAGTAGTCATTTGTAGAGTTGAAGGACCGCCTCACTGTAACGTCTCGAAAAAATCCATACAAGGACCCGAGTATCACCTCAGGCAGAAATAACCAAGGATCGCATCTCGTAGAAATTTAGGCAAAATTAGGTTAAGTGCAAAACTGAATAATCGATGAATTTTGTTCGAACCACCATTTACACAAATGACAAGACCCAAACCCATCAAAATCGCTAACTCAACACTACTTAAAAACTTAGGAGAAATCCCATGAGCCTGTCGCTCTCGAGAATACATGGAAACTTCGTATCGGACTAGACCGCACGTCGAAAGTCTAATGACAACAAAAATATAGGGTTATGACCGTCTTACTGGGCTTGACAGCCATCGTGGGAATCGATCCCAAATAGTGTTCAGAAACATACAACTGGAGCCTTGAGTAAAGTGTGTGAGAAATGTGAATACCTTTAAAAAATGTATTGAAACTTAATTGAATTAGACCATTCAGTCACATGCAAAATTGAGGATTTCAATTCGTCAGTTCCTGACCAAACTTCACCCATGGAAAAAGGAAATTTCACTGCTTATATCCATATAACTATGGCCCCGATCGAGTAAGTATGACCGTTGATCTGACACGGGTCCTTCCCGGTCGATCAGGTCATCTGATCGCACCATAAACATAGTCCTGGCATAAATCCATTGTCAGGGAACTTACACTATTACGTGAGTAGTGGACCTCCATATGTGCCTTGTTAGTAAAAAACAGTCACTCTTTGGATATAACCTAAGTATACCATGGCCTTGGGGCCATTTGTATTAGTTCTGGGCCTATATAAAGCCCTTAAACCACCCCATTTACATTCCATACGAATTTCTTTAACCCTAGGAGAGAGAAGAGAGAAAAGAAGAGAAAAGAGTAAGGAGAGGAGAAATTTTGGGAGATCGTTGCAGTGGTTCTCTCCCACGACTCCACGCACTGAATCGCCTCCCTGTTATGCTACACAATCTGATTCGGCTATGATTTGGGTAAGAAATCCTAACCCTAACATCATAGTTGAGATCTAGAATGGTTGTTTGTCAGCCTAGTTAACCAATTTCACTATTTAGGTACCCGACGTTCCGTATTCGGGAACGTAGAATTCGAACCGAGTCTGAATCGAGTATTCCGACGAAAGGTGCGGACTATAAATGTTTAAGTTATGGTTTTCAATACTTTCAATGTCAACTAATGATTTATATCTGACGTGATTGCCACCATATCATCTTAGACACGTCGATTTCGATGTATTATACATGTATGAATTATGTTGAATAAAAGATGCATCTCATGTGTTTGTTGAAATGTTTGAATGAACATGTAAACATGATTTGTGTTTGTTATGCCTAGTAATGTAGGATTCATTGTTGCCATATGCATGCTGACCTCTGTGTATAAGGAATTGCTAAAATATGTGTTGTAACTAACGTAGTCTATATATTTGGTGAGGCGTAGCCTAAGTGTTTGATAAATTTTCTGAATGAGAAATGCTGATGACTTGTATTTATTAGAGTTTTAAGATAGGCTTCTCAATTACCTCAATCATATGTATAGTTTCTCTCATGTAATTATATTTGTAGCTACGAAATTTATGGATAAAATGTAAGGGTTATGTAATATGGTCAATGTGTTTGATGAAATGCTTAAATGAGGAATTGATTTGGATTGTTTATCAACCGCTGATATGACTATCACATGTATCTATCTATTGCATTTGAGTAAGATCGGGGCTACACCATAGCCCAGGCAATCGGTAACGGTCCATGTACAGGTGGCCAAATTAGTCTCGCCACATTGGGTAACTCGACGAATCCGAGTCGCTCGATGATTGTCGACAGTGGTTTAGCCACAAGGGGTGCTTATGCACTCTATGTCGATTAATTCAACGTGTGCTCGTACCAATCGAACTTACCTAACAAACCGATTGGCCTATTGTATGTTTACCATATATAAACACTACTGTTTAAATCTAAGGTACCCCTTACCGATGTAAAGGCCCGTTTTAACTATGGTACTACGATCCACTAAGACCCATGAGCTGGGCATGGTGGTATGGGACATCGTGGTTGAGCTTCGGCCTATGCTGGGGTGACGAGCCTCCCCGTAGTGACTAGTGAGAAACTAAAACTCGTGAGCCAGGCATGGTGGTATAGGACACCGTGTTTGAGTTGTCGGCCTACAACGACGTAGCCTGGTTGTGGTCCTAGCGTGGGTTGGGATGAGCCGTCTGATCTAGACCCCCTTCGAAAATAGCGCTCCGGTTAGTAGGGCGTTGGTGGAGTGACCTCGAGTATAAACTCATGAACTTGCCTATCTAGTGCTTCCAAACAGGAGTGATGACCCCACAACTTGCCTATCGTATGTACTTGACTAGGAGTGACGAACCTAGATGGATCTTTCTGTTCGGAAAAATGATATAAAGGGAGGTACCCTAGCTTCTCAAATCTGTTGTATGAATGAGCCTAATTAAGTACTTGGCTAACATGACCATGCACCGCATTGCATGCGCTTTAGCAAGGAAGTTGCACCTTAGGGAGTTTGTCATGCGCGAACTTGGTTGTTGGAGTCACTTGTGAGGGAGCTTTGTGCGAGGGCATGCATCATTACTGCACTCCATTCCTGCATTAACAAGAGTAGTTAGGAAGTAATTGTTGTATTGCTTTATCATTACTACTTGATTGACTTGATAACATGTTAACCTTTGCCTTATAGTACCACTGAGTTGATCACTCACTCCCACTCTGGGATGGTGTTTTAAAACACCAACCAGACTCTGGTCTAGATGTAGGTGATGATGAAGTTTATGCAGTGGAGTTGGACTTCATAGATGAGGAGGAAGAATTCTCCTACGTTCAGCTCTCAGGCAAGTCTATGTAGACCTCGTGCTTTTTCGTCAGGATTACAGGGACATATGGATTAGTTGGATACTTTACATTTTGATATTTTGTTAATTTTGGAACAATACATGTATATATTCAGCCCGGTATCATACTCATACTCTAGAGGTTGTGAAGCAGTTGCATACCTAAATATATATATGCTTCAGTCTCTTACTTGCTTAAGTTAATTATATTTAGAGTATGATATGCTGTTTTAGTATAATCCGACTCATGTTTAATGCATTAATATGGATGACATCTAAACATCATCATCCATGTTGCATAAGTGATGCACTGAGTCTCGGGAGTAGAGCTTTGCTCGACCCTCGAAATCCGGGGCATTACAAGTTGGTATTAGAGCATGATTTAGATGAAACTGGACATGGGTTATGGTAACATGACGCACTCTGATGTACTTTGACTTAGAAAGGGAGTGATTGAATCTAGAAACCACAAAAGGATCCCAAAGTTTTGCCGACGGGAGAGATTGACCATTCTAGTGTAGCCCGTACGCATCCAAGATCATGTGAATTGGTCTCAGTCATAATTAGGTCGTCAATCAACGAGTCTAAACCATTAATCGACATTTCCGAATTAAGACCGACACAAAAATGGTGCGAATATGTATACATACCGTTAGGAGAACGGACCGCGAGGGGCTAAAACCCCCAAGTACAAAATATAGCGGGGCCCGCGCACCCATAGCACCCCAGGAGGGGGTGGCCACGCCCCAGGGCGGAGCCACTACGAGCCATCCCAAAGTCATTTAATCTAGTATAAAAGTTCATGAACATTTCATTTTCCTCCATATGTATTTCCTCAAATCTGGTTGTGAGGATTTGGATTTTAGATTTCTTGACAATTGATGTTCCCTCGTGTGTCATTTCTAAAATATCCCAGGCTTGCTTTGTAGTATTAAAGGATATAATTCTTTTAAATTCATCTGGTGATAGTGCGCAAGTGATTACATTTAGTGCTTTTGCATTGGCACTACTCTTACTTTTCTGAAGAGTGGTCCAAGAAAAATAAGACGATATTTTCATAGATTTGGATCCATCGATACTAGTTACTTCAATGGTAGGAGGGGTCCATTCAATTACTGTGGCTTGCCACACACTTTCATCCATGGATTTTAAGAAAATTCTCATCCTAGCTTTCCAATAGGAATAATTAGAACCATCAAATGGAGGAGGCCTAATGACTGAAAGACTATCAAAATTTGACATCTTATAAATAGCTTAGATCGATTAGCTCAGGAATTAAATCTAAAAAAAATAACAATTAGAACGAGCTATTAGGCTTTGATACCACTTGAAAAGGGCAAGCTATATGTCCTTGGGGGGGGGGGGGGGGGGGATGCCAATTAAATCTTTAACAACGGGATTTAAATGAATAAAGGAAAGATAATACTTTAAACAAATCACAGTATGAAAATGTAAAGCAACCTTAAAATTCAAGTCTTAAGAGGTTGATACAAATGTTGTTCTAAGGACAACCTTGCACCATAAAAACCAAGGGTTTATGGCAGGACAACCTTACTAAAATGGTTTAAGTATCAATATCTCAAACTGAAGAGGAATAAAAAGTAAATAGCAGGAATGGAAGTATAAACTATTACAACATTCCCCACAATGCTTGAAATGTAAATATTACAACGTTTACATCCACACATACATCCCACAACTTTGAATGATAAAAGATATAGCAAATAAATAAACATTCAAATCACAAGACATAAAGAATTATAGTGGTTCGCCTGTGTGTTCACCAACTATTAAACAACAGCCACACAACTTGCTACTCCACTCCTAATATCCTCACATAGGGGATATTAACATTCACTATGTAAATCGATTTTTCTCAGGTTCACCTAAAACCCTCACAATTGTGTCTTTCTAATGGGCTTACACAATTCAAAAACCCCACACTCTGAGTTTTTTGGCTCTCCTCAGATAACCAACACTTAGAGATTTTTCTAGCTTAATCTCAAAGAAACCAAAAGCATAGAAGATTTACATAAATGTAAAATACTCGGATTTCTCCTTTTGTAGCAGCCCGGAAGAACCAAATCGGAGTAGAAGTTCGAATGTAGAAGTTCAATGTCCAATACTCACTTTGAAATGGTTCTAGGTTCTAATTGATTTTAAATTAAATCAAGTTGGGCTAGCTCTATTTGATTTTTATTCCAAGAAGTGGAATATCACAATTCCTCTTTTAAATTAGATTGGAATGCAGAAATAAAATCCAATATAAAAAGCTAACAAAAGAGAATATTAAATATGCACAATGTAGCTTAAAAAGAACACAAACTTATCTCTCAGAGTGATGCCTTGATTTTACTTTAATTGGATATAAAACTCTGAAATTCATGCTCTATTTATAGTTGCAGAAATCGCATCTATGACTGGTCCTATGGATACTACGACTGGTCCTAGTACAAACAACATTTTGAAATTTTGAGCGCGATCAGATAAAACCATTCCATGATTGGTCGTAGGTAATTCACGACTAGTCGTGAGTCCTCCACGACTGGTCGTGACCTTCCCACAACTGGTCGTGAGGAACCAGAATTCATTGCTGGAGTTTGAGTCGTGAGGACTAGTCATGAATGAGTCGACACTGTTCACATGACCGATCGAGCAGACTCCAGGACTGGTCGTAGCTCAACCAAAAAATTTCAAAAATCTGCAACAACTTAGGATTGGTCTTGGAATTTCTTAGACTAGTCGAGCCAGTTCTAAGACTAGTCTAACAGAGTCCAGGACTAGTTTAAGAACAGACCAAAATACATAAAATAAGCAATTGACTTATGTATCCGAAATGACCTACCCTAAGGTCAATCTAAGGTCATTCAAACCTGAGACATGAAGTATGAACATTGAACATTCTTTTCTTCAGATGATGGATGATCTTTGAAAATCATGAAGCTTTAGATCTCAATGCTTGATGAAGCTTGAAAACTTGAACTTGTAGTTCTTGAGTTGTACTTTAGAGTTCTTTGGAAGCTTTAGAGAAGAGAATAATGTACTTGATCTTGCATTTCTTGAAGTAGATCATTGTACTTGACTTGAAGCATTGTCCTTGAGCATGAGATGCATTGCCTTGAACATATATATCAACGTGCTACACAAGACATAGATTGTGGTTTTGGCACAACAAAATTTGATAATCAAAGGAGTAAATAACCATATCACTTACATGTGACTCACTTCCTATCCCAAGATCTATCATCCTAGCCCTTCAATTCTCATCATCTTCCATCAAAGTGAGACACAAGGAATTCGGCATTCCATCAGACCAAGAAGATCGAACGGTGAGTGTTTTATAGGCCTAGATTTCATGTTTTGATGATGGGCCAAGTGGGGCCAACCGATTGATGGTATGAATCTCACTTTGGACCCTAGATATGGCCGATGGCCCACCATGATTCACATGATCATTCCATGATGAGGCCATTCTCCATGGACCCCATCATGATGTTTACTTTTATAAGTTTGAAAGAGGTCATCTAGACCTTCCGTTTTGATGGAGAAGGAATCTCAACCATTGATTTTGATTTGGTAAGCCCACATGTATTGGGACCCACTTGATGTATGATTGAATGTATGGAAAGGGAGGGCTCATAGTGGCGGAGCCCTCCATCACACGTGTCTCTCTCTCTCTCTCTCTTTCCTTCATTTTGTGGCCCACATGATGAGTGTATGTGATATCTAGACCGTCCATCCAACGGACCACATGGCTATCCAAACATGGGGACCAACCCACCTTGCTACCCTTTTTGTTTGAAGGGTCCAGATGATGGGAAAATACAAATATAGGTGGACCCCAACATGGCTAGATAGGCCAGCCCAAAACTTGCTGGACGTCTGCTGTCCAGACCATCCAGCAAGCTCTAGACATTGCTATGTAAAGAATATATATATATATATCAGCTTAATTCAAAAACTTTGCGTGGACTGCTCATGTAGGCCCCACCTTGATGTATAAATCTAATCCACGCCATCCATCCCATCTCCCAACTCATTTTAGGCGTTGAGCTAAAAAATGAAGCTAATCGGATAATCAAGCGGGCTATACCATAGAAAACAACGATATTGACTGTTAAAGACTGTTAGGACCCACCTTGATGTTTCTACACGCCAAAACATGCTGAATCTTGGCTCATTTGGACTGTCTTGGGCCATAAAATCCAATGGGTGGAGTGGATCCACCTGATGGGGGCCCCACCTAGGAAAAACCTCCAGAAAATGAAAAAAAAAACAATGCAGCAGGCGCTACACTGCAACAGCGTCCTGCTGCTACGTAGGGGGGAGAGGCAAGGACCGTGGGTCCCAGCCGTAGGCCCCCACCGTGATGTATGTGCATCCGTCCATCTATCCAACCGACTATCCATCCATCTGGTGGGCCACACGTGTGGACCCCACCATGAGGTATGTGATTTATCTATGACTGTCCATATCTATGGGGGCCCGTTGATGGATGTGTAGCATCCAAACCATCCATCCTATCAACAAGCTTGTCTTACAGCTTGAGACTAAAAATAAGACAGATCTAGGATAAGGTGGACCACATTATAGAAAACAGTGGGTTTGAACATCTACCATTAAATCTCTTGGGCTACCAAGTTTGGACCTATATGATATTTATTTTTCCTCTAAATCCAGGTCTTTATGACCTTATGAATAAGCTGTATGGGGAATAAACCCTATGGTGGGGCCCATTGGAATTTAACCGTGGAAATCATTATCACCACGGTTAGATATGATATGGTCCAATTGATCTTTTGATATGATTCATTTTTATATATTACCCTATATTGATTTCTAAGAATAGATGAATTCAACTCGGCCCATTCGACTTGGCCCATTCGACTTGGCCCATTCTATAAGGCCCAATGTGATATATGAGGCCCTTGTATGAGATCCAATTTGTTGTATTTGTGGCCCGTTGTTGAGGCCCACCTTGATGTGTATGAGGCCCAAGTGATGCTGCCCATTTGATGTATCTGAGGCCCATGGGTTGAGGCCCAATGGGATGTATATAAGGTCCATTACAATGTGTGATTCCACCATGGTTTGTGTAATGATGTTCATAACGGGCCATGCCTTGGGAACAATGATGATTTGTCGTCCATATTGTAAGAAAAATGTTGGTTAAATGTCTACATTGCAACTCTCCGTAGGGCTCATTGATAGGCCCATACTTGTTGTGTGTAGGCCATCTAGGCCCATCCTCGTTGGAAGGATAGTTCATCACCATATAACATGCTTAGTATAACTCCATGACTCATGCCCATATGTATCATATGTATGCTTGATATGAGTAGTGACTGATCATAGCATATGCCATTGGGCAGATTATTTATAAGACTCACTGATAGGAGTTACCCACATGATCGCACAGTACGCGCATGATTACTGCATGACTGGATAGTGTGACTCATGCATCTTGTATATGTGTGACATGATCATTGTATGCCCTAGCGACATCAGGGTAGCGGCCTCCACAGGCACATCGTGGATGGCCGGATTGGATACCGAAAATATTGGCTCTAGCACTGTGGGCACGTAGGATGTTCTTAGGTGAAAATCTCATAACCGTTTCGGTATCACGAGATGCTCTAACATCTAGACCGAGTGGATATATGAGTGCACGAGTATCGAATACCAGTAAGCCGCGTCTCCCACTGTATCATGATCGGTTGGAAGGGGGTGTGGACTTATCCGCCAGAGTGAGGGGATTGTAAGCTAGGTTGAGTTTGACCATCTGGCAAATGAGTCTGCTATCGATGAGCCAGGTAAGTATTGGCAGACTACTGGTCAGGCAGATAGTGTGGTCTCTTCCATTCACTGGGCTGTGCAGCTAAGGAGGCGGCAGTCAGTGTGGAGTGTACTAGACCCCGGTGATATCCTAGAGGGAAACTGTACTGATATATGTACTTGATGAGGACTGACATACTTGTATTGCATCTTGTATATGACATTTAGCTACATAGGTCTCGCATTGCATAGCCTTGGTACGACTGATAGTATTCATGGACTTACCAGCATATTTTCACATTACTCTGATACTGCATACTTGGCACTTATCTTATGCACACACTTGCACCACCCTCTAAGCTTTTGTAAGCTTATGCATGACCATTGCATGGAGGTGACGTTGGATCATAGCAGCGCTGAGGCAGGAGCACGCATCAGATTATTTTGGAGCCTTTTGATCACCTTGTATTTTCCTTTCCGCATTGTACTTAAAGTTTTTGATATAGTGGATATGTGTTGATGTTGTTTTGTGACTTGGTTATGCTTGTGATTATACTCCATTACAAAAAAAAAATTCATATTGAAAATCCTCCTTATAGGATCCCAGGATAGGAATCTGGTATATGAGCGCCGGGAGTCGAGAATGGGGTAATACGGAGGCTGTCAGTGTCGGATTAGGCAATCGAGAATTTTGTGAGCCCGTTTTTCGAGTTTGGGGCGTGACAAGTATCATGTGGATACCAAAGACCAAGATTAGCTAAAGTAGCGGCATATCACAAAATTTGCTTAATAGTTGTCAGATGTGACTCTTTCGAGTTCGACTGATATCTAGCACAAATTTCAACGCTAAATGCAATATCATGTCGGCTCACAGTTCAATAAAGTAAACTACCTACCATACTGTGATACAACTTAGGATCAACACTTTTACCTATTGAATCCTTAAAGAGTTTTAGAGTAGTACTCATTGGAGTATCAAAATTTTTCCCACTCTTAAATCTGAACTTTTTAACTAAGTTCAGAGCATATTTGGTTTGAGAGATAAAGAAACCATCAGAGAGCTGTTTGACTTGCAACCCTAGGAAATAGTTTAATTCTCCAACCATGCTCATTTCAAATTTAGACTTTATAAGATCTGCAAACTCAATAGTCATGTTAGCACAGGTAGATCCATAAATAATATCATCAACATAGATTTGTACTATTAATATGTGATCATTATGTTTCTTTACAAACAATGTCTTATCAACACTTCCCATTATAAAGTTATGACTTAGTAAAAACTTAGTCAACTTTTCATACCATGCCCTGGGAGCTTGTTTCAAACCGTAGAGTGCCTTTTTCAAGTGATAGACATGATTAGCATGCTTAGGGTCTTCAAAACCCTTAGGTTGTTCAACATACACTTCTTCATGTAGATCGCCGTTCAAGAATGCCCTATTTACATCCATTTGGTATATTTTAAACTTTCTAAAGTACGCAATAGATATAAATAGTCTGATTGATTTAAGACGAGCTACTGGGGCAAAAGTCTCATCATAATCGATGCCTTTAATTTGAGTGTACCCTTGTACAACCAGCCTAACCTTATTTCTAATAATATTACCAACTTCATCAAACTTATTTTTAAAAATCTATTTTGTTTCGATAATGTGTTTATCTTTTGGTCTTGGAACTTAATACCAAACATCATTTCTAACAAATTGATTGAGCTCTTCTTGCATTGCAACAATTCAGTCAGTAAGAGCTTCTTTTACGTTAGCCGGTTTTATCTGAGATGTAAAGCACACGTAGTTACACATATCTTCAAGTTGTTTACAAGTGCGTACACTAGTGAGAGGGTTTCCAAGGATTTGATTAGAAGGATGGTCTTTAACAGTCCTCAGTTCAGTGTTATTTTGACTTGATGAAGAGTCTGGTTTATCAATTAAAAGAACTTCATCATTTTCTGAACTTGAGACAAGTATATTTAAGTGATCGTCTATAACCACATTAATGGACTCTTGAATTACACCAGTCCTCTTATTAAGAACCCGATACGCTCAACTATTCAGAGCATACCCTAAAAATATCCCTCCATCACTTTTGGTGTCAAATTTACCTAGATTTTCTCGGTCACGTAAGATATAGCACTTGCTGCTAAAAACTCGAAAGTATTTGACAGTAGGCTTTTTATCAAACCACATTTCATAAGCCATTTTACCATTTGATTTTCTAATGTAAACGCGGTTAATTGTATAACAAGCAGTATTTATAGCCTCGGCCCTAAGATTTTTAGGAAGCTTTATACCATTTAGCATTACATTTGCCATTTCTTGAAGCACTCTATTTTCCTTTCCACTACCACATTTTGTTGAGGAGTTTTGGGCGCAGAAAATTCATGTGATATTCCCTGATCGCTGCAAAATTTATCAAAACTGCTATTTTCAAATTCAGAACCATGATCACTACAGATCTTAGAGACTTGTGATTCTTTTTCCGTTTGGATACGTTTAAGTACCCTTTTTACTTCAACGAGGGTTTCTGATTTCTCTCTCAAGAAGACTACCCAAGTATATCTGGTAAAGTCATCTACTATCACCAGAATATACTTCTTACCACCTCGACTCTCCGTTCTAGTTGGTCCAATGAGATCCATGTGGAGAAGTTCAAGTGGTTTAGATGTGGCATTGGAGTTCACCTTTTTGTGAGTACTCTTCGTGTGTTTGCCAATCTGGCATTCGCCACATATTTTATCTACTTTCTGTATTTTGGGTAAACCTCTTAGGATTGATATTTGATATTTGATAGTTTCTGAGGATTGCAAATATCTCCTCCAGGTCGGAGAGGTGATCCTTAACTCTGATGCTTTGGACAGGCATGTCATCAACGTAGACTTCCATGGTGCGCCAAATCTGCTAGGTGAACATTTTATTGATAAGTCGTTGGTATGTGGCTCCAACATTCTTTAGCCCAAAGGGCATAGCAATAGAGGCCTTTGTCGGTGATGAAGGTTATCTTCTGTTTGTTATAGGGGTGTATTGCAATTTGGTTATAGCCTGAGTTGGCGTCCATGAAGCTTAAGAGCTCGTGCTCGGCCGTGCTGTCAACGAGCAGGTAGATCCTTGGAGGAGAAAACTATCTTTAGGGCGGGCTTTATTCAGGTCGGTGTAATCTACATAGACCCCACCACTTCCCTTTAGATTTTTTCACCAGGATGACGTTGGCTATCCAGTTTGGATAGTATATTTCTTCCACGAATCCTGCTTCGAGGAGTTTTCTGGCCTCTTCTCCTATGATGGCATATCATTCGATTTCGAATGCTCTCCACTTTTGCCTGACCAGCCAGTGGTTGGGGTTGACATTTACCCTATGAACCATTACTCTCGGATCAATTCTGGGCATGTCTTGGTGCGACCAAGTGAATTCGTCAGAATATCGTTAAAGGAGGTTCATCATCTCATCTCGTAGTGCTGGAGTTAGCGATAACCCGACCTGGATAGTGCGGGTAGGGTCGGATTTATCATGTGGGATTGATATGAGGTCCTTCACAGGATGCTCTCTCTCAATAGAGTCTTCTCGGGGGTCGAGGGAAGTGATGGTTATCGCTTGTTGTTTTCTCAACGCCAAGTAGTAGCATTATCGAGCTTCTTGTTGATCTCCTTTAATTAGGCCGGTGTTGTGGTCAATTGGGAACTTCATCGCGAATGATATGTTGATATGATTGTTCACAACCCCAAGTGTAGGGTCACGATGTAGTAATAATCTCGGTAAGACTGAGGTTGAATTCATATGTACTAATCCTGTACGTTTCTTAAAGTAATTAGAACTAGAACTAAAAGAAGATCTAAATTTAAATCTAAAATAATAGAGAGAGTAATTGTGAATATTGTAATTGAAGCTTATGAATTTAAAGGTGGGAACTAGGGTACCAAGGATCCAATTGTAACTATTGGGATGCTACCTTACTTTATTTAAGAGATCCAATTGGAATCAGAGTCCTATCTTATGCAATTGGAAAGAGAGATGATCGAATATCTGAACTTCTCATTGATTTAGCCTCAATGGAAGAGGATTGTGAAGATTTGGAAGGGATTCCATCACCAAACCATGCTCAGGAGATAATGGCAAACAACAAGATTTACAAATCTCACAATCTCAAATAAGAAAGAAGATACTCAAAGCTATCGCAGCGTTTACTGTAACAATAAACCATTGAAAACTAAAAATATTCCTTAAAATCAACTAGAAATCAATGAAGTTCAACATAAATAAGAATCAAAGCAAGATAAACACCTCAATCACACTACAAGCTTCAACTCTTAGCCCTAGCTAAGAGATTTAGCCAACCATAGACATGATCAAACTAAAAACTCTTAAATAAAATATAAAAACAACTAAGGAAGAAGAAGAAAGTCTCTTGGTGGCGGCTCTCCACCCTTTTGCTCCACTCCTTAAACCCTAGAAGATGCTTAGGAACGTCCTAGGGACTCCTATTTATACTTGTGAAGCTCCACCTTATGCACCGACTTGGAATTTTCGTAATCCGATCGCAAAACCACCTCAATTTACGCAGCTACATTACACATCGGTCAAATCGAAGTCAAATCTGAAGTTGAGTCTGAATTTGGAAAGGATTCTGTTTCAGCAGTTGCCCGATTTCGGTAGGACCAAGCTGGGTTCGGTCGGACCGAACTTAAGTTGTCGGTTGGACCGAATTAATCTTCAATCGAGCCAAATTAACTCCTTTCAACGCTGGAGCTTTTTGTTCACTTTCGGTTGCACTGAATCCTACCTTCGATCAAACCAAATTGGGTTTTGGTCGGACCGAATTGGCCATCGGTTGAACCAAATTAGCTTCTAAATTCCATCGTTTGTCATTGGACTCTTTTGTGCAAGTTCAGTCAGACCAAACATGGGTTCGGTCAGACTAAACCTATCTATTTTCTACTGCAGATTCTAAAATCTTACAATTCCTTTCTTCAGCTTTCGTACTTAGTTTCTTAATGATTGTTGAGCATCAAATCCATGCTTTTAGTATTCTTTTCAATCTACGCTCTCAGATTCACCTTGCAACACAAACATGTATAAAATATACCTTTAAGCATTATCATGTTCATAAAACCAAGATATAAATAAGGGAGAATATGCAATATTTGACACTCAATAATGATTGCTTGGAAAGTATTAAGGGAAGGTCATTCAAGGATGACATTGTAGACGGAGGGGCAGTCGACCACCAAGAAGTCGATCATGGTCGTTGACTGGTTTTGCCTTTCTCCTATGGTGACCAGAAGCTGGATTGACCCTTCCAATGTGATTTTATCCCCCACAAACCTAAGCAATGGGGTCTTGACAGGTCGGAGTCGGGACCTTTCGACCCCCATCTTTTCGAATGCTTCAACTAAGAGGATGTCTACCGAGCTACCAGTGTCCACCAAAATTTGAAACACTCTGCGATTATCTATGGTCATAACCACTACCAACGCGTCGTCATGGGGGTGGTGGACACCTCGGGCATCCTCTTCGGTAAAGGTTAGATCACATGGTATCATTCTCTGCTCCTTTGGAGGTCTTCTAGTGATGCGAATCTGGTGTTCTAAGCCGCAGTAGCTTATACTTCAGGTGTGAGCTCTCCGTGATTTGTTTGAGTTGCCTCCCCCGGTGAGCCCGCCGAAAATAGTGCGGATTTCTCCAATGGGTTCGTTGTTGATAGGTTGCTTGTTCTTTAGGTCCATCTGTTCTTCTCTTTTGGTGACATATTCCCGCAAGTGCCCGTTGTGAATGAGGGCTTCAATTTTTTCTTTCAGATCGAAGCAGTTGCTTGTCGAATGGCCATGATCGTGATGGAAATGACAATATTTTCGCTTGTCTCGCTTGTCGGCGTCGGATTTCATCTTGTTTGCCCACTTGAGAATCCGTTTGTCTCAAACTTCCATAAAGACCTGCGTGGGCCTCGTGTCGAGAGGGGTGTATGAGCTGAATCTGCTCTCAGGTCGTCAGCCCAAATGTTGGCCTGTAGGAGGTTCGCGTCTTTCCTCCTCTTTTTGTTGTTGGTCGAGGTCAGCTCCTCCTTAGGTTGCTTCCCTTGGTCCAGCTATCCTTGTGCCAAGCCGCCCTCCGTAGGCAAGCGACTTCCTCGACATTAGAGTATTTCTGGGCTCTGTTGAGGAGGTCGGCCATCATTATAGGAGGACTTTTCTCGAGTGAAAAGAGAAACCTTCCTTCTCTTAAACGTCCCATCATGACAGTCAGAGGAATTTCCTCCGAATGTGCTTACTCTTGCATCTTTTCCAAGTTGAAACATTTGATGTACTCCTTGAGCAGCTCGCCTTCTTTCAAAATTATATGGAGGAGGTAGGAAGCCGGTTTGAGGCTTTCTCTCCCCCTGATAAAGTTGGTGATGAAGGCTTTGCTGAGCTGCGTGAAAGAACTAATTGATTGTGGCTTCAGTTGTCGAAACCACGTCTAAACTGCTCCTGTTAGGGTTAGCAAAAAATGCACGACACATGACTGCGGTCAATGTGCCATGCAATTCCATCCAAGCCCTGAAAGATTCTAGGTTCTTGGTAGGATCAGTGGTTCCGGAGTATGGGGCGATTTAAGGCATACGGAACATCAATGGGAGTTGTGCGTGCATGATGTTGGTAGTGAACAGAGGCTCAGTTTCTTCTAATATCGCCTCCACCGAGGTTAGCTTCCCAGGGGTCGGGACGTTCGATAAACAAGCTTGTTGTATGTCGTTGATCCGACCTCAGAGGTCATTGAGTTCGGCTTCCTAAAGGTCGCCGCTTTCAGCCATGGCCTCAATGGATGCCTCGGGTGCCTTATCGTGCTTCTTTCTGTCCAACTCGTGATGCAGATCAGAAGTTACTAGCACAGTGGTGCTAGATGCGTGAGAAGGTATCGGCCTTGATGTTCTGAGCTACCGGCTCTTGCAAGAGGTGGTATGCACATCGGATGGCTCGAGGAGCTTTCGAACCATCGGTCCCGCCATTGGCCTATCCCCTTGTGTGGAGCGGGATTGTAGCTGTTCCAATAGTTGCTTCATGGAATTCATGTTATTGATTAACATCTCAACTTGTTGCTCTAACTCCGAGATTGTTGCCTCAGCCCTACAAGCGTGGAATCAGCCTACAACTGGGAAGAGGAGTCCCGGTGGTTGGTTGACTAGTCCGATGGCGCGAGATCGGGCACAGCTCCCCTTCGCCATTGTCGAGATGTGGTGACATGAGAACAACTTTTAATGTTGTTCCTACGGATGGCGCCAAACTGTTGATGCAGAAATCTGGTTAGCCCCTTTCTGGACCTGTTTACCTGCATAATGAATGGACAAGGAAGACCCTAGCTAGAGCAGGGGACCCTCTAATGCCTAAGTCTGGAAAATGATCTGTGTCTAATCGAGTATTGAAGGTTTAGAGCTAAAGATAGTGCGTACCTTTCACCATTGGGGGCTTTCTTATTTATAGATGGGGAGAGGCAGTGGCATAGAGGGTGCCTCTCCCTGTTTTGGTAAGAATGGATTATAGTAGGATTTAGACCCCTTACTCGGTGGGAGGATATTTTCGGATCCTTTCGCTAGAATCTCAGGTGGAGCCGTTTTCGAGTTGGCTTCCTGGATCTTTGGCTGAGATCGCGAACTAACCAGATAGAGGTCAGGTCAGATTCTATGGAGAGCGGGTTTAGCTGTCCTGAAGTAGTCCAGCTTGGTCCACAACTGAGGTCGGGTTATGTCACGCCCCAAACTGGGAAACCAGGCTCACAAAATTCTCGATCGCCGAATCGGCACCGATAGCCTCCGTAGAACTCCATTCTTAACTCCCGGCGCCCATTCGCCAGGTTCCGATCCTGGGATGTTACGAGGAGGATTTTCAACACCAGTTTGATTCGTAATAAGCATAACCAAAGGCATAATCCACAAACAACAACCAAAAACTCCATCACATTTCCACTATGATCAAAAACTTTAAGAGTACAATGAGCATAAAGGGAAATACAATGATAATAAACAAAAAACTCCAAGATGATCTGCAAAGAGCTCCTGCCTCAGCACTGTTGCGCTCCAACGTCACCTACTATCAATGGTCGTGCATAAGCTTATGGAAAGCTTAGAGGGTGGTGAAAGTGTGTGCGCAAGGTAGTATTTATACAGTATCAGAGTAATGCGGAACATGCTGATGAATCCATGAATGCCATGAGCCGTACCAAGGCTATGCGATGCGAGGCATGGATGATGTCGGCCATACCAAGGCCATGCGGTGCGAAATGCAACTCAAGCATACGAATCCTCATCTAAGTCCACATATCAATACAACTCAACTCTAGAATATCACCGGGGTCTAGTACATTCCAAGCCAGATTGCCGCCCCATCACGTGCAATATGGTGAGTGGAAAAGACCTCACTATCCGCCTGCTAATATCGGGCTGGGCTCGTCGATAGCGGACCCATTCCTCAAGCTGGTCAAACTCAGCCTAGCTTTGCCCCCTCCTCTCGGGCGGGTAAGGCCGCACCCCCTTCCAACTGACCATGACACAGTGGAAAGCGCAACCGTCTGGTAATCGGCACTCGGCGCTCATACACCCACTCGATCTAGATGTTGGAGCAACCTCTTGGTACCATAAGGGTTTAGGGACTTTCACCTAGGGATATCTATAGCACCCCATGTATAACAAGATTTCTGGTATCCAATCCTGCCAACCACGATATACCTGTGGAGGCTACGACCCTGATGTCGCTAGGGCGTACAGTAGCCATATCACCTAATGTGGAATGCATGAATCATACTATCCAATCATGCGACAATCCTGCACTTATCATGTGCTCATATAGGGCAGCACTGCCTATCCGGGAGTCCCTAAACAATCTACCCGAAGGCATGTGCTATGATCAGTCACTTCTCATATCGAGCACACATATGATGCGTATGATCATGAATCATGGAACTATACTAAACATGTCATATGGTGGTGGATGTTGTTCATAACGAAGATGGGCCTAGACGGCCTACAAGTATGGGCCTAATAATAGGCCCTAGGGAGAGTTATAATGCGGACATTTAACCAACATTATTCTTACAATGTGGACGTCAAACCAACATTGCTCCCAAGGCACGACTGTCATAAACATCATTACACAAACCATGGTAGATTTATACCTAGTAATGGACTTGTGTACATCCAATTGAGCCTTGACCCATGTGCCTTATAACATGAGCTTCATATATATCAAGGTGGGCCTAATCTTCTGGGCCGGTCAAATGGGCCGAGTCAATTGGGCCGAACCAATTGGGCCAAGTCAATGGGCCGAGTCAAATGGGCCTCAGGTATGTCAAATAGGGCCCACCCTTATATATATATATATATATATTTGAAATCCAACCTATTCACAAGTTAACATAGAGATAGCTGAAATGAAAACAAATATCAACTAAATTGGAAACTACTGCTGCCCTTAGAAGTTAAACGGTAGATATCACGGTCCACTATTTAAATGGTGGGGTCCACTTGAACTTTAGATCTGATTCATCCTTTTGCCTATGCCATAAAATGGTATCTCAAAATGTTTGGATGGTATGGATACAGCGTGTTCACATAGTGGGACTCACCGTTCAAACAATGAATGGTGTAAAATACATACATCAATGTGGGGCCGGTGGGCTTGCTGCCGTCAAAAGGGGCAGCTATATAGCTGTTACACGTGGTGTAGCTGCATTAGAAAGGTAGAGGTGGGTCCCACGTAGGGCCCACCACCATGCATATAATATATAATATAATATATAATATATACTATATATAATTTAATATAATATAATATAGTCCACGTCCAGCCCTGGATGCCCTGGATAGTGATTTATACCATATATATATAATATAATATAATATATACTATGTAATATAATATAATATATACTATATATAATATATACCCTATATCATATATATATATATATATATATATATATATATATATATATAATAAAATATAATACAATTATCATCGTCCAGGCCCTGAACAGCCTGGACAGCCCATATATTAGGTGTAGCCCCACATGGGCCCACCGAAATGTTTATTTTCCACCTAATCCGCTGAGAGTACGGACCCAAAAAGGGTTCAATGGCAGACATTCATCATCATTGTTTCCTGTGATGTGGGCCACCTGAGTAACATATATGGCTGATTTTTTTTTGAAGGGGCCCACTTCAAGAAGGGGCCCCCCAATGAATGGGTTGGATGACAAATATACATCATGGTGGGGCCCACGGCAGGGGCCGTGGGTCCCTGCTTTCCGCCAGCCCGCCTACAGCGCAGACGCTGCCTGCGTCTCTTAGCAGCAGCAGTGGCTGTTGTTGTTATATATATTTATTTTTTTAAAGAAAACTAATTTTCTTGCGGTTTTTCATGCGTAGGGTCCGCATCGGATGAATCCAACCCCGCCATTGTTTCCCATATCTCAAGACAAGCCAAACAAGCCCAATAGTTAATATATTTTGGGGGTATAGAAACGATAGGGGATATTTCAACGGTAAACCCGCTATTTGCCATGCTATGGCCAGCCCGAAAGTCTGATTGGTCCCATCTTTCGGCTCAATGCCTAAAATGAGCTTGGGAAAGGAATGGACGGCGTGGATTGAATACATACATCAAGGTGGGGCCTATAAGAGTGGGCCACCCCATAAGCTTGGAAACAAGCTAATATTTGTGCTTTTCCCTTTTTGTCCAGCGTCCAGGGACGCTGGACGGCTTGGCGTTACACATGCACTGAGGTGGGCCCTGCTTAGGTGGGCCACCAAATGATGGATGGTGTGGGTACAACACATATAAGGTGGGCCCCACTTCTAAGTGTTTTGGGTAAAATACATATCTCGTGGTGGGGACCATCCAGGTGGGCCACACAACCACATCATCATCACATAAAATAAAAAATAAATTAAAAAAATAGAAAAAAAGAGGGAGAGAGAGAGGAAAAGAGAGTGGGACACGCGTGTGATGGAGGGACCCCGACACTATGGGCCCTCCGTTGCAATCAATCATACATCAAGTGAGTCCCATTATATGTGGGCCCATTAATTAAAAAAAAGAATCTAACGATGGAGATTCCTCCTCCACAAAAATAGACGGTCTAGATGACCCATTTTCAAACTAGAAAGTAACATCATGATGGGATCCATGGAGAATGGCCCCATCATGAAATGATATTGATAATCAAGGTGGACCATCGGCCACATCTTAGGGTACAAAGTGAGATCCATACCATCGATCAGTATGCCTCACTTGGCCCATCATGAAAACAAGAAAAAACTAGCCTATAGAAGCACCCACCGTTCGATCTTCTTGCTCCCTTGGCTTCCTTTGCTCCTTAGCTTTGATTCCAACGGAGGAGATAAGGTTTGGATGGTTGAGATGAGAGATGAAAGCGTAGCAAAGGTGGGCCACACTTGTGGCTCTCTTGGAGTGGAAGAGCTTGGACGAATGGAGGTTTTTGGGCTGCTTGGATTGTGATTTGAAAATGAAGGAGAGAGAGAGAGTTGTAAAGAGAGATGGGTGATGGAGTGATGGGGTGATGGATGTGGTGAGTGATGGGTGTAAGAACTTTTTGACTTTTGTGGTTGTTTGGTGTAAGAAAGGCATGGGTGGTGTAAGAACTTTTTGACTTTGGGGTTGCTTGGGGAAGGTTGAGAGGTGATGTGTACTTAACATGTACTTGACATAATGGGATTGATTGATTGAGGTGACATCTCGTAGAGATTTTCTCGAAATTCGCACGCACGGTGTTTTTCTCACACTAAACGCTGACCCATATCTCCTGGTCAGAGTATTGGATCGGCGCGCGAGACGCGGCATGGAAACAGAGGCGACGGTGCTGTCGCAGGGGTACAAGTCTTGGGTTGAGTCGACTCGGGTTGACGGCATGTAAATTAGGGTCGTGCGTAAATGCCGATTAAGGATTGAAGGTTGCCGAAATTCGACCGGGAAGACCGCGGAAGTTTACGGGACAGTATGGTCTAGGATACGGGGCTTACAGGTTACATTCGTCTAAGGACAGGTCGTGCCGACCTGAGTGAGTTAGCTTGCTTCTTTCAGATCATGATTGGTTAATAATTATCCCAACCTTGTGGTTAGAGGTCAAGCTCGGCCTTTCTCCACACTTGGTCGAGGATACGAGGGCCGGATCACTAGATCGCACCTATTGCTATTTGAATTGCTAACCTGGCCTATGGATAGTAAGTCGACCATTTTTCCCATAACATGTTGCGTTTTAATTAGAATGATTAAGTATAAGAAAAAGTTAATTAATTTGATTTGAAATATTATGCATCATAATTTCATTTTCTTAAACATCGGAATGTTTCACAATTATAAAATTGTGAGTCCACTTTTATAGGTTATTAGAAGCTTCAATTTGCCTTATTATTGTGCTAAGGCTATCTTGTAATAGGCTCATACAATAATCATCCTAACGATGCAACAAATGTTAAGTTCAACATATTTTGGAACATTTAACTTATCATATTTGTTATCTTGTGAATATATTATAAAATAAATTTAACAATTTCAATAGTGAAAATCCAAGATTGCAAAGTAAATTTTTAGAATCCAAAATTTTAAAAATACATGTTACTGAATACATTGAAAGCCAAGATTTGAAATTAAAATGATCCATGGTTTAAAACAGTCTATTCTTTAAACTAAGTAACTTTTTTAATCCATCCACTACTTTATACAATTTTGTATAATGAGTGACCTACTTAGACGGTTGGACAGAGCCAATGGGCTAAGGGAGCCATTGATAGTAGCTTGGGTCTGGCCCAGCCTTAGATAGTAGGCCTATATTTCAAGCATGGGCTTGGCCCTTGGGCCAAGATTAGAGGCCCATGCCGTTCCAGCTAGCCCTACCCAACCCATTGATGCCGCTAAATCAAATAAGGATGGCTTGATTTTCAAATTATAATTTACATACATGTTACAATAGCCATCATTACCACACTTTTTATTATAACTGTACAAAACGTGTTCAAAATAATTACCTCTTTGCTCTCAAGTGCACATTCACAAGTCCAATGTTTTGGCACAAAAACTGTGGTCCACCATGATGTGTATGTCATATCTATGTCGTCCATCTGTTTCGCTGGCTCATTTTAAGATATGAGCCAAAAAATGAAGCAGATCTAAAGCTCAAGTGAACTACACTATAGTAAACAGTGGGAATTGAACATATGCCGTTGATAACTTCTCGAGGGCTACAGAAGTTTTGCATGAGGCAGATTTTATGTTTTCTCTTTATCAATGTCTATATGACCTTATGGATAGGTTGGATGACAAGCAAACATCATTATGAGCTCCAAGAAGGTTTTCGCTTTAAACTGTTGAGGTCCATTACAATCACCATTTCATGCGGTGTGGTCCACTTGAGCTTTGGATTTATCTCATTTTTGGACTCATGCATTAAAATGAGCTAGTGGAAAAGATGGACAGCATGTATATGACATATTCATCACGGTGGGCCTCATAGTTTATAAGCACATGGAAATACAAAATTCATAGAAATCACATGGTTTTTTAGGCAGCAATTGCTCTTTTAATCCAACAATGGGAGAAATAATGAAGGCCTAGTATTCTTAATCATTCCATCAATATTCCAGGAGAAACATAACAGTGGTCCACGAAAGTGCCAAGATAATAAAGAACTCGAACCTTCCAACTTGGAAGATTTGTTGGGTACCTCTCCTGTGAGGCGAATTCAACGAAACATATATCAGGAAACGAGTCAAATTATTACGCCCATGAGTCGTGGAATGCACATGTCGGTGCAGAAGAGTGGACCCAACTACCTGGTCGTACACATGGTTCACGTCTCTGATAATTGAAAGGGACCATAAACAATCAGACGTGGATGGGACTCTGAGGGGCCACTGGGATTATGCTCCACTCTGATAATTGAAAGGGACCATAAACAATCCACACCGTCCATACATTTCTACGCATTATTTTAAGTAGAAACCCAAAAATGAGGAAGATTCGAAGCTTGAGTGGACCACAAAGTGGTGATTAAATGACTTGAAAACCTTGTGGGGGCCATAGAAGTTTTCAATCAAGCTGGTATCTGTTTTTTTTTTCTTCCCTTTGTCCAGGTATATGTGACCTTTTGAACAGGTTGGATAACAAATAAACCTCACGGTGGGCCCTAGCAAGGTTTCAATGGTGGGCATCATTATCATGCCTTTTCCTGTGGTGTGGTCCACTTGAGCCTTGGATCTTCCTCATTTTCAGGCTCATTTCCTAAAATTCTATGGAAAAATGGGTGGACGGTGTGGATAAAACCCATACATTGTGGTGGGCCAATGAGAGCCTCAACCTGTTCCGAGCTGGGACAGGCCGGTAGTACCCCATCTGTGTCTGATTACCACACCTGTCATGTACGCATCATATTTTCTGTGCAAATATACTCCATCCATCAGGTGAGCTCCTTGATGTTAGGATATAAGGCCAAAAATTAGTATGATCCAAAAGTTAAGTGGGCCACACCACGACACCACGGCAGACAATGGGGGAGTCTAACCAAAGGAAGTGCTTCTAGGTGGGGCCACCAACATGGTGTGTATATTCCATCCAATCCATTGGTTAGGCATTAGGCGATCCTAGCTGTGACCAAGGAATGCTGCAGGGATAAAATCCTTAACTCCGACGGCCTACATCACGTAGACTTTTGGCGTGAATTTGGAGGTAAATGGGTGTATTTCAAATCAAGTAACTACCTTTTTCTTTTTCGTTTTTTGTTTCGGGCAGCCGTGTATTCCAAATTAGGTATTTCAAATACGTTCGAAATCTTTTGCGGTGAAATCCTTTTTCTTTTCTTTTATTTTACTCCTTTTAAAGATAAGAGAGTCCTACATTAGGCTATTAATTCACATTGTAAACGTAGCATGCTGATGATGTTGGGAGAAAAATTGACGCGTTGATAAGTCGGCTTATGGAATGGACCAACTCTACCAACACAAGCCCAGTGAAACCCGACCCTGATAAGGCGTCTAAGTCCAGAAACAGGCCGACCTTCAAGGAGGTCGATGCAATTGTATCGACACACAAAGAACACGGTTACGAGCTTCGAATAAGCCGTGTTCTGACCTAATGGGTCGATTATAGATCAACTGTAGGTCAGTTATAGGTCGGATATAGGTCGACCATAGATCGACCCTAGGTCAGCTACTATCCGGCCATAGCTTAGTCATAGCTCGGGCATTGGATGACCATAGATCGGCCAACGTCTAGTTACAGGTCAGGCGACATCCCATGACAAGGTCAAGGACCATTAGCGACCGGCTAAAGGGAACACGGATCCTCCGACTCAATCATTGGTCGAAGATGGTGAATGTTGATATTTCATCATTGGTCGAAGATGGTGAATGCTGACCTCTCATCATTGGTCAAAGATGATGAATGTTGATCTGTCAAGAAGATCAGTATCGTTTATTCCCGAGTCGTCACCCGCCTATAGGAGCTGACCTAAATCTGAGCTAGAGATTCAAGGAATATCCTAACATCCTAAAGATCTCTCCTTAGATCTTCGGGAGATAATTAGATCCGATCCCAATGACTTCAGAAACCGGTAATCTCACAAAGATCCCGAATCCAAACGGATCTCCAGTCCTCGTATAATTGGGCTCCCTTCCATATATATAGAGGTATCTCCAACCATCAAAGGTACGCTTATTCTCACCATAGCACTCGACCGGTGTCTCTTTTCTGAAGACCCTATCCTACAAAAAAGACCTCGTTCTTGAGTTAGGCATCGGAGAGTCCCCTGCACTAGCCAGGGTCTCCTTTGTTTCTCTTTTATACCTATGCAGGTTTAGAAGGGTCAACCGCGGAATGTCTGCCCGAAAACTGCTTTAAAAAATGATATCTCAAATTAATTTAATTATCAGCTACATCACTTCTGTGGACCGCAGGAAGTTTTCAATGGTAGGTGTTCAATTCCAGTTACTTTAGTGGTGTGTTTAATTTTTTTTTTTTTTTTTTTTTGGGGGGGGGGGGAGATGTATTTCATTTTTTATCTCTTTCTAAATCCAGTTACTTTATGTGGTGTGTTTAATTTCATTTTTTTTAATGTATTTCAGTTTTTGTTTCTTTTCATAAAATGATATCGTAAGGTAGATGGATGGTATGGATATAACATATACATTATACATTATCGTAGGGCACATAAAATTAGGATACATCAACGCAGAGTAGGGCCCACTAAATTAGGATACACTAGCGCACCTCTCCCATCTAAGTCTTTTGTAATTCTTATATATTATTATGATTTGACAACATGATTTATCCAATTGACTACGAGTAGTGATGTGACTTTTACACCCTATTGTCATTTTATTTCAAGGAATCAAACAGGCCCGAAAATCACATCAAGAGAATTGATATGGAGTGTCCAAATATTGATCATCTAAATAGACATTTAAAAAAATATTATTTTAGGATATTAAAGCTACTTTACTTAATCATATTGAGTATATTCCAAGTGTCATTAACATTGATCCCATTGTCTGGCCTACCTAAGTTTTGCATAGGGTTAATTTATTAGATGGATAGTTAACATGATGGCGTGGATTTCACAAACACCACACAGTGGGGCCATGGAACTTGGGTGTTGTGCCAGCTCCATACAATAGGTGTGTCAGAGCACTTCGGTTCGATCGGGAGCATTGAGCAATGATTAGACAATAGTGATTGTTCTACTCTATTTCTGTACATTCCTTTGAATACATATAATTTTGCGGGAATTGCATAGTTTATGCAAGATCTACAGAGATATTTGAAGAGGATTTTGCAGTAATACAGTTGACGTATATCAATCGAATGATGCCACATCATTCACAAAGCAAGGGTGGCCGAGCGGAACATAATCGAATCAATGAGGAAGCTTAAAGTGGTTATTGGGACAAGTGGCAAGCTAAGAAGGAAAGCCTTCAGAAGGTCAGTAATGCTGAAATGGTTATGGTAATCATCAGAATAATGGAAGCATCTCAATGATCGGTTTAAGGTTATAAATGGCAAGGAAATTCAATAGAAGAAAGCGTCTCATACGAACCAAACCAAATCAAATCTATCTTGTATTTACTTCGTGCTCCTTAACATTATTAGTCGTTTACATTCCTTAGTGTAATCAATAGCAGTAATCAAGTAGTTGTTAATCTTAGCTGTAATTCGGGTCTACACGCGCGCGCTAGACTGAGTTTGAGGATCAAGCAAGCTCTCTATTCGAAATGACACTCTAAAGTTGTTCTTCGCAGCCAATTGCAAGAATTTCCTTTTTGTTTTAACTGTATTGAAAAAGTCCTTTCATACGGAAGTCAAAGGTAAAGGTGTAAATCATTTTTAGAGGACGAACACTACCCTATGATAATCGCCTAATCATCTTAAACAATGCTATGCAATTGAATGAATAGGTTACCGATCTTATTCGATCTCAGTCATATATGGTCGATTTTGACGTATCTGCCTATCTTAGCGCTTGGGGTCTTAGTTGTTCGGTTTGCATTAAGCCACACATTCAAATTTGGCATGCCCACACAAATAACGTGACCGAAATTGAAACCGAGAGGCAACATATTTTGGATTCTTCTTTTTTGCCATAACCGCCTAATGTTTTAAGGTTGTACATCTGATCTGGCCGATTGCCTCGATGAGTTCGTTAAGTTTCTCAATCAACTCGGTCGACGTAGCCTCCTGCACCCCCAAGCTACGAGTGCCTGGATTTCCTCTTTAAGTGGTTGTATCTCAATAAAAGGCATGGGAGACTCAGTCATGGAAATATTGCCACTAAGAGCTTGTTAAGGGGAGGAGAGAATGTCCTCAATTGGAAGCATGTCTCCAATCGCCGTAAGAGATCGAAGTACCATCAACTGACATCGGCACTAGATCAGGTATTGGCTCTAAATGAGGGACAACAACATCGGTCGCCTGAACTTCTGCCATTACGGCCTGCCTAGAGGCAACAACCTTGCGTGTTGTGCACGACTGAAACAATTCATCATCATCATGGGTGGATCCTACAATTGGAGATGTTGTCAAGTGGATGCCAAAGTGGATCGTGAGGATGATACTCTCTAAGAACTTTGGGGAGTAGCAACTAGAGGGCGGTCGTCTACTTTAGCTTTATCTTCTTCGTCCCCATTGTCAAGAACAACGATGGGTGTTTAAGGTTGATCAACTGTATGCACAGGTTCTGTTTCGTCAACTATTGTTTCTTAGATTGGAGGAAGATAGAGAAGTTCACTACTTAAAGTTCCTTCAAAATTGGTAGCATGTAAATCTGTTATCTCAATGACTTCGGTAGCTTGTTTGATATGTTGAAGTGTTGGTTCTCGAATAGCTTGCCTTTCTGTGGTCGATAAGTCTAAGTGACTACAAGTAAAGAGAGCAGGGTTAGAAAGAAAATGATGAAAATAAACGTGAAAAGGTAGGAATGAATGTAACATCAAATTAAGACAGAATAGACAATGACAGTGGTGAATCGACTGTTTCACTAAGTATTTTTAATGATCGCTATCACCGGCTGAGCGGAAGTTGGGAATGGTGGTGCATTGGGTTTATAGGGGATAAGATGTTTGTCATCAATATGAAGATTCAAGTTATTCGATCTTTCCCTATCTTGCTACCATCTAGTCCAACACCGATTATAATAAGCATCTCTATGACATTTGAGGCATTCCTCAATTTTTGTGGCATAATCTTTAATGGAGAGCCCTGGCCAGTACTTAGTTTTGAAATATTTTTAAAAAGAAGACACAACATTAGCCAAAGAAGTATCTAATTTCTGTGACGATGCTCGCTTGCATGTTATGGTTGATGTTGTCTGACTTGTTGATGTCGGCCGTGTGGTCGGTTTATCTCAAACAATGACTAAAATAAGAGGTTTGTGAGCCAAACCTAGAGGAGGTCCCAGGTCAGTGATCCTTGTGGGAGAGGATGGAGAAGATTGGGCTGGAGGTTTTTAAGAAACAGACCCCTTCACAGTGACTTTTTGGCATTTCGGTTTAGGATCAGTCTCGACCAGTTGAGTTGCTGCTGTAGTTGTTGTGTTAGCTAATGTATTCTTCGACCTAGTTGTCCTTCGGCCAGAAGTTATGACTGAGGGGGATGCCGCTTTCCTCTTTCCTCATAAATCCATCAAGGAGTAGACGTGAGTAGTGATGAACTTAGCAGACATGGCAACCAACTGCTTGCAATGCCCCCCACCATTCAGAAAAAGTGTCCATTATCTAGGAATGTTTTAGAAATGTCGGAAGCTTAAAAGACATAATGGCCGATTGGAAACTAGAATGGAGAGAATGGTAGAGTTCGACTTAATCGATGATTGGGTGAGAGTAAAGGAGTTGGTTGCAAGTCTTCTCGGTAAAGGGACTGGTGTAATACCCCGTATTTTTCAGTACTCGGGTGTTACCAGGAAGATCAAATAATTCATTTTAAATGTGATGTAATTGTGTGTGTATATATATGTATATATATTATGATGCAAAAAAATTTTATAATTATTTGTAATAATACATATGTTATTTAAATTATTTAAGTTATGTATATTATTTAAACTATATATAAAATAAATTGTATACCTACACATTATTATATAATTGATGTATATTAATTAACATTTACATCTTATAATCTTAACTATATATTAATGTATTATACTATATACATAAAATATATATCACTTAATATTAATTTTGCTATACTAATATATGCATATATAATCACAAAAATACATTATAAATATTAATTATTGTAAATAAATACTTATTTATAATGAGTAATGTATTATACTAAACAAATATGTAAATATATTTTTATATAATCCAAAATATCATTTACTAATATTTATTATAATGAATATTGTATTAATTAATTATCGTACACTTTGAATATTATAAATAATATATATATATATATATATATATATATAATATTACAAATTAAATACTTTATTAACTGATAAATAATTATTAATATAAAATATAAAATAATACAATAAATGTATTATAAGTTGTATATATGTTTATAATATATATTATTTTATATTATATACTAATGTAGTTATTATTACTTAATGTATATTATTTTTATACTAATGTTGAAACTAATGGACGGGTCAGATTTCACTTAACGTTACCATGGGCCACGCAAACCACTAATCAAGCACAAACTTGGCGTGTATGGCCCACCTAAGCCATAGATCTACCTCATTCTTTGGGCCAACCCTAATTTGACCTGAAAAAATGAATGAACGGAGTGGATCAGATCAAAAACATCACTGTGGACCTCACAATTGCTGCATATGCATAGCAGGTACGTGCACCCGTTGAGCACTGAACAAGGAGACCGGTCAGAGCGGCTCTGACCAAAAATTTCCAAAGAAGGAAATTCTTTCTTTCCTTTCCCGCGCCCCGCCATTTTTGAACGGACGGATAACCATTCGTTTGATCGAATCATGGCCCACCTCCGTGATTGGCTCGACCAATCCAAACCGTCTATCTTATAGAAGACCCAAATCCATACAAACCCTCCCCAGTTTCGATTTCTCCTCATGCACGATCACAAACACCCGTGCAAGTGAGCTTTTTGTGTTTCTTCTCTTTCCAAAAAACGGAAAGCTCCACGCTGTCAATCCGCGTGAGTCTGTTCTCCTTCAATCTCGGCCATCCACGTGGCGTTATCTCAGCCATCCGATGCATTTTACGCGGATTAGGGCTTCCTTCTTTGGTTATTGCAGCCGCACTAGGGAGAAGACATTTATTTCTTCCTAGCTCCGAACCCACCACCCAAACGGGCCTGGAGCTTTGAAATCCTTTCTACAAGCTTCCTAGGTTAGATTTGAAGCATCTAGAAACATTGGCTCGAAGAAAATCACCATCGCCTGAAGTCCGCTATTAGAGCCAGTCATCTTCCTTGCCAAGCAAACGGACCGAGCTGCTGACTTGCTGCACTAAAATGGCAAGGGCGATCTGACCTTGTTGTAGCACCCACTCCAGCCACGCTGTCTGGACGAGGGAGTGTGAGAGTGAAAGAGAGGAGATCGAGAGAAAAAGAGAGAGAATAGCGTCCTCTTGCTGTCGCTCTTCTCGATGCCAACCTGCTGCCGCACCAGCCTGACTCGAACCGAGTTCAATCTGGGTTTGGCCATACGACCCGTCCAATGTTAAGAGAAAGAACAAGAAGAGAAGGATAAGAATAAAAGAAGAAGAGAGAGAGAAGATCGTGAGAGAGGTGCGGCTGCACAACGCTGCTGCCCGACCCAGTTGGGTCGCTGCTGGTCGGGTCCAGACGCTATTTGGACCAGCAGAGGAAGAGGAAGAAAGGAAGGAAGAAAGGAAGGAGAAAGGAAGAAGAAAGGAAGAAGAAAAAGGGAAGAAAAGTGAGAGAGAGGCAACGTGGGGCTGCTGTTCAGCTGGAACCGAGTCTGACTGAGTTAACTGGGTCGAGTGGCCTGGTCCAGCTGGGATTCCAGCTAGGAAAAAAAGGGGAAGAGGAGAGGGAGAGAGAGTAAGGAAGAGGAGAGAGAGGAAGAGAGAGAGTTGCGAGTCGAGTCAACTCGCTGACGAGTTAAGTCCGAGTTGACTCAGTCCAGATTCTAGCTGGATGTTCCCGCAATAATAAAAAAGAAAAAGATGGGAAGTGAGTGAGAAAGTGAAAGAGGGTAGAGAAGAGAGAGAGAGAGAGAGAGAGAGAGAGAGAGAGAGAGAGAGAGAGAGAGTCGACTCAGCAGGTCATAGTTAAATCCATGATTTGTCATTTTGCCCAGATCCGAGTTGCCAAGTTAAGCTATCGAGTCGAGGTAAATCGCAACTCACTTCATTTGTTTCTTTAAGTATACTGACCATAGAAGCCAAGTATTTACTATCTTATTTGATGTTTTGATTGAGTCATGGTCACATATTTATCGATTAGGTTTGACTCGATCGGGCTACATTTGTGCTACCTAGCAGGCCACACACAACTATGTTGTTTGACCAAGGTGAGGACTCACCCTTTGAGCTTCCCACTTAACCACAAATGATGCCTTAATCCTTTCCATTTAGTATCTCCTAAATTACTTGATTCTGTTGTTTAACTTATTATATGAATATGTGAATATGATAATGTGTTACGCACTTGATTCCTGTGGTAGATAATGAACATATCATTCTGATTTTGGTAATTATAAATGATTGATGATAACATGCTTTCTTTAGTTGTACACATGTTAATTAATTGTGTGAGTGTCATTTATGATCATTTGATGAGTTGAATGGAACTTGTCGTGATCCTACTATCTTACAGTCCATAATTGACTTACGCGACTTGGATCGCACATTGCCCTACGTGGCTTGGAATGTTTATTTGCCCTTTGTGGTTTTGATAGAACATTGACACTGGCTTGTTGGTTATATTTGCGTATCCTATTGATTTTCAGGTCATTATGTGAAGTTCGTTATGATTTCTGGGTGGAGCTGAAGTTCGCTTGTCGATTTTCTAGCCATCTTGCAGAGTTCATATGATTTTCAAATGACGTCGAGGTTCCTATGTTTGTACTTTCTTCATCTTGCGGTGTTCAGTCGTACGGTGATTTCTGGGTGGAGCTAAAGTTCATTTATCAATTTTCTAGTAATCTTGCGGTGTTCACATACGATATGATTTTCGGGTGAAGCAGAAGGTTGTATGTTGATTGTCTCTTCACTTTGCGGAGTTCAGTTGTACCATGATTTCCGGATGGAGCTAAAGTTCGTTTATTGATTTTCTAGCCATCTTGCAGAGTTCACATACGATGCGATTCGCGGGTGAAGTAGAGGTTTAAAGGTTGATTTTCTATTCACCTTATAAATATTGCTTATACCATGATTTCCAGGTGCAGCTGTCTCGCCCCAGACTTGGTAACCGGACTCATAAGGAACCCGATGGCCGGTTCTAGCCGCAACAGCCTTCGCAGTACCCCATTCTCGGCTCATGAGGCAGGTTCCGATCCTGGGATCCTACAAGGAGGATTTTCATAACAATATAATCATTCGAATATGAGCATACCCAAGATCACAACAAATATATCTGAGAATAACAAAGGGCATATATCACAAAATTCATTAAGAATTTGAACTTTTACAAGTTTACATCAGGCCCAAAAGGACATACATCAGATAATAGGAAAAGAGAGGGAAATCAGCAACACTGGAGTCCTTAAGCTCAACTCTACTCCATGCTCTGCCTCTACGACGCCTGTCTAGGATCACCTGCACGCATCAATCGTGCATAAACTTATAGAAGCTTAGAGGGTGGTGAAAGTGTGTGTCAATGGTGCAAAGAAGAATAACAGGAGGTACAAGGAAAGAATATGCTCAATGAGAATATCACTAGCCTTACCAAGGCTTATCATGAATACCATGCAATGAGTACTGGATGTCATATTTAAAGCGATTAGTGCTAATTTCATAAGCACTCTAGTTTATCACTTGCTAACATAATCCTAATTTTCTAAAGGTTTTGATCCTGGGTGATTTCTGCCTGAGATGGTACTCGGGTCCTTGTACGGATTTTTTCAAGACGTTACAATCTACCCCCCTAAAAAAAATTTTACCCTTAAAATTAATACCTTTTCGTACTCCTCGAGAATCTGAGGGTAGTACTTTCAAACCTCGGCTTCTGTCTCCCAAGTAGCCTCTTCTTCCGTGTGATGCGTCCATAGCACTTTCACAAGTAGAATGACCTTGCTACGCAATACCTGCTCCTTCCTGTCTAGGATACGCGTCGGTCGCAGTACATATGTAGCATCCTCGCTCAATTGTACCTGCTCCCATCTGATAATGTGGGAAGGATCGGGAACGTATTTCTTCAGCATAGATACATGAAATACGTTATGTACGCCCGCAAGTGGTGTGGGCAAAGTAAGGCGGTACGCTACCGCTCCCACTCGATCAAGTATCTGGAATGGGCCAATGAATCGAGGCGAAAGCTTCCCCTTTTTGCCAAACCGAAGGACTCCCTTTATAGGGGAAACCCTGAGAAATACATGGTCTCCGACCTCGAACTCTAGTGGTCGCCGCCTCGTATCGGCGTATCTCTTCTGTTTGCTCTGCGCTGTCAGCAGTCGGCGCTTGATAATGTCGATCTTCTTTGAGGTCGCCTGAATTAACTCCGGGCTAATCAAGCTCTTCTCGCCAATCTCTGCCCAGCAATGCGGTGCTCTGCACGGGCGCCCATACAGTGCCTCGTAAGGAACCATGCCAATACTCGCCTGGAAGCTATTATTATAGGCGAACTCTGCATAGGGAAGACAGTCGTCCCAACTGTCTTTGAAATCCAGCACGCAGGCCCGTAACATATCTTCCAAAATCTGATTCACCCGTTCTGTCTGCCCGTCAGTCTGGGGGTGGAACGCGGTACTGAACTTCAACTTCACACCCATCGCTTCCTGGATACGAGTCCAGAAGATAGATGTAAATCGCGTGTCTCGGTCTGACACGATCTCCAAGGAAACTCCATGTAGACGTACAATCTCTTTGATGTACAACCTGGCCAACTCGTCTGCAGAGTTCGAAACTCTGATAGGGAGGAAATGAGCCGATTTCGTCAACCGGTCCACGATCACCCAAATGGAATCATAACCCTTCCTTGTCTTCAGCAGACCTGAAATGAAATCCATAGAGATGAAGTCCCACTTCCATTCAGCTATGGGCATGGGGCTGAAGCAAATTAGGAGGTCAACGATGCTCTGCCTTGACTTGCTGGCACGTGAGACAACGGAACACGTAATCTGCTATGTGAGTTTTCATATTGTCCCACCAGTACGACCTCTTCATGTCACGATGCATCTTCGTACTGCCTGGATGCATAGCCATCCTAGAATCGTGAGCAGCCTTAAGAACTTCCTTCCTCAAGTCAGGGAGGATCGGGACGCATAGGCGGCCACGGTAACGTAAGCCCCCATCCATACCAACTCTCCACTCTGAGTCCTCATCGCTGCTAGCCTGCTCTCTCATCTTCGTCAACAACTCATCGTTTGTCTGAGTCGTGATAATCCTGTCATCAATGAGGGGCTGTAGTTGAATATGTGCGATGCCCTCGTACGGCTCCTCCACCTTGAGTTTTTGCTCAAAGTCTCGCACGAATTCTACCATGTCCCACTCTGCTATCATCAACGGAGCCGCAAATGCTAGTGCCTTCTTGCTGCTCAGTGCGTCTGTGTAATGCCCCGACTTTTCAGGACCCGAATACACGACCCGTTTTCCAAAAACCCGAGTGTTAACCTTAAAGGATGGTCAAATTGGAGTATATATATATTTTTTTATCATCAAAGTAAGTAAATGAGCGTAGTGTGGACAAATCGACATAAAGGAAAATTTTATTATCATTCAAATATGCCCATAATGACTTATACAAACCAATGTCTCCAAAATTTACATATACAAAAATTACATGATCTAATACATGAGAAATAATAAAAAGCATATAAATATAAGCCATAAGATCACATAACTCCTCCAAGCATACAGTCATGCATTTCTGGTGATCGTATCCTGCTCCTTATCAAGTCTGAAAATGCAAATCACTTAAGCCACTTGTACTACCTGTACGGTTTTATATTTGTTGGATGAGTGGCCAACTCAGTGTGAATTTCCCTCAAGATTATACACTGCCGCATTAGGTAAGAAATAGTATAAAACATATGGACAACCAAAACAGAGTAAATGCAGTCTTGTTAGATGCATGGATGCATGAATGTAATGATCGACCTGGGTAAAACATCCAGACGATCTGTGTCCGGGATAAAACATCCAGACGAACAATGTCCCGGGAAAAACATCCGGACGGACATCGGGGTCGTCACCCAGGGATATGACTGGTTATCAGCGCAACACGCAGCATAATCGCAGGGCATGATAAACCGAGTTAATATCAAAATCGAATGACTGGTCATAAGTGCAACACGCAGCGTAATCGCAGGGCAGAGTGATCTAAGTCATCGAAATATGCCATGTATGCATGACTTGTCGGCCCATTATTAGTCCATTTGCAACCAGTTGATTTAAGTAAGCTCACGGTCACTACGGGGAGCACATGGCCCAGGGTAGGCCGACAGCTCGGGCATAGGTCCCATTACCACCATCCCCGGCTCATGAGACTACCACCTTAGGATGTTTAATGGAAACCCATCGACTAATGGCCAATCATATTATGATATATGGGGCTTACCATCGCATGGTTGCACAGAATAGAACATCGAACCCATATAAGAAAAATACTAGAACAAAGCCACATAGGGAGATATCAAAATAGGCCACATAGGGCGAGTATCAGAACTGTGCGATAAAAGACCATCCTTGAAAGCCATTAGACACAACAACCCTGGATGGTAGGCCCACATCAATGATCCATCTAGACCATCACTCAATAACCACCAAGTTGAAGGTCCATTACGATCACAACTAGTCAAGTTACATCCCAAGTATGGGTGTACATTCATATGTAGGAATTTCCCACTAATATACTAGTTTAAGTTCCATAAGCAATCCACAAAAAGAAATCCACAAGCATGAACAATTATACAGGATAATCATAAAGCATGTAATACATCAATTCAATTTTCTCCAGCTAACACATGTGATTATAAAGGGAGATATCAATTATGAATTTAAATAAAAACTATCACTTAAGCTAATGAGAAGATGGAAAGCTCAAGGGGAAGAATCATTACTAGATACGTTGTAGGGTGTCTTTGGTGTGAGCCCTCTCGAGAAGCTAGCGTCTCTGCGTCACTTGAACAGATTCCTAGAGAAATCCCTTGCATTAACTGATAAGTCCTAAGGTTCCAGGACGCCATGGTTGGTCGAAAGGCCCAAATCTTGATGGTCTAGTCCTCATTTGAGAGGAACCTAGGCCCGTCAATACTTGTTCTAACTAGTGGACACAATATATGGTTATTTAGTTGGTGGGGTCCATTGCACAGACGTGCAGATAAGCATCTATATCATGGTGGGGCCCACATACATGGCCCACCGTCATATGGGTGAGCTAGCACACTACTTTTATTTCATGTACATCACACAGTGTATCCTCATATACGTCATGTATAGGATATTTGCAACCTACGGTACGTATGTACATATATGTGTATATTATACATGTATCACATGAGCTCTGGGTGGACGGTGTGGATGTGTGTCCAGGTGCACTGCATCCCGACCTTGGACGGTCTATATTTAGTGTGCACAAATGTGGGTTCCACACGTGCAGGACTCATCATGCATGAATATATGAGGCATGCCCACCTATGCACCTAGGCACGTGTGCACCTTCACACATGTGACGTGGGTGTCGAATCTGAATGGTTCATAAGATGTGGAATCCCAACAAACCTTATGGGGTAAATTTTCATCCTGATCTAAGATTCAGGTGGGCCATAGCAAAGATAAATGCAGTTTAAGGGAAGAAACTGTTTTCATTAATCATGGCTAACCCAAGTTTTGGTTCAAGGTAGAAATGGGAACGAGGGGGTTTTATGAGGTTCTGCTCCAAGTGGACCATTCAGATTTTCCAGATTCATCAGCCATGGGGAGATCTCAAAATTTTGCAATCAGTGTACGTGAACTGATGTATTCTGTTTTCACTCCCTGGTGCATGCATGCACCGACAATTTACTTCACGTGTGGGTCCCATGTGGGGCCCACCATGTTTACATCCACCCATGTATCATATATGCGTATACCCTACATAGTATAGCATCTCGGCTCACAGCGCCCATTCGCCAGGTTCCGATCCTGGGATGCTACAAGGAGGATTTTCAACATCAGTTTGATTCGTAATAAGCATAACCAAAGGCATAACCCACAAACACAACCAAAAACTCCATCACATTCCCACTATAATCAAAAACTTTACAGGTACAATGAGCATAAGGGAAATACAATGAAGATAGACCAAAACTCCAAAAGAAGATCAGCCACGCGTCCAAGCCTCAGCGCTGCTGCGATCCAACGTCACCTGCACGCAACGGTCGTGCATAAGCTTATAGAAAGCTTAGAGGGTGGTGAAAGTGTATGCTCAAGGTGATAATGTAGTCATGCAGTATCAGAGTAATGCGGAACATGCTGATGAATGCTAAGAATCCCATTAGCCGTACCAAGGCCATGCGGTGCAAAGAATGATGTCGGCCATACCAAGGCCATGCAATGCAGAATGCAAGTCAAGCATACAAATCCTCATCTAAGTCCACATGTCAATACGGCTCAAATCTGGAATATCACCGGGGTCTAGTACACTCCAAGCCAGATTGCCGCCCCATCGCGCGCAATAAGGTGAGTGGAAAAGACCTCACTATCCGCCTGCCAACATCGGGCTCGGCTCGTCAATAGCGGACCCATTCCTCGAGCTGGTCAGACTCAGCCTAGCATTGCCCCCTACTCTCAGGCGGGTAAGGCCGCACCCCCTTCCAACCGACCACGACACAGTGGAAAGCGCAACCGTCTGGTAATCGGCACTCAGCGCTCATGCACCCACTCGGTCTAGACGTTGGAGCAACCTCCTGGTACCATAAGGGTTTAGGGACTTTCACCCAGGGATATCTATCGCACCCCATGTAGAACAGTATTTCCGGTATCCAATCCTGCCAACCACGATGCGTCTGTGGAGGCTATGGCCCTGATGTCGCTAGGGCGTACAGTGACAATATCACACAATGCAAATGCATGAATCACACTACCCAGTCATACAGCAATCCTGCGCGTATCGTGCGCTCATGTAGGGCAACACCCCCTGTACGGGAGCCCCTAAACAATCTGCCCGAAGGCTATGCTATGATCAGTCATTTCTCATATCAAGCATACGTATGATGCATATGATCATGAATCATGAAATTAAACATGCTATATAGGATGGATGATGTACATAACGAAGGTGGGCCTAGACGGCCTACGCACGAGCCTAACAATGGGCCTTAGGGAATGTCAGAATGCGGACATTTAACCACACTATACTTGCAATGTGGACGTCAAACCACCATTGCTCCCAAGGCATAGTCCTGACGTAAACATCATTACATAAATCATGCTGGGATCGTACATTGCAATGGACCTTAGGCACGTCCCATTGGGCCTTAAATACGTCAAATGGGCCATATCATATGGGCCTTGTATTCATCAAGTGGGCCACATCACTGGGCCGCACCAATGGGCCTTATGTGCATTGCAATGGACTATAAACTGTGGGCTTTAGAACGTATCAAATGGGCCTAATCTTATGGGCCTTATGTGTATCAAATGGGCCACACCAATGGGCCCCAAATGCACATCAAATGGGCCTTAACACATAGGCCCCAATATGTCTTAATGGGCCTTAAACCATGGGCCCTTAATACCTCAAATGGGCCTTGACCCATGGGCCCATAATACATCAAAGTGGGCCTCAATTATGGGCCATAAGTAATTGAAATGGGCCTCACCTAAATAAGTACAATATTTATATATATATATATATATAATATAGTATATAATATACATATAATATTACATGAACTATAATATTATATATATCTATATATATATATATATATACATATATCTATATATATATATATACACATACACACACGCACGCAGCACAGTGGGCCCACACACTCATCACAGTGGGCCCACACACTTATAACAGTGGGCTACGTCCACCGTCCAGGCGGACGGTGGTGGTCAAACATATACATCCATGTGGGCTCCATGTGGGGCCCACTGTAATGTCGATATGCCATCCAACCGGTTGATGAGGCCACACGGGCCTAGGTGAAGGGTGAAAAGAAATTTCACCCTGATCCAAAACTTCTGTGGACCCCAAGGGAATTTCAAAGGTAGAAGTTCCATCCCACTGTTTCCTTTGATGTGGGCCACCCGAGTCTTGGATCAAGCCGATTTTTGGGGTGGGCCCACGTCAGGTAGTGGCCCACCCGATGAACGGTTGAGATAGCATATAGACATCAAGGTGGGGCCCACGGTTACAGCCGTGAGGGGCTGCTGGTACGCCCGTCCGCCCGGACGCCGCTGGCGCAGGCAGCGCTGCTGCCTTCTGACACACAGCAGCAACGGCTGCTGTGTTGATTTTTTTCCTTTTTTTTTTTTTTGAAAAATCACAGATTTTACAGGTGGGGTCCACATCTAGTGAATCCACACCGTCCAGTGTTCTTCTATGGCTCACTACGAGCAAAACAAGTCCAATATTGGACATATTCCAGTGTACAACCCATCAGGGGAGGTTTCAATGGTGAAAACCACCTTTTGGTATGGTATGGCCCGCCTGAAGGTCTGATGGATCCCTTCTTTCAGGTCAACGGCTAAAAAGGGCTTGGGAAGGGAATGGATGGTGTGGATTTAATACATACATCAAGGTGGGGCCTACATGAATAGGCCACCCCAAAACTTTGGAAAAAGTTGATATTTGTGTTTTTTCCATTTACACGTCCAGCGTCCAGGGACGACGCTGGACTGTTTGGACATTTGAGGTGGGCCTGATCAGGTGGGCCACCACTGATGAGTGGTGTGGGTAGTACACATATAAGGTGGGCCCCACTCAAATAAAATACTTACTACATGGTGGGGTCCATTCAAGCGGGCCATACAACCTTATCATCATACAACAAGATAAAAATAAAATAAAATAAAAATAAAACAAAAAGGGAGAGATATAGAGAGTGAGACCGTGTGATGGAGGGACCCCGGCACTATGGGCCCTCCCTTGCACTAAATCATACATTAAGTGGGTCCCATTACAAGTGGGTCCATGGAATTGAAATCCAACGGTGGAGATCCCTTCTCCACTAAAATAAATGGTCTAGATGACCCTAAACATGGAAGGAAATAAACATCATGATGGGGTCCATGGAGAATGGCCCCATCATGGAATGATCATGATGATCCAAGTGGGCCATCGGCCACATCTTAGGGTCCAAAGTGAGATCCAAACCATTAATCGGTTGGCCTCACTTGGTCCATCTTAAAAAAATGAAAATCTACCCTATTAAGACACCCACCACTTGATCTTCTTGCTCCCTAGGCTTCCTTGGCTCCTTGGGCTACCCTTTGATGGTGGAAGATGAGAAATGGATGGTTGAGATGAGAGATGAAGGGGTGGGAAAGGTGGACCTCACAAATGAAGTTTTCTCACCATGGGGGACTCATGGTGCTCTCTCTTGGATTGAATTTTTCTTTTGAAAAAAAAGAATAAGAGAGATAGTTGTAAAGGGAGGGAGAGAGAGAGAAAGAGATGGGTGATGGAGTGATGGGGGATGGTTTGGGTTGAAAATGGTAAAAAGAGGTATGGTTGTTGTTGAAATTTGGAAAAGAGGAGTGGTGAGGTGGAAAGAATGGTGGACTTTTGTAAAAGGTGGAGATGGGTTGATGTACTTGAGGTATGGGATGCTTTAATGGTTGATTGATGGGACTAATTGTAGAGATTCCCTCGAAATCCGCAACGCGCGGTGTTTCTTCGGAATAAACGCTGATCGGCATCTTCTTGCCTGGGTATCGGTTCGGTGCGCAAGTCACGGCGTTGGAACCGCAGCGACGACGCGGTCGCTCTGATATAACTTTCAGACTAAGCCGACGCCATGGGGAGATCTCAAAATTTTGCAATCAGTGTACGTGAACTGATATATTCTGTTTTCACTCCCTGGTGCATGCATGCACCGACAATTTACTTCACGTGTGGGTCCCATGTGGGGCCCACCACGTTTACATCCACCCATGTATCATATATGCGTATACCCTACATAGTATAGCATCACGTATATTGTATATTTTATATAATATATACACTTATTTATGGACCGTTGAAGTGTCCAGTAACCACTCGTCCAGATCTGGACGGTGCAGATGGGTTTCTCTCAACCCGGCAAGACAAAGGACGGTGTGGATATGCAATAGGGTCGGCCACAGCATTCGTACAGCCCACCATTCTTCTTCAATGTGTGGCCCAACATAGTGAAGCCCACCTGCAATTTGCACAGGGCCCAAGACTAGCCCATTAGCTTGCACGTGAAGAGCTTCTTCCCTGCATGCCGTTTGGAGCTGTTCTTTCGGATGGTTTGCAGATGGATCAGGGTCCGGTTTTGGGACCCATTCACGGCCCAACTTTGATCAGTCTTTGAGGCTAGATTGAAGCTGATCAAGGGCCAGTCTAAGAGCTTAAATCAACGCCCGTTCCCAACCTAAACAGTACTCGAAACAGGGCCATTTGATGGCTTGTCGGACTGTCCGGTTTCAGCTCTAAATAGAGCTCCAGATAGGCTGCTTCTCGACCTCGTCTTAGGTCTGATTTCGGACTTAAATGGAGGCGGAGATTGGCTCAGCTTTGGCCGCAAACAGGGTTCCTCATCAGCTGATATCTCGGTCCATATCACAGCCATTGTTTGGCTTGGACTCGGACTGAAACAGGGTTGAAATACTCAGCTCAAAGCGTCACTGTATCGGCCTTATTTAGCCTGGGTTGAAGCTTAGATTCAAGGCCATTGGTTGGCCTAGATCCTGCTTAAAACAGGGTCCTAATGCATGGCCCGATCCGTCCCAAAACAGGGACCAAACTTTCGGTTTCCTCGGACTGACTCTCAGCCATTGATTGGCTTGATTCCACCTCATGTGTGGACCCCGCTCGAGAGCTATTCCCAGCGCCATTAATGGCCTGTTTTAAGGCACGCCTCCTGCTCAACACTGTGCTTTAGTTGGGTTGGTTTCAGCCCGGAACAGGGTCATGGATTGGCTCAATTCCGGTTCAAAATAGGGACCCAACGACAGACTTAACAGTCCGTTCTATTGCCATTGATTGGCTTACCCTCTGAGCTAGTTTTGAAACTCTACAGAGAGCTCAAAACAGAGCCCCAAACAGGCCAGTTTGAAGCACGATTCTCGTCTCAAATAGAGTTCCATTTGGCCTTTATGTATCGTCGTCATTCGGTCCTCCATCAGTCTTCCACGGTTGCCATTGCTGGGCCGACACTCAGCCATTGTTTGGCATGATATCGGTCCAGCCACTGCTACCCAAACTTAACTAAAACTTATAAAGAGAGGGAAAGAGAAGGATCACCTGAGGTGGGTGATTGCCGACTCTGTATTCAACCCATAACAAGAGAGAACGACTCCCTGTTTCTCTCTCCCACTGTTACTCTCTTTCTACCTGCTTTCGATGAAATTTCATAGGGCTACAGGACCCTTCTTATAGATAGAGGGAGAGAGAGAGAACGACTGAGCTTGCTCTCCCTCTTAGACGACTGAGATTCGTCCTTCCCAAAGAGGAAGGGCGGTCCCCTCTTCCTTCTTACCACAGGCTCTTGGTCGGGCGATTTCTTGGCCGGGATGGACTGGGGCATTCAATCTCCCTCCGCCGCTTACCAATGATCAAACGGCTATACCATTTTGTTCGTGTGGGTCCCATGAAGAGATTGGACGGCTTGAATGGCTCAGAAAGTGGCCGTGGTGGGCCACCTAAGAGCTCAAACACAGTCGGTTTAAACGTCTGTTGACGGGAGATATTTGTGGTTTGTAAAATGGTTGGTCAAAGCATATCTGACCGAGCTAAAGAGTTTGGTGTACTTCGCACCTAAGTGTTCTTTTTGTGTACATGCGTTGTATAGGGGCTCGTTGAGATGTCAGTATCATAATCCATACCATCCATTCGCATTGGGAACCCTTCATAGGGACCTTGGCCCATTTCGAGTAAATGGTGAGACCCAGGTGGGCCATGCCAACCATATCTTGACCCTTAACTGATGATTATAATTGTCCTGGTGATCAGATTTACCCCAAATCGATCGTCAATGGCTAAAGTGACCCTATGGGTTGTCCACATCTTCAAGACTTGTTACTACCCATTTAATAATAATAATTTTATTTTATTTCATTTATTTTGTTGTGTATATATATATATGTATTTATATCATTTTTTTATTATTATTACCATTGTCTGCACACTATATATATAATTCATGTTATGGGCCATACTATAGGTCATTAGGAGTTAGGATCATTATAAACCAATCTAACGATTAGATTGTCTAGTATTTCATTATTGATAACTCTAGGGGTCTAAATGAATGTCTAGGTGAAATTTGGGAGTTGAATAGGATGGATCTTTGTACGGGGCGTTATAAACTGATGAATCGTGGATCTTGTGATTTTGATCTCTACATTGGTTTCATACAGATCAATTGTACTAAATAGGTGTATGATGAGATGTCATCACACTCAAGATTATACAAATAAGATTTTCATTTATTTAAATACAGTTCAACTTGTGATAGTCAAACGGACAGATTGATTCCAAATCTTATTATGATGTTGTGAGTTGTCATAGTCTAAAATCTAAGGGTTAAGATGGATATATAAATTGAGGGATGTTGGATAGTGACGTGTAAGGTAAATTATGTGGGTAATTGCATATATGTAAGCAAATTTGGATCTACGTGGTGACACCCGAGTACTGAAAGTATGGAGTGTTACAGTCTGCCACAAGGTTGGCCTTGCCAGGATGGTAAGAGACTTTGAACTTGAAGTCCTTCAGTGTCTCCATCTATCGTCGCTGCCTCATATTCAGGTCCCGCTGAGTGAATATGTATCCGAGGCTCTTGTGGTCACAAAAGAGTTCGAACTCCTCTCCATAGAGGTAATGCCTCTAGATCTTCAAGGCAAAGATAACGACAGCTAATTCCAAGTCATGTGTAGGGTAGTTTTCCTCGTGTTTCCTCAACTGTCGTGACAGGTAGGTAATAACCCTATCCTTCTGCATCAAAACACCGCCCAAACCGATGCGAGACGTGTCCGTGTATATCGTATACTTGACCCCTTGCTCTGGCAATACTAGCACAGTGGCGGACGTCAACTTATCCTTCAGCTCCTGAAAAGATGCTTCCGCCTTTTCATTCCAGGCGAACTTCAGATCCTTCCGTATCAACTGAGATAAAGGTCTAGCTATCTTCGAGAAATCTCAAATAAATTGGCGATAGTAACCTGCCAGGCCAAGGAAACTCCTCACCTCAGTAACCGAACCGGATTGCTTCCAGTCCTGAACTGCGGCTACCTTAGCAAGGTCCATAGCTATCCCTTCTCTGGACACCACATGTCCTAGAAACTTGACTTCTTCTTTCCAGAAATCACACTTCTTGTACTGTGCAAACAACTAGTTCTTTCTCAGAGTATCCAAGACTGCTCGCAGGTGTTCCTCATGCTCTTCCCGACTCTTGGAGTATATAAGGATGTCATCAAGAAACACGATGACGAATCGGAACAGAAATTGTCGAAATACCATGTTCATCAAGTCCATGAACACAGCCAGAGCATTCGTGAGGCCGAACGACATTATGAGAAACTCATAGTGTCCAAAATTGGTCCTGAAAGCCGTCTTCTGCACGTCTTCATCCCTGACGTGCAACTAGTGATACCCGACTGCAAGTCAATCTTCGAGAAATACCTTGCCCCCTTCAACTGATCGAACAGATCATCTATCCTAGGCAAAGGATACTTGTTCTTCACCGTTACTTGGTTCAACCTGCGATAATCAATACACAATCACAGTGAGCCATCCTTCTTCTTTACAAACAATACTGGCGCTCCCCATGGAGACACACTGGCTCGTATAAAACCAGCATCTAATAGATCATCAATCTGTTTCCTCAGCACCTCCATCTCGTACGGAACCATGCGATAGGTCGGAAGTGAAATGGGCGTCGCACCAGGCGTTAAATCATTGGTGAAATCAATTTCGCGCTGAGGGGGTAGTCCAGGTATCTTCCTGAACACGTCTAAGAACTCTTGGACCACAGGAGTGTCCTCAAGCGCTGGACCATGAGCATCCTCCAGCATAAAAACATAACAATCAATGCGATAGGAGCAACTGACCTGCACCGGAAAAGTAAAGGTCATGCCCTCTGGTTCATAAACTGTCACCACTCTACAATCGCAGTCGATCTCTACCTTCATCTCTGTGAGCCAATCCATACCGAGAATGACATCATAGTGATGTAATGGGGTGACAATCAAGTCGAGGAGTGTTGTCCGAGAAAGTCCCTATGGCAGTAAGGATTCTGACCCCAACCATAGGATTAGTTTCCAAGCCTAGCCGCTTAACTGTTGCGCACGATATGATAGAGACAGTGGACCCGGTGTCCATTAATAAAAAGACTGGAGTACCTTGGATATGTGTTGTAACTTCAAAAGCCATAGGTGGTGGATGTGCTACCTCTGATGCCTCTGCTGTAAGTGAATGCACTCGAGCCTGCTGAAAACGATTAGGTTGAGGTGTCATAGGCCATTAAGGTGGCCTAGATCGAGATGCAGGGGACCTGAAAGAAGGATGTGCAGGTGTTATCTGTAGGGGTGGAGATAGAGCCTGAGGGCGAGGACGGTCGATTCTCTGTGGCGGTGAGAACCCACTATCTCTCATGCGTGCAAAATAGCTCTCCGCAGAATGACCTGATCTCCCGCAGTACGTACATGTCACACCAGGTGGCCTCATCGGAACTGGTGGCACTGCGATCCTAGGAGGGGAGTCGGTACTAGATCTCTTGCCGAGGAATGGCCTGCTCGGCATATCTGGTTGTGGCCTAAGGATCATAGGCCCAGGAGAACGTGACAATCGATCCCCATCCTGCTCCGCCCGCATAGACATGTATACTAACTCAGCATAGGAGGGTATGTTATCACGGCACATCTTCAAGCGAATATTGGGTCGCAGGCCCTCTGAAAAATGCCGCATCTGCATCTGCATGTTAACAAGTACTGTAGGGATGTACCTGCCCAACTCTGTAAACTGGTGCTCGTACTCTGTCACTGACATGCCTCCCTATCTGAGGCGCAAGAACTCATTCTCTTTCTCGTGCCGGTACGTCTGGAGATAGTACTTCTCATGAAAGCGGAACTCAAAAGCTGCCCACGTCCATACATAATCAACTTCAACGGTCCGCAGGACACTATCCCACCACAAGCTGGCCTCCTTTTCAAACATAAAGGTGGCTAACTCAACCTGCTCCGGCTCTGTACAATGTAACATCCTCAGCATCTTAGAGATGCGGTCTAGCTAATATTCGGCCTTCTCGGGTCTATAAGAACCCGTAAATGTAGGAGGTCGCAAGCGCTGTAATCGCTCGAGGAGGCCACTCATACCCAAGTTCCCCGTAGGGTATATAGCAGGTGCAAGTGAAGGCACACCCTCATCTTGAGCGGAAGGCCCCGCAGTCTCAGCAGGACGTACAGATGGTGAAGGTGGAGTCGCACTTCCACCCTGAGCTAGGGCCCCTGCAATCGTGGTCAAGAGCTGCTGGTGCTACTGGTGCATCATCATCATTAACTGCTCCAACCTATCAGTAGGTGGGGCCGACTGAGGCTCATGCTGCGTCAAAGAAGACGCACGGTTTGATCACGAATTGATGGTGTGTAAGGTGGCGGCCCAACTGTAGGACTAGTAGAAGGCCGAGGCTCAGGCATGGTCTCACAAACCGGGCCCAAACCAGGGTCTGCACGACCATCACTCTGGGGAGGTGCCTGGTCCATCGAATCAATAAGTGTGAGGCGTGCCATGCTCTGCGTGACCTTAGGTGGCATTCCCTATACAAAATAGGGTGCAACTTACGTAAGATGTAGCATAGCCTTACATAATTCTTTAAGCATTCCACACAACTTCATAGCAAAAGAGACCGCATGCATTTCATTTACCAAAATTGTCACAATTACATGAGATGCAGCATTACATGGATCGCGACAGAGAAAAGCATGCGAGCTAATACAACTTAAGCTTCAAACAACAAAACAACTTCCAAATTACTACGCCTATAACGGCTACACACAATAACAAGCAACAAAACAGGGCAAAGGACGACTACATATGCGGCTACTCGTCAGAATCTGGTGATGGAGGAGGGGCACCCTTATCCTGCAAGTAACACAGGATAAATTTCAGATTGCGAGTCACCTTCTTGAACTTATGATAGATTTCAGAGTGCGAGTCACATTCTTGAACTTATGTTTCACAAGGCCCCGAATATCCATAATGTCCTGTCGTAGGACAGCTTGACCCTCCTCAAGTCGAGCTATATGGGCATCCCTGGCGGCCTGATCCGTGCCCTGCTCCGGTGCCGCAGGAGGAGAACTCTCACTCGTGTCATGAGCTTCCACTTCTTCCTCCTCCTACTCTTCTTCTTCTTCTATTTCAACTCCACCTTCTTCATTACTCTCTTCCTCTTCGCTCTCAGTCTCATCCTCACTTTCTTCAAGTAGAGCTTATCGTCGTCATGGCCCGATGTCCATCGGATTAAGAGTCATCTCATTGATGTAACGGACAGGTACCGGCCTTTCCGCCCCAAGTCTGTAGCCAAACTCATGTGCAATCTTACATATGAGTCGGCCAAATGGGAGTGATTCAGTCCTTCTATTCGAACGTGCGATAAGGACTATCTGTCGCAAGATGTATGTAAGCACACACAGCTTCTCTCCTTGCCCCACCTGATACAAGAAATCCACTATCAGGCACGTGCACTCACTGCGATTGCTCCACTTAGGATAGACGTTGAATGTGCAGATGTGGTGAAGCAAGCGAAAGTCGTCCGTCATGTTGGTCACTAAAAGGCTTCGGTTAGGCTGTCATTCAACCAAACGACCACAAAGGAACTGCATGCGGTGATCCCTTTCATGCGCACTACTCAGATTCTTTTTACTTGCATGAACCTCGCTAAGGGGCACGTTCAGAAGTCGGGATATCAAAGCAACGTTGATTGTGGCCTCCCGATATCTTCCGTAAGGGATCTTGAATTGCAATGGCTCCCGTGAAGGTTCTCAAATGTGGGCATAGAAAGCTCGGACAGTACCCACATTTGCGCGGTATTCGCCCTCAAATAGCGGACCCCACCCGGCCTCTTCTAAGCACTCAAATAAGAGATATTCTCCAAATAGCTGCGTATCTACATGAGCTTCAAAAAGGATCCTACAGCCCTCATAAACTCCATAAGATAGCTCCGCTAACAAAGTCCTTCCAACGGGAGCCTGGGGATCGAGTTCCCGCTTTGTCTGAAACTCTCGAGTGGCGGTTGTGCTCGCGGCGGCACCTCTCGACCTCCTTGAACGGGTTGGGCGACTAGGCCCGGCTTTATTAATGGGAGCTCTCTTCTTCCCCATGAAAGAGAGAATGATAGAAATGAAAAATATGGCCATAATAAGCTCGAATAGGGCCATGGAAAATGGAAGAAAAGAGGAAAATAGAAGGAATGATGGGGCTTCCATGAATTTGAGACTCAAGGTAAGGATTTCAGTGCTCAAATGAAAAGAAAAGAAAGAGAAATCAGTAATAGAGGTGGGTTTTGAGATGGGTAGAGTGAGGGTGCACGAAAATTGAAGAAGAAAGGGTTTGGAGAGAGATTTTTGTGGGGTTTTGAGAGAAATTTCAAGAAAAGGAAAGCTTGGAGTGGTAGCTTGTGAAGGGAAGACGATTTAAGAGGGGTTTTAAACGACCAACCGTGGAGGAGTGGGCCACACTAGGCCCTAGGAGAGTAGGCCCGACCGGCCCAGCCTGTCCGGGCTCACTGGGTGGTGAGGCCTCGCCGGTCTCTGGACTGTTTGGCGAGGGCTCACCATTTGGGTGAGGTCCTCCTATCCCCTAGGTCAGAAAATGATGTGGGTCCCACCCTGGGTCCCTCTAGAAATGCCCCGATTGGGCCCCTAGTCCGTTTTGACTCATTTTGGGTCACTTTGAATAGAACCTGATACAGATTTAAGTTTACCAGATTTTCAACAGCTGGGATGGGATGATACACGGTCTAAACCCGTCGATGGACGGTCTAGAAGTGATTTGGGGTTGTTGTGTGTGATCAAGAGTGTGCACGGACTCGATCTCGGCGATCATTTTTAGTAAACTTTCACCGATTGGTGCAACTGGGAATCCTGCATTGTTTCTAGATTTATCTCTCACCCTCCTACGCTAAGGTGGCATCAGCGTGCATTGTGTGATCATAACCCAGGTCCAGTTTAATCCAAATCATGCTCTGATACCAACTTGTAACACCCTAAAAATCGGGGGTCGAGCATAAACTCAAACCACGAGTTCCAACGCATCACTTATGTAACATAAATAATGATGATTAATGTTGTCTGTGTTAGTGCATTAATCATGAGTAGGATTATACCAAAATAGTAATTCATACTCCAGATCAATTCATATAACGCAAGCGGAAGATTGAAAAATGTATATAAACGTGTATGAACCAAAAGATCACAATCACTCTTCAGAGTATGAATACATCACTGAGTCATCATATACAAGTAATAGTTCAAAATAGTTCAACTACAAAAATAAACCCTGTGTCCTCGTTGATCCGGATAGCCTAAGCGAAACCCCCAGAGAACTGCATATAAGAGAACTCGTCCTCATCATCATAAAAATCAGGCTCCGCCTCCTGAGTCACATCATCATCTGCAACTAAGACAGAGTCTGGTGGGTGTTCAGAACACCGTTCTAGAACGTGGGAGTGAGTGATCAACTCAGTGGAACAATAAAGCAAAGGTTAACATGTTATCAATTCAGTCAAGCAGTAATGATAACGCAATACAAGTAAGCATCCCTAAGTACTGTAATTGATGCGAGAATGATATGAATAATGATGCATGCCCTTGCCTGCGCTCCCTCAGTGAGTTCATCTTACGATCGCGCATGAAACAGTGCCACAGTACTTGATCTGCTACGTCAAACGCACACGTAATGCAGTGCATGAGCGTGATTACTAAGTTATTATTAGTCCTTTTCATACAGCAGGATTGGGAAGCTAAGGTACCTCCCTTATATCAATTCCCAAACAATGATTCATTCTAGGGTCGTCAATCCTAGTAAATCTCATACGATGATACGGTTCTAGGTCGCTACAAAGGGCTCGTCACCTTATCAATGCAGGCCTAGTGTACTCTTGTTGCTACGTAAGGGCTCGTCGCCTCTACGCAGTCTTAGTGTACGCTCAAGGTCACTATAAAGGGCTCATCACCTTATCAGTGTAGGCCGACAGCTCGAATACAGTGTCCCATACCACCGTATTCAGCTCATAAGTCTGGGTTGCTCACTGGTCACTACGGGGAGGCTCGTCACCCCAGCGTAGGCCGACAGCTCGACCACAGTGTCCCATACCACCATGCCCGGCTCATGAGTCTTAGCGGATCGAGGTACCAAGGTTTAAAAGGGTTTTCACTGGTGAGTTTGGTACCTTAGATTCAAGCAGTAGCGTCCATACATGGTGAACATACATCGGGTCAATTGGGTTACCTGAAGAGCTCGATTAGTACGAGTGCACATTGAGTTAATCGACATGAAGTGCGTAAGCACTCCGTGTGGCCTAACCACTGCCGACATCCCAAGTACGGCTCGGATTCATCGATAACGTCCTATGTGGCGAAACAACCTCAGCCACCTATTCAGTACCTGTTACCGATTGCCTGGACTATTTCGTAGTCCCAAACACATTCAATTATAACAGATAATCATACAAGCAAAACAGAACAGTAATGAATCAACAATTTCATTCATACAAGCATGTGAGCATTTGATGGATTTTAACACACATAAGCAGTGTCTAAGTAAAACATTCAAAGAATGTAAGTTAAATGGAGGAAATCATACACATCGTTAAGGTAGTTGAGAATCTCTTCTCAACGCCCATATAAACAATAGATTACACACTTGTTCATTCAGACATTTGTACAAACACTTAGACTACATATTCCGACATACATGACGTATGTTGGTAATAGCATATATTAGGACAAATCCTTTCGCCAAGGAGCTGTTACATATACAATTAGTACAAACATACGACAATTTATCATGGCAAACACATGTTTAAATTTCATACGTATACGATACTTTCTACATATACATGGAATACACTAAACTCAATATAGTTCAAATATATCAGAAACGCGATACAAACATCGCATTTGGTATGTAAAATTACACCCACATCAATAATAAACCATTAACCGATATTGAAAGCCTTGAAAACCATAAACTATACGTTTATAGTCCGCACCTTTCGCCGGTAGACTTGTAATGAACTCAGTTTAAAGCTAAGTCTTTGCCTAAGGCAAATTTGGCAACCTATAGGATAAATTAGGTTAACTATTTGATAACCTACATTATCAGAAACCCTAAAATAGATTAGGGTTAGGTTTTCTTACCCAAAAGTGGAATGGAATTCGCCGGAATAGCGATCCGGTAGCGATGAATAAGCACGGGAAGAGGCAGGGTAGAATACCAGGAATCTTCTCCATGTTTTCTCTCACTTTCTTTCTCTTTACTCTCTTCTCTCTCCTAAGGTTTTTCTCAAATTTGTATAGAGTGAATGAGAGAGGGTTTAAGGTCCTTATATAGGCCCAGGTTTGATGGGAATAGCCCCAAGGCCAAGGTATACTTAGGTTATATCCAAATATGGGCCGTTTCGGTCCAACGGAGCACTTCTGCTGGCCCCTTTTCCACATGCGGTCGGACTTAAGCTCCCTGACCATGGATCTAGGTCAAGCTGAGTTTTTGTCCCGATCAGATTTACAGATCAGCCGTGGCGGACCAGTTTCAGTTCAACGGTCACGGTCACTCGATCAGGGCCACAAGTACATCGACATGTGTGAGACATTTCTCCTGATCTGAGGGTGTATTTGGGTCAGATTCTGATGGTCTGAATCCTTATATTTGGCCCATAAGCGACACGACTCAGATTACTTAAATTCAGATTTTTATTTCTAAATATTTTCATGTTTCTCGCACTATTCGCTCCGGGCTCAAGTTGTACATTTTTAGACACATTTAGGACTTGATTTCTGAGGGGGTTGTCAAGTCCAGTAATGCGGCCATATCCGTATAGTTTCAGGGTAATCAGACTTTCGACGTGCGGTCCAGGTCCGATACAGAATTTCGGTGTGCTCCCGAGAGCAACAGGGTTTTGAGATGGATTTTACATTTCAGGGTAATGTAACGTCAATGATTCTACCTGTTTTTGGTCTTGCAGATCATATTTAAAGCGATTAGTGCTAATTTCATAAGCACTCTAGTTTATCACTTGCTAACATAATCCTAATTTTCTAAAAGTTTTGATCCTGGGTGATTTCTGCCTGAGGTGGTACTCGGGTCCTTGTACGAATTTTTCCAAGATGTTACATATCCCCTTAATTAAATTTCTCAACAAATGGTTTTAATCGATGTCCATTCACTTTGAAAATATTACCATTATTTGGATTCTGAATATCGATGGCCACATGAGGATAGACATTAGTAATAGTGAAAGGATCAGTCCAACGAGATCAGAATTTACCAGGAAAAAAGACGTAATCGAGAATTGTATAAAAGGACTTTTTAACTAACTAAGAATGATTTCCGAAGGATGTTCTTGTCATGGAACACCTTCATCCTATCTTTGTAAATTCTCAAGTTCTCGTATGCATCATTTCGGATCTCCTCGAGTTCATTCAATTATAGTTTGCGCAGCGAGCCAGTGTTGTCCAAATTGAAGTTTAAATTCTTGATAACCCAGTAGGCTCTATGTTCCAACTCTAATAGAGGTCTTAAATGCAGTATGGTAAGCCCATAAAGCATCAGTCAATCAGATTGACCAATCATTTTGGTTAGGATTAACTGTCTTTTCCAAAATGTGTTTAATCTCCTTGTTGAAAATCTCAGCTTGCCCACTTGTCTGTGGGGGGTATGGAGTGCTCACCTTATAAGAGATGCCATATTTCTTCATTAAATTTACAAATGGCCTATTACAGAAATGTGAACCTCCATCATTAATGATGGCCTGAGGTGTTCCAAACTGTAAAATGTGAACCTCTTTTAAAAACTTAATGATCGTCTACTGATCATTGTTCCGGCACGGAATCACTTCGACCCACTTAATGACATAGTCTACTACTAACAAAATGTATAAATTCCCAAAGGATTGGGGGAATGGTCCTATGAAATCGATGCTCCAGCAATCAAATGCTTCAATGATCAGAATGGGGTTCAAAGGCATCATATTTCGATGGGACAATGTTCCCAATTTCTAAAAACGCTCACAAGCTTTGCAAAAATCATAAGTGTCCTTGAACATAGTGGGCCAGTAAAAGCCATACTACAGAATTTTAGTCATGGTTTTTTAGTAGAAAAGTGACCACCACAGGCTTGAGAATGACGGAAGGAGATGACACTTTGGTGTTCATTTTCTGGCACACATCTCCTTAAGATTTGGTTTAGGCAATATTTAAATAAATATGGATCATCCCAGAAGAACTTGCGTACCTTAGCGAAGAATTTCTTCTTATCTTATGCAGTTTGATGTGCTAATGTGAAACCTGTGGCTAGATAATTAGCAATATCTGCAAACCAAGATGAATGGGAGACTTTAAACAATTGTTCGTCAAGGAACATCTCATTTATATGTGTCATCTCAAGGGAATCAAAGAGATCAAGGCGGGAAAGATGATCAACCACTGCATTCTCTACTCCCTTTTTATCTTTTATTTATAAATCAAATTCTTAGAGTAGGAGGATCCATCTTATCAAGCGAGGCTTAGCATCATTCTTAGAAAGAAAATACTTGAGCACCGCATGATCTGTGTATATGATGATCCGATCAAGTAGGACCTAAATTTGTCTAAAGTAAACATTACGACTAAGAGTTCCTTTTCCGTAATAGAGTAGTTCACTTGAGAAGGATTTAAAGTTCTACTTGCGTGGTGTATAACATAGGGCTTCTTCTCTTTTCTCTGGCCTAACACTTCCCCAAAAGCATAGTCGGACGCATCACACATAATCTCAAAAGGAAGGTTCCAATCGGGTGGCTGCATGATCGGTGCGGTGGTTAACATGCTCTTGAACTTAGAAAAAGCTTCCTGGCATTGCTCAGTCCACTCGTATGGTACATCCTTTTGAAGTAGATTGCATAAAGGACGAGAGAGGTGACTAAAGTCTTTTATAAATCTTCTGTTAAATCAGCGTGTCCTAAGAAGGATCACACATCTCCTATATTCTTGGGTGGAGGTAAGTTAGAGATAAGATCAATCTTAACCTTATTTACCTCAATTCCTTTGGAGGAGATGATATGTCCAAGGACAATTTCCTTAGAAACCACGAAATGACACTTCTCCCAATTTAGTACCAAGTTCTTTTTCTCACATCGCTTCAGCACACATTTAAGATTCTCCAAACAATCGCTGAAGGATGGACTCAAGACAAAGAAGTCATCCATGAAGACCTCTAAATATTGCCCCACCATGTTAAAAAAATACCCATCATGCATTGCTAAAAAGTGGTGGGGGCAGTACACAGTCCGAATGGCACCCTTTAATAAGTAAAGGTGCCAAAGGGACATATAAATGTGGTCTTTTCTTGATCTTCAGGGCTATCTCTATCTAGTTGTAGCCCGAATACTCATCAAGGAAGCAATAGTACGAGTGACCAGCTAGCCTTTCTAAAATTTGATCAATGAAGGGCAAAGGAAAGTGGTTCTTCCTCGTGACGGTATTCAATTTCCTGTAGTCAATGCACATTCTCCAACCAGTAGTAACTCTAGTTGGTACGAGTTCATTGTTGGCATTGGTTACTATGGTGATTCCGAACTTCTTAGGAACCACCTGAGTTGGACTCACTCATTAGCACACATTTAAGATTCTCCAAACAATCGTTGAATGATGGAGTAAAGACAAAGAAGTCATCCATGAAGACCTCTAAATATTACCCCACCATGTCAGAAAAAATACTCATTATGCATCGCTAAAAAGTGGTGGGGGCATTACACAGTTTGAATGGCATCCTTCGATAAGCAAAGGCACCAAAGGGACATATGAATGTGATCTTTTCTTAATCTTTAGGGGCTATCTCTATCTGTTTGTAGCCCGAATACCCGTCAAGGAAGCAATAATACGAGTGACCAGCTAGCCTTTCCAAAATTTGATCAATGAAGGGTAAAGGAAAGTGGTCTTTCCTTGTGATGATATTCAATTTCCTATAATCAATGCACATTCTCCAACCAGTAGTAACTCTAGTTGGCATGAGTTCATTGTTGGCATTGGTTACTATGGTGATTCCGGACTTCTTATGAACCACTTGAGTTAGACTCACCTATTGGTTATCCGATATAAGGTACATGATACCCACATCTAATAGCTTAAGAACCTCGGCCTTAACCACTTCTTTCATGTTTCGGTTTAATATACATTGTGGTTGTTGGGAGGTCTTTGCATTATCTTCTAGATAAATGCACTGAGTACAAATCGAAGGGTCAATTCCCTTGAGGTCCACAATCGACCATCTAAAGGCCCCCTTGTGCTCAATGAGAGTAGAAATAAGCATACTCTCCTGTTCTTGCTCAAGGTGGGAAGAAATCACCATGGGGTATGTCTTGTCTTGACCTAAATAGACATACTTCAAATTAGAAGGTAAATGTTTTAGGTCAAACTTTGGTGCCTTGAGGTTAGACGGTAGAGACACTACATCAGTTTGGGTTAATTCTTCAAATTGTGGCCTCCACCGGTTGACTTCAAGTACCAGCATGGTATCCAGCATGACTCTCATCTCCCTAATCATATCATCTTCTAAATCATGGGAGTAGCCCAGGCACGTCTCTAGAGGGTTAGAGGATAAAGTCAGAAAGTTCTATCTTCCACAAAAGAGTCAATCAGGTTAATATCGTGGGAATCATCATCATCCTCTAACTGTTTGCCTGTATTGAAAATGATATTTAGCTATAATATCATATTTTCAAATGACAAACTCATGACTTTATTCCTGCAATTGATGATTGCATTTGATATGGCAAGGAATGGGCGATTAAGAATGACAGGAATTTTAGTGCTCATGTCCACGATGTGTTGAGTATCCAGGACGATAAAATCTATTAGGTAGTAGAATTTGTCAACCTGAACTAATACATCCTCAAATATCCCTCTCAGTACATGAACTGAGCGATCGACAAGTTGTAATGTGGTTCCGGTGGATTTTAATTCACCTAGACCCGGTTGTTCGTAGACCGAGTATGGAATCAGATTTACGCTCGCTCCTAAGTCAAGAAGTGCGTGCTCAATACGGTAATTCCCAATTACACAAGTAATGGTTAGACTACCAGGATCTTTGTAATTCTGTGGCATATCTTGCTTTAGGATGACATTCACTTTTTCTGTTAAAAATATTTTTTTTTGAATACTTTGCCTTCTTTTGGTCGTACACAAATGTTTTAGAAATTTGGCATATGAGGGTATTTGTTTAACAACATCTAATAGAGGAATATTGACCTTCACATGTTTCAGCACCTCTAGAATTCCTAAGGGTTAGAGAGAGGTTTTGGTGCAATCAACCGTTAGGGGAATGGTGCAATCGGCTTGCCTTGAAGTTTCGATTCCATTTCTTGTGGAGCAGTGCTAGGTCTATCAGTTTCATCTATTTCTGGGTCCTTAGACTTTTCAACCCTTAATGAAATAGATTTCTCAATTGTTTTCCCACTCCTAAGGGTGGTGATAGACTTAGCTTGCCCCATTTGATTTGAAGAGCTTAGATCACTTATTTCGTATTGCGGTTTAGGATTGGGGAGAGGTTGAGTAGGAAGCATCACCTTCTCTATAACCGTAACACGTGAATCCATCTTTTGCATAAATTTTGTAAGTTCTCATAATGCCTGGGTCAGCTGCTGAATTTGTGTGGAATTTTGAACCAGTTCCTCGTGAGGTTTTCCTTAATTTGGAATTTGATTAGGGAATCCTTGAGGAGTAGCAGTTTGTCCATTCCTCCAACTAAAATTTGGATGATTTCTCTAACTAGGATTGTATGTATTAGAGATAGGTCCATTGAAAGACCTCTGGTAATTATTCACGGCATTAGATTGCTCATTTAGTACCTCTTGAAAAGGAGGTGGAAAATTTTTAGTTGTGTGAATGTTGCAAGCACAAATACCATAAACAGTTTCCTTAGCTTTATCCTTCTTTAGTTCCATGACCTCGAATTTTCTTATGAGATTAGCCACTTAGCATTGATATCATCATCCTCTTTCAGAAGGTATATTCCGCCCCTCTCCTTTGAATGAGCGGGCCTAGAGGTGGTGCTCGATTTTGAGGAGACGTCCCATGATTATGTGTTTTCAGCAAGTCTATCCAAATAATCCCACACATCATTGACATTTTTGTTCATGAATTCCCCATTGCACATTGTCTCGACCAATTGGCGCATGGAGGATGTCAGTCCATCAAAGAAAAAGTGTGTAATGTGCCACATTTCAAAACCGTGTTGTGGGCATGAACTGACAAGATCCTTGAACCGCTCCCAACATTGGAAGAGTGTTTTATCTTCCTTTTGGGAGAAGTTCATGATTGACTTTCTGAGGGTGTTCGTTTTATGGTGTGGGAAAATTTTCTTTATAAACACCCTTATCATATCGTTCTATCTACTAATAGATCGAGGACGTAGCGAATGCAACCACGTCTTCGCTTTCTCTTTCAAAGAAAATGGAAAGAGTTTCAGCCTGACTGTGTCATCGGACATGTTAAGAAAATATAAAGTGGCTATGATCTCATCAAACTCTTTCAAGTGTAAATATGGATTTTCATATTCAAGTCCATGAAATTTTAGAAGGAGTTGGATCACCCCTGGCTTGATATCCATATGTCCCATATTTTCTGAAAAAACCAAGCATGAGGGCGTGCTCACCCACGTCAGTTGTAAATAATCTCGTAACGTACGAGGCAGGGGTGCTTGATGCACCTCATTCTCATCCTAGATTTCCTAAACCCTAAACCAAGCATGATGGATAGATAACCTCTTAACCAATCCTTTTTCACTCAAGAGACGTCGGGTGTTGTCACGAACCCACTTGGATATGAAACACTCTCAACCCTCAATTTCAGAATCTAACCTAAACCTAAAAGGTAAAAAGGAAATAGAAATCTAGAAATAAAAAGAAGTTACCAAATTAAAAGTTTCTATATTGGGATCCTGCATAAGAAAAAGGAAACCAAATTAGTTTCTAAAAAAACAAATAAGAAAGCAACCTAGTTTCTAAAAACAAATTAGGAAAGTTTCTAAAAATAAAAAGTAAGTTAGTTTCTAAGAACAAAGTAGGAAAGTAAACTAGTTTCTAAAAATAAATCAGAAAAACCCTAACCTAAAAATAGAAAGTAAAAAAAACCCTAATCTTAATTTAATTCTAAAACTAGTTAATCTCAGAAAAATGCAACCGTTAGTCCTCGGCAATGGCGCCAAAAACTTGTTCATAATCCCAAATGTAGGGTCGCAATGTGGTAATAATCTTAGTAAGACCGAGGTTGAATCCATAAGGACTTAACTTGTATGTTTCTGAGTAGAACTAGAATTAGAAGAAGATGTGAATCTAATTCTGAAGTAATTGAGAGAGTAATTGTAATTAAAGTAATTAAAACTTGTAAATTTAAAGTTGGGAACTAGGGTTTCCAATGATCCACTTGTAGCAATCCGAGTATACTATCTTGATTCAAGGACGCAACTGGAATCAGAATCTTATCTTATCCAGTTGGAAGAAGAAATGGTCAGATCTCTGAACTTCTCATGAATCTAGTCATCAAAGAAGGAGAATTGAGAAAATTGGAAGGGATTCCATCACATAACCATGCCCATGGGATAGTGGTAAATAACAGGATTTACCAATCCATCAATATCAAAATAGGAAAGGACGATATTCAAAGTTATCGCAGATCTATTGTAATTTGTCACATCAAACCATTAACAACTGAAAATATTCCTCATAATCAAACTAGAATCAAAGAGAGTTCAACATAGACATAAATCAAAGCAATAAAAACATCCCATCATGCTACAAACTTTACCTCTTAGCCCTAGTTAAGAGGTTTAGCCAACTATAGACATGATTAAACCAAAGTTTCTTAAATAAAACATGAAAACAAGTAAGGAAGAAGAGGAAAAACTCTTGGTGACGGCTTCTCTACTCTTGTGTTCCACTCCTCAAACCCTAAAAGATGCCTAGGAACATCCTAGGGACTCCTATTTATAGTTGGGGAACTCCCTCTTGCGAACCGACCTTGAAAATTCACAAACCGATCTTGGAACTGCCTCAAATTTACACAGTCCGGGTGCTGTTTGCGTAACCTTTGACTAGTCGAGGACAGCCTTTGACTGGTCGAGGATCACCTTCGACTGGTCAAGGGTTACCTTCGACTGATTGAGGATGATGAGAATTTAGAGGATTTTGATCGCTGGAGTTCGAGTTGAAGTTCCTTCGACTAGTCGAGGAAGAGCTTAAACTAGTCGAATGAGGGCTTCGACTAGTCGAGGCAGATAGATTTTTAAGGTTCTTTTTCTTCACTTCAAATCTTCGATTCTCTTCATTTCTCACTTGATTTTCTTAGATCTTTGGTATGTGAATTCTTCATTCTTGGTCTCATAAGATCCATCCTTGGCTTTAGTGATTCTTGAGTATTAAATCTATGCTTTTAACATCCTTTTTTATTGAAGCTCTTAAATTCACCTTGCAACACAATCATGATTAAAATATAACATTAAGCATTATCATATTCATAAAACCAAGTAATAAATAGGGGATAATATGCAATATTTGACCCTCAACACCTACTGAAGAATATTGGAGCAAAGCATAAAAAGTTCATAAGTTTTTTAAAAGTTTTTTTTTATTATTGTACGAAGATATTTTTTGAAAATAAGTTCCCCACAGAAAATATGTTCTTTCAACTATTTGAAAGATCAAGGAAGCCCTAAGAAAAAGTTTCAGTGAAGGTCTAGATTTTTTACAACTTATGACACTTGGTATGCAAATGAAGTTCGACAAGTATTGTGATAAATGACATTTGTCAATGTTCTTAGCAGTTGTTCTTGATCTTCGGTGCAAGATGAAATATGTTAAGTTCATCTTTATGAAGATTTATTCTGATAAAAGGGCAGTAACTAAAACCTCGAAGGTTCCTGACGCAATCGGAGCATTGTACAATATGTACATAACCACATGATCCACATCAAGTGATAAAGAAGTCAGAACTAATGCTTTTTCTACAAGCACTGATAGTATGGTCGACGATGAATACATGTCATTTTTAGCACAAGAAGATACAGACAATGAAACGAAAGACTCAGAGTTAAACTTGTATTTCAAAAAGTCGATCGTAAGGCAACAGGATTTAAACTTCAATGTTCTGGAGTGGTGGAAAATGAAAGTTAATGAATGAAAATACCTTACACTATCGACGATGGAACATGATATATTATTAATTCCTATTTTAACAGTGGCATCAAAATCTGCTTTTAGTACAAAGAGTAGGGTCGTGAGCAAGACTCGAAGCTCCCTTCCACTAAATACAATTAAAGCGTTATTTTGTACACAAGATTGTTTGCGTCCGAGTTGAGGAGGTAATAGTTCTGATATTGATGATGAAGATAATGGGGAGAATGAGTTTCAAGACATAACACATGCAATAACAACAACATGAATAGAGTTAGGTTAACATTTCTTGTTAATTTATTAAAACATGAAAAATAATGTAATGTGTACTTTTTATTTTATGTTATGGTGATGGATGCTATAATTGCAATGCGTTAATGTCTTTTTATTTTTATTTTTATTTTTCATATAATGCTTTTGTCTTATGTCTATTTTATTATTGTTTTTATCTGTCATATTTCATTATTGCTTTATATCTCATATAAATATTTTATTTTATCATATGTTTTCATACTTCATCATTACTAAAATACTAATTTTTCCAATACAATATGTATATATATCTTCAAATGAACCATCGACGGACGTTTGAGACTATGATTCCTTAGTCTATTCTCTAAAGTTTGAAAAATTGAAGATTTTGTGTCATTTGTATAGAGCCAAGTTTGTTAACAAAACTAATCGAATTAGGTTACACTTATCATGTCGGGGTGGAGATGTAAAACAGTGTCCTAAAACCTCAAAGGAAATTCAACTTCTTTTTCGAGCACTTATTGATTCAAATAAAAAACCTTCCACTCCCTCATCCAAGCTTTCTAAGGCAGAGGAGGAATCTAGATTATTAGTATTGGAAGAAGAACAATTCCAACTCGTCTTAAAGCGTAGTATGAAAGAGGCTTCTACATATCAACAATGTCCTCAAGACAATATGATGTCGAAGCAGATTCAAGTTGCATGAATAAAAAGAAGAAGAGTAATAAATCATCCAAGTTTCTCTCCAGTCTTAGTGCATTTTAAAGGGGGTTGGGAACTACATATAAATATGCTTGCAAAGAAAGTTTGAAAAATCTAATTCAAACTATACAAGAGGATGATAAAAAGCTATCCCTACCTTCTGATTCGGGAGAGATGAACGAGTACGTATCTGAAGAATTGGATGGCAACTCGAGCTCGGCAAACGAATCTTCTCTCCAGTAGTAATTAGTAAGTAACGATAGAGGACAGTAAAAAACTTTTCTAATGTTGTTGTAATAAGAATATTTTTAGTATTCAGTTTGTATTTTATTTTTTATTTTCTTCTTTATTGTGTTATTCAATGTTATGTATAATTATAATCTTAATTCGATACTTTCGAGTTCCGACATCGAACTTGATCTCAACTCGAAAACTAAACTCGAACTCAAATTTAATAACTTGAAAACTCGAAAACTATAACTCGAACTCGGCTCGAAAACTCAAACTCAAACTCGGCTCGAAGTGGTCCAATCTGCTGATCGAGCCGAGTCGAGCTACACATGGTGGCTCAATCACCGAGCTGAGCTGAACACGAGCCGAGTGTGTCTGTTGACCAAGCCGAGTTGAGCTGAGGCCAGCTCGAATCGGTGTACACCCCTAGGTTTATATCATGATCTTGTATGGTATGACGCTTATACATGCGTCACCACGGGAGTATCTGTCTGTTAAAAAAAACAAGAAGAAGAAAAGCAAGACTGTCATTCAAAATTGTCTCGGTTAGGCGTGGTAAAGGAAACATCACCATGTGGCCTAAAAGACAACTACATTTATGAGGGGTCATACATCGTTTTCACCTTTTACCAAGGCGAAGCAGCGTGGGGGGCAATGTTCTACCCTATTTGTGTCATTTCCTTCGACAACCAAACAAAAAGGAATACATGTAATTTTGCGGGAATTGCATGGTATATGTGAGATTTATAGAGATATTCGAAGAGGATTTTGCGGTAATACAGCTTGCATCTTTCGAGCGATGCCACATTATTTACAAAGAAAGGGTGGCCGAGCGGAATGTGGTCGAGTCAATAAGAAAGCTTGGAGTAGTTATCGAGACAAGTGGCAAGTTAAGAAGGAAAGTCTTCGGAAGGTCAGTAATGCTGAAACGGTTATGGTAACCGTCAGAATATGGAAAACATATAGATGGCCACACACACTGGACTTAATTCGAGTAGCAAGTAAGTTCGTTGTTCAGAAAGGTGCTATACAATTATTCTTCGTAGTTGACTATAAGAATTTTCTTTTTATTTTATTTATATTAAAAATATCATTTCGTACTAAAGGCAAAAGCGTAATCCATTTTTAGAGGACAAACTTTACACTATGATAATCGCATGATAATCTTAAACAACGCTTAGCAAGTGGCTGGATTGGTGATTGATATTATTCACTCTCAGTCTTATATGATTGACTCTACCTATCTTGGCCATTAGAGTCCTACTTGTTTGGTTTGTTTGGTTTGAATTGAGCAGCACAAGCAATTCTTTCACGTTAGTTTTTATTTGTTGAACGTGGTCTGTTGAGCTAACCATCCTTTTGGGGCCCTGAGGAATGGCTAAGAGAATCCCGCCTCAGCAATCATGAGATATGGCCTACCCACGTGGTGGTCCACCACAACAACAGACCTGATGATCGAAGTTATCTTCCACGCGTACCGAAAAAGTCAACTATATTAAGTCGTCTACAGTGACTCACGTGTCAGCAGTTTCCTCTTCCTTCTAGGCGAGACTAACGGATGATAAGCATGCACTTAAAATTAATCCAAAACTGTATACTTGACCTGCAAATGATTCAAATTTAACAGTCCAAATTATAATTTATAGTGTCATGAACGGTTGAAAATAAAAACTATTCAATGATCCTATTTGGGCCACTATGAATGATCCATGTATTTTATTCATGCCAGCCATCCATTTTGTCAAGTCATTTTGAGCATAAAATTCTTAGGCCTTCAAGTTTTGGATTAAGTTGATATTTGTGTTTTACTTTCATTTGAGTCTTTCTATCTCGACGAACATGTGGGATGATAAATACACATTTCAATGGGCTTTAGAAAGTATCAGAAGTGGCTGTTATTATTCCCTCTATTTTCTATCATGGTTGGAAATGTTTCAATTTCATAATCACGTCTTAAAAATGTGCCTGCAAGACATTCAATAACGCATGGATGAAACACATATATCAGGGTAGGCTTGATAGAGTCCGGTCTCCACGGCGGGGTGTTGGGTCAGCCAATCCACTTCCCGGCTTTCACAGAAGTTCCTGCTATGGGAACCTAGGCGGGGCTACCGTGTTGTTTGTGATAAATTCACTCCGTACATCTGTTTTATGAGCTCATTTTAAGATATTAGAATAAAAATGAACAGAAACCGGTAGGCTGCACTAAAAGAAAAGCTGGGTAGGAAAATTCTTACCGTGGAAACTTACGTAGGTCGAAAGTGATGTTTACATTACATCCATACCGTTCGTAATGTTACTTACCTGAACTGAAAAGACAAATATTAGCCTGATTCAAAACGTCCATGGCCTTACGAATATTTCAGCTGTGCACGTTCAATCCTAACTTTTTTAGCCCACATGAGTATCGGATTGGGTTCTTTTAAAATGAGTTCAACAAACGGATGGATAGACTGGATTTATTAGAAACACAACGTGGCACCACCTAGGTTACCAGGGAACTTCGGCCCGTAAATGATTCCCAAGTTCAACTGATTGAACCTAGTTTACTGTTCACCAAGAATGTAACTTTCATACCATCATGTTAGTGTGGCATCCAATACTTTCAATAGGTAGGTCATACCATGAAGATCATTTTCTTCAAAAAATAATCAGATCCACTAATACTGTGGGCCATAAAATAGAAAATAAATTCTAACCGTTGAAAAATAAAATAAAAAAATTATAATATATTCGCAGAGTAAATTCGATGATTTTTAACATAAGATAATGTGTACAAACCGTTGGACGGTTTGGATGTTGTAGGGACATGAAAGGTTGGGAGTTATAATTGGTTGGACGGATACTTATGGTTAAACCGGTTGGTCTTGTGACCTACTCTTTCCAACTGTCAGATATCTGAATCATTCACCGCCAATCCCTATCCGAGGTTTCTTTCCCCACTCGGATGTTTTTAAAAAAAAGAAATTAAGAAAAGAAAAGTAGAAACTAATAATAATTAAAAATAGATAAAAGAATACGCTCACCGCGTCGCTGTTCAACACGGAGACGGTCCACGCACATAATCGTACGACTGTCCGCACGCGTGGCTCGTGCAAGCGAGAGAACCATCATCACCTTCTCTTCAATTCATGGTATAGTCTCAGACACCCATACGATTTCTCTCTTTCCTGATGACGAAACCCAGAAAATTTCTGAATAGCCTCATGAAGCCATTCAAATTCCTCTCCGACAGAGGTAAAATCGAGAATGACGGAGAAAGCCCATCATCTCTTTCTGTCTGTTTTTATTTTTTATTTTTAAAATCTACTCACAAGGGTTGTATCAGACTCGCAGCAGAGAGAGGTGGATGTGAAGTCGATCGCTGCTCAGGAGCAGAAGCATTTCTCCTTCGAAACCCTCGTCTCCGCTACCCAAGATTTCCACCCAAAGAACAAGCTCGGCCAGGGCGGTTTCGGACCCGTCTTCAAGGTATTAATCCTTTCTTCTCTTCTTCTCTTTCCATAGATCCCAGCCATCCATCAGCTGGGCCCCACCGTTAACATGCCATGAACCTGGCATCAGGACTGATTTTTGTACCACGGCATGATGACGGTGTGCATCAGCTCGGATCTTGCACACGGTATGCGGAAATCGCCTTTGGATCCCGGAGTTTTGGGTATTAGAGTAGCACCAAAAGTAGAAAAGGGGTGCTTCTATTAAAAAAGTAGGGTGTAGATATCAATTTTTCTAGGGTTGTGAAAATGTTTTGTTTACATTTATTCATTTATTGAAAAAGGGGAAATTGGTGGACGGGACAGAGATTGCGGTGAAGAAGCTGTCGCATAGCTCGAACCAAGGGAAGAAAGAATTCACGAACGAGGCGAGGCTCCTCGCACGTATGCAGCACCGGAACGTGGTGAACCTGCTTGGATACTGCGCACATGGCGATGAGAAGCTTCTCGTCTACGAATATGTTGCTAACGAGAGCCTTGACAAGCTACTTTTCAGTAAGCAATTCTCTCCCACCATTTTTTTTTTTTTTTTTTGAAAATATAAAATAAATTGTGAATTTTTCTGGGAAGACGAGTGCCCGGGTTGCACACGTGTGGTACCTCTGGCAATTCATTAAGTCGGTGCATTGGTGGATTTGTGCAACGTGGCACACAGTACTTGATCTCGGCCTCTCATCAAGTATGCGGCCATGAGCACGATAAGAGATGGAAGAGCTGAATCGCACAGCACGCGATTAAAGTTTCACACGAGTGCAAGGTTAGGCCCAGCCATTCGGCGGTAGTGACTCGGAGCTTTTGCTGGCTCATATGCATATCAGAGACGATCACGAAGGTCCAGCTCTAGCTTGTTAAAAACTCGGTGATTTGGATCAGTCGAGTCGAAACTCACCTGAATAGGGGCTGAATCGGTCTGATTCGCTCGAGTTGGGTGGGATCGAACAGGATGAGGTTGCACTGAATCCGAGTTGCAGTCGCCAACACGAATGGGCTAGAGTGATGGGCCCCATTAGGGATGCATCATAACCAAGGTACACTCATCAGGTGATCTTGACCATTGCATTAGGACCACTGACAAGCCGATGGCCATAAAACGGATGCTTAGAATTACCCAATTTGGATAGCCTGGATTGGCCGCTGTGATTCCCATGGTGGGCGAGTTGCTAGATAAAGACAGAGTCGGGCTTAGTCGAGTTGATTTGTGGGTGGAGCCTTACCTAAACTTTTGTCAGACCATCATATCCATGGAAACGGATTGGCTACTCCCCCTGCCACCAGCCAATGGCTGGTAGTTGGTGCTCTGTGGGGCCCACCATGATATATGTGTTTCATCCATGCCGTCCATCTATTTTTCTACATAATTTTATGGTATGAGCCCAAAAATGAGGTATATCCCAATCTCAAGTGGACCACATTACAGGAAACAGTGTTGATTGAACGTTGACCATTAAAAACTTTTCAGGGGCCATAAAAGTTTTGGATCAAGCTGATCTTTGTTTTTTCCCTTCATCTGGGTCTGTATGACCTAATCAACAGATTGGATGTCAAATAAACAGTACAGTGGGCCTTAGGAGAATTTTAATGGTGGATATCCAATCACTATTGATTTCCTGTGGTGTGGTCCACCTGAGATTTATATCTCTCTCATTTTTGGGATCAAGCACTAAAATGATCTGTAAAAATGGATGAACAGAATGGATGAAACACATACATCATGGTGGGGCCCACAGAGCACCGACCACCAGCCACCGGGCCGGTGTCATGGGGAGTAGCCAAACCGTTTCCCCTATATACGAGGTTTGTGTTTATCACGGGGATGGAAAATGGTCTATCGCCTGAAAATAGGTAGGATCTTTATATACTGGTGGTTTCCAAGGCACCAGCTGATTCACTCACCTACCTTCACACCTGTAACTTGTCATGATGAATGGATGCCTTCCTGCAAAAGTCCATTTGAAAATGCCGTATGCTTGCACGTGGAGCGTTGACAGGATTCGGGGCCACTCATCGAGCTGTTCTCATTGTGAATGTGCTTCGTCCTGAAGATCAATGGGAATGCACGCAAGAAAAAGAGATGGTAGAAAAGGACACGGACTATTCAAATTCAATGTACATCTGTGCTCCACCAGATGAGCAAACTTGCATTGGTTATGGGTTGGGTTGGCAATCGCTCTGACTTGCGCTGGGCCTAACAAAAGTTTTAATAGGCTAGGCGTGATAGTCGAGATCCCTATTGAGTATGACCAATGGACGGCCGAGATCCTAAGTTATGTGTACCGTCGTGACATGATGGGAGGTCATGTGCAGATGGACGATTGCAACTAGAGCTGGTCGGTATAAAAAAGTTTCAGTAGAGAAATCAGGTTAAGTGGAGCTGAATGGATGGACCAGATCATAATACGGCCATGTTGGTCCCGTCATGAATGGATCGACATCAAGCGTTTGACAAAGGCAAACCTTCTCTTACGCTTACACAATGGGTCATTCCTACTCTGCGGTGGACCCCATCAAGGAGGGTGAGCCCCCATGTAGAATGAGGTTATTGTGGTAATTCGGGTGTGGTAAGATGGCTGAAAATGGTCGCGCTTCCGTCATTAGGTGGGACATCTGATGTCTTGACCTTGACTACATACACTTCTTAAAGATTAGGTGGTCTGACCCTTCCCAATAATCCTAGGCATTTTTTATGAGAAATGTTACATCGATGAAGAAAAGTCTACCGCCACGAAACTTCTTGGTTTCTTCTTTTTGCCTTTTTCATTTTGACAAGCATGCTAAATGTGGTTTATGTTCAGTGCATTCCATAACAATTTGGCTTAAGTGGGCCCTTTGATAAAATGCCTTGATGGCACGCAGATGCTGCAAGGCGTGGGGAATTGGATTGGAAGAGGCGTTATGATGTGATAGTCGGTGTGGCACGTGGGCTCTTATACTTGCATGAGGATTCTCATAGCTGCATCATCCACCGGGACATCAAGGCCAGCAACATCCTCCTCGATGACAAGTGGACCCCCAAGATTGCTGACTTTGGTATGGCCCGGCTATTTTCCGAAGAGGAGACGCACGTCCACACACGAGTGGCTGGGACCAAGTAAGATCTTAGTAATTTATATTGATTGATTATCTGTCTTTGTCGATCTGTATGCGGAAGTAGATATCAATGGTTCAAAGCTCAGATGGGTCTGGTCCAGACCTGTTTGATAGCATCATCATGATTCAAAATTAGTTAAAGATTGAGAAAATAAAAGTATGATGGTTTCATTCTCGACTGTCCAGGTCAAACGGTTCAACAGATGGGCTAAGAAAAACATATCTTAAAGTAATATGGTGTTATAACGCCACTAATTCCAATCCAAACCAATTGGGCTGGCCAGTCGGGTCCAGGTTTTAAAACATTGGTAGATATGGTCAAGGCAGGTTCCACCCACCATGTTGGGTCCCTTGCCTTGTGTCCCACTTAAAATGGGTGTTGGTTCATTTTAGAGGGAACATGGTTTAATTCCCATGTCTGATCTTGCTAAAGGGGAAAACCATCCATGTACCTTAGGATTTTGACAGAAATACTGTGAGAGAAATACTGACACAGTGAAGGACGTGATGAGGTTGATCACCGTCTTCCTTAAGGGGATAACTACTCTGAATCCACGAAGCTCTTTTGAACTCCTCATAGATACCTCGAATCCACAAACGAAAATAAGAAAATAGAAATAAATTTTAGAAATTTGAAATTTGATTGATAGATAATTGTCTCTTTTATATGTGTCCTCATTGCACTATTAATAAAGAAAAAAAAAAAAACTAAATCAAAATTCGTAATTATCAAAAATAGCAAAATTCGAATTCTAATAAAAATCCTAATTCTAGGAAAACTCTTCTAAAGCCTAATTTTTTAAAAATAAAAAATTCAAATAAACTTTTGCTAGAAGAGTCCTAGCACGTTTAAAAGTTATTTCTAAAAAAGAAAAAGAAAATTTAAAACTTTAAAAATAAGAAAATATTAAAAAAATCGGAATGACTAAAAATAGTAATTTTCCCTTAAAATTTCTTTTTTGAGCTAAAAGCACACGTTTTCTGGAAAAACATACAGATGCGACCCACTTTGTGGGTTGGTTCACCTCGGATGGCCCGTTTCAATAAAGATTGATAGGTTGTGCACCTCGTAACGATACCCGGATCAAAAGTTATGGCCAATTTACGGTTCACCTTCTTTTGGTCCAACCATGCTAGGAATGTCTTTATGCCACGTCCTACATCAAATACTCATCCTTGGATAAGCTAGATAACCTTGTTGGTCACTTAGTCTATTTTCTATTGTGTCGACGTGCCATAATTGATACAACAGCTAGATCCAAACTGATCAACTTTGACCCTAAGCTAATCAACTTTGACCCCAAGCACCAAAATAAGCAGATACATCCAATATGAACGTATATGACCAAATTATGAGAAGATCGGTTGCTTACTCAGCCACTTACAGAAGTTTATAATGATCGGGCGATAATTGGAGGGTAGAGTTCTTCCTCCGAAGATGGTTACTTTGTGCCTTCAACAAGAAATGACTTTCAAAATATCAGTGCAAATGAAACAAAAGAAAAAAACTCTCAATCAATCGTTAGGAGCAACTGCAAGAATGTGTCTCTTGAAAGAACTGTTTGATATTGGATTAAGAACGAATCCAGTATATGAGCATAGACTTGGATTAGAATTAAAGATTATAGCTAAGAATTACCGATACTCCTAAGAAAAACTAAGATAAAAGATAAATTGATAGATTTAATTGATTGTTGTTGATTAATTGTTTTTCAAGATGTATTGGTTGGGGTTTTCTCTGTTGGATTCCTCTACTATTTGTAGAGTTATGTTGAAGCTTGTTCTTCCAAATCCTTCCTCCATTATTACAGCAATTACAATAGTCCAAAAGCCTTTCTAGAATCTTCTCTTCTCTAGATTATTCTTTTAGTACATTTCTCTTTATGATGATTCCTCTTCCTCTCGGCCAAGTTCCATTTCTCTCGATCATTACTCACCATTTGACCACACATCGGCCACATCTCTTTTGTTAGTCGCTTGCTCGCGCTCCACTCGATCGCTTTCTGCATCTTTCCGTTTCAACCGCTCAACCGAGCTTGTTGATCGCAATATGTTTCCTAGCTTCTCTTGGCCGCTCGATCTGCTCATGAACACCTCTTGGCCACTTAGGCTGCTTTTGGACACCTTTTACCCATACCTCTTGGATGGCTCTCAGCCACTTGGTTTAGTTTTGAATACCTTTCAACTGCTTCATATCTTATCATTCTATCAACTGCGATTTCGTAAAAAACACTTCAAGTATCCTTGAATATCTTTAGCATGCTATATCATTCCCTTTTTATAACACGTGTTTATTCCAATTGAATTTTCGAATTATGATAAAAAAAAAAAAAGGATACAACAAACCCATTTAAATCCATATTTGACTATGTAACCCTATTGTGAGGAACTTCTGTCAGACTTTGATCACTGGGTCGACCCAATTGAGGTCAACATGATCCTGACCAATCATGCTGTGGGCCCATCCTGGAAGGTCTGTAGCCTGAAAACATTTCATCAGATGATCCCGACCATAAAATCTAGCTAGTTGCTTTTTTCCTGTTGATGATGGTCTGTCTCTCTTTTTATTTTGAGTCCCAAATTGCGGGGCCACAATTCTATAGTCAGGATTATCAAATTGGTGATGATTGTTGGGCGTTGATCTGGCCTGCTGTGTCCTGTGGGTGGGCCCAACTGCGACGTTTCTTTGACCGAATTTCTAACAGAGGTTTGTAATAATCATTCCCCTTTGATCATTTACCTGGTTGTTTGAATTTCGCCGTCTACCAGAAAAATAAGGCTGGTGTTTTTCTTCTAGGGGCGGTGTCTGAAAATGTCATCTCTTTGTATTATATGTCAAGGCTACGTGGTCTTTGAAACTTTGTTCAAAATGCATGGGATATGAACTCATTTTCAAATTTTCTGCTAGATGATTGTTTCCTGTTTTTTATTTTTTAAATTATTATTATTATTTTTTTTTTCATGCAGTGGATACATGGCCCCTGAGTATGTCATGCATGGTTCACTGTCAGTGAAAGCTGATGTCTTTAGCTATGGGGTTTTGGTTCTGGAGATAATCTGTGGCAAGAAGAACTCGACCTTCTGCAGTGAGCCTGATGGGCAGTGCCTGCTCAAATGGGTGAGACCCCAAACCAAATATTTACAAAGTAGAGGCTAGTTGGGCCCACATGTACCACATGAGCACAGCGACATTTGACAGCCTCACTCACGCCCAACATGTAGGCCATTTGGACTCATACCCATTCAATGGGTCTGAACTTTCGACCCAGTTCCACTTATTGTTGGGTAGGTTCTGGGTCGGGTCCAATGACCCATTGAGTTGACCTGACTCATTTTGCACCCCTGTAATTGAGCCACCTTCACTTTGAAAAATGCACCGGTCAAACTATCAAAGTCCTAACTGCTCGTTGGCTGGCTGCGAATGAACAGGTAGGAAAAGAAAAAGAGAGCCATTGTACGTAATGAGCAAATGGCTATTGGTCAAATGATGCAAATGGCTCTTGGTCAAATGATTGGGACCGCTCGCGGCCTATACTGGGAGTGGTTATGGGTAAATGATCTGGATTTATCTTCAGAAAGGCTAACTTGTGTGCCTGAATTCATGTCTAAATGCTCAGCTGGGTAATGGTGCAATCCTTTCTGTTGGCTGACCGAACTCTACATTGGTGTTGTTGTAGGTATGGAATCTCTACAAGAAAGGCCGGAGTTTAGAGATCATGGACCCAGCTTTAGCCTCCACGGCAGCAACTGAACAAGTTGCATCATGCATACAAATTGGGCTTCTCTGCACTCAGGTCGATCCAAACCAACGGCCCACCATGCAACGGGTGGTGGTGATGTTGTCGAAGAAGCCTGGCACCCTCGATGAGCCGTCCAGGCCTGGCTACACCGGAACGAGATATAGGCAGCCTAACAGGCCCCATGGCCGCTCCTCTGGCGAGTCATCATCCCCAGCTGTATCATCATCCCATCCTGCTTCCACTTCCGCCTCAGCATCTACCTCGAATACAAACACTGCCGCCTCGAAAACAAACACCGCCACCACGTCTACACTCACAAGAAGCCCGAGACACCGTTCCCACGAGAAGCGACCCATGCATGGCTAGGTTGGGTTTGACTAGGCTGGGGATAAGCCTCGTTGAAATTTTGTTCATTCTTTTGTATGTGTCATATAACATTGATTGTATTTGTTTGGTAGAGCTTTACTAAACCCACAGGCAACTGCTACACGTGCAACCACCTGTCTGGCGTGTGAGGACATGGGACCCATGCATTCGTTTGGCCTGGTGCAGAAGTCAGGCTACAGAACTCATTGACAAACAACCGGTTTTGGAAGATGGCTAGAAGTCCAATGAGTAGACTGAAATGTCCCAGGTTGTCTACGAGGTGGGGTCCACATGACATACGGCTGTGACTTGCACCGCACAGCTGGACGGATGCAGAGGTGGCGAGCAACATTTAGGAATAACTTTTAGAGTGGGGAACTGAATGAGAGAAAGTCAAGATGTGTGATGGGAGTGGGATTCTTTAATATTATGTACAGATTAGGTCCCCTTAATAAAATACTAGAAAAAGCAATTGATTTGATTTTTCCGCATGTTTGGTCAGTTTGAAACCGTTCTAATCCACAGGTTTGGTCAGGTACATAGCTTTCTAATTATAATTTTATATTGTTGGAACTCATCTGACCTAAATGTCGGTACATGGATTGGTGATCCGAACCATTCATCTGATGGGCCTCATTTAGCCACCATAAGACGTGTGACCATCAAATCTAGAATTGACATCATTCAATCGGGTTGATTGGGCTCTGGTAGATCCACGGTTTGGACCACCCGACTTTTGGCCCAGCTACATTTGATGTCGAGCAGGACTTATAATTCAAAGCTGCCCAGACTACCAAAATTGAATGAGGCAGAAGCTTCAGATGTAACATTGTACGAGGTGCGCCTCTGTCGTTTTCACTTATATATATATATATATATATATATATATATATATATATATATATATATATATATATTGCCCACTCCTTATATGTGTATGCAGAATCCACTCCGACCAATAGCTGATTTATCTGCTGTTAGGCTTAAGGCAAAAGAATCAGTCTGTCTGGTGATTCAGGTGGGCCACACAAAGAAAACAGTTGCTTATTTTGTATGGGTGCCACCGTGATGTGTACGCAGAATCCACTCCGACCAATAGCTGATTCATCTACTGTTAGGCTTAAGGTAAAAGGATCAGTCTGTCTGGTGATTCAGGTGGGCCACACAAAGAAAACAGTTGGAAGAGAAACGTGCACCTTTGATCTTTTACAGGATCCACTGTGATGATTACGTGAAATCTCAACGGACTATTAATGCCACACAATAATTTAGGCCTGAGGCCCGAAATTCAGGCTCATCCGTAATTCAGGTGGGCTATATTAAGGAAAACAGATTGGAGGGTTGAAGTGATACATTGTTTTCAATCGTATGATACACCTGAATATTAGATTGAGCTGATTTTTGAATCGTGCGTATAATATTAGAACGCGTTTTGAACTGCGCAGTGTCGTAGCTAACACGTTAGGTCATGATATGAATTTAGTAAAAACGCGATGGTCCGCCGACCTATGCAGACAACCTTTACATGACCTTTTAAAGTTACGTAAGCTGTGAGGTAAGCCATTAAGTAAGCTTTATGTAACATAGGGACAGACGCAGGCTGCATATAACACTTCCAATAGTGCCATGGTTCCCCATGATGCATGTGTTTTATCCATTATATCCACCTATTTTGCCGACTTATTTTTTGGCATAATCTCAAACATGAGGCAATTCCAAATCTCAAGTGAACCACATCATAGGAAACATAGGTGATTTAACGCTAACCATTAAAATTTTCTTAGGCTGTTTGATTTTTAATTTCCCTGGTAAACACAGGTAAATATGTACTTATGACTTATTCCACCTGTTTAAAATATAGGCAGTAATTACGTTTTGAAATTCAGTCCACGAGAACCACGTCATTACCTATTAACATATGTGGGCTCCATCATGATATATATATGACTTATCCACACCATCCATCCTTTTTAACAACACATTTTAAGGCATGAGCCCAAAAATGAGGCAAATCCAAATCTCAAGTGGACCACACCTTAGGGAACAATGATCTTAAAGATGTCAACGGTTGAAAGTTGTTTTCTCTCTAGGGCCCACATTGATGTTTATTTGTCATCCAACCTGTTCATAAGGTCACACAGTCATGAATAAAGGGGAAACAAAAATATCAGCTTGATCCAAAACTCATAGGGTCTTCAAGAAGCTTTCAATGATAGGAGTTTAATTCCCATTGTTTCGTGTCGTTCACTTGAGCTTTGGATCTGCCTCATTTTTCGACTCATGCCCTAAAATGAGATGTCTAAAGGGATGGACGGTGTGGATAGGACTTCGTAGATCATTGAATGCCCCACGATTTAACACTTTTTTTCCCCACTTGTGACGTAAGGAGGGTCAAAAATGAAGGTGGCTGTCAACATCACGTTGGGACTTCAACCGAAAATACAAGGGTAAATAATTATTGCCCATTTACCTAGAATTACCGGTGTAATTAGAAAACCAAACAGCCCCTTAAAGTAAGCCTTGCGTAAGCCATTAGGTAGTTCATGAGGGAGCCGGATTGCATATGACACTGTCAGTAGTACCATGGGTCCACCATAATGCATGTGTTTTAATCTACCAGCTCAATTTTGAGGATGTGTTTAAACATTCGGCAGACATTCAAATCTGACAAGTGAACCACACCATAAGAAATAGTAGTGATTAAATACTAATGTTCACAACCTCAAGTGTAGGGTCGCGATATAATAATAATTACGGTAAGACTGAGGTCGAATTTATAGGGACTGAACTTGTGTGTCTTCTGAGAGTAACTAGAACTAGAACTAGAAGAAGGTAAAAAACTTAAATCTGGAATATGTGAGAGAATAATTGTGAAAATCTTAATGAAAAACTTGTGAAATTCAAAAGTGGAAAACTAGGGTTTCCAAGGATCTACTTGTAGAGATCAAGGTGATTTATGCTTGATTCACGAACACAACTGGAATCAGAATCCTATCTTCATCAAATTAGAAGATATCTCATTAAAAATAAAATCTAAACTTCCTTTGATGTAATTCTCAATGGATGAGAGGTATAAGAACTAGAGTTGATTCCATCACAAAACCATGCCTATGAGACAGAGTAAACAACAGAATTTACCAATTCACAACTAATCTGGGAGAATTGTGGAATTTAGGGAGGATTTCATCATCCAACCATGCCCAGGAGATGATGGTGAACAACAGGATTTTCTAAATTCATAATCTTAATAAAAAGAATATACTCAAAGCTATCGCAAATTTATTGTAATTTAAGTCATAACAAATCATAAAATAAACTGAAATTATTTCTTATAATCAAACTAGGATCAAAGAGAGTTCAACCAACATGAATCAAAGCAATCGAAAACAACTCATCACTCTACAAGCTTCACCTCTTAGCCCTATCTAAGAGGTTTAGCCAATCATAGATATGTTTAACCTATAATCTCTTAGGAAAAAAAAAACATAATAAAAGAATTAAGAAAAATAGTGGAATGCTCACTCCTTATATGTGTATGCAGAATCCACTCCGACCAATAGCTGATTTATCTGCTGTTAGGCTTAAGGCAAAAGAATCAGTCTGTCTGGTGATTCAGGTGGGCCACACAAAGAAAACAGTTGCTTATTTTGTATGGGTGCCACCGTGATGTATACGCAGAATCCACTCCGACCAATAGCTGATTCATCTACTGCTAGGCTTAAGGCAAAAGGATCAGTCTGTCTGGTGATTCAGGTGGGCCACACAAAGAAAACAGTTGGAAGAGAAACGTGCACCTTTGATCTTTTACAGGATCCACTGTGATGATTACGTGAAATCTCAACGTATTTTTGGATGAGACTAGCTCCAAAATAAGGTGAGGCCTGCGCAAATTCTAGGTAGCAGATGGCCCTATTTCTGGCATACTCTGTCCATTGAATTATTCTCGAAAAATCGGTCTGAGATGGATGGTTTTGGATTGGATTCGATGTGGCCCATAATTTCTATTCGTTTTCAATCGTTTGATACAACTTGAAACCGATCTAGATTGCCTCTTCGATTCCCTTCTGAATCGTGCGGATCAGTCGACCATATTGAGAATCTTGGCGATCCAGTTAGTTATCTGCGCCAAGATGTCGTGGCTGAAGAGATCGTTAGGCTCATGATATGAACTTTCGCAGCGGAAGTTGATCAATCCGGGATGGGATTGTGCGGCGCGACCTATGCAGACAACCTGATTACGATGCACCTTTTAAAGTTACGTGAGCTGTGAGGTACACGCCATTAAGTGGGGTCCTGTGATGTTTTCATAGGGAATCCAGACCGTCCATTCGGTTTCCCATATAATTTAAGTGAGTCCAAAATTGAGACCTATCCAAAGATCGGTGATTGGTTGCTTTGTCACGCTTTGGTGAATGCTTGTGTTTTAAATCCATGCCTTTATCCATCCTTTTTAATGCCGAGCTTTTGAATTCACCTTGTGGCATAAACATGATTCAACTTTGCACATTCCAACATTATCAATCTAGTTGGAATCACCATATGTTCATAGATGATGAATTCAATTTATTCAATTATTAACACAATTTTCTTAGGCTGTTTGATTTTTAATGTCCCAAGTAAAATATACGAAAAATAAGTTTAATGCACAATGTTCAACCTTTTAGAAAACAATCTTAAGTATGCATGAGTAGATTCAAGATGAGAAAGTCAGTCCACGAGAACCACGTCATTACCTATTTACATAATGTGGGCTCCGATTATGATATATATATCACTTAATCCACTAGTCGAGCATCCATTCGCTTTTTAACAACATATTTTCAAGGCATGTTCGGCCCAAAATAGAGGCTAATCTTTTCATAATCTCAACCATGGACTCATCACTATTAAGATCGTGAAACCCCATGATCTTAAAGATGTCGAACGTTGAAAGTCCCCTGTTTTCTCTCTAGGACTCCACATTGATGTTTAATTTTATATCAACGGTCATTTGTATTCATTTATTCTTTTCATCCTTTTTTTAAAAGGCATTACATTTTTTTCAAAGACATTTTTCATTCTCTTCAAAAATATTGTCATTCTTCATTCTTTATGACCATTTTGTCGACCAGTTGTTTTTTTAACTAGTTCTTTTCTTCGTTTGATGTGGATCCAATTCTTCAAACTCGGTTCTCAATATCTTTCAATGATCACTATACTAACAATTAGAAAATCTAATACTAATCACAGAGAACAAGTTGAATAACATAATATTCGAACATCCTCTTAACCAAGTGAATGTAAGAACTATAAGTGAGAAATTACTCAGTTGCTCCAACTTCAACAATTCAAAACTCAATTTCTACCTTTTTGTCATACTCAAAACAATCTTAAATACAGAAAAACGTTGAAAATTTTTCAAAATTTTTGCAAATTTTGCTCGAAACAGAGAAAACACTAATTAGGTAACCTAATTTTCCATCGCCAACCTAAAATCTACGTTGTCCTTAATGTAAAAGAAATACACAAGATTTGCAAAAGAGACAACATAATTGAAAGAAAAGTGAGGGAGAGATAGTACCTGATGAAGGGATTTTGCGGCTTTTTTTTTTTTTTCAATGGATCTCAGCGTAAAGGTGGTTAACTCAAGAGTTTAACAACTAAAAGAAAACAAACTATCCTAAAACAAACAGAAAGCAACTATCCCTAACAGCATAAAGTCGACTATCCTAGAATGAAAAACAGAGAACCTAACTATACCTCCGTCAGACTAGGAGATCAATCTTGATAAACAAGATCATTCAGAGTTATGGACATGTCCTCTGAATCAAATTGCTCAACAAATGGCTTTAATCGATGTCCATTCACTTTGAATTCATTGCCATTAGTTGGATTCCGAATCTCGATAGCCCCATGAGGGTAAACATTGGTAACAGTGAAGGGGCCGGTCCAGCAAAATAGGAACTTACCTAGAAAAAGATGTAACCGAGAATTATACAAGAGGACCTTCTGACCTGATGTGAATGATTTTTGAAGAATGTATTGGTCATGAAATGCCTTCATCCTGCCTTATAAATTCTCAAGTTCTCATACGCATCGTTCCTGATTTCTTCAAGTTCATTCAACTGAAGTTTGTGTAGCGAGCTAGCGTTGTCCAAATTGAAATTTAGATTTTTAATCGCCCAATAGGCTTTATGCTTCAACTCCACAGGCAAGTGACAAGCTTTTCCATAGACAAGTCTAAAGGGAGACATTCCAATAAAGGTTTTAAATGCGGTACGATAAGCCCATGAGGCATCGGCCAATCGGAATGAACAATCCCTATGGTTAGGGTTAATTGTCTTTTCCAAGAGGTGTTTAATTTTCCTATTGAAAATTTCAGCTTGCCCACTTGTTTGTGGGTGGTATGGAGTACTCACTTTATGGGAGATGCCATATTTCTTCATTAGATTCACAAATGGCCTATTACAAAAATGTGAGCCTCTATTACCAATGATGGTTCGAGGCGTTCTGAATTAGGAAATGATGTTTTCTTTTAAGAATTTAATGACCGTTTGACGGTCATTATTCCGGCATGGAATCGCTTTGACCCATTTAGTGACATAGTCTAGGCGAGTAAAATGTATAGATTTCCAAAGGATTGTGGGAATGGTCCCATGAAATCGATGCCCCAGCAATCAAATGCTTCTATGATAAGAATGGGGTTCAAGGGCATCATATTTCGATGGGACAATGCTCCCAATTTCTGATAATGCTCATAAGCTTTGCAAAACTCATGAGTATCCCTAAACATAGTGGGCCAGTAAAAGCTACACTGCAGAATCTTGGCCGTAGTCTTTTTAGCAGAAAAGTGACCACCACATGCCCGAGAGTGACAGAAGGAGATGACACTTTGTTATTTATTGTCTGGCACACATCTCCTTAAGATTTGGTTTGGGCAATATTTAAATAAATACGGATCATCCTAGAAGAACTTACACACCTCGACGAAGAATTTTTTATTATCTTGCGTAGTCCAATGTGTCGGCGTGAAACTTGTGGCAAGATAGTTAGCAATATCAACAAACCAAGGTGAATGAGGAACTTTGAACAGTTGTTCGTCAGGGAATATGTCATTGATATGTGTCATCTCAAGGGAATCAGAGAGTTCAAGGCAGGAAAGATGGTTAGCCACTACGTTCTCTACTCCCTTTTTATCTTTTATTTCCAAATCAAATTCTTGGAGTAGGAGGATCTATCTAATCAGGCGGGGCTTAGCATCGTTCTTAGAAAGAAGATACTTGAGCGCTACATGATTTGTGTAAATGACAATCTTGGATCTGATCAAGTAGGACATAAATTTATTCAAAGTGAACATTATGATTATGAGTTCCTTTTCTGTAGTCGAGTAGTTCACTTGGGCAAGATTTAGAGTTCTACTTGCATAATGAATAATGTAAGGCTTCTTTTATTTTCTCTAGCCTAAAACTGTCCTAAGAGCATAGCCAGACGCGTCGCACATAAGTTCAAAAAGAAGGCTCCAATCGGGTGGCTACATGATAGGTACAGTGGTTAACATGCCCTTAAGCTTAGTGAAAGCTTTCTAGCATTGCTTAGTCCACTCGAATGGTGCATCCTTTTGAAGTAGATTACATAAAGGATGAGAGAGGCGACTAAAGTCCTTTATAAATCTCCTGTAAAAACCGGCGTGTCCTAAGAAGGATCGCACGTCTCATATGTTCTTGGGTAGAGGTAGGTTAGAGATAAGATCAATTTTAGCCTTATTTACCTCAATTCCCCTGGACGAGATGATATATCTAAGGACAATTTCCTTACGAACTATGAAATGACACTTCTCCCAATTGAGTACCAAATTCTTTTCTTCAAATCTTTTACAATTAAGATTCTCTAAGCAGTCGCTAAAAGATGGACCAAAGATAACAAAGTCGTCCATGAAGACCCCTAGATAGTGCCCCACCATATCAGAAAAATACTCATCATGCATCGCTAAAAAGTGGCGGGGGCATTACATAGCTCGAATGGCATCCTTCAGTAAGCAAATGTGTTATAAGGACATGTCAATGTGGTCTTTTCCTGATATTTAGGCTCTATCTCTATCCAATTGTAGCCCGAATACTCGTCACGGCAACAATAGTACGAGTGACCAGCTAGCCTTTCCAAGATTTGATCAATGAAAGGCAAAGGGAAGTGGTCCTTCCTCATGATGGTATTCAACTTCTTATAGTCAATGTACATTCTCCAATCAGTAGCAACTCTAGTTGGCACGAGTTCATTGTTGACATTGGCTACGATGATGATTCCGGACTTCTTAGAAACCACCTGAGTTTGACTCACCCATTGGCTATCAGATATAGGGTATATGATAGCAACATCCAACAGCTTAAGAACATCAGCCTTAACCACTTTCTTCATGTTTGGATTTAGTTTACGTTGTGTTTGCCGAGAGGTCTTCGTATTATCCTCAAGATAAATGCAATGAGTATAAACCGAATGGTCAATTCCCTTAAGGTCCACAATTGCCCATCCAAGGGCTCCTTTATGCTTAATGAGGGTAGATATGAGTATACTCTCTTGTTCTTGCTCAAGGTGGGATGAAATCACCACCGGATATGTCTCATTTTAACCTAAGTAGACATATTTCAAATCAGAAGGCAATGGTTTTAAGTCAAGCTTCGGTGCCTTGAGGCTAGACGGTAAAGACATTACATCGGTTTAGGGAAATTCTGAAAAGGCCGAGCTAAGAGTCCTAAAGGGGGGGAGGGGAATAGGACTATGCCAAATTAAAAATAAACTGTAGAATTTAAATAAATATAAATAAAAATAGCACAAAACAATTTCATAATGAAGAAATGTAAAATAACCTCAAGTGTACAAGCATTGAGAGGTTGATACAGATGTTGTTTTAAGGACAACCTTACACCAAAAACCGATGGTTTATGGTAGGACAACCTGATTTCTTAGAATGATCTGTGTATCAAAAACTCAAACTGATATAGAGGAATAAAGAAATAAATAGCAAAGAAAGAAACTAAGCTATTACAACATTCCTACACTTGCATAAAAGAAATTACAACATTCTCTACAAATGCATAAAGGGAAATTACAACATCCACAAAATAAAATAATCAATCAATCACCACAAGACCAGAAATTATAGTAGTTCGCTTGTGTGTACACCAACTGTTTAGAAAAACAGCCACACAACTACTCCACTCCAAATATCTTCACACAGTGGATATTAGCGTTCACTATGAAATAGGTTTTTCAAGGTTCACGTAAAACCCTCACAATTGTGTCTTTCAAGTGGGCTTACATAATTCAAAAATTCCACACTCTGAGTTTTCTGGATCACCTCAAATAAACCAAAAGAAAGATATTTTTCTGGCACAATCTCAAAGAAACCAAAAGAATGAATTTACAAAACTGTAAAATACTTATCTGGATATTCTCCTTTTGATGCAGCCCGGAAGAACCAATTCGGAGTAGAAGTTCAATGTAGATGTTCAATGTTCACACTCACTTATGAAATGGTTCTAAGTTCTAAATTGATTTTATATTAAAGCACCTTGGGCTAGCTTGATTTGATTTTGATTCTAAGAAATGGAAAAACTTCAATCCCTCTTTCAAATAAAATTAGAATGCAGAATACAAAATCAAATGCAGAAAGCTAATTGAAGAGAATATAAAATGAGCACTAAATATCTTAAGAATATCACTAACTTATCTCTCAGAGTGGTGTCTTGATCTTACTTGAATTCAATATCAAACTCTGAAATTCGTGCTCAATTTATAAGTGCAGAAATCGCATCTTCGACTAGTCCAGAGGTCAGCTCGACTGGTCGAAGGACTAACAAACTTTTAAAAATTTAGGCGCGATAACATAAGACCGTTCCACGACTGGTCGAAAGGCCTGCTCGACCGGTCGAGTCCTATCCACAACTGGTCGTGTGGGACCAATTTTAGTTGCTAGACTTTGAGTCGAGTCTGAAGGACTGGTCGAGGACTATTCACATGACCGGTCGAGTAGTCTTCAGGATTGGTTAAGGCAATAACAAAAAATTTTGAAAATAAATAACAAAGTTAGGAATGGTCGAGGATTTCTTGGACTAGTCGAGCCAGTACTAGGACTAGTCGAACATAGTCTAAGACTAGTAGAAAACCAGTCTATGCACTTATAAAATGACCCAATTAAATTATGTATTCAAAATGACCTATCTTATGGTCAATCTAAGGTCATTCATACCTTGTAAGCAAAATATGAACATTGAATCTTCTTTTGCTTTAGTTAATAGTTGTTCTTTGAAGTTCATGAAGCGTGAGATATTGACATATGATGAAGCTTGAATTTGAGACTTTTGAAGCTTGAATTTGAAACACATTGAAGCTTGAGCTTGAGGTTCAAAGTAAAGAAATTTGTCTTGACTTGGACGAAGCTTTGAAAACTTAAACTATTAAAGCTTGAAAGATTGAATTAACACTTGGTGTTGTACTTGAACATGAACATGCAATCTTGCATTTGAAGTACTTGAGGTAAAGACCTTTGTTCTTGTACATGAGATGCACAGTATTGAATATGTAGATGCGCTACACAAGACAGATTCCAAGAGGTTTTGGCAATACAAAATTTGAAAATCATAGGAGCTAGAAACCATAGCACTTATAATCTCTCCCTTTGTCAAATTAGTGACAAAACACACTTCATTAAAATAACATAAGCATTACACGCACAATAAAGAATCATGCACCATATATGTAGAAGAAAGAATTATTTTCTGGTTACTACAACCAGAATAACCCAATACGCATCAATACTCTCCCCCTTACTTACTCCCCCTTACTCCACATCAATACCGAAAAATGAAAAATGGCTACTATCCACAATTCCACATGACAAGCAGGATAAAATTCTCCCCCTTTTTGTCATAATATGACAAAGGAAGGAACCATTAAATGAGAATGGAAGTAGATAAATAAGGAAGTAAATAAAAGAGTAATGAAAAAGAAGTTCATATAAGAGCAAGATTACCAAGTAATTAGAACCATAAGAAAGCAAGTTCAAGCATGTCTAACCACATAATCCAAAAGTAGTTCAAGTATCTTAAAAGTTATTACAAACCACATAATCAAATACTAATTAGAACCCAAAGAAGGAGCAGGTATGGTAGGATCAATTTGATGAAGTCCCTTATTAAGGTGCCTAAGATATTTGCGCATATATTTGAATTGCAAGTCATGGGACACATTCATATTTTCTACCTTCTCCTCAAGCGAGCGCAAACACGCATCAAAGTCAGATGGCTGATAATCAGGATCATCTGCTGAATCGAATTCGATCTCATAAAAAATATCATCCATATTGATGTCATCTGGAGGCAAATCACCCTCCTCTTCATTTGCGGCATCAGCTCCACCAACACCCACATTGACTTGGCCTGGGGCCAACTTCAAATTCATCTTATTAGTATTGTAGTTGTTGAATGGTAGGTGATGAATGGGAGCTTCTCCAATAGGCATAGCCACTAAATTATGGTTCGCCAACACAGTCATAAGATAAGTGAAGGGAATGTCACTGTGTCCTGGATGAAGATAGAACTGAATGATGCAATGACAAATCAAGGAAGGAAGACATATAGAGATACTAGAGATGATGGAATGAAGAATGCGAACCATGAACGTAGTGAGTTCGGTTTCATTACCAGAACGAGGATAGACATTTGAAATAAAAATCCTGTGAAGGATTATGTATCTAGGTAACAAAAACTTTGAGGCAAGCGCATTTCCAGCAGTATTCCATTTTGTATTTATATTGCATAAATCTCTAGTAAGCATTCGCTTCTCAGTTTCAGATGGTTTTGCTATTAGAACACTAATGGGAATACCTTCATCATTGACAGGTAAATCCATTAATCCAGAGATAAGGTGACGGTCAACATCAATTGGACCTTCTCTGGTTGAGATAGTGAATGTCAGATTTTCAGTAGAAAAATCATTAATGCAAGTATACATAGCCTGCGTAATGGAGCAGTATACTGACCCATCTCAATGTAGTATATTATCTCATTCTACAGACTGAAGGAGAGGAAGGAGATCAAACGGAGCCAAATGATTAACATTCATGGGTCGTTCTACTATAACATTATGCAACCGAATATCCCACACATAAGAGGGATCATCTTCGGACGACTGAAGGTGGCGCACTGTGATAGGAGTCTACCTAGAAGTTGAGGGACCACAAGATCCTTTCTTTCTAGTTCTACCTTCCATTTGCAACAAAGAAAGCAAAGTACAAAGAGATTATAAAAGAGGTAGAGTGGGTTTCCAATAGATCAGATTTTTGAGAAGAAAACCCCAAAAACAACTATTAATCAAGAAATAAACCATACAAATGATTAAAAGGGAGTGCAATGGACTTGAATCTATAAGAAAAATGAAAACAATGCACTAACCTTGAAAAACTAGATGATGGGTTCGACTGGTCGACCTAGGAGCCATTGGAGAAGATAACCAAAATGAGGAAGAAAGGATTTTCCCCCAAATAAAGCACCAAACTCGCGGTTCACGGCTAGTCGAGTACATGCTCGACCGGTCGTGCCACGACTGGTCGAGTATGTACTCGACTGGTCGTGCACAGCCCAAAATGTGCAATTTTACACAAAATTTAAAATTTAAACATTTAAAATAATAAATATATACATTATGATACAAAAATGCATGAATAATCAATTCATATTACACATACCAAGATTAAATTTCAATTTTGCAAACCTTCTTTTGTCGAGCGGTTTTGTGAATATATTAGCTAGTTGATTCTCGATCGGAATATATTCTAAAGAAATTATCTTTTCTTCCACTAATTCACGAATGTAGTGATATCTAATGTCAATATGCTTGGTTTGTGAATGTTGGATTGGATTTTTAGATATATTAATTGCACTGGAATTATCATAATATAAAACCATAGTATCTTGCATAATTCCATAATCGCTTAGCATTCTTTTCATCCACACAAGCTGAGTACATGCATTACCTACTGCAATGTATTAAGCCTCAGCAGTTGAGAGCGATACGGAACTTTATTTCTTACTTTGTCAAGAAACTAAACAGTTCCCTACATAAAAACAACCACCACTGGTTGATTTTTGATCATCAATGTTACCAGCCCAATCAGCATCAGTGTAACCAGCTAATTGCACACTAGTATCATGTGGATACCAGAGACCAAGATTTGCTGAACTAGCGACATATCGCAAAATGCACTTAACAGCAGTTAGATGTGACTCTTTAGGGTTAGATTGATATCTAGCTCAAATTCCTACGCTAAATGCAGTATCAGGTCGGCTTACAGTTAAATAAAACAAACTACCTATCATACTACAATACAATTTAGGATCCACACTTTTACCTGTATAGCCCTTTGAGAGTTTTAAAGTAGTACTCATTGGAGTATCAAAGTTTTTTCCACTCCCAAATTCAAACTTTTTAACTAAGTTCAGAGCATATTTGGTTTTAGAGATAAAGAAACCACCAGGTTGCTATTTAACTTGCAACCCTAGAAAATAATTCAATTCTCCAACCATGCTCATTTCGAACTTAGACTTCATAAGATCTATAAGCTCAACAGTCATGTTAGCACAGGTAGATTCATAAATAATATCATCAACATAAATTAGCACTATTAAAATATGATCATTATGTTTCTTTATAAACAATGTCTTATCAACACTTCCCATTATAAAGTTATGACTTAATAGAAACTTAGTCAATTTTTCGTACCATGCCATGGGAGCTTGTTTCAAACTGTAGAGTGCCTTTTTTAGGTGGTAGACATGATCAACATTCTTAGGGTCTTCAAAACTCGTTGGTTGTTCAACATACACTTCTTCATGTAAATCGCCATTTAAGAATGCACTCTTTACATCCATTTGGTATATTTTAAACTTTCTAAAGCAAGCATTGAATACAAATAGTCTGATTGATTCAATACGAGCTACTGGGGCAAAGGTCTCATCATAATCAATGCCTTCAATTTGAGTGTACCCTTGTACAACCAGCCTAGCCTTGTTTCTAATAATATTACCAAGTTCATCAGACTTATTTTTAAAAATTCATTTTGTTTCGATAATGTGTTTATCTTTCGGTCTTGGAACTAAGTACCAAACATCATTTCTAACAAATTGATTGAGCTCTTCTTGCATCGCAATAATCCAGTTTTCATTAGAAAGGGCTTCTTTTACGTTAGCCGGTTCTATCTGAGATGTAAAGCACACGTAATTACACATATCTTCTAGTTGTTTACGAGTGCGCACACTAGTGAGAGGGTTTTCAAGAATCTGATTAGTTGGATGATCTTTAACAGTCCTCAATTTAGAGTTATTTTGACTTGATAGTATCTGGTTTATCAATTAAAAGTTCTTCATCATTTTCTAAATTTGAGACGTGCATTCAAGTGATCTTCAATAACCACATTAATGGACTCTTGATTTACACTGGTTCTCTTATTAAGAACCCGATACGCTCGACTATTTAGAGCATACCCTCAAAATATCCCTTCATCACTTTTGGTGTCAAACTTACATAGATTTTCTCGGTCACATAAAATACAACACTTACTACCAAAAACTTGAAAGTATTTAATAGTAGGCTTCCTATCAAACCACATTTTATAAGTCTTTTTACCATTTGATTCTCTAGTATAAATGCGGTTAATTATATAACAAGCAATATTTATGGCTTTAGCTGAAAGATTTTTAGGGAGCTTCATACTATTTAGCATTACATTTGTCATTTCTTGAAACACTCTATTTTTTTTTCTTTCTACTATACCATTTTGTTGTGGTGTTTTTGGCGTAGAGAATTCATTTGATATTCCTTGATCACTGCAAAATTTTTCAAAACTGCTATTCTCAAATTCTAATTTATGATCACTACGGATCTTATAGACTTGAGATCCTTTTTCCGTTTGGATACATTTAAGTACCCTTTTTACTTCATCAAGAGTTTCTGATTTGTCCATTAAGAAGACTACCAAGTGAACCTGGTAAAGTCATCAACAATTACCAGTATGTACTTCTTGCCACCTTGACTCTCCATTTTAGTTAGACTAATGAGATCCATGTGGAGAAGATCGAGCAGTTTAGATGTGGTATTGGATTTCACCTTTTTGTGAGTACTCCCGATTTGTTTGCCAATCTGACATTCGCCACATATTTTGTCTACTTTCTGTAATTTAGGTAGACCTCTTACCAACTCTCTGTTGCTCAATCTATACAAGTTACGGTAGTGTACATGTCCGAGGCGTTTATGCCATAACTCAGTCTCATCGGTATGGACCATGTAACACTATAGATTAGATGAGCTTGAATCACAAACACTATAGTAGTTTTCAGAAGTTCTGCGACCAGTTAATATTACAGAACCATTTTTATTTAGGATTTCACAACCTTGGTTAGTAAATTTTATACTATGATTATTATCGCATATTTGAGAGATGCTTTATAAGTTGTGTTTTAACCTTTCTACATATAAAACATTCTCAAATAGAGGGAGGTTAAAGAGTTGAACCGTACCTTGGCCAGTAATTCTGCAGTTGTTACCATTACCGAATGTGACTGAACCATCAGTCATGTCTTTAAAATTGGTGAACAGACCTTTGTCACCAGTCATGTGTCTGGAGCATCCACTGTCTAGGTACCTTTGAATGGCATGAAGCTTTGAAAGTAGTATGGGCAACCAAGCAAGTAACCTTAGGAACCCATTTCATTATAGTTTTAAGTTTAGGAGTATAGTTGGTCTTCATATATTTGTTGTTGTTATAAGATCGACCCACTGAGTTAGATTTTAAGGGCTCCTTAAGTAAATCAACAATTTTCTCAGCTAAGGGATTACGATTCTGATTTTTATAGTTGATATGGTTACTTTTAATTAGGTTTTAATGTTTGAAAAGTCATAGCATTTTTAGAATAATTTTGATTTAGACTTTTCCCTTTTGAGTTTGAAGACTCCCCTTTCACAAATTTGGGTGGAGTATTCTTATGTTTGGGAGGAATACTTTTATCGTAGCCCAACCCAGATCGATCGCCACATTTTCTGGATCCGGATAAGAGTTTTTCTAACTTAGGATCACCTTGGGCATACCTCCATGTGTCTTTTAAACTCAAAAGTGAAGAGACTTCAAGTTTTAGCTTTTCATTTTCAGATTTTAAGTTTTTAACTTGGAAGTTTTTGAAATCTAAATCGCACTTAGTTTTTTCAAAACAATCTGAAATGAGAGATTTTTTTAAAGCAAGATTATCAAATTTTTCTTTAAGTTTTGAAAACTTTTCTTTCTGAAGTTTTAGTTTTACAGCAATTTTGCAACTTTCCTTGTATAGGGCATTATAAGCATCTTGAAGATCTTCTTCATTTTCATGATCACTATTCAGATTTTCTTCACTAGTTGAATCATCATTATCTGAAAAAGTGAACTTGGCTAGAGTCATAAGGGCTTTAACTTCATTACCCGACCCGTTTCAGAATTTCTGACTCAGAAGAGGCTTCAGAGCAGGAAGATTCATCCCAAGTAGCCAACATACCTTTTTTTTTTTCGGTTTATCCTTTTTAGGACACTTGTTTGCTAAATGCCCATATTCATGGTAGTTGTAACATTGACTGTCTTTTAAAGATTTTCAGGTTTTAGATTTAGATCTTTTCTTTTCATTAGGTTTTTGTAAATCAACCATCTTTTTACTTTTGAAAATCTTATAAAACTTTCGAGCTAAAAGGGTCATATCATCTTCAGAATTTTCTAAATCAAAATTACTATTTTCTTGACAAATACTTTTACAAGATTTAAGGGCGATGGATTTACCTTTAGGAGCATTAAAGTTTAACTCATAGGTCTGTAATGAGCCAACTAATTCTTCTACCCTCATATTATCCGTATCACGAAGTTCCTAGATCGCAGTCACCTTTGAATTGAACCGTTCAGGCAGTGAGCGTAGTATCTTTGCACAGACTTTACTTTCTGGGATTCTATCACCCAGACCTCATATAGAGTTGACAATGTCATTTAACCTTATATAGAAGTCCATGAAAGTTTCACTTTCTTCCATACGTATTTCCTTAAATTTGGTTGTGAGAATTTGGACTTTAGATTTCTTGACAATTGTTGTTCCCTCGTGTGTCATTTCTAAAATATCTCAGGCTTGCTTTGCAGTATTATAGGATATAATTCTCTTGAATTCATCTGGTGATAGTGCGCAAGTGATTGCATTTATAGCCTTTGCATTGACACTACTCTCACTTTTCTGAAAAGTGATCCAAGAAAAATAAGGTGTGACTTTCATAGATTTGGATCCGTCGATACCAATTACTTTAGTGGTAAGAAGGGTCCAATTGGTCACTGTGGCTTGCCACACGATTTCATCCATGGATTTTAAGAAAATCCTCATTCTGGCTTTCCAATAGGCATAATTGGAGCCATCAAATGGTGGAGGCCTAGTGACTGAAGGCTATCAAAATTTGACATCTTAAAAAGATCAAATCGATTAGCTCAGAAATAAATCCAAAGAAAATAATTAAAGCGAGCTATTAGGCTTTGATACCACTTGAAAAGGTCGAGCTAAGAGTCCTAGAGGGGGGGGGGGGGGGGGGGTGAATAGGACTAGACCAAATTAAAAATAAACTGCGAAATTTAAACAAATATGAATAAAAATAGCACTAAACAATCCCACAATGTAGAAATGTAAAACAACATCAAGTGTATAAGTATTGAGAGGTTGATACAGATGTTGTTCTAAGGACAACCTTACACCAAAAACTAATGGTTTATGGTAGGACAACCTAATTCTTAGAATAGTCTGTGTATCAAAAACTCAAACTGATACAGATGTTGTTCTAAGGACAACCTTACACCAAAAACCAATGGTTTATGGTAGGACAACCTGATTCCTAGAACTGTTTGTGTATCAAAAACTCAAACTAATACAAAGGAATAAAGAAATAAATAGCAAAGAAAGAAACTAAACTATTACAACATTCCCATACTTGCATAAAAGAAATTACAACATTCTTCACAAATGTATAAAAGGAAATTACAACATCCATAAAATAAAATAATCAATCAATCACCACAAGACCAGAAATTATAGTGGTTCGCTTGTGTGTACACTAACTGTTTAGAAAAACAGCCGCACAACTACTCCACTCCAAATATCCTCACACAGTGGATATTAGCGTTCACTATGAAATAGGTTTTTCAAGGTTCACGTAAAACCCTCACAATTATGTCTTTCAAGTGGGCTTACATAATTGAAAAACCCCACACTCTGAGTTTTCTGGATCACCTTAGATAAACCAAAAGAAAGAGATTTTTCTGGCACAATCTCAAAGAAACTAAAAGAATGAATTTACAAAACTGTAAAATACTTATCTGGATATTCTCCTTTTGATGCAGCTCAGAAGAACCAATTTGGAGTAGAAGTTCAACGTAGATGTTCAATGTTCACACTCACTTATGAAATGGTTCTAAGTTCTAAATTGATTTTATATTAAAGCACCTTGGGCTAGCTTGATTTGATTTTGATTTCAAGAAATGGGAAAACTTCAATCCCTCTTTCAAATAAAATTGGAATGCAAAATACAAAATCAAATGGAGAAAACTAATTAAAGAGAATATAAAATGAGCACTAAATAACTTAAGAATATCACTAACTTATCTCTCAGAGTGGTGTCTTGATCTTATTTGAATTGAATATCAAACTCTAAAATTCATGCTCAAATTATAAGTGCAGAATCGCATCTTTAACTGGTCCAAAGGTCAGCTCGACTGGTCAAAGGATTAACAAACTTTTGAAAATTTGGGCGTGATAAGAAAAGACTATTCCACGACTGGTCGAAGCGCATGCTCGACCGGTCGAGTCCTGTCCACGACTAGTCGTGCGGGACCATTTTTAGTTGCTAGACTTTAAGTCGAGCCTGCAGGACTGGTCGAGCATTGTTCACACGACCGGTCGAGCAGTCTCCAGGACTGGTTGAGGCAATAACAAAAAATCTCAAAAATAAGTAACAAACTTAGGACTGGTTATGTCACGCCCCGAACTTGGAAACCGGGCTCACAAAATTCCCGATCGCCATTTTCGGATCCCGGCACCCATTCACCAGGTTCCGATCCTGGGATACTACAAGGAGGATTTCAAGTCATCAGTCTGATTCATAATGAGCATAACAAAAGCATTACCCACAAACAATAACCACAAGAACACCACCACAAAATCCACTATGATCAAAAACTTTTGAGTACAATACGGCAGAAAGGGGAAATACAATGTAATAAAAGAAATAAAACTCCAGAAGCTCGGCTGCACGCTCCAACTACAGCGAGACTATGGCTGCGACTGCGTCCTGGCGTCACCTGCACGCATCAATCGTGCATAAGCTTATGGAAAGCTTAGAGGGTGGTGTAAGTGTGTGTGCAATATAAACGTGCTCAAAATGCAAGGTCAGAGTGATGCGGAATCATGGTGATGAGCACATGAATGCAATCAGCCGTACCAAGGCTATGCGGTGCAAGATATGAATGCTATCGGCCATAACACAGCCATGCGATGCGAGATGCAACTCAAGCATGCCAATCCTCATCATGTATCAGTACAATTCTCATTCTGGATAATCATCGGGGTTCAATACACTCCAAATGGCACTGTCGCTCTCCTAGCCGCACAGTCCAAGTGAGCGTAAGAAACCTCACTATCCGCCTGGCCAATAGTCTGCCAATACTTATCCGGCACGTCGATAGCGGACCCATTCGCGAGCTGGTCAAACTCAGCCTAGTATTGCCCCCTACCCTCGGGCGAGTAAGGCCACACCCCTTTCCAACCGACCACGACACAGTGGGAGACGCGGCCTCCTGGTATTCGGCCCTCATGCGCTCGTATATCCACTCGGTCTCGACGTTGGAGTCATCCTCTGGTACCATCGGGTTTAGGGATTTTCACCCAGGGACGTCTATGGCGCCCGTATGCTAGAACCAAATATTTTCGGTATCCAACTCAGCCATCCACGATGTGTCTATGGAGGCTATGGCCCTGATGTCGCTAGGGCATACAGTAATTACAATCACACAAATGCAAGTGCATGAGTCACACTATCAGTCATGCAACAGTCCTGTATATACCATGCGCTTATATGAGGCAACTCCACCTATCAGGGAGCCCATAAACGGTCTATCCAAAGGTATATGCTATGATCGGTCACTCCTCACATCAGGCATACATATGGTGCGAATGATCATGAATCATGATACTAAACATGTAATAAGAGATGGGCCTAGACGGCCTACTTACCACAAGTTTGGGCCTATCAGTGGGCCTTAGGGAGAACTATAATGCGGACATTTAACCAACATTATCAATGTGGACGTCAAACCAGCATTACTCCCAAGGCGTGGCCCGTTACAAAATCAACACATATACCATGGCGGAATTACACTGCAAGCATGGGCCTATCACTCTTCTGACCTATGGCCTCCAGCACATCAAATGGGCCCCATACATAGGTCTCATATATACATATCAAGGTGGGCCTCAACGACGGGCTACACATGCATCAACATGGGCCTAGTCACATGGGCCTTGCGTACATTACAATGGGCCTCATAATATGGGCCTTATACAAATCAAGGTGGGCCTCAACAAGGATTACCAGTACATGAAGATGGGCCTCCACAATGGGCCTTAAAATATCTCAAAAATGGTTGGATAGTCGAATGAAACACATGCATCCTGATGGAGCCCACACCAATGGAGGGTGTGGTTTACAATACTTACATAAGTGGGGCCCACCATGATGCTTATTTTTC